>NC_142045.1:51141716-51741716 GCF_982192425.1 Myodes glareolus
TAAGAGTCACATAGGGAAATCAGATGGCCTCTTGCAGTAACATGAACATTAATGGAATTAATTTTTGCTGTGGCATGTGGCATAAGAACAGGATAAACACAGATCGGGTAGGTTTACTTTAACATGGCTTTCTTTCTTCATAAAGAGCAAACAATATCTGAAAATATTTCTTGGTTTCTCAAAATACCACAAAACATTTCAGCAGAATTTGAATGTTTTAAAGACACAGAAAGAAATACTTGATCGATGTTGCTTTAAAAGGCATGGATAAAAACGACATGGAGCAGTCCACCTGACCCACTGATTTCTGTGGTCTTCCCACACTAGAGGACAGAACTTCTGGCTGAATCGTGATGTAGCACTCTTAACTCTTCTGATTCAAGGACTTCAGATGTGAATTTCACTGGAATATCCCTAGAGTTCAGGGAATTAGGGGCATGGGAAAGAGGGTTGGCTTTCAATGCAGTAGTATACAGGGTTAAAAGCGAGCAATGGACATCTCCCTGAAATCCCTCCTTTCAGGGTTCAGAGAGGAAGAGGTGGGAAGAGTGTGAAAGCCAGAGGGAATGGAGGACATCAAGAAACCAAGGCCTTCTCGATACAACAAGGCCGGCACACATATGAACACAGAGACAAGGCAGCACGCACAGGGCCTGCACAGGTCTGCACCACATGGGGGCCAAGAGCTGAACGGGTGAATAGACACACAGCCCATCCCGAACCTAGAAGCCAGCTCTGAGCACTGACAGCCATTTGCAGATGACGTCAGTGATGGCCAACACAAAGCAAGACTAATGGAATCTTCAGAGGTCCTTTGTCTCATAATGTTAATTCAGAGACTCAGAAAATGTTTTTTTTTTTACCTTCATCCCTTGTGTATATATTATGGCTTTCTGTTTTGTGTTTTCATGGGATTCCTGTGTGTGAGAATGTGTGTTTCCATGTCTGTATGTGTTTCTTGTGCTCTTTCTTTGGCTCTTTTTCTTGTTGGGTTTTAGTCTCCTCTTTCAATTTTAAAAAATCCTACTGCATTTTATTTTATTGTATTACTATCCCTTACATGCCTGTTTTTTTTCCCCTAAGGAGAGACAGAAAGGTGGTTGATCTGGACGGGAGAAACTTGGAGGAGTAAGAGGGGGGGAACTATAGTCAGAATATATTGTATGAATCAGAATCTATTTTAACTTAACAGAGAAGGGGAGGGTAAGGGAACAAAGGTTAATGGGAGGTGGGAAGACAGGGAGTAAGGGGGAGAAAATGCTATGAAGAATGACTAACCCTGCATATCTTTTGGAAAAGTAATTAAGGAAATTTGCTACTCTAGACATTTACCAAAATATATACATACAAATATCTAAAAAGAGTTTAAATTGAGTAACCCTATAATGGGGTGATAAGGCCCTATTAGACACTTCAGTCTGACAAATGAAAAGCCCAGGATCATAGGTTGTTTTTCTGTGGACTTCTACTTTTGCAGTTATTGGCCAGTAAGGTCCCATAGATCCACAAACACTACAGTCTTCTTGCCAGTGATCTAAGTTATCCTCCAGAATTGACGATAAGACTTTCTTGATGAACACACCACACACCCGAGAGAAAGAACATGGAGAAGTCAAGGTGGTGCTGATCTGGAAGCTTCATCCTTACCAGCTATCTTCCCCAGTGTGCCAAGGTGCTATGCATGCTAATGCAGGAGGAGAGTCATCATCAATGTTATTCAGCTGTGAAGCTTGTGGGCTACAGCATGGCCGGCCTTGTAAGACGTGACCATTGGCGCACTAGTCATGTGAATGTTATGAGAGTAAGCAGTCACTTTCTGATTGAATTTAAGTCCCATTCCACAAGATAAAATGGATACCTAGCCTTATTATCTAGGTCAAGAACCTGATCATGAAGATAACCTATTGCCATTGCGGACATAGTAACTTTTGTGGAATATTAATTTAAGATGTGTTACATTCGTTTGTGCTGTGGAATATTTGTTTAACGATACAAAGATGTGCTGCATTCTGATATGTTGTTTAACCCTGTGAAGGTGTGCTACTTTGCCTGCTTGATTGTGCTAATAAAGAGCTGAACAGCCCATAGCTAGGCAGGAGAGAGAAGTAGGTGGAGCTTGTGGGCAGAGAGAATAAACAGAGAGAGGAGAGGGAAGGGTGAGAAAAGGAGGAGAAAGGAGACCAGGGGTCAACCACCCAGTGACACGGCAAGTCACAGAGTAAGAAATAAAGAAAGGTATAGAGAATAAAGAAAGATGAAATCCCACAGGCAAAAGATAGGCAGGATAATTTAAGAAAAGCTGGCTAGAAACACGCCAAATTAAGCCTGTGCATTCATAAGTAATAAAAAGTCTCTGTGTATTTACTTGGGAGCTGGATGACAGGCCCCCAGAAAGCAAAGAGTAAAAAGGGTTAAAAAAACAACTACAATAACTAACTCCTAATGACTTACTGTTTCACCCGTGAACTAGTACACCTCTCAAACCTCAACCGAGACTCTGTTTTTGCAGTAGAGAGCAATTAACAAAGAAGCCCATTGGTCAAGGTACAGGTACAGAGAATGAGAGATTGTGATACATTCATCTGTAAAAGGGACATCATGCTATACGCCCTTTTCCAAAAGTACAGAGATCATAGTTGAGGAAGAGGCAGAAAAACTGAGAGCCAGAGGTGGTGGATTAATGTTAGAAAACAGTGTCCTTCAGACACAACAGGGAGCTCACAGCAGTTTTGACAGCATACCCAAATTCTCCTGAAACCAGACAAAAATCTCAGCATGGGGCTGAAAGGTGATCACCAAACCCTATCCCTAGCTGAGATCTACTGGCGGCTGGTAGCTCCTGGGGCAGTCAGTTCTCTTTGAGGGTGTCTCTCCTGGTAGGCTGACAGGTTCCAGTGAGGGTCACACACCCAGGCGCATATGGGCAGCACAAATTGGATCTGATGGGTTAAAAACAAACAAACAGAAAGTTGGGTGGGGATGGAAGGGGATGGATAGTGGAGGAGTTGGGGGAGAGGGAATATGCCCAAAATACATTGTATGATATTCTCAAAGAACTAATAAAAAAGGAAAGGAAGAAACATATATAAGTTGGGCCCTACCTTAGTTACTCAAGGGACTCTCATTTTATATTCAGTGCGGCTTTTGTTTCTGACATGGTCTTGTTACACTGCTTTGGCTGGTCCGAAACTCACTATGTAGTCCAGGGCTGCTTCAGATGTGTGACAATTCTCCTGCTTCTGTTCTGGGCTAACGGGAAAGTGTCACCGAAGAGTGGTTTGCAGTAAATACTTTACCATACTAAGTGAGAAGTGCCACAGTGAGGTGTAGATTGCACATCATGGGTGTTTGGAGGCCATGAAGATTGTTTTCAGTAGAAAGACCTGGAAATATTCAGAGAAGACTTAGCTTTTGATTGGTGCCTTGACACAAGAACAGATTCAGACACGTGGAGATAATGAGAGAAGCAAGGTAAAAGGGAGCAAAAACAGAAGAAATACAAAAGAAACGCAGTGATGTTCAGTACGCTAGAAGCACATGTGAAAAACGTTCAACTGAATGTAGAGACAGAAGTTGGCTGGAATCTGGGCCTAGGAATCTCACAAAGCTGTCTTGAAAAGCGTGGGTAGGTTTTACACCTAGATTAAGGGTAGCAATTGAATGTTCTTGAGAATAATGGTCTCTGCCCTGCCCTTTGGAAGATGACTTAGGCTGGGGGGCAAAGATGGCATGAGGTGTTGGTTTGGGCACTGTGGCGTCCCCAGTGCGGTCTGGACTAAAATGCTGACGGTGGAGAGGACATGACAGCAATGCCAACTGGGAAAGAATCTGCAGGCTTTCTGCCCCATTCAGATGCGTTTCCAGAAACAGGGAAGAGTCCAGTAAATTTCAAGGGTGCCTGGCTAGGAGGAAGCTGGGACCTTCAACAGAAGCAGAAACTGTAGTAGGGGTGGGGCTGAGAGAAATCTGAAGTCATGAAGTCCATTTTATAGAGTACCAAGCAGGCGCGTCCAGCTAAAGAATAGAGAGCGGGAATGGGCTATCAAAATAGGAAAAGAACCACTATGCACAGTGCTTGATGGAAGCCATGACTGTTCTCTACCATCACCGTGATTGCCTAGTGGGTCCCAGCTTTGCCTTGTGAGTTTATTGGTAGTTTCTTCATTTACCAATCTCTCGCTTTGTGGACACTATTTCCCTTACACTGGGTCATTTGCATTCAGTGACATATATCTTTGAAGGACTGTGCGGGGACTCAGCAGAGGTTTGTGTCGCTCTGCACGATCACCTATTGGTGGGAAACTGGAAATGCTGTCCTTCAAGCTGTGCTTAAAGGGTATTGGATACTAATGATGAATCCATTCATCAAGCTGCCACCATTATCCGTGTCCTACTGCGTGACAAGTGAGCTCTCCTCAAAGATCCCGCTAAGGTGCTTAAACCCACCCATTCTACAAGGCTCCTCCGACCCCAGCAAATGAAGGGGCAGTGCTCAGAAGAGTCCTCATCCAGAGAGACAGAGTTCCTAAGAAGGGGCTGTACGAACTCGTGTAGGCTGCTGCTAGTATTGTATATTTGGTCCACTCAGTTGAAGGGAAAGCTGGAATTGTCAAGGTAACAGGAAGCTGCGGGAATGTAATATTCTTTCTGATTATGTAGCAGTTGTTTTAGTACATGTGTATGTATGTATGTATGTATGTATGTACATATATGCATATGTGTTCATGGATATGCACGGCATACTTGTGTTTGAGTGTGTGTATGTGTGAAAGCCAGAAGTCAGCCTTGGGTGTTTTGTTCTCCTGTGGCCATCTGCCTTGTTTATTGCAACAGGGCCTCTCTCTGGAATCCGAGCACACCAATTAATCTAAGCTGACTGGTCAGCAAGCCAGCTTCCCAGTACAGGGATTATAAACACATGCACCAGACCAGGCTGGCGAGATGAATGCTGGGGACTGAAGTGGGGCCCTCATACTTAGCTGTCTCCCCAGCTCCTCGACTGTACAGCTTTTAAGTCTCCACTACATAGTGGCATTACAAAGCAGTGAACTAGGACATGCCCCCTCCATTTGGATTCTGAAAGGCATAACTCACCAAAATGATAGGGACGTCTACATGGGAAGTAGTCTACATGGGAAGTAGTCTACATGGGAAGTAGTCTACATGACAGTTCCCTTGGTTAGAACACTTGAAGGAAGTTTGGTGCTGATGGATCTCCCTTTCTAAGGCTCCGTATAGATTTCCACTTTATCAAGTCCTCAAGCAATTGACTTTATTTATTGCATTGAATTTAAAGTACTAACTGAATCATATATAAGTGAACACACCACATGTAGTGTGAGCTGTGGAGGTGGAATACCCTTTCTTTTCCTTTCTAGAAACTGTGATTTCTACACAATTGTGAAACCATAGTGTTTTTCATTACCGAGTAGTGCTATCACACAGCGGATACACTCATCTCTATCAATTAATAGGTAATGAGTAGCAATCGAAGCACTGGAAACGTGTAATTAGAGTCATTTGTCTTTGGTGATATCAGTGATATTTATGATAGTAATAAGCTAAAAGATCATTTTATACTCAAAGACAGAGACTCAGAAATGACTGGTGCATGTAGGAGGCACAGAATGAATATCTGATTACAGGATTTTATGGTTCTCTAACTTGACCGTGAACCCTGGAGAGAGACCGAACAGGACAAGGGAAACAGAGCAGGCATGGCCCGGGGTGTAATGGGATGCTGGTGTAGAGGGTTTCAGACATTGAATGTGTCTGGCAATTTGTAGAGTCTTGTGATGTGCGGCTTCTCTGAGCAGCTGCATGTAAATCTGTCTTTTGTTTTCCCTCTGCCCTATGTGAAGTCAACTTTTCCAAGGAGAACCATGCTTCTGTGTGTGCATGCACCTCCACACGTATGTAGGACATGTGCAGTTGTCGCAGGCCAGAATCCTGTCTTGCTGGCATCTTGTCTGAGTCGCCTCACCAGTCAGGTAAGGCAGAGAGCAAACAAGTTTTTGTATTAGAATTGTGCTAGGGTTTCGCTCTCACAGAAAAACAGACTGGATAAGTTTCCTCCCCAGGCAGAAGCATTAGCTCATTTCAGGACTATTGGGTTTCGCTCAATCATCCTCCCCCACCCCTGCGTTGCCGTGGACTTTCCTCCGGTCATCCCCCCTTTCCCGCAGTAGAGGTGTACGGTAGTAGTAGATGTTGTACAGGACATTATACCTTGCTGTGTCCCAAGCTGACAAATCATATACCAAAGAGAGATTATTTTCTTAATAACCCCAATCCATGTGCTTCAGTACACTTTGGATGGGGCAGGAAAGAAGCATCCATATTTCTATTGTATAACGAGTCCTGCTACACTCTCCATGGTCGGTCTCCATCTTTCCTGCTTAGTCAGGCAGAAGAGAGCAAGGCTTTCCCTTTTGAAGACCTCACCTTCAAATAGAGGTTTTAGAGTCTCAGGGACACACAAGGTGCTTCATGACTGCTCTTCTGCCTCAAGCATTACCTTCTGAGATTTCACATCAAGAATGCAGCAGGGGTCTACCTGGTGTTTGAGGGAGGCTGGAGTTGGGATTTTCACTGCTGGGGAAATGTCTCGGGTTCATCTGGATGTTTTATGTGTGTTCTGTCTATTCATCCTAGCTATACACTCCTTGTGACTATGCCATTGCTTGTTATGGAATCAAAAGCAGAAAAACCCATCCACAGTCAGGCATAGTCCTGTGTTTTGACCCTCTGGGTGGAGATGCAGACTTTTTCTGAAGCAACATGCTCTCCTTGCTTCCAAAGAGTCAAAACCACCACAGTCAGGCCTCACCTCCTAGATAGCAGAATAATTTTTGGTCTCAGACGATTTCCACACCTGTGGCAGTGTTGACTGCAACCATGAATGTTAATTAAACAGTCCACATTTTCATTTTAGGTGAAAACAGCTTCCACGAAAGCTGGGAACTATGTGTGCAATGAAGCTGAGCTATAATTGCTATTTTTTTCCATATACACAGTTTCATTATGTTGGGCACACTTGGGTGACTTTAGTATTTTATCAGAACTGTTGACTCTTAGTAAAATCCAAGTTAGTCCAAGGGAATGAATTCTATTTTGGTGGCTTTGTCTTAATTTTCTGTACTGATTCGTTTAACTTGACTTGCAACCACTGGGTTTCCTTTGAGTTTCTCTTTCATATTCTGTTTTCACGGGTTCCAATCAAACCTATGTACACATTATCATCCACCATCCATTTATCATCAACCACCCACCCATCGTCCATCATCTGTTCATCTATCCAGCATGCGAACATGCATCTGTCCATCTAGCCAGTCAACACCTGTGCATCCAAGTATCAATCATCTGTTCCACCATCCATTCATCCATCTGGCATGCATGCATGTGTCCATCCATCTGAGCAGCATCCGTGAATCACCTAGTATCCATCTACCATGATCTGCCCAACCATCCATCCATCTATTCATCCATCCATCCATCTGGTATGCATGTGTCCATCCATCTAGACAGCATCCGTGAATCATCTAGTATCCATCTACCATCATCTGCCCATCCATCCATCCATCCATCCATCCATCCATC
The DNA here is from genome assembly GCF_982192425.1 of Myodes glareolus. Classification (NCBI taxonomy): domain Eukaryota; kingdom Metazoa; phylum Chordata; class Mammalia; order Rodentia; family Cricetidae; genus Myodes; species Myodes glareolus. Next base: position 51,149,316 of record NC_142045.1, read on the forward strand.
CATCCATCCATCCATCTTTCCTTCCATTATCCTCCATGTTTAAACATGAACAGCAAGAGAATATCAAACAATCCCAGCTATGCTGGCAGGAAGCTATAGAGCAGTGGTTCTCAACCTTCAAAATGCTTCAACCCTTTAGCACAGCTCCTCATGCTGTGGCGAGCCCCAATGATGAAATTCTTTTCACTGCTATGTCCTGACTATACTTTTGCTACTGTGATGAATCATAATGCAAATATCTGTGCTTTCTGATGGTCTGTGGTGACCCCTGTGAAAGGGTCATTTGATCTCAAAGGGGTCGTGACCCAGATTGAGAACCACAGATGTAGAACTTTCTCTGTTCATCAACTATAATGATAAACAACATCCATGTCCTTTTAGCTATGAAACTAGGCTTCTAGCCCTTGCTCTCGGTGTATCTGTGACTGACAACACTAATGATTTGGCACTCCCCTTTTGGCTTATGTCAGGCAGGAAGCATCACTGTGAGTGACAACCTTTCCAGAAACCCCTGCAGGTACTGAGAGGCCTATCAGCCACCAAGAGGACGGACTGACAGAGGAAGACAGCCCAGAGGGCTGGGCGAAGAGTGAGAGGTAATTTTCACCTCCCAGGATCATGTTGGGAAGAATGAAAAGAGACTCTGCCTTTCCTTAATTCACTGCTAACGTCCTTTTCAAAGTTAAGCTTAAGCAGCCGACAGCGCAAACACCTCCACTGTGTGAGGCTTGCTGCTTTGCTGAGTTTTATTATTTATACTACGAGTATGGATTTGCTTGTTTGCTTGCTTGTAAATAATATCCCACATATTGAGCATTATGAAAAAGAAGGTATTTTACAGATATCGTTTTCCACATAATTTAATTTGCTTCTTAGAACACAAAAGCTATTTGACTTCGTCGGCATTCTTCTAAAACGATTTCAGCCTTTCTGATCTTAGAAAGTCTACTACTACGGTAAAGGGACGTGCTGCTTCATCATCTGCCTGAGCACACAATGGCCATTGGAAGATATAAAGGAGAGGGACAGGACAAGGATGGAGGGAACGGCCTGTGTGTCTTTTCACAGTCTTGGGCTTACAACACATTCTTCCACCAGAACAAGGGTCAACCACCAGCTCTTCCAGGTCCAACCCAACCTCAATAGCGGTGACAATGTAGAAGGAAGAGTTTGGAAGAGATCATTTCCTCAGTGATTAGCGTCCACAAATTCCAAGAGTCTATGATGGTAGAATTCTTTCATAGGGGAGCTCAGGGTGGGAATCTTGTTAGGTAAGGATGCTGATTTTGTGTTCCAACATGAATTTTAACTTAGGTTATATGCCTGTTTGGCGGTGGCTTCTAGGTGAGTATTGATGAGAATTGTGGGGACCATTGGTGACCAAAGTTCATTCTAGGCATCCTTTGGCACTGCCATTCTTGTCATGGGTTCAGTAAGAGCAGAAACGACAGATTGCTGCCAAGTCTCCTAGAAAGTACTTCGAATGAGTAGACTTGGTCTTCCACACGTGGAAGTGAGGCAAGAGAAAAATCAAGAAAACTGTGAGAGCTCCCATGGCATGAAAGACAGAGGTTGACATTAGATGGAGTCTAAATGTGAGTCTGTTGTTTGTGCAGAAGGAAATGGTGTTGGCTTTCAACTTGGCAGGGTCAAGAATTTACCTTAGAGGTCAAACCTTTGGCCATGCCTGTGCAGGATGACCTAGGGCAGGTACTAACCACATATGTGAAGGATTATCTTGGTTAGGTTAACTGGGGTAGGAGGAGCTAAAAGTGAGTGGCATCATTCCGTTCACGCACTCCGGACTGCACGGAAGTGAGTGTGCTAGCTGAACTACACTTATCCATCTCTGCTTCCTGATTACAGATGCAACTGACCAGACATCTCAAGTTTCTGCTGCCAGGACATCTCCCACCATGAGGGTCAGAACCCTTCCTGCACCCAAAGAAGCCCCTTTATCCTGAAGTTGCCTTTTTTCAGGTCTTTTATGACAGTATCAGGACACGCAGTTGAGTCACCAGGCCATACTGGCATTGCTTTAAACATTATGTGTCTTTCTAGGTAGGAACAATGGTCACCTGTATCCGCTAGCTACTATGTATACTCTGTCATGCAGAACTAGTGCTGAGGGTGGAAGTATGAAATACGTTTTAACCACTGAGGGGGCTGGTAGAGGTGGCTTAACCTTACTCTGTCTTGGCCTGAGTGTCTTTCAATTTGGAAATTCCAGATTGGCTGCTTTCATGAGCCCAAACTCACTCTTCCACCTTGGCCTTTCATTCCTGTCCCAGCTTACAAGTGCTCAGTATGTGATTCTTCAAGATCAAGAGCTTGTCTTATTGCTCTTTGTATACGTGTCAGTGTTTAACATAGGAGATGCTCACTTAGTGTCCCATAACAAAGCACAAAGATGCCTGTGATCTAGAGTTCTGGCAGCCTCATTCCACAGAACAGGACCACTTAGCTGTAGTTTTGGATGTCTCTGACTCAAGATAGACTCAATGTGACCTCTGTATCCACTATGCTCCCCAACCCACCCCTTACCTCACTATCAACTCCTGGGCTTTGGATAGAGTTTGACAATTTCACTGTTATTCAGCTTGACCCATCTTTTTAGAGTACTATTTGTGAGTGTTGTGTTGTGTGCGTGTATGTGTGTGTGTGGTGTGTGTAGGTCGTGTGTATGTGTAGTGTGTTGTGTGTGGTGTGTGTATGTATAGTATATGTGTGTGTACATATGCATGCATGGGTGGAGGTTAGAGGCAGATGGCAACTGTCTTCTTCAGTTTCCCCCACATCTTACTGTTTGACACAGGCAGGCCAGTGAACAGAGCTCACTGATTCCAGTGGGCTGGCTGAGCCCTGAACTCCTGGACCCTCCTGCAACCTCCTCCTCAGTGTTGGGGTTACAGGTACTTGTCTGACCTTTTATATGGGTCCTGGGTATCTAAGCTCAGGTCTTTATGCTTTCATGGAGTCTCCCCAGGCGCCCCTAAAACTGTTGACGAAGGATTTTTCTGTTACTCTTCTTCTGGAGAGAACTCAGTACTTTGTTAAAGTTTCTGGCAGAATTTCTTGTTTACTCTGTGCATCAAGAAGAATCAATTATTTTTGATTAACAAGCCATGAGGAATAAGTGATGTAAACAAACACACTTGAGAATAAAAAACACTCAGAGAATGGTGAAGAATTTACCATTGATAGCATTTAAAAATATAAGAAAAAGGTCAGAGCAAAACAAGCAAGCAAACAAAGAATAGAGCTTTGGAAAGCTACTTGTGGCCTGAAGCAAGTTCGGGGTTATTACATTGATAATTTTGTCATTTAAATTATTAGAGAATAGGAGTGCATTGAGTGAAGACAGTGATTGCATCAAATCCAATGAATTAAAGTTTCAAGGCAACAGGCACATAGTGTGCTGTCAGTCACATCAGGAGAAAGCATCTAAGGAAGCAGAGCCTACAGTGACACGAGGCACACTCCCAGGTCTTGAAGAATTTAAACTAGGAGTGCATTTTCCTGGATACAAATACCGTGGTTGTAACTTACATATGGTGGGAAGCACTTTCTACACAGCCATCCAACTAAGATTCTTTAAAGAATTCCGACACAGACTCACCCCTTTTCTCTACAATGATTTTTCCTTCTCTACATCTGAGTGAAAGTCACAGTTTTTGTTGATAGGAATGTCAGAAAATATCCTCTGAAGGGGGAGCCTGCTATGTATGGCGAGAGTCTTTGACAGTTGCATCTCCAATCCATTTCAGTTAAATCCTGAACTGGACACAGACAATCTCAAAATTTCTTTACTATTTTTAGACTGTAATTCCTTGGGAATATGGCCTAATCACAATCACTGAACCCCACTCTGCCCTCTACAGCATTTATGTCATGTTTATTTTCTGCTTTATGTTCTGAACTATAGGAAGTAAAATGTCAAGGTAAATGTACTTTAATTGGTGGAAACCAGTTTGGTCATTTTTCTTTTCACTGGATTCTTTTTCAAAGAACACCAACTTTGAAATCTCAGGGAAAATCAAGTCTGGTGTTTGGAGAAGAAGGCAGGTGCTCCTGGCCATCTATGTTGAATCCTCTTCTCAGCATTAAATGGTACAGCACACAAAGGAGGATTTGGGTGAAGAGGGCAGAGGGAGAAGTTTTGGGGCAGGGCTAAGGGAAAGGTGGTGCATGATGCAGTCAACACACTGCTCTAACGTCTCTCCCCACACGAGGCAAGTTCCGAGTGCACATTGAGCTCTTTAGAACAGGACATAATTCCGGGGAAGCCTGTGCTCGTCAGCATTCTCCAGGAGGTCCTGTGAGTCTCTTCCACGGGCTCTCACAGCCGGTTACTCTTCTCCGTTTTCAGGGTGTTCATGCTTCACTTTTCCCTCTTCAACAATATTTGCGTTCTTAGTTCTCTGGAAATCCAGTTGCTGCAATGCCAGGACAGAATGGCTGGCTGCCCTGGTGACTAGAGCTCCATAGAGTCTTGCGAGTCCGAGAAACACTGATACATTCAAGTACTGTATTAGCAGATCAGCATCATCGAGGTTGACATGGCTCAGGCAGTACAATACAACAGTGCACAGTTAGAGGCTGTAGGTCTGTCTGTCCCACCTGAGACTGTGAATGAAAGCCTTCTCAGGGACAGCAGGGACAAGGGGCTGAGCGCTGGGGGTGGGACGGACAGTTTGTTTCATGTCGTGTGTTAATGTAAAAGGGAACGAAGTCAAATGAGATACGTTAAGAGAATAAGTGTAAAAGCTCCCTGTTAAGGAAGGACCAGGGGCGCTGGGGAAGATGGCTCCATAGAGGCACCGCCACGAGAGCTGAACAACAAACCAGAGTTCCGTCCCTGGAACCCACGGAAGAAGTGGGATGCGATTCCATACATCTGTATTCCCAGCAATCCTCCAAAGAAAATGGCAAATGGAGACAGGAGAATCTTCCTGTTCCACGGAGCAGCTCTCCTGGGATATAACTGCGGCAGAGGCCATGAGAGAAACCCTGCCTCAAAAGGCGGAAGGTGAGAGGGACTCTTAGCGGTTGCCCTCTGATCTGCACGAGCCCACTGCGCCGCCTGTGGCTCCTCTCTATCCTTCTCCCCTCTCAAATAAACACAATAGAAGATAAGCACTATCCCAAATGAATAATGTGAATTTCAACCTTTTTTTTTTTTTTGGTCACTTCAGAAATGTTGACTTTTAACTGAGAGAAAGTGATTTACATTTCAATATATAAACAACCATAAACCCAAGCCATACATAAACGCAAAGGAAGCTGTCAAGGAGGCAAGACCAACTTTCCAAAATGCCCGTGTTAATCTTAAATATTGCCTTTGCCAGGGTAAGGGTTACAAGGCTACCGAAGCTACCACTTGCTGAATACACCCACGTGTCCAGGTACTGTACAGGCACTGGCTCACACTGTTTTTAAGTCTTCTCACTATACCTCCATATATACTTCTTTATAGCTTTCACTCTACAGCTGCGGGACCAGTGCTCAGACACACTAACGATTTGCTCGAGGTTGCCAGTTAATACACAGTAGAACTCCTGTTGGACGTCTCTGCCCCGCCCCCGCTGTGGCCTTTGCTTTGCTACGAAGATCAGAGAGCACACCATCATACATGAGACATAAGACTTAATGAAGTATTGGGGGCTGCTTTTCAATTTCTTCATCTGTGTTTCTAGGATGGGTTCAAGCACCGGAAACGTTCTGAAATGGTGCGTCAGCCGGGCACCGCTTGTCGGTTTCTTTCTGAAGCGCCATCCATTTTCCGTAGACTGTTTCACAGGCCAGTGGGTAAGAGGGAGGGATGTTGCAGCAGTTCTAATGTCTGTGGCCAAGTCAAGTCTTACTGGGTGCCTAGTGCCTTAGTTTTGCCCTTAGCTTGATACATGCAGAAGGATATAGACAAATGACCCCTGTCTCATGAGGAAAAGGGTGGAAAATGGACAACTACATTGTCAGCATGTTCTCGGGGCCACCTGTACCTCCCACTGAGAAAGACAGTTTGCCTTCCTACCAGATTTTAAACAGGAGCTAAACTCTAAACAGGTTCCAACGCAACTTTATTTTTTATTCCTTTAGATTTTGGTGACTTAATAGAACAACACTGATTAATGTTAAAACTCTTAACTTCTGATGTCTTAATATAGCGATAACATAGCACAGGAAGGAAATCTGAAATATTTCTCTAAAGATTTCAGGAATAGTTAAAGGCATCTGCTTTGCAATGACTACTCTCAGTAACCCATCACCTGTGTCTCAGGGTAACTGATAAAACAGAAAAAAGTTTAAAGTTTATTCAAATTATAAAGGTCTAGAAACGTTTCAAGGTAAGTAAATACAGACTGTAGAGGTCTAAGGATGTAAAAGCTTAGTAAGTTGTAGGGTGTAAGAAAGTGCTTTGAGGTCCACGAGTGCAGGCTATGAAGGCCTGAGGGTGGGAAAACGTAAGCTGCGAGGGTCTAAGAAGGTGCTTTAAGGACGGTAAATACAGTTTGTAAAGGTATAAGGAAGTGATTTAAGGCATATATAAAATATTTTAGATCGCTTTCCTGCGCTATGCTATTGCTATATTAAGACTTCAGAAGTTCAGAGTTTTGACATTAACCAATGGAGTTCTGTTAAGCTATTAATCAAACTCTGATAAGCACTGGCTACTATTATCATAATCACAAGTTCAAGATTTTAAACTTCCTTTGGTTGTCTTCTAAGTATATGATGGAGGAGGGTTATCTGTCTATTGTGTTATTTTCATTGGTCAATAAAGAGACTGCCTTGGCCCCTTGATAGGACAGAAAATTAGGTAGGTGGAGTAAACAGAACAGAATGCTGGGAAGAGGGCTATGGGGCAGAAGCCATGGAGCCAGCCACCAGGTCAGACATGCTGAATCTTTCCCAGTAAGCCACACCTCGTGGTGCTATACAGATTATTAGAAATGGGTTAATGAAGATGTGAGAGTTAGCCAGTAACTAACTCTCTAGAGATAATGGGCCAGGCAGTATTTAAATAAATACAACTTATATGTTATTATTTCTGGGGCTAAGCTAGCCGTGCAGGAGCCAGATGAGGCAAAAAGCAGGCCTGTCCGCAGCCTCTCACTACAAGTATATACTTAAAAGTGCTTCTCATCATGCTAAACACATATGTCCCATCTGTATACACCCAGTCTCTGAATAAAGGAAAGTGTGTTCATGCGTTTAGCCCAAAATCATTTTTGGGTGCCCAAGCTTTTCCTATGACTCAAAGGCATGAGTCTGCCTCTCTTTCTACAATGTGGACTTCAGTACAAGTTGCAGACAACGCTAGCATCTCTAAAACTTTTGTCTCTTCTTATAAACTTAAAAAAATTCTAGTAAACTTCAGGGAATCAACTTGGATCCACTTTTCACAGGTCAAACGGACTAATTTTCCTGACTATTGCCTGCCTGTTCATAAAAGTGGGATCTCTCCCTCTTTCCCTGGTCTTGGAACTCCCCTCCCCAACTTCGAGGCCCATGAGAATGGAAGTTTTAAACATACACCCAAGATAAAAGTTTTTTCCTAAACTCCTTAGCTTTACTTTCTGTCTCTAGTTTATCTGTCCCAACAAATTTCAAATCAGTTGCAGACTGCTTCCCCACCAGCTCCAGGTGTCCCCTCATAATACGCACCCCAGACAGCTCCAAAGTGGCTAGCTTATAACTTAGGTGGTCCAGCCTCACCAGCTGCTGGAACTACCTCTTGCACTTCCCCGGTCCTCCAGATGGACAGCGAGGGAAACAGCTTGCTCTCCCTGGATTTGACCAGCATTCCAGCTTCCTTGGAACCCCAACCACAATGTCCCAGTGTCAACAGGTTGTAGTCATAGAGAACATTGCTTCACCCTGTTGTGGGATATTTGTACACTATGTGAAGATGTATTGCTGTGGCCAATGTAATAAAAAGCAGAATGGCCAATAGCTACACAGGAAGTATAGGCGGGACTTCTGGGCAGAGAGACCAGTCAGACTTGGAGGAAGGAGGATGAGGTAATGACATGTGGCAGAATGTAGATTAATATAATATAAATGGGTTAATTTAAGTTATAAGAGCGACTGTGACAAGCCTAAGCTAAAGGCCAAGCTTTCATAATTAATAAGTTTCCATCTATTATTTGTGAGCTGACAGCTCATAGAAAAAAGTCTGACTACATTGTCCCTTATCATTTTATTTATTATCAACAAAAGCTGGGATGTTAGTTCTCAAACCTGAGACAAAGGGCTGAGGTGCCTCTTTAACAATCAAAGCAGACCTGGTTGCCGGGTTCTCCCAGTATCCCTCTGTCTCTCTACCTGTTACAGGGTATAATTGGCACACTCTTCCCCTACCCCTAACTTTTCTAGCTCAGAGCTGGGCTGTCTTTCCCCCAAGTGTCCTTCCCTATATAATCCAGCTATTTTGGTTACCTTGCTCTCTTTTGGGCCTCCTGATTGCTACACCTGGTTCTCCTTTTCTCTCCTCCTTCCCTCCCTCCGTCCCTCCCTCCCTCCCTCCCTCCCTCCCTCCCTCCTCTCGTCTCTTCATTCCTTTCCTCATATGGCTCAGGGCCATGTCCACTCTGGACTTTCCCAGATGTTCCTGCCTCTGGCTCTGCCCTCTTACAAATCTATAATAAACTTTTTTCTCCACCACACCTAGGACCAGTCATGCCCTTTACTTTTTTTTCTTTTCTTTTTTTCACTCATCTGGTGCTAAACCCCAGGATCAGTCATGTTCCTTTCTCTCTCTCTCTCTTTCTCTCTCTCTCTCTCTCTCTCTCTCTCTCTCTCTCTCTCTCTCTATATATATATATATATATATATACATATGCATATATACATATACACATACATACACACACACATTCTTTTCATTCATGAAATGCAGAGAGTTCTATGTCAGCAGCTTGAGGCACTCATGTGTTCCACCATTTTCTTAAGTTCTAACTTTCCACTGAAAGGGGAAATTGTATAAATATCAAAACAATAATGAAAAAAGTTGCCCTTTTCTATTTTGAGGGAATGTTTGTATGTGAGTGTGAAAGCACATGTGATATAAGCACAGGTGTGTGAAAAGGCCAGAAGATGCCCAAGTGCCCTGCTTCTGTCCTTTTCTACACTATTCTTTTCAACAGGGTTTCTTGCTAAACTTGGCTCTGGTCTGGCAATCAGCAAGCCCCTGTGTTCACCTGTCCACCCCCACACTGTGGTAACTGGTGCAGGAGAATTGTCTGTATTCTGTCAATCATGTTTTTAAATAAACGCTGATTGGTCAGACAGGAGGTGTAGGTGGGAAAACCAGGCAGGAGGTGGAAATGATGCCAGGAGAGCAGGAGAATTCTGGGGAGGAGGAAGTTGATTCCTCCCACTTCTGCCCAGATCACCGAAGCAGCAGGATGTGATCTGCCCCACTGAAAAAGGTACTGAACCACATGGCTAAAATAGATCAGAATAATGGGTTAATCAAGTTGTGAGAGTTAGCTAATAAGTAGCCTGACCTAATGGGCCAATCAGCTTTATAACTTACAGAGCCCTTTGTGTGATTTTTCTCTGGGACTAAACAGCTGAGGGGCCGGACAGGACAGAAAACACATACAAGCCAGCCCCCACATGTTACAGGTAACAGACATATCCATCCAGGTCCGGCAGTCAGCAAGCCCCTGTGTTCTCCTGTCCACCCCCACACTGGAGTAACAGGCATGTCCATTCAGCTGAGCAGTCAGCAGGCCCCTGTGTTCTCTTGTCCACCCCCACACTGGGGTAGCAGGCTTATCCATCCAGGCCGGCTTTTAATTGGGTCCTGAGGACCCAGACCCTGGTGCTTGTGCTTGCTCACCGAGTGCTCTCATCTGTGAAGCCATCTCCTAATCCCAAGAAAGACTATTATAAGAAGTTGACTTGTTCCTGGGCCAGCTGTCAACCAGGCAGCACACAAAAGCAGACAGGCCAGACAGGTCTAACTGCTTCTCTCTTTTCAGACTCTTGGAGGCTGGGTTACTGGACAGCTGGGTCCTGCCTGAAAGCTCAGCTTCATGCTCACGGCTCAAGTCTCCTACAGACCAGGGGACTGGATTATCTGCTCTGGGGATTGGGAAGAAACAAGGGGGTGCTAACCCATCAGAACTACAAGTACTGGAGAGGAGTCGAGTCTGAGGTAGTTTCTCACCTCTGTGGTGCCCTGCGTTTTGAAGGCATCTAGTTACTTGGGAGCTCTCGAAGACACCACAGGGCAGGGATCCTCCTGGGAAGGCCATATCTGTACTTTATGAGAAAAAGGCAAGCCTGGTTGGATTTCACATTTAACATCATGTGTGGCTTCTGCTTGTCATTTTAAATTGAGGCCTTGATATAACCCACTAAATCAATTTATGGATTTCTTTAGCAAATTTGCCTCAAACAAGTTTTTACCAAACTTTAACTAAAAGTCAAACGTTATTATTTTTATCTTCTACTGAAATGGGAAATAAACAAAAAATTCTTTCTTTTCTCTCTTCTTCTCCTGCCCTTTCCTCCTCCTCCCCCATTTCTTATTCTTCCCGTTTCCTTTACATGCACACACCCAAACACACTCATAGAACCAATCTTTGCATACACCCAAACACACTCGTAGAACCAATCTTTAAGCGTCTCTTTTAAAAGAAGAGTTTCCGCTGTAAAATAGGGAGCAATACTAATTTCTACTTCATGGGAAAATCTGAGGGATAAGGTGAAATCTGCTTGTCAAAGACTGCAAAGGAACTATATGAAAATGTGCTGCAAGCCAGCTGTTAGCTATCAGTCAAGGGAAATGGAGTGAAGGGAAAGCGTAGGGTCACATAGGGGAGCAGAGCACTAAGGCCTGGTCTGAACTGCCTTGGAAAGGCAGGAAGAACTTCTGGAAGATATTTAAAGGGAGACACAAATGATAAAATATCAAGTAAGGGTGTCAAGTGCAAAAAAATGTCCAGAGCAGAGTGCGTAAGGACACCAGTAACTTCTTAGCTTCTAGGAGGAATAAAAGGCCAGTGATCCTAAAATGGATGGAGTGTGGGAAGCAGGCATGGGGGGGGGGTCGGAGGAGAGAAGGGAACCCTCCATCTTCCATCACTGTTGATATGATGCTAATTCAGGTTCTGACCTCTTGGGCTTAAACCCTGTTAATGACGTACTCACCCCACTTGCCTCTCTTGCCTCTTCCATCTTTTATAGATAATCTCGGAAAGTTAGGTCCCATGTCACCCCTTTGATCACGACACTGTCCTACCAGGAAGTTGACTATTGTACATCAAACAGAATCTATAGTCCTTCCTCTGGCATCAGTAATATTTCCAACGTGGCTTCAATCTACTTAGGCTTGTTTTTCTCAAGTCTGTTCCCAAATTTGTGCTCTGACCGTCTGTCTGGTGAACCCTTCTTGCTCCTTGTCACCTAACCTCTGCCTGTACAAGTCCAGTCTATCTCTCAAGGTTGGTATCAAATGTTATTTGCTCATTAGAAGTTATTACTTTATCTTGAATTCTGTATATTGGTTATTGTTTGCTCTGGCTAGAGTACTGTGTCTCTTCAAACGTCATGTATTGAAATTTTAATAGTGGACCTTGGGTAGGCTTAGTTCACGAGGATATAAGCTTTATAATTAGAATTACTGTCCCTATCAAAGAGGGTCTAGAGAAGGTAGTTAAGCCCCTTCTTCTGGGGCAACAGAGAGAAGCCCCATCCATTGAGGTAAGTGGCTTCCCCTGGACCTCCCAATGTATCTGCTGCCTTAATCACAGATTTCCCACTCTGTGTCTGTGAGATCAAAGTCTCTGTGACTTTATAACACCATTTAGTTCTTGCTGTTTCATTAGAGCAGCCTACATAGACAAAAACATCATCATGACTATAGCATGTCCTCTAAAAAATAAAATTTGTTTTCTTAAATTAAAAAACTATTTACATAAAACACTCATTATTCATCATTGACAGTTGGAAATTAATTCTTATATGCTTTTCATTATTATGCTATATCCACAAAAAGTCATTGAAAATATTTTAAGGGCTGTATAATATTCAAGTCTAGGGACATACCATAAAACTAATTCTCTATAGGACCTTGTTTCTCTACCCATAAAAGGAGCCAGTGAGAGCATTGTGAAGATTAATGAGGTGTGTATTAAAGTGTTTTGCATCAATAATGAGTATATTAGATGTGTAATGGATGATGGTCATAATCTCTTCTCTTGTCCCAGAAAATTCTCTTCTGGCTAAGCTGCTGTCAGATGAGGATGGCAGTGTGTAATAGGGAGGGAGGAAAACTGGTCCCTAAGGGGTTCCCTAGCTCCTAAAAGTATCCCTAGTTCTGCTTCCAAGAGGCAGTCTTTCTGCTCCTCACATGACACAGACCCTGGACTTAGTAAAAATAAATATCTAAGAAATACAAATTTGTACATTAAGCAACTTGTTGGGTCAAAGAAGAGACTGAATGCTCATTGAACTGTGGTATGGAGTTGATGGAAAGTTTCAATCTATTTATGTTTTCTGTCCCTCCATTCTACATATAATTGTGGCTTTAGACTTTTCTGGTTTCATCGATGTAGCTTGAAGTACCCTTGACTTAATTTTTTCACACTGTAGTAAACCTTCACATTATATGACTTAGAGTTCATCTTATTTCATTCCACTCCCCGCAAGCCCAGAAGCGTATTTGTCTGCTCTGTTTAAAGCCTATAACTCTTTGATAATTGCACATAACAACTATCCTCTTCTCTACTAAGCATGTGTGCTTTGCAACTGGACTGTTTCTTCAGTTCCTTTCTCCCTGATCACAATGGGCAGCCCACTTGATAATCCCTGTAATCTCTGTATTTTAATACCCATGTGGTTTCTTTGGTCTTCTCTTCTTAAAGAAGAGCAGTTCCCCATGTGAAACAGATCTGCAGCCGCTGCCCAGGTGGAAGGACTGGCTATGAGGCCTTCCGTCTCTTTCCCCCAGCAAGCTCCCCAAAGCCAGGGGCTGTGGCTGCCCTGAAGTGTGTACCTACACTAAACTGTGCCTGACACAGGGCAGTTGACCTGTCCAGGGGCTGACTATTTTTCCATCATGGTGATAAAACACCTGCCTATAGACAACATGAAGGAGGGGAGACTTATTTGGTCACATTGTTTTAGTCCCTAGTTCTTGGGTCTGTGGACTCTGGGGCCAGGGTGAGGAAGAATACCAGGATGGCAGGACTGTGTTGGGCATGAAACTCTTCATTTCATGAAGGACAGGAAGCAGAAAGGAAGAGGGAGGGCTGGGGACCAGATACAACCTTCAAGGATCTGCATACCTCAATGCCTTTTCCCTCTAGCTTTATGTTCTTTCTCTCTCTCAAAAGAACAACCTACAAAAATACAACAAAAAAAAACAAATGAAAATTAAAACAAACAAAAAAGAAAGAAAGTAAAGAAAACCGATTAAGCCAAACAAAACAAAATAGCAAAGCTGGACGAAAAGTACAGACAGAAAGACATGGAGCTGATTTTGTATTTGCCAACTACTCTTGGGCATGGGGTCGGCCCTGAAGGGTAGCTTATACATCCAGTGGCACTCCAGTGGAGAAAATGGGCTTTCCTTTTCCCAGAAGGTGTCAACGATAAGCAGTTCCTTGGTTAGGCGTATGACTTTGTGTCTACTTCCCCTTCTCAGGCCTAGTATTTTGTCCGGTTTGAACCTGTAGGTCTCATGTATGCTGCCATTCTTTCTGTGAATTCATATGTGTATCAGAGGAAAAATTAATCAGCAGAACCACCCAGCTGCAAATCCTGTGACCTACAACAGAGGCCTACCTGGAAGATACACTGGTGCAGTGGTGGCACTGATGCTATTGGTGTAACCAACCAATTTTCGATTGGATTTAAGGCCCTTTCCATGAGATAGAACCTGGATACAACATTGCTAAAGTGGAAAAGGACCTGAGACTAGACAGATTATGAACCTAGGAAGAAAATTGCTTCTATTATTCTATACCCATATACCAGAGCATGGCTCAACCTTTTTCAGAGAAGCTTCTTCTTGCACTAGATGGTAATTAACACAGACACAGCTGGACAAGGTGAAGAGAATGAGAGACTTTGGAGTATTCAGTCCTAAATGGGATGTATTTATTACCCCCCCCCCCACTTCAAGGTTCAGGGATGTCTGTGAAGAGGAGGTGGGGGCTAACTCCAATGAAGCAGTGTCTTCCTGATACAACAGGACTGATACATGCTGTGTTTCATAAACCAGGTCTGATTGCTCTTCCAGCTTGCTTTCTGGATTGTATGATACTCAGTTAGCCTGCTTGGGTAGGGTCCTCTGTACCTTAGAGTTACTTTTATAGCAACCTTGTCCATTTATCCTCTGACCCCAACAGTGATTACAGTCGCCAAGGATTCGCATCCCTCTTCACTTAGTCCCTGAGGACAGGGGGACGGTGAGATGAGAGACAGTACCCACAAACAAAGAAGAGGAGAGGGACATGTCAGGTGGCACAACCTCTGTTGTCACTACTACCCTCATCTGGTCTGTGTTTCCTCCATGTGAGGACTCTTGGCTCAGACCTTTGGATGGGCTGCCAGGCTTTTTCCTTTTAGACCAATACAAGTTCTGTGTCTGTCCCTCTACCTTCCCACAGAAATGACATTTTAAAATGTGCCCCCCTAGACATAAAATTAAGGCAGTTGAGCCAGAGAGTCATTAGTGGAATTTCTGATCCTGATAGAGTTTTCTCGGAATAAAATGTGCTATTGCTGCATGGGCGCTGTCTCTGCCATCTCTTCTAGCATTCTCTCACAATGCTCTGCTTGCCCAGAGATCCCTCATCTCTCCAAGTCCTCTCTAGTCAGTCTTCTCAGTGGTCTAGAGAGACTTGGAGGCCTCTCTTTCTCTCTTGGACACTTTGGGTAACATCGATGCTCTTTGGTTTTCTTTTTCTGCTTTCTCTTTGCCTGTTTCTTAACTTAACCCTTCTACCCCAAGAAATAGTTCCATAGTGGATCGAAGGCCACCTTCTCGCAGTTCAATCCCACGTCTTCAGCTTCTGCCTCTGCGATCTTAATGCACTTCCCTAGTTCTTAGCTGTATCTCTGTCCTTTATCTGCTTCAAGGGGCAGCTGACAGACACAGGTGAAGTCACATGCCATTGCTTATTACTTTGTACTCAAGAAGTTTAGAAGCAGTGCCCTCGGACCCAGCGCCATTTCTGGCTCGAAGATGGCACCTCTTTCTACCTTGCTTTACTGAACCCTTCTGCCTTCACATTCCAAACAACTCATTGTCCTCCTAAATCAGTCACTGAGAATGGTCAGCCTTAACCCTGCCATTCTCTACCGCCTTTCTCAGCTCCACTGCCTGCTGCTGTTGCTGCTCTGTGTTCAGTCCCAGAACGGCTGCGTCAGTTGCAAACAGGAACTTGTGAAATGTGTATTTTCCAGCTGCCTGCACGCTTTCGCTCTGCAGCTGGCATTGGTGCTCACTGAAGTGTGAGACCCTTGCCACCCTTAGAGACTCATTTCATGTTTCTACTCATCAGCTATGGTCCCCTTCCCAGCACACTTGTCCTTTCCCAAAACATGGCTTCCTTGTGCGCTGCCCTTGTGCTGTCCCTCTTCATTTGCGACCCCAACTTTAGCTCTTGCTCCACAAGCTACGCTTGGATGTCTCCCTCGGAGAGCCTCTGCCAAAACTGCGACATCTGTTTCGTCAACCCTCTTTATCATGATTCTAATCCCCTGGCTGCCATAATCATTGGAAATTCTCAGTGTTAGGTAGATAGATACCAGCAGCCTGTAGGTCATTGAGGACAAGCTACTTGCAAAATCAGGAACGGAAATTTTGGGACTCCCGATTACTGGTCCAAAGAACAGGATCTGAGTCTATCTCTAGCCCGGAGTGGAGATTTGACATTCTGAACTAACAGAAATCATGACGTTTCTACCTGATAAGTTTTTCCGACAAAAAACAAATGCCATTGTTTCCTCATTTCAGAGTTAATCCAAATGGGCCTGCCAATTACTGGGTTACCCAGAAGAAGCTGCTAGAGACTGGAAATAGTATACAACTTGCCTAAACATAAAGATTGGCATGGTGGTCCCTTTGGCTACTGTACACACTCACCCTCGACAGCACTCCACTTCATTCTGTGATAAGCTCTGCCCATCTTTTGTGCTACATACTAAGCTCTGCCCATCTTCCATGTTACATGCTAAGCTCTGCCCATCTTACATGCTACATGCTCAGCTCTGCCCATCTTCCATGCTACATACTAAGCTCTGCCCATCTTCCATGCTACATGCTCAGCTCTGCCCATCTTCCATGTTCCATGCTAAACTCTGCTCATCTTCCATGTTTCATGCTAAGCTCTGCCCATCTTCCATGCTACATGCTCAGCTCTGCCCATCTTCCATGCTACATACTAAGCTCTGCCCATCTTCCATGTTACATGCTGTTCTTCTTATGCACTGAGCCCTGGGATTCAGGGGAGTCTAGAGTAGGATTCCAGGTACATGAAGATTTATTTAGGCCACCTTCTTCTATTCACTAATAATTCATTTGGCTAAAACTGATCATTATATCAGGTTGTCCCAGGCACACAATAGGTCTCCCCACCCAAGATGTTTTGAGTAAATAATTGAACTTCAGCTTGTGTCACTGTGTTTGCATCCTGCTTTCAATCCACAGGCTGTACCTGCCCTAGGTGAGCGAGCTCTTCCATGTTTCCTAAACCCATACTTTGCCCTTATCCCATTTCTCTGCCATATTGCTAAATCAGTGACAATTTAAACTGGTGACCAGGTAATCTGCTGATGAGGAGTGAACTTCAGTCTCTCTTTCTTACACCTCTCTCCTTTTCCACAACAAAATAGTCAGTGAACCTGAGGAAACGTCATCCCAAGCAGTTTTATTAACACCAATGGGCATAATTCAGTCTGACCTGAACCCTTGCAGCCAGCAACTTCCTCTATTCTATGCTGAGGCTCTTCCACGTGGGCAGGCAATTATTGGCTGGATATTTGCATAATGGCTTTCCTATTGTTTCCTTTGCTCTTTTGTGACTTTTACTAATTGCTTGTGAGTGGAGTTTACTGGTGCTGCTGTGACTTTGGCTTTTGAAGGAGATGAGGGCCTTCCCTATACCTTTTCACTTCAAGACTCCAAAGGAGAGCTCTTTCCTAGAAGAGGCTGGAAAAATAGAAGCAACTTTTAATTTTTCTATAATACTCAAAGATTCAGCTGCTATCTTAGGGTTTCTATTGCTGTGAAGAGACACTGTGACCTTGGCAACTCTTGTAAAGGAAAACATTTAATTGGGGCTGACTCATAGTTCAGAGGTTTAGTCCATTATCATCATGGTGAGAAGTATGACATTATACAGGCAGACGCAGTGCTGGAGAAGTAGCTGAGAGTTCTGAATCTGCAGGCAGGAGGAAGAGAGCATGATACTGGGCCTGACTTGAACTTCTGAAGCCTCAAAGCCTGCCACCAGTGACACACTTCCTCCAACAAGGCCATACGTCCTAGTAATGATACTCTTTATGAGTCTATGGGGGGCATTTTTATTCAAACAACCCCAGCTGCAGGCAAGAACAGTCAATGATTCAAAGACTATGCTATCCAGTGGTCCTGTGTTGTTTTCGTATAATCCTGAATCCATAAGTACCAAAACCATGGTGGTAGCAGCAAGACACAGATTTCCAAGACTCTGCTCACCCATTCTATTTCTCTGGTCTATTTTTTCCTGCTCCCTCTGTCCCGGAGTCCCCATAACATCCCATTCTTACCAAAAAAGTAGATTCTATCCCATCTTCCAGGAAGAAAATTCTTCACTGAACTTTGTTTTATAGGATAGACAAAGCTGTTTTCCATGAGGATATATTTCCTAAAGGGCAACTTGTACTTCTTATCAAGTTAGTGAATTCCCAAATAAAAGTAAGGACAAAATGACCACATTATCCAACAATTCTACTTCTCATTTCATCGTGTATCCAGAAGAATTCGAGGCAGGTTTTGAAGACTTGTACAATCATCTACATCCCTAGTAACATTATTTACAATACCAAGGAGAAGAAGCATCTGAACTTGTATCCTGGGAGAGACGTAACAAAGATACTAAGAAAAAGAACGTTTTTGAAAACACAAGTTTTATAACTCTGGCAAAAAACCTCCAAAGAACCCTAGAGTTGGTGAATCAATTTGAAAATTACATCTTCTCTCAGTGGGTCAACCCTCCAGGTTCCTTCTTCCATCAGCTCTCACATCTGTGGACCAGTCTCTGTGGAAGACACAACTGACCTCGGACATTCCCCCGGGGAAACATCCGAAGCATAACCCCCTCTCTGAAGTGTAGACTCATTCCTATAGGTCCCGAACAACATTGAAAATGCCAACCTCAGGCCCCTCTACCCAAACAGATCAGTTTTCTCGGGATGGGTTCTGAGGACTTTACTAAAGTTCACCTGCCCCCACGTGTAACATGCAGCCTAGAGGAGGGTGTACGGTCTGCTAACCTGACACAAGGAATTGAATTTCCCCCAGGTTATACTTAACTTCAACATGGCTCCACCCTCCAAAACACCAGGGCCCCACGTGCTCAACACTTTCCAGCTTCTCAGGCTATGGTCACTCGCTCTGACATTCTCTGATCTAACCCTGACAGACTGACCTCACAGCACAAGACTCCACAGCTCAGACATCACTGTTCCACATTAGTCCCTTCTCCCTCCCTCTGTCCTGATTAACTAACCATTATAATCACAAGTTTCTCTTTTGTCTCCCTCACTGGTGTCTGTTTCATCATTGATATGTATCCTTGAGGTAGATTTCCTCCCTAATGCATGACTAAAAGCAAATGAACAAAGACTAGTCAGAATACCTACAATAGTTGTAGGAAAACTGGGCATCCTACATCCACAGTAACTGAGGCTACAAACTTTCCTTCCTTCCTTCCTTCCTTCCTTCCTTCCTTCCTTCCTTCCTTCCTTCCTTCCTCTCTTCTTTTCCTCCTTCCTTTCCTTCCTCCCTCCCTCCCTCTTTCCTTCCCTTTTCCTTCCTTCTCCCTGCCTTCTTTCCTCCCTCCTTTACTTCTCTTCTTTCTTTCTTTCTTTCTTTCTTTCTTTCTTTCTTTCTTTCTTTCTTTCTTTTCTTCCCTCCTTCCTCCCTCCCTCCCTCCCTCCCTCCCTCCCTCCCTCCTTCCCTCCCTCCCTTACTCCCTCTTTCTCTCCCTCCCTTTCTTCCTCCCATTGAGACAGTCTCACATAACCAGGCTTGTTGTTGAACTCACCAAGTAGCTGAGGAGACCTTGAATTTCTGACCCTCCCACCTCCACCTCCCTCGGGCTAGGATTACAGGTGTGCACCAATCATGCCTGGCTTCCAGGTTGCTGGGAGTGGAAGCCAGGGCCTTGTGCATGCTGTGCAGGCACTGCACATAACTGAGCCACATCTCCAGCCCCCATGGTTTGTTTTCCTTGCTCTTCCTTTTCCTCTATCATCTTCACACAAACGGAGCCGCAGGGATTATAAACAGACCCCGTGTTTACTAGTGTAGCTCTGTCAGAAAGGGAAAGATGAAAGCCAGCTTCTAATAACCTTGCCTGCAACCATGTCAGTCACAGAGCATGGCGGGAAAAGGAGCTCTGAGCATCCCATTTAAAGGCATTTATGAGACGTTAGTGACGCAGCATACTCCAGCACCTCCAGTGTTTCTGGATGCAGCACACGGCTAGGACCTGTTGTATTAGAGTCAGTGAGCAGAAACAGCAATGTGACTTTGTCCCCCACACTCCTGCTCGGCATGCCAATCCTATTCCAATGGAAAGTTCCCTTCAGGTGACTCAGTAGAGTGACTCCATTGCCCAGATGGTGTGGGAGGGACGTTAGGAAGGGATCCGACTCTTAGAAACAAGCTTCACTTGCCCAGGAGCTACGACTTGTGGGTCATTTTCTCCTAAACTGAACTCGCTGGTAATGGTATAGTTCCTGAGCTGTCCGGGAGTACCTTTTCCCCGTTAACACAACAATCAACATGACATTCAGTGACGGTCCACAGCACAACTGACTGGGCAAAGCAATGGTTTCCTCATGACTGAGAAGCACCTTAAGAAGGATGGAGGCCCTCTGTGGGCCTAAAAAGTGACACCTCACACACTAACGTCTCTAAAGTGCTTCTAGGAGACCTGTTCAGGGCAAGCATCTCAAGACTGAGACTTGAGACTTTCTTCTGTGAGTCTCTGATGAGTGGCGTCCACTGGAGAGTAGCCGGCGGCACCATTTGCAGGAGCGGGTCTCAACTGGAGCCCACCCTTCACTCCTTCTCTCAGCCATATGCTACACATGTGATATCGTGATTTGAGACAAGGGAAAGTGTGTCAACTAGACAGGGCTCTCTATTATGTCCCATCTTTTGACTTGAGCACAAATTTGTGGGATCTACTTGCATCAGACTTAGCGTCTGAAGCAAAATTACAAGTTCTGTATGCTGAGTATACAGAGGCTCTTTAGACTCTAGTCTCAAACATGCCTGGCAAACCCTGTTCTTCACAAACAAAGGGTTTGACAATTTTCATGGTGGTCACCGTAGGACTGTGGGATAGAGGTGGGAGAAGACAATGGAAACTTAGAATCTTTTAAGGCAGGTTAAAGTCCTCTGAGAGAGGAACGGGAAACAGACCATCTCCTGTTTGCTATTGCACTATGCTGATGAGGTGGGGCTAAGGTGATGGAGCAGTAGGGGGTGGGGCTGAGGTAAGGAAGTAGTAGGGGTGGGGCTGAGGTGAGGAAGCAGTAGGGGTGGGGCTGAGGTAAGGAAGCAGTAGGGGTGGGGCTGAGGTGAGGAAGCAGTAGGGGTGGGGCTGAGGTGAGGAAGCAGTAGGGGTGGGGCTGAGGTGAGGAAGCAGTAGGGATGGGGCTGAGGTGAGGAAGCAGTAGGGGTGGGGCTGAGGTGAGGAAGCAGTAGGGATGGGACTGAGGTGAGGAAGCAGTAGGGGTGGGGCTGAGGTGAGGAAGCAGTAGGGATGGGACTGAGGTGAGGAAGCAGTAGGGGTGGGGCTGAGGTGAGGAAGCAGTAGGGGTGGGGCTGAGGTGAGGAAGCAGTAGGGGTGGGGCTGAGGTGAGGAAGCAGTAGGGGTGGGGCTGAGGTGAGGAAGCAGTAGGGATGGGGCTGAGGTGAGGAAGCAGTAGGGGTGGGGCTGAGGTGAGGAAGCAGTAGGGATGGGACTGAGGTGAGGAAGCAGTAGGGGTGGGGCTGAGGTGAGGAAGCAGTAGGGATGGGACTGAGGTGAGGAAGCAGTAGGGGTGGGGCTGAGGTGAGGAAGCAGTAGGGGTGGGGCTAAGGCGAGGGAACAGTAGGGACAGGACTAAGGTGAGGGAGCAGTAGGGGGTGGGGCTCAGGTGAGGAAACAGTATATATGTCCCTCTCTGTCTGTATATGCATAGATAATTTTTGTAGGATTCTAGGTCAGTTATCAGTGGTTCTCAACCTTTCTAATGCTGTGACCCTTTAATATAGTTCCTCATGTTGTAGTGATCCCAACCATAAAATAATTTTCGTTGTTATTTCATAACTGTAATTTTGCTCCTGTTAAGAATCATAATGTAAGTATGTGTGTTTTCTGATGGTCTTAGGTGACCCCCGTGTAAAGGTCTTTTGACCCCAGAGAAGTTGCAACCCACACGTTGAGAACCTCTGAGCTGTACAATGGAGGTAAAGGGTAAGGGCGAGTGAAGACAAAATCAGCAAGATTTGTTCTTCTGATGCTACATACTACCCCCAAAAGTTATCTGAATCTGGATACATGGGCTCCGTGAACAGATTCACCAACTTACATCACAAAGTAAAATATCGAGGGAATGAGGATTTGACGTAAAGATGACCTGTCAGCGCCCCCATAGCTACATGGGCAAGAGGAGGCTCAGTGCTATCAAGAGTTGATGAGGGGCTGAGCTGGCTGAGTAGGAGGCAAATCTGATACACTCCCAGGGTCAGCATCCTCTTCCGCGGTGTGTCTTTGGCCTCTCAGGTCCACCGATCATGCTTCATTCCGGAGCACACACAGCCTTGATGACTTTGTGTGCCATATTCTATAAATGCTGTTTATTTTCTGGGTCTTCATTTGGAAACTGAACAAAGACCCATGGGTCTTATCATGTGAAAGCTTATTGCTACAGAAGTGTGAGAATGACCTTGAGCTCACCATGGAGGTGACAGAAGTGGAAGAAACAAAGTACCAGGGTTCAAGCCACACTGACCCATTTACCTCTTTAAAGAAAGCTCCTCAAAACTTAGATCAGGCACATGAAGGATGAACTGCATAGCCTGTGGATAGATGAGGTGAGGCACAAAGTCAAGGAGATATCATGGCCAGTCAAGCACAGTAGAAACTGAAAGCCATTGTATGATGATGTTCCCAAGGCCTTGTTAGCTGTGATAGCCATCTGAAACTAGGTGACTCCATCAGACTGGAATATTGAGTTTCGTTCTGTTGTTTGCAAGTATATGACTACAAAGACACAGACTAGGAGGACACAGTGATTGAATATTAGAAGAGATGGTTGTATTGCTATTCTCCATTAACCTAATAAATAACTCCATTAGCAGCGTGTCCTTGGAAATGAGAGCTGCCAACACGTTTCCATAAGAGAAGGCAGTGAACAGTAAAATCCCCGGAATGATACAGAGATCAGATCTGGGTGTTACTTACAGTTCAAATTTAGATCTCCATCAGTCTCCTATCTTTATTCATTTCACTCTTTAGTGGTTTTTAATGTCTTAACATTTTTCTTCTCTATCTATATTAATAAATAATGCCTGTATGTTGACAAGTATCAGATTGAATTCGCTAGTTGTAAGCTCCCTCTGCAGTGTCTGACTCACAGATCTATCCACCTACTGGCATTCTTCGAACGCATTTCAAGTCCAACACCCCCTGGGAAGGAACCAGCTTTGAATTTGCTAGGTTTCCATGAAGCATCCTTCTCCTCTATCCCAGACAATGGCTACTCCAATGTTCCAATTCTTTTACCCCAGACTGAGTAATCACCCTTGTGGGCTTCTTCTCATGGAATACACCAAAGCATCAGCAAACGCTGTCAGCTCTGGCTTCAGAATATATGCAGAATCTAGCAACTTTTTACCCATCCCACCTCCCTCTCAGCATCGCTGCTTCCACCCGTCTCTGCTTCTGACATCTTCACTTTCCACTATCACCAGCCACTTCTTCAGCAGTGTCTTGATCAAGCTCTTGCTATTTCTTCCTAATTGATTGCTCTGTTTCGGCTCTTCTTACCCTTCCACTCTCACAAACATTCTGATTCTGCAGCCAGAGGTAGCTTTGAAATATAAGACAGACCACATTAGTTCTCGGTTTTCACCCCTCTGTGGACTTTCCAACTCAATAAGGATATAACAACCCACTTGAATTGCTCTGTGTGTGCTTTCCACATTATCTGATGAATATTCTTCACTCATTCTTGCCTCAGTGGCCTCCTGCCTGTTGACCAAACAATCCAGGCGTTCTAGATAGCTAAGGAGGAGAGAAAGGTGTCCTCGAAGTTATGAATCTCAAAGATAAATTTCAGTGTTTGTGGGGGAGTGGCGAATGAATGAGGTGTATATGCTTTTAAAGAAAAAGACTTACCCAGGTAATAAGTAGTCTCTTTTCTCCTAAGTGTTGAACTTTATTCAATGGATAAAGAGGGTTCGTAAAGAGTTAAAACAAAGTGATGTCATGATTGGGTTTTCATTTTAAGAAAGGTAGGAGAGTTGTTGGAGAATTAGACTATGACATAGCCAGAGGGTCAGTGCCTGGGGGCATTGGTAGCAGAGAGAAGGATGGTTAGGAGACATTCAGAAAGCATGGTGTGCACAGTGTATGGCATAAATGATCAAGATGAGAAGCAAGAGAGATCTCATTGGCCAAAACCGATAGAACAATTTATTGTGTTTCTAGTTAAATGGCCATGAGAGTTCAATCGATAGTTTGAAATAACTCTTTAGATTCCGATTTAGGAAGTGTAACTTATGCAGTGAAAGGTCGAATCATAATGGTCTGAATCTCCTATTCTGGAGAAGCACCTTTTGTGTAGATCCTGCACCACACAGCTGTAGATAAGACAGTTTTTCTCTTGCCCCTCTAGGAGGAAGAGAGCGGGTATCACGTGACTTCTCAGTGGCTTGCTTGTTTTATTAGATACTTTTTTTCATTTTTGGGTACTTGTTCCCAGGTGTATCATTTTCCATTTCACACCCCATAAATATGTACATAAATATTTTAACAGTTTCTGTCTCTGCAGGTTGAATATGTGCCATATAATGGATAATAGCTCAAACTGAAAAGTACCTAAGTAATAAATTGCTCTGTTCTCCAAGTTTAAATTAACCCCAAACTCAGGAGTATTGCCATAAGGTTAGCCGACTTCAGCCACAGCACTCTTTCCAATATCAGAGGCCTCATTCCTCTTTTGCCTCCTCCTTTTCCTCCTCCCACTCCTCCTCTTCTTCCTTCTCCTCCATCCTGAGAAAAGTTTTTATTCTGTAGTCGAGGCTGACCTGGATCTCACTATGAAGCCCAAGATGGCTAACCTTAAACTCACAGCAATCCTTCTGCCTTCGTCTCTCCAGTGCTGACATTACAGATTTGAGTTACCACATCCAGTCCATTTCATTTTAATTTTTGGTACTGAGGATTTAACCTGGGTCCTTGTGCATGCTAGGCAAGCACTCTAGCACTGAGCTACAACCCCAACATTCCATTTCATTTTAGAAATGGGATTGCAGCCCTTTTTCGGGGCTTAAATTCCTCCATCTCAGCCGGGGTGGGCACCGCGGGCCGGGGCAGGCGGTGAGTGCAAAGGGACGGGAGTCCCTTTGTTCTGATAGCCGGCCTGCAGCAAGCTAAGACCGCAGGTAGGGAGTCTTCTGACCAGCGAGGGGCTCTGATCCTGTGGAGGGGTAAGTGTGTTGACCGCCATACAAGTACAGTTAGGGAACACACAATATTCCCGCCATCCTTATCTCCCTGGCTACTCCAAAGGGGCAGCTTCCCCCAGCTAACCCCTCTCTCCTGCTACGCCATCCCAGCTTTCGGCCTCGAACCCCTCCCCTCCTCTCTCCCTTTTTCGGGGCTGAAATTCCTCCATCTCAGCTGGGGTGGGCACAGCGGGTCGGGACAGGTGGTGAGTGCAAAGGGAAGGAAGTCCCTTTGTTCTAATAGCCTGCCTGCAGCAAGCTAAGGCTGCAGGCAAAGTGATTCCTGGATAGCAAGGGGCACTAATCCAGTAGAAGAAGACCCAGCGGAGGGAAGAGCCATTGGAGAGCATCTGAAGGAAGAGATGGGCAGGCGCCAAGGCAAGAATTCCTCCAGCAATCTGAAAAACAACATGAAAACACCAGATCCCAGCGATCTTACGACAGAAGGTCTTGAACGCCCTATTCCGGAAGAAGTGGAAAACAGTGTCATTATGAAAGCAATAGAGTCTCTTAAACAGGGTATGAATAACTCACTTAAAGAAATAGAAGAGAAATATAACAAAAAGATGGAAGAAATGAGTAAAGAAATGGAAGACAAATATAACAAAAAGTTTGAAGAAATAAGTAAATTCGTAAATGATACCCTGGGAAACCAAGAAAAAGCAATCAAACAGGTAATGGAATCAGTTCAAGAATTGAAAACTGAAATGGAGACAGTGAAGAAAACACAAACCGAGGGCTGGCTGGATATGGAAAATCTAGGTAAACGAACGGAGACTACAGAATCAAGCTTAACCAATAGAATACAAGAGATAGAAGAACGAATCTCAGATTATGAAGACACCATAGAGAAAATAAACGCCCTGACCAAAGAAAACAGCAAATCCAACAAATTCTCATCACAAAACATTCAGGAAATATGGGACATAATAAAAAAACCAAATCTAAGAATAATAGGAGTAGAAGAAGGAGAAGAATTGCAGATCAAAGGTCCAGAAGATATATTCAACAAAATTATAGAAGAAAACTTTCCCATCCTAAAGAGGGATATTCCTATGAAGGTGCAAGAAGCATACAGAACACCGAATAGACTGGATCAGAAAAAAACATCCCCTCGCCATATAATAATCAAAACACAAAGCAGTCAGATTAAAGAAAGGATATTAAGAGCTGCAAAGGAAAAAGGTCAAGTAACCTATAAAGGTAAACCTATCAGACTTACACCAGACTTCTATATAGAAACCATGAAAGCCAGAAGGTCCTGGATAGAGGTACTGCAGAAATTAAGGGACCATGGATGCAAGCCCAGACTACTTTACCCAGCCAAGCTTTCATTCACTATCAATGGAGAAAACAAAATATTCCAGGACAAAAACAAATTTAAACAATACGTAACTACTAATCCAGCCTTACAGAGAATACTAGAAGGAAAATTACATCCCAAGGAATCCAACATTGCCAACACTGACTACAATAATTCAGACATCTAGCGACCCTTCACTAGCACAATTCAAAGAAGGAAAACACATACACACTATTACCCCCCCCCAAAAAAATGACTGGAGTCAACAACCAATGGTCATTAATATCTCTTAATATCAATGGACTCAATTCACCTATAAAGAGGCACAGACTTAGAGATTGGATACGAAAACAGGATCCAACATTCTGCTGTTTACAAGAAACACACCTCAACCACAAAGACAGACACCTACTCAGAGTAAAGGGTTGGGAAAAGGTTTTCCAAGCAAATGGCCCTAAGAAACAAGCGGGTGTGGCCATTCTAATATCTAACAAAATCGACTTCAAACTAAAATCAATCAGAAGAGATGGAGATGGACATTTCATACTCATAACAGGAACAACTCATCAGGAAGAAGTCTCAATCCTGAATATCTATGCCCCTAATGTAAAGGCACCCACATATGTAAAAGAAACTCTTCTAGAACTCAAGGCAGTCATCAAACCACACACGCTAATAGTAGGAGACTTCAACACTCCTCTCTCACCAATGGACAGGTCAATCAGACAGAAACCAAACAGAGAATTAAGAGATTTATTGGAGGTATTGAATCAAATGGACTTAACAGACATCTATAGAACACTCCACCCAAATAGGAAAGAATATACCTTCTTCTCTGCAGTTCATGGAACCTTCTCGAAGATTGACCACATACTCGGTAACAAAGCAAACTCTCGCAGATACAAAAAAATATTAGTAACTACCTGTGTCTTGTCAGATCACCATGGATTAAAATTAGAATTCAACAACAATGCTACCCCCAGGAGGTCAACAAACTCATGGAAGTTGAACAGTCAACTACTAAATCACCCCTGGGTCAAGGACGAAATTAAGAAAGAAATTAAAGTCTTCCTTGAATTTAATGAAAACAAAGACACAACATACTCAAACCTATGGGACACTATGAAAGCAGTGCTAAGAGGAAAGTTCATAGCAATAGGTGCCCAAATAAAGAAAATGGAGAAAGCACACATTGGAGACCTAACAGCACACTTGAAAGCTCTAGAAAAAAAAGAATCTGATTCACCCAGGAGGAGTAGAAGACTGGAAATAATCAAACTGAGGGCTGAAATCAACAAAATAGAAACAGAGAAAACAATCCAAAGAATCAATGAATCAAAAAGCTGGTTCTTGGAGAAAATCAACAAGATTGACAAACCCCTATCCAAACTAATCAAACGGCAGAGAGAGCACATGCAAATTAATAGGATCAGAAATGAAAAGGGGGATATAACCACAGACACAGAGGAAATTCAGAGAATCATTAGATCTTACTACGAAAGTTTATATGCCACAAAGTTGGAAAATGTAAAAGAAATGGACATTTTTTTAGATAAGTACCATATACCAAAGTTGAACCCAGAACAGGTGAACAATCTAAATAGACCTGTTAGTCGTGAAGAATTAGAAGCTGTTATCAGAAATCTCCCTGCCAAAAAAAGCCCAGGACCAGATGGTTTCAATGCAGAATTCTACCAGAACTTCCAGGAGGAGCTAATTCCTATACTCCTTAATGTATTCCATAATATAGAAACAGAAGAGTCATTGCCAAACTCCTTTTATGAAGCTACAGTTACCTTAATACCAAAACCACATAAAGACACAACCAAGAAAGAGAATTACAGGCCAATCTCACTCATGAACATCGACGCGAAAATTCTCAATAAAATCCTGGCAAACCGAATCCAGGAACACATTAGAAAAATTATCCATTATGATCAAGTAGGCTTCATCCCAGAGATGCAGGGCTGGTTCAACATATATGATGGTTTATCCATCATATAAATAAACTGAAAGAAAAAACCATATGATCATTTCATTGGATGCTGAAAAAGCATTTGACAAAATTCAACACCCATTTATGATAAAGGTGTTGGAGAGACTGGGGATACAAGGATCATACCTAAATATAATAAAAGCAATATACAGCAAGCCGACAGCTAACATCAAATTGAATGGAGAGAAACTCAAAGCCTTTCCACTAAAATCAGGAACACGACAAGGCTGTCCACTCTCTCCATACCTCTTCAATATAGTGCTTGAAGTTCTAGCAATAGCAATAAGGCAACATAAGGAGATCAAGGGGATTCGAATTGGAAAGGATGAAGTTAAACTTTCGTTATTTGCTGACGATATGATAGTGTACATAAGTGACCCCAAAAACTCTACCAAAGAACTCCTACAGCTGATAAACACCTTTGGTAATGTGGCAGGATACAAGATCAACTCCAAAAAATCAGTGGCCCTCCTATACACAAAGGATAAAGAAGCTGAGAGGGAAATCAGAGAAACATCACCTTTCACGATAGCCACAAATAGCATAAAATATCTTGGGGTTACTCTAACCAAGGAA
The DNA here is from genome assembly GCF_982192425.1 of Myodes glareolus. Taxonomy (NCBI): domain Eukaryota; kingdom Metazoa; phylum Chordata; class Mammalia; order Rodentia; family Cricetidae; genus Myodes; species Myodes glareolus. The sequence continues at coordinate 51,178,146 of NC_142045.1, forward strand.
GTGAAAGACCTATTTGACAAGAACTTTAAGTCTTTGAAGAAAGAAATTGAGGAGGATACCAGAAAATGGAAAGATCTCCCTTGTTCTTGGACTGGGAGGATCAACATAGTAAAAATGGCAATTCTACCAAAAGCAATCTATAGATTCAATGCAATCCCCATCAAAATCCCATCAAACTTCTTCACAGACCTTGAGAAAACAATAATCAAGTTTATATGGAAAAACAAAAAACCCAGGATAGCCAAAACAATCTTATACAATAAAGGAACTTCAGGAGGCATTACCATCCCTGACTTCAAACTCTATTACAGAGCTACAGTATTGAAAACAGCTTGGTATTGGCATAAGAACAGAGAAATCGACCTTTGGAATCGAATAGAAGATCCGGATATTAACCCACAAACCTATGAGCACCTAATTTTTGACAAGGGAGCTAAAGGTATACAATGGAAGAAGGAAAGCATCTTTAACAAATGGTGCTGGCATAACTGGAGTCAACCTGTAGAAGGATGAAAGTAGATCCATACCTATCACCATGCACAAAACTCAGGTCCAAATGGATTAAAGACATCAACATTAATCCATCCACTTTGAACCTGATAGAAGAGAAAGTGGGAAGTAGTCTACAAGATATAGGCACAGGAGGCCTCTTCCTAAGTAGGACCCCAGCAGCACAGACAATAAGAGAAGCAATGAATAAATGGGATCTACTGAAACTGAGAAGCTTCTGTAAAGCAAAGGACACTGTCAGTAAGACAAAAAGGCTGCCTTCTGACTGGGAGAAGATCTTCACCAACCCCTCATCAGACAAAGGTCTGATCTCCAAAATATACAAAGAACTCAAGAAACTAGGCACTAAAACTCTAATTAACCCAATTAAAAAATGGGATACTGAACTGAGCAGAGAATTCACAACAGATGAACTTCGAATGGCCAGAAGACACTTAAGGTCATGCTCAACCTCCTTAGCGATCAGGGAAATGCAAATCAAAACCACTTTGAGATACCATCTTACACCTGTCAGAATAGCTAAAGTCAAAAACACCAATGATAGCCTATGCTGGAGAGGATGTGGGGTGAGGGGAACACTCATCCATTGTTGGTGGGAATGCAAACTTGTGCAGCCACTGTGGAAATCAGTGTGGCGGTGTCTCAGGAAACTGGGAGTCAACCTCCCTCAGGACCCAGCAATTCCACTCTTGGGAATATACCCTAGAGTTTCCCTAGCATACTACAAAAGCATTTGTTCAACTATGTTCATAGCAGCACTATTTGTAATAGCCAGAACCTGGAAACAACCTAGGTGCCCCTCAATAGAAGAATGGTTAAAAAAGGTGTGGAACATATACACATTAGAGTTTTACTCAGCGGTAAAAAATAATGACATCTTGAATTTTGCATGCAAATGGATGGACTTAGAAAACGCTTTACTGAGTGAGGTAAGCCAGACCCAAAAAGAGGAACATGGTATGTATTCACTCATAAGTGGATTCTAACCATAATTTAAAGGTCTTTGAGCCTATTATTTGTGATCCTAGAGAAGCTAAATAAGAAGACAAACCTGATGAAGATTATTTAGCTATCCGCCAGGAGGTAGGAAATAGTCAAGAGTCCCAGGTAACCTTGGGTGCATGGGGGGAGGGGGTGGGAGGATTGTTGGAAGGGGAGAGGGTTAGAGAGAAGGGAGTAGGGGAGGAATGGAGAAAGCTCGGTGGCCTGGGATGGGGGGAAGGGAGGAAGGATGAATATGGGATCAGGGAAGAATATATTTCAACTAAGGGAGTCATTTTAGGGGTTATAGGAAACTTGATTATATATGGGATCCCAGGTCCAAGGAGAGATCCCCAGATTGTTCTCTGGACAGAGGAGAGGGTGCCTGAACCGGCCTTGGCCCATAACCATACTGATGAATATTTTGCTTATCACCATAGATCCTTCATCTGGCGATGGATGGCGATACAGACAGAGACCCACATTGGAGCACCGGACTGAGCCCCCCCAAGGTCCAAATGAGGAGCAGAAGGACGAAGAAAATGACGAAGGACTGCTAGGGATGCTATCACCCACTGATACAAGGGGTCGGATCTAATGAGAGTTTACCAAGGGCAGTTGGACTGCGACTGAACGAGCATGTGATCCAACCAGACTCTCTGAATGTGGCCGGATTCTCTGAATGTGGCTGGCCCGGAGTCTTTCTGAGAAGCCATTGACAATGACACTGGGACTAGTTTCCTCTGCATATACTGGATTTTTGGGATCCAGTCTGTTTGGATACTCACCTTCCTGGACCTGGAGGGAGGGGGGACGAACTTGAACTTCCCACAGGGCTGGAAACTCTGACTGCCCTTAGGGACAAAGAGGGAGGAGGAGAGGGAGGGGGGGAGTGGGAGAGTGCTGGGAAGAGGGGCGTAAATGGAAACTTTTATAATTTAGTAAAATTACTTTCAAAAAAAAAAGAAAGAAATGATATTGCATGGTGAATGGGCAGGTGAGTCCAGTGTCTGTGGTGGCTAAAACATTTGGAATCCACGAATGGTATTTTCTGATGCCATGGTGCAGCAAAGGTGTCACACACACAAAGAAAAAGATGGCTTTGGCAGGCTTCATCGGCTCCATAGAGCACAGCTGCTTCCTAGCCCTTTGTACAGTGATGAGAATTCAGTACAAAGTGCAGGTTGTACTTTGTATAGCCACCTCTCTGCCATGGTGCTGATGTTGACAGCCCAGCTTCTATACTCCAAGGATAAATTAAACAGAACAAAACACCTTGGCACAAACAATAAATTTATTAGGACATAAAGTCTTATCACTTGGTGAAGTCTGCTTTACTAAATTGGAACTGTTTGTAGCCCAACAGAGAGTCTTTCATTGCTAGTGCTGATGAGTAACTATATGATAACTGTAAGCCCAGCTGTATCTGTCCTGCAATTTAAGTAAAATTCCCTTAACTTTGCTGCATTTCACATATCCATAGCTCTTAAGAGAACTGAATAAGCACAGATATTAAATGGTGTGTTTGTCCTGGGTGAGCCTCTGCCTCATGAAGGCCACCTCTTGGGGAGGAGGGGAGTGAGCAGTGTGGCATTGTGTCCAGGTGGGATTTTGCTTTCTCACAGTCTGAAACAATGTGGCCTCTCTGCATCTTCTGAAGCATTTGTGAGAAGACTAGATTGAGAGAGTACATATAACATAGCTGGTGTAGGAGGTCTTTCGGTATTTGTATTGCTTTCATTGGTTGATATGAAAGAAATTGCCTTGGCCTAGTTGATAGGGCAAAACTCAGGTAGGAGGGGAAGATAGAACAGAATTCTGGGAAGAAGGGCAGTGTGGCAGATGCCATGAGTCTCCTGTCTAAGACGGACATTAGTTAGACTCATCCTGGTAAGCCACAGTCAAGTGGCAATACACATTAATGGAAATGGGTTAGATCAAGATGTGAGAGTTGGTCAAGAAGAAGTTAGAGCTAATGGGCCAAGCAGTGTTTAAACGAATACAGTTTCTGTGTGATTATTTCGGGTGTAAGCTAGCCAGGTGGGACAGAACAAAGGGCCCCGCGCTCCCCTACTACACATAGCCGAAATGTCAACTATAAATGCTGATATCACTTAAGACAACTCAGGTTCCCTACAATCATGGCCAGTGAAATCAGAGAAGACAAAGTCTGTGGAAAACAATGACTGTTCTTGATAACAGGTGTGTAAGGGCAGGCTTTTTTTGGTTTTTTTTTTTTTTTTGGCTATATCTGGAAAGATACAAATTAATTTGTTTTTTTTTTAATTGCATAGTGGTGAAACAGAATCCAGGAATCTTTTAATCCATTAATTTTTAGCAGAAAAAATAGTAGCAAAATCAGTTTTTCTCCAGTTTTATACAGAACATCCAACTACAAAGTGGGTAAAGACAGAACTGCTTTGAGAAACCAGGGGCCAGGGGAAAGCTGGGCACTGTCTTTTCATCCTGACGACTGTCTCAGACAGAAGACATCAGAGAGAGGGCAGAGTTTCACAGGACATCCCTGGTGGAGGCTTAGCCCTTCATGTAAAAAGTAACAAGTACAGGATGTGAAGGAATTGCTGGCAGTCCAGAGTGTGCAATGGAACCTGGGGACAGTGGCCTCTCAGCCCTGGATCTGACCAAGAGATTGCCAGCATGGAACCAGGCAATAGAGCAGGTGCTGGATATGGATCCTACTGGACAGGTTCAGATTCCCTTCTGGTCCTTCTCGCCAGGATGGACCAACTAGGATGGGAGATACTGATTTGTAGAGAACTTACCCAAAAGTGACTTGTGGTGTATTAATTACTGCATGCTAGCTTGTACCATTGAAACAGAACAAAATAAAATATAACCTCCCCCCCAATTCAATAGGAGTAAAATTCAGAAGCAATTTGCTGTCAGTCACTAGTATTTCATGTTTTGTGGTTTACTGACTTGAGGCTCATGCAACTTCACAGGAAACTTTGAAATAAAATTAGTAGACTAGACTCAACTTTTCTTTCTTTGAAATTAGAAAAGTCTTCCTGATGGAAAGTTAAACTGCATGTACTGGGTTTTTGGGATCTAGTATGTTTGGATGCACACCTTCCTAGGCCTGGATGGAGGGGGGAGGACCTTGGACTTCCCACAGGGCAGGGTACCCTGCCCTCTCTTAGGACTGGAGGGGGAGGGGAGAAGGTGAATGGGGGAGTGGGAGGGAAATGGGAGGAGGTAGAAATTTTGAATGGTATTATTTATAAAGCAAAAAAAAAAGTTATTCCAATCCTGCAACGTGGTCATGACTCTATTGTCAAAATCTTATTACCCAGCTTTGGCTGGCGTGGAACCCAGTTTGTAGACACGAGTGGTCTATAAAGACATGCACCACCATGCTTGGTATAACTCTACTTTTGAAAGTGAAGTGTATATTACATGAAAGTTAGCTAGATGAGGATGTTGGAATCAAATTTTCTGGGTTGAACATCTTTACTAACTAGAAGCCATATGGTTCTGGGTACATTTCTCACCTACTCTGTGCCTTGGAAAGAAATTAATAGCAATGGCTGCACCCTAATGTTGTCAGAGACTAGGCAATATGGTGCATAGAGCTCTTGAGATGACTGTCACACAGGACAGCTTCAATGAATGTTAGCTATTATTTTGTTCGTAACAGATGATACTTTCCCTTGTTTAGTTAAAATTTAATGCAGTTTTTAACTCTTGTGTTGTAGAAGGTAAGGTCATAAATACATTAAAAAGTAATATCTGGGTTCAAAACTAAAAGTTAAAAATTTTGATAAATTCCTTTCTTGATGTGGGATTCCCCTCTGCATGCTGTGAATGCCATTGGTTAATAAAGAAGCTGCTTTGGGCAAGGCAGGAATTCCAAGCAGATAGACGAGGAGAGAGTAGGCGGAGTCAAAGAGATGCCCTGTAGCTGCTGGAGGAGAAGGATGCTTGTAGGAGCCTGCTGGAAACTTGCCCATAGGCCACGACCTTCCGGTGATGCACAGATTAATAATGATGGGATAATTTAAGATATAAGAGTTAGATAGCAATAAGTCTAAGTAATTGGTTGAGCAGTGTTTTAATTAATACAGTTTCTATGTGATTCAGGTCCGGGCAGCCATGAACAAACAAACAGTCTGTGCCTACACTCTTTCCCAAAATCAGTGTGAACCTGAGACCAAAAGTTTGAATGAAATACTGTGCTTCTGAAAAGGGAAGAAAAGGAAATGGACAGACTGATTCCTTCCACCCGTTCTCCCAGAAAATACTCCCTTCCCCTCCTTTCTTCTTAACTGACCCTTTGTCCTTGACACTTCCAGCAGGGAATGGGGGATGGAAGCGGGGGAGGGAGAGGGAAGAGAAGGAAGAGTGAGGTTGGCCAGATGCAAGCCTCTATTTAAGCCTTCCCAAATCTTAATGGGATGACTTTGTCATCTCATGCCAGCTGGCCTGCCTCACTGTTACACTTGTGGACCAGTAATGGTTAATATGGTGATAGGAGCCTAGATCTCACTTCTTTGTGGGCTTAGATAAGGCTGTGAGTATACACTAGGTTGTGGGTAAAGAGGAGGCTGTGGGCACAGGGGCGGCTGTGGGTATAGAGGAGGTGAGACTGTTTGGATACAGTGGAAAGTGTGGGTAAAAGGAGGTTGTGGGTGTAGATGAAGCTGCAGGTACAGACAAGGTTGTGGGTATAGACAACCACCCCAGAATGAACTATTTAAACTGTTATGACTTCCTTCAGTGATGGGTGAGGCTCTGACCAACCAACCAGTACGGATTTGTGAATGTCTGATTTAGTCATAGGTTACAAAACTTACGGCATGGACAAGACATTGCCCTTTCTTATGGCTTTCTGGAATCTTTTCTCAGCTATGAAGGGATGCGGGCCAGGCCTGGGCTGAGGGCTGGCTGGGTTCTATTCCCCTATGGTCTGACGGCTGTGTTTGGGACACCAGGGATGTCCATGGAGGTGTTCAGGTGTGGTGTGGAAACAGCATTTAGTTCTATTGATATACACTGCTGTGTTGGTTGTAGAAACATGCAAGATCAAACTTATGAGCAAAAATTGATCACTTTTTAGACCTTGAATGGGAAACTGGGGCTCTCAAAATGGGACATACAACTACTTAGGATTGGAAGTAGAAAAAGGGGAGCTACTGAAATGTTAGGATAAGGCATCCTTACATTTGCACAGCATTACGGTTTAAATAGTGCTTTTATGTTGATAAACTTACCTCCTTCTTGCTTAGAGTCCTCAAAGCTCTAGAAGATAACTTTCAGGAAAAGAACCCTAGGGTTAGTGTAATAGATCAGTCAGCGAGAATTTGTCTTGCAAACATAGTTTGGTTCCCTAGAATCCTTAAAAAGAGAGTTCCAGGTCAATGAGAGACTATATCTCAAAAAAAAACAAAACAAAACATAAAAAAAAGACCAAATGTGGATGGCACCTGGGAAATGACAGATTGTCCTCTGGTCAACACACACACACACACACACACATACACACACACACACACACACACACACACGGAAAAAGGGAGGGTGGGAGAGAGAGGGAAGGAGATTCAGTTCTGATTTTAGTTCTGACATGTGCCTGTGGGAATTGGCTAAATTTCTCTAGGATCCATAAGGTCACTTAAGAGTTGCATGAGCTGAATACCTGTTGTCTGATGAGCATGTACTGGTCCCTTGCTACAGGCCTCATATCCATTACCTCATAAATTACAAGAATTCTTTCTACCCATGAGGCTTCTGGGACTCAGGGACCTGCACTCATCACCAGGGGCTTTGGAAATAGGGAACTTAGTGTCGGTGTGCCAGGTATGGAGTGACAATGCTAACAGTTGTTCCTAGTGTGTCCTGTGACTGTGAGAGATGCATGTGTGTACACACATATGTTCGCATGTGCAATATAATATATATGTATATGTACAAATGCATGACTGCAATAAAACTTAAAATTATCTATCTATCTATCTATCTATCTATCTATCTATCTATCTATCTACCCATCCCTTATATATACTTGTGTATATGAGTGCTACACGGGAATCATTTGGTCAATGGTACATCTTCATGAAGATTACCTTCTATAGAGACCTACATGTAGAGGGGAATCCCACATCGAGGTGTTGGTTGAGGCTGTCCATATACTCCAAGGGCACAGTTCTGGTTATTCCTCATCATGTTCCTGTTCAAGGGTCCTACACACTGCCTGGTCTGTATCAAGTGCTGAGACTCTTCTATGTTGTGCTCAGTAATGATGATGGGACTTTTAGCCTTATCCTCATTACCATTCATAGCTGGAATGAAAGGTTTTTCCCCTTTGTGGAGATCTTTCCCGGTCAACCAGACTGCTCACTGTTAAAGGCAAGGGCCAATCAGGTCACATCTACATCCACTGGCTCAGAACCTGATAACGTGCACAGGTTGTGGTTATTACCTGCATAGGTATGAGGCCAAGCAGAGCACTCTGAACACCCCCAAGGCAGATCTCCAAAGAAAGAGAGTCAATGCCCAAAAGGTTGTTCTTCAGTGAAAAACATCCTTAGACCTCAAGTCTTTCCTCTACCCTTTGCCCTCCAACACAACCCAGTCTTAACATAGTCTATGACATTGATTATAGCTAGTCTGTTTATAAGCAGATTAATGTAGACACATGGGGAAGAGTGCTCTTGGAACATACAGCCTACACATCAAAGATATCCATATGATATCACCGAGTGAAGAAGAGACCAAGGGGTCAGAATCAGGATAAACAGCCCTTTGCCCTGCTGCCACAATGCACAGCTAAGCAGAGTTTCAGATCAGCTAAGGAAGAGGGGGTATTTTATTATACATGTTTGGAGAAAAATAAAGACTTCATTCTCCCGAAAGATCCAAAATAAAATCCAGGTGAACTAGAATTTAAGAAATAGAAGCATATTGCACTAAAAAAGATATAGGGGAGTCATTTTAAAGTTTGTCATCAAACCCAGAAACCATATGGGAAAAGATTGGCATGCTTTCCTGCAAGGATACAAGGGCTGATATCCTATCTAGTTAAGATAGAGAGAATAATTCAGTAGTGTGTTGGAAATGGCATGTCTAGCAGGCACAACCTAGAGAACACATGTATACATGTGTTTTGGACTGTTAAAACAACATGAGAAGGAAACATGCTTGGAGGAATCTTGGAGAATTTATCCTGGTCATGCCTATTCTTGCCATTCATTTATCTGTCTGGAAATTAGCGTGGGTTCTCCACGTACTTCTTTTTTTCACATGTATCCGTGCTATTTCTTTTATTGATAGAGATCATTTCATCTCTGTTAGTTACTTTGCTTCTAGACAGTCTCCTCCGGAAACCCCTCCCCCTTTCCTGACAAATGAAGAGCGATCTCTTTTAAACACCATGGACACTGGAGTATGAACTGCAAGCCCTTAGACTCTCTGGCATGTGTGATTCATGACCACAATTACTAGTTTGTGCTTTTATTTTTTCTTGCCTTGATAAGGATGTATCACAAAAAATATTTCCTAATTTGATCTCTGCTGGCATTTACAGCTTGGAATTATTTTCATCTTGCATTTAGAGTAAAAGAAAATCAGGGCTACAAGAACCCTTTAGCTCACTCCATCAATTCTCCTATCCTGAACTTGAACTGCCGCCATAAAAACCCCCCTTTCATCCATTAGCATGCTTGCTCCAGCCATCCTAGCTTAGGTGAATGAAGCAAAGAGCAGAAAGGAGGGCAGCAAAACAGTATGAAGGGGAATGATGGCAATCCCTTCATTCTGAACTCTCAGTGTGTTCCTATACCACTCTGCAACACAGGAGAAAAATCATAAGACAATTTCAGATTGTTCTTTTAAGAGGCTTTGCTGTCTGGGTAGAACTTCCACTCTGCCATACACACTAATAAACTTACATGGCAATGTTGGAACATTTATGTGAATGAATTATTCCTAAATTATCAGTTCACATTATTGTATAAATAATTGCTGTTGCCTTCTGTCCCAGCAGTGCTATAATCTCTAATAAAGCAGTTTATACTGGCTTTAAGTGAAACGACAGTGCCCTAGAAAACTAACATTATATTGCTTTAATAATAAAGGAGCAGAGTTATTCCAACTGCTCTTATTGGCTCCCCAATTCTGTGGATCAGATCCAAGCCAGTCCACCAACATCTACGGGGAAAAGACAGCAGACTGACCCTAGATGTGGTGTTATATAATATAGCCCAGACTTCATATATTAAGAGCCCTGGGGAGAGGTTGGATCTGTTTCCAGCCTCCTACTCCCTCTTCTTCCCAACCATACAAACGCCTCCAAAAAGACTTCAAGTCTCTGCAAAAGAATAGAAGTAGAAAATAATGGTCCTACCTTTGATGCATGGTGGCCATGATATGGGCAATTAGAAGCTGTCTAGTCTATTGAAAGGGCTGGTTAATACAGGGCCTGGACTTAAATGAGGCAGACTGGCTCTGTGCAAACAAAGAAGAGATGACCCGAGGGGAGGAAACAGGTCTTCACAAATGTCACATTGGGTCACGTGGAACAGACGAGCCACTGAAATTTGAGTCTAGGCAAGTACATTACAATGATGCTGTGCGCAATAAGTTCTGTTGGAACCTCAAACCACAAGCACTTTTCAGAGTTGATAATTGCCCAGAGAGATGATCTCCTTTCTGTTCACTGAGATCTAAGACAGGGAAAGATGATCCTGTCCAGAGAGTTTTAATTTGCTTGAAAGCCTTAATCAGATGATAATGTTTTCCCCCTGCGGACCCCTCTCTCAGTCTGTCAAGAGGAACCCAGCTGCTAACGCTGAAAACACCGGCAGACAGGCACTCCCTGTTAGAAAAGAAAGCACTGTAGACAGGCTGTCCAAGGATGGTATGTACCCTTGGCTGTGTCTCAAATGGTTTCTGTTGTGTTTGGGGGAAACGGAAGGAAGCTTTTGAGATCTGTGCCAATGACAAAGAGCAAGTGTAATAATTAACTCACCCCTTTATCAAAAGAAAAGTTTAGATGGGAGGTGTTATGTTCACTGACTTGTTATTTATGCAGTAGAAATCTATCTGGTCTGAAACCAAGAAATTGGAATGCTCTTTCATACATGTTGGTTCTCAAAGTAGGAGGAGAATGAGGGTGCAGCGACTTGGAAGAATATCTTGCAACTTCAGACTAAATACTGTCTAAGGCAAAGTGTTCTGCCTTTTGTTCCCGCTTGTTGCTGATAGAGACTCACCAATCTACACTAGTCTGGGGGTTGGACACTCTTCCAATTCTCCTTCCTCTGACCAGCTCTCATACTTTCTGAGGGATTTAACGCTGAACAGTGGATGCCTCTGGAGTCATCAGATCCTGTCAGTCACTGCAATGTAACGGCTGTGTCCTCCTGAATGAGTCATTTCCTTCATTACTTTTTTGAGGCAGATTAATGCAGCACCACCCAAGGCAGTCCCCTGGCTGGTGACTTTTGTTTCTGTATATCCTTTGTCCTTTTGGAGAAGTTGGACAACAAAACCCATTTATAAAACAGTGCCATTTCTGGTTGAATAACTACTCTGGGAAGGGACAGATGTTTAGTTGGGACCTCACAGAACCCAGTTTCACCCATTTGTTGCACTGCCTTCCACGTAGAAAAACACCATAACCTCTGTAAAGTACCCTGCCTTGAAACGAGGGAGCAAGGAAGGCTGGCTGTTCCCTGTTTCAGATTTCTGATTTCTGTCTAGCGATAAACTGGTTCATTTATCCTTCAAGGGAGTCGTCCCGTGGAGTGTATAGCAGACAGCAGCCACACACTTTGAGATGTGGGCTCCAGAAAGCTTTGGAACTATCAAGATTTTAGAGATGGAGAGGAAGTTGTCACTGTGGGTAGAAAGCATATTCTCTCTTTCCAAATTCTCTTCTCTAAAGGTTTTCAGAGCAAAAAGTTCACCAAAGGGAAGCCGTCGTTGGTTAAACACTTAGTAACTCAGTCATATTGGAAACAAAGAGATTAAATTTCTAACTGAATATTCTAACCGTGGAATATCATCTCCCACTGCTGAATTAGATAATGTTTTTGGTAAGTTCCCAGCCAAGAAGAGATTGGAAGTCAGCGTTATTAAGTTCCCTTTTCATATCGGTATAATTGAATTCTGGTTTAGACAAGAAAATAAAATTTGGCTGGTGATTAGCATAGCCTAATGCAATTGCCTGTGTTTCTTCATGAAATTCAGGTGGCAAGAAGAGCACATTTTAAACAGCCAGTTATTCCATAAGCATAATGGCAATTTTAATAGTGTTCTAAAGTTTCTGAAATACACATTCAACGTGGAGCATTAACTCCAAGTTAACCGTTACTTTTCAAGTAAATGTGTGCTTTCAGCCTATATCCTAACCTACACATTCTACTGAGCATTTTGTTTTCTTTCTATAGTCAGCTGAATATGAAGAAAGTTGGTTTATTTTGAAAGAAGACATTCATCACTTTTCTTTCTGTGTAGAACTAACATATGCCATCTCTTTCCTTCTCCAATTTTACAATTGGGGAATCGCAGGAAAGTTAGCTATGTTATTTATGATCACACATTGTTTTTGCAGTCAATAAAAATAATGTTCTAACCAGGACCATTTTTTTTATAATCTTGTTTCATAAATAAAATCGCTGTTTGGTTCTTAAAAGTGTGTGTGTAAACAGAATCATATACAACTCTTCCTGACTTGGGAAGGCCAATAGAAACTTGCAAAGTGGGTGAAGAAGAATGAAATATGATTCTCCAGGGCCAAGCCCAATACCTTAGCTGACAGAGGAATTGGTGATGGGGGAGAGGGTGGTCAGGCTACAGTTTTCACACATGTTTGTAGACCAGATGAAAGAAATAGTGACAGGAAACTTACAAATCAGGGACAAAGTTCTGACTTCAACAAAATGTTGTATTTTTTTCATGAGAACCAGGTCTGGGAATTGTGACATCCTTAGGCTAATGCTGAAATGAACACTTTGATTTTAAATAGTATTTCAAATGAGGGTAACAAATATACAAATAAAACCTTTCTGAGTGAAGTTCAGGTGCATGGAGTTCCTTTTGCAAAGCACATGAGCAGATATCCTAGGTATTAAGACTGTTCAGCCTCCAGAATGTGGAGCTGGTGGACATTGGTGTGCCTGGGAGCCAGTGCACTCCCCAGTACTTTAGTTTGTCCTGAACATTTATATCAAACCTCTTGCAACTGTTTTTCCTAGTTAACTCTTAGCCACTAAACGATGCTTTGGATCAGGAATCACAGCGAGTTACTGCTGTTTCTGCCTTCTCCCAGAGGGTGTCCTTGATGTCCTGGATTTGGGTGCCCGCCCATGTCTTCAGAAACTCCTGTCCACAGCTAGTGAGAGTGGGCACAGATGATGCTTGGCTTGCAGTTGGTTGACTAATGATTCTCCAACTACACAATGGTGTGAGGGTGACACAGATTTGATAGAGCCTGGACTTCAGATTTTTAGTTTCATTTTTTTTCCAGAGCAGCAGTGATCAGTGCCATGTAGCATTGCCCTGCTTGCCGGCCACAAGAACACACGACTGGGGGCAAACCACTAACAGTACAGCCATGTCACTACGATGCTCAGTAGACCAGTAGTTCTACGTGAAGTTGTTTTTTTTTTTGTTTGTTTGTTTGTTTGTTTTTTAACTTCAGTATATTCTTGGTTAGCATAATGAGTGTATCCGGGTATGACTGCATTGTAAAATGAGGTGCACCTGTGAAGTTTAATCTTGGTATGCTAATTTTCACTCTGGTTAGTGGAGAGGACTTGTTGAGAACACAGAAGACTCAGCACGCCTTACTTACGGTGTAAACGTGCATTCCACCAACTTAACCACGCAGTCAAAGTAGGAACCTGATACCTTCCTTTCAGCTAGCAATTTTCAATATGTTTTTTTTTGTTTTTATATAGCATTTGTCACCAGCTGAATTTATCTTGCTGGTTTTTAAATTCTTGTCATTGCCTCTCCCAACTAGAATGAAAGCTTCCCGAAGCTGCGCAAGAAGCAAGAAAAATAACTTATTCATGTCATTGCATCCATTTTGCATGAAAATGGAGAACTTAAGGAGTCACGTAACTACTCATCAGTAATCAAAGCTGACTGAAACATAGCTGACCACCTGACTCAAGGGTGGTGAAAGCCCCATGGAGATATCTTTCTTGGCAATCAGAACGAAGAGAATAAAGGCAGCTGGCATCACGTAATAATTACTGAAGTGAAAACGTGTTTAAAGGGATCCCTAAGGTAGCAATGGAAGCTGGCAGGATGAGGGCAAATTAAATATAACGAAGGCATGTTCAAAAAGCGGAGAGAAAAGATGTTCATGGAACAAAAGGTCTCTATGTTTCTACAGTGGGAGGAAAGGGTTCTGTGAAGAACAAAGTGGAAGAGGACCCAGAGATGGAGAAGCTGCTGTTGACCCATACTTGGTACCCTTCCTCTCCAAACAAGCCTTTGCCTCAGGTTCTTCTTCTCCAGGGACCTGTATCTTCTGGGATAACAATGTCTGTTTCCTTGAGTCTTGTGCTCTTAGTGACCTCTGCTCTGAACCCTGAAATTTTTAAATTCAACTACTTTTATTGACATCTAACTTAGAGTACATTTATTTTGCGTGTTTGGAAATAATCGAACATTAAACCATCATTTTATGGTTTTCAGTGTCTTAATATAAATTCTGCTCATTGCTTCTCATAACAACACCACTGTCCAGCAAGCAGTTCCCGACTTTCTCTAGGCGAGAGGTCTCTTTTGTGTTCTTAACCCTCACTCTAGTCTTTCCTTTAGACCAGGAACTTTATCTTCGCCACTAGGTACCCAGAACTCAGCTTGTCTCCGAATTGTATTTTGTGCAATGGTTTCTGAATAAAACCTTCAAAGGATACTCAAGCACTCTCAAGACTAGATGTGGACTGATGTCACCAGTTTTAACTGTAGTCATCCCTAGGACTTAACTGGATCCTGGATTACAAACGTTTGGAGCTGTAATTTTGAATTTTTCCTTCCCCAGATACGCTCGTGATTGTGTTTGTGTTCTGTCATTACCAATCTCTGGACAATCTCTTATTATGCTCATTATGAGGAATTTTAAACAACGAAGACAACAAGCAAAACAATCCAAACATCCCTCGCTTTGTGTGATTCCAGATTGGCTGCTTTGAGATTCTAAGTCCTTGCTTGGGTCTTCATTCTTTCAAATCCTAATGCTTCACACCATATCTCAGTATGGTTCTGTGGATGTGGCGATGGCTGCTCTCTGGGATGTGACATCCTGAAGATTGGGTAGCGTTGGTAAGGTCATTCCCACAGGATCTACATTTGCCTAAAAATATTAGATTTTCCCTTGGTTTAATTTCGCTGTTTTAGTTTTAAAGACATTGAACTAAGAGACAGAGGAAGCAAAGCAGCGATCATTATGAAAATGATCCTGTGGCCCCTCAATGGCTGTGGAGACGCCACCGGAACACCATGTTACTGTGCCTCTGTTTTCTAACTGGGTGCGTGTGAGGCTCTGTGTACTGGTTCTGTATGACTGGGAGTTCAGGTGATCTTAGATTAATACCAGAAGGAAAAGGAAAGCATTTGGCATTTAGGTGGTTCTACCCTTCTGAAAAGTTAGTGTATTCATTGTCATCCAATTCATATTTATTGAATGGCTGAGACATCTTGCTGTGTACTGTGTGAGGAACAGGGGAGAAAGATACAAGAGCTCATAGGAACAACTGACTGCCAAGTGTTACGGAAGGTTTCAAGACAGGGCCTACTAGTTATCAGAAAGTGCTGTCAATGCCGAGAGGACAGACTTGGGAGTCCAGCTTTATGGAAAAATGAAAAGATGAGTTCAAACAAAAATGAGCCCAACTCACAGAAACAGAAAGCCTTTAGCCTGGGAAGCCCCAAAATGGCCCTTTTTAAAGAAAAAAAGAAGTACAATGATCTATGGCCATGCCATCATAAAAATGCCTGCTGCTTTCTAAAAGAGGAGAAGTAATGAGCAAAGACCTGGGATGCAGTGACAAGAGGCTGCCCTGGCTCACTGCAAAGGCCTGGGATGCAGTGACAAGAGGCTGCTCTGGACCACTTCAAAGGTCCGGGATGCAGTGACAAGAGGCTGCCTTGACTCACTAAGGCTGCTAAGACCTGGGATACAGTGATAAGACGCTGCCCTGGGTCACTGCAAAGGTATTCAGTGCAGCTGGAAAGAAAAAGGAGTGCTCTGAGAGAGAAGTTAGGGAGTGTTCATACTCCTGAAGAATTGGTTCTTTACCCCAGGGGCAGCAGGGAACCCCTGAAGAAGTCAAAGAAAAGAGCAGGAAGGCCAGAGTTTCACCGCAGGAAAGACAGGAAAAGGTGGGGATAGGTAGATGGCATCGCAAATTCATGTTCTGTCAGAGCCCCTCACCACACAGATATCAGCTGAAGCATCGCACCATCATTTATCATTATTGGTCCTCAAACACTGTGCAATTCTGAAGTTTGGAAATTAAACACTCTTGTCTAAAGCACGTGAAACATGTATGGTAAATGCCATTCCAGAGCTGAGTATGGTGGTGTATGGCTTTAATCTTATCCCCTGGGAGGCTGAGGCAAGACTGAGAGTTCAAGACCAGCCAGAGTGACCGAGGAAAATCCCACCTCACACCAAAACAACACGAGTATCACTCCAGAAAGCACATCATGCCCACCTGGCAGTTTGTCTATCCATAGCTCCAGTCCTCACTGGCAGCGGGAAGGGAGGAAGAGGATGCAGAGGCTCCGTAGAGTTCAAGAGCACAGAGGACAGGAGGATCAGCACTGCCTGGATGGAGCAGCCATGTTTGATTCCTCTCCTACAGGCACATGATGGGGTAGAGCAGAACTTGAGTCACGGATGCTGGTTCATCACCGAACCTGGAGTTTTCTGATTCACCTACAGACAGCTCCAGGAAGTCTTCTGTCCCCTCTTACCCAGCACTGATTCCGAACTCTTTCGGTTATGGAGGGAATTAAACTCAGGTCTTTGTGTTTGCTTGGAATGGCAAGTACCTTATCAATTTTCCATCTACAAATGTTTCAAAGTGTCACTGTAAGAATCTATGCAAGTCAGCATCTTAAGCACACATTAATGCATGCATTCTTTCAAAATTAAGGCATTCCTGAAGAATGTCAACAATGAGAATCCATAAAATACAGTGTTCCTAGAGAGATGCTCTCCAAAGTGGTCCAACTACACACACGCCTGCTGGGACCATCCTGCATTCCCAGGCTTCCTCCTGCCTTATCTGTCTTCCACTCTGAATTGTTACGTGAATGTGAGAGTTTATATTTTAGATTTAAAAAGTTTACCATTCTTGCCAGGCAGTATTGGGCACACCTTTAATCCCAGCACTCAGGAGGCAGAGACAGGTGGATCTCTATGAGTTCGAGGCCAACCTAATCTACAAGAGCTAGTTCCTGGACAGGCTCCAGAGCTACAGAGAAACCCTGTCTAAAAAAAAAAAGATTTTTCCATTTTGATCATTTTTCCAAGGAGACAATTTTTTTTCAGGGATAACAGTGTACGACTTGTATACTGTGGAGAAAAGTAAATAAGGCTGCTTGGTGTAAAGTGTGTATGTGAGGCATCTGTGCACAGGCTTGTGTGAAGGTGGTGTAAAGTGTGTGTATGAGGCCCTTGTAAGCATGGCTGTGTGAGTGTGGTGTAAAGTGGTGTATGAGGCCCTTGTGAGCGTGCTTGTGTGAGTGTGGTATATAATTTAGTTTACTACAGAGGAAGGAGCATTCTTATTCAATAATTCTATTTATTAACTGGGTAAACTAGTTGCAGAATTATTTCTGTGAGTCAAAATGTATATTTACAGAGTTTTTCTTACACATACTTCGTCATCTTTCGTCAGAAACTTGGAGGACACCTTGGCAGTGTTACACAGGAACCTCGGCTGCTGGGATGTTGGAAGATACTGAAGTTAGCTTCTTTAGACCTCCTCATTGTGGGGGAAAATGTTGTCAGAAAGAGTCTCACAGAGACCTTTTCTTTTTTGTTAGAATCCCAGCACGTAAAATTGGACTAAGGATCGCATAGACGCCTGGCCAGCAGATGGCTCTCTACTTTTCAATCAACCAGTACGCTGTCCAACGTCCTGAATTGAAATTACAGGTCTACACCAGAGGTTCTAAACCTTTCTAATGCTGCAACCCTTTACTACAGTTCCTGATGTTGTGGTGACCCCAACCATAAAATTACTTTCATTAATACTTTATAACTGTAGTTTCGCTACTGTTATGAATTATAATGCAAATATCTGTGCTTTCTGATAGTCTTAGGCAACCTCTGTGAATAGGTTGTCTGACCCTTAATGGGTCACTACCCACAGGGTGGTTGAAGTAATGACCTTGGGGTAAGTATTTATGGAATAAGGACCAGAAATCGGAAGCTCTCCCTCCACCCCCAAAGATGTTCTGGAATAGTGCTATGTGTTGCATCTTGACTGTCTTTATGACTGAGTTGTAAACTGATTGAAATCTTTCATGCTTATTCACCAATAAAACCCCTTCCTTAGTTCCCACCCATTTTGAAAAGCCATGGTGGAGCTGTATTCAATCAGTGTTTCTGGCTCTAGGGAGATACTTCACTGAATGGCATGCCTGTCAGTTCTTAAAACCACCATTAACTAACAAGCCTAAGATATGACTTTGGCTGTTTTATTTCACAAACATAACTTGGATCTTCAGTCATGAAGTGTTAGACGGAATCACACTCTAGATGAGACTGAGCTACAGAATAACTGGCTGAGGATTAAAATCCCAAGTGGAGCATGTAGAAATGGGACGAGGTAAAACCAAACCAGCAAAATAGACCAGAGAGTCTTTTTAAAGGCATGCTGCATTCTAGAATTCTGAAAGAATGTGGTTAATCTGTAGAAGGAAATGAAGCAGCTGTGGAAACAGAACACAATGTTTGACTCAGAAGATGGATAGCCTTGCTCTCCTGGGAAAACTGCTTCAAAGTCTCAATCTCAGTTTCCCAATTGGCAAAATGATGAAAATATAATTCTGGTGTTATTGCTTGGTTGGATGGTTATGCTCTATGAGACAATGCAGGTAGACTTTAGTACAACTTATGAGTTAAACTGGGAGGCAGCTCCAGAGACAAGCGCTTGCTTCATGTACACAGGACCTGGGGTTGATCCCGTACGGCACAGTACTACTATAAAACAGGGACTCACATTCTTGGCCGAAGCTTATTTCCTTCCTACCAGACCCCACTGATTCTGTCTCCTCCTTCTCCTTGTGAAGTAAAACACTTTGTGTTTTCTGTCATTATTTTTGTGACATGCTGTTGTAGCTGCCAGCTTTCCTCATTTTTCCCAGTTCCTCTTTGCTCTAGAATCAAGTCTTCATGTTTCCTTTCTTTCTCTGAGACAGCAGGTGACAACTATGTGGTGACACTGGGGGAGAAGTCTTTGTCACGCTGCGTTATTCACAAAGGAAACTTACTTTCACAGATGTGAAATGGCCCTGTCGTTGGCACCGGTCACTGCGGGGAAAGCGTGGAAATGGACTGCTATTGTTGTAGTCTTCCTTTTCACAATACAACCTTTGCTCTTATCTTGTCTCAAATATATTCACATTTTGTTCATTTACTGTGCCATTTTTCAGTTTAAGTAAAACACATTCTAAGGGGTAATTTTGTCTGCAGGACACTGTGAGTGATAAGCAACACGTATTAAAACACCATCTTCCTTCCAGTTTTATTATTGCTAATTACTTCCCTTTTCAATGTAATTGCAAACCCATGGTAAGAAGAACATTTTGAGAATTGGCTTAGAAATGGAATTTTAGACAAACAGGTGAAAGGCTGAATTGATTGCAAGGAACCCTGAAGTTTCTGGAGTCAGTGTCATCGGCGGGGGGAGTCACAGCAGAGAACACCACATGACAGCTAGCAGCATGGCCTCTTCCCTGCTCTGCTGCACCATGAGGCATAGGTGGAATAGGATTCCACCCGGGGGTCAGGAGCTCTGTTTTAAGGTATTACCAGGAATTTTAAAGTTTTTTTTTTAGACCTTTGTGAATGAGGAGAGAATGCAATGCAAAAATGTGCACTGAAGGATGCATAGGCTCAAGTCTTGCCTGGTACAGCCCTTGTCAATTAGGATGGCTGAATTTGGGGGCCATGTTGATATTTTCAAACTCAAAGAAGGTCAAAGACAGCTCACTCTAATTTTGTAAATGTTTACACTCACGTGATTTCTCTTAACAGTTTATGAAAGGTGGCTTTGTGTAAGCTATTATTTTAAGTGAGTGTGTATTGTGTTTCATGCACCATGCTATGAGAAAATATTTTCTTACTCTGTGAGTGTTTAAATCCTGAGTCCTGGAGTGTGTGAACAACTGAGATAACACGACTTTAGAGTAAGGAGGAGTGAGCAGAGCTGATGTAGGAGAGTCTTCTATCTATCTGTTGCTTTCATTGGTTAATTAATAAAGAAAACTGCCTGGCCTGATAGGTCAGAACATAGGTAGGTGGGGAAGACAGAACTGAATTGTGGGAGAAAGAAGCATAGTCAGGAGAGCTGCCCGCCATGAAGCTGCCAGGTCAGACATGCTGAATCTCTCCCGGTAAGCCACGACCTTGTGGTGATATACAGATTATTAGAAATGGGTTGAATCAATATGTAAGAGTTAGCCATTAAGAGGCTAGATATAATGGGCCAAGCAGTGTTTAAAAGAATACAGTTTCCGTGTAATTATTTTGGGTAAAGCTAGCCGGGAGCTGGGTGGTAGGATGCAGCCCACTGCTCCTTTTTACTACACAGAGCATATGATGGAAACTTACAATAGGGGACTGGAGGTGATAGCTACTATTTTGTCTCTTCTGTACCCTCTTACTTTGAAAACTGACCCTTCTCTTACCAACCCATTCCAAGTCTACCATCACAGGACACTTCTGAGATGTCACACCCTCATAGAATAAATAGAATAAGTAGCAAATCAGAATGAGCTGTTCTGAGGGCATAATTGATCACCATGATCAGATGTCAGTAGAGCCACTTGTGAAACCCTGTTAGTGTGAACATGTGGATGTTAGGAGAGGTCATTTCTCTGTCTTTTTGATGACAAAGTCAACACAAATCTAGAGCTTCTGATGGCTACCCAGAATGCATCCTACCCTAGGCAGACAATCTTCTGGAAAAATAGAAGTGTTCCAAAAGCAAAAGAGCCACATAGTGAAAAGAGAAAAAAATCTGACTAGCTAGATTTAGCTATATGCCAAGGGTAGGTAGCTCTTCACACTGTTTATACCAGCCAGTGTATATTCCTTCTCTTGGATATATTTAAATTCTATTTCTGCCATTTATTTCTAGAAAACTTCTGAGTAATACAGAAACTCAATTATTTTGAACAGAGTCCCTATTTTCCTCCATCCCTGTATAAATTTTTTCCTTTCTATTTTATGTTCTCTTTCTTTCCCTCTCCTGTCTAATTCTAAAACAATTCTCTTGAGCCTTGTACAATGGTATGTGCCTATAATCCCAATTATCAGGAAGTATAGACAGGAAGATTACAAGTCCAAGGCCAGAATGGGCTATAGAGTCAAAGCCCAGCTCAGAAAAACAATCTCAGCGGTAGAGCACTTGCCTAACACATAAGAAGCATTGATTTAGGCCCAATACTACTTAAAAAAATGGAAACAACCCCTGGAATCCCACATCTATGTATTCATGTTCTGTCAAGTGTGCATGTTATAGAATAATCCTTTTATATACTGTAAAGATTTGTCACTCAAGTTGGTTTAATAAAAAGATGACAGGCCAGTAGCTGTGCAGGAAGTATAGGTGGGAAAATCAGACTAAGAGAATTCTGGGAAGAAGAAGGGTGGAGTCAGAGGAGTCACCAGGAAATAAAGAGGGAGCAGGACATGCTGGAGGACAGGTAAAGCCACAAGTCATGTGGCAACGTATAGATTAATATAAACGGAATAGTTTAAGTTCTAAGATTTAGCTAGTAACAAGCCTGAGTTATCAGCATATAAATATGATTTTATAATTGATATGAAGTCTCCATGTTGGTTATTTGGGAACTGGCAGGACCGAAGCGCCTGCCTACATGTGCATTATTAGTTCTACAGTTATCCTTAGAAACTCTGAACATTGCAGCCCTCTCTCCAGTTCATTTCACCATCCCCTTTCTTGGCTATTAAACGCTGTGACTATTAAATGAACTAAAGTTCCCTGAACAAGAGCCTGCAGGCCCTCAGAAGGGCTTTGCTGTCAGCAACACTCCTTTCTCTGGCAGGGTGGGTGGGCATAGTATCACAGATGTGGCGGTTAGTGTCAATCATCAGCTTGCCAGGATCTCGACTCACCTAGGAGACAAAACTCCAGGTACACTTGCAAAGGACTCTTTAGTGTGAGGACGATGCGGCTTGGGTTAGTCTAGGTGAGAATGCAGATGGCACTGTGCCTTGGGCTGGGATCCTGGGCTGCATAAGCCAGGGCAGTGAGCTGAGCATGGATACCCATCACTGCCTGCTTCCTGCTTGTGGGAGCAAGGTGACTCACCAGCCGCTTGAGAGTTCCTGCCACCCTGACCTCCCTGCTATGATAGGATGTTTCCTTCAACTGTAAACTAGAACACAGCCTGACCCCTGAAATACTTTCATCAAGGCGTTTAATTACATCTCCAAGAAGGAAACTAAGACCATTGCTGTTTAGTAATGTATATTTTGGAGGCAGATATTTTGTGTGTGAGGTCAAGTAGATAAGCAGAAAAGTATAAAAAACAAAAACAAAACAAAAACAAAAAACAAAAAGCACATTTCTGTGGGGATCAGAGAAAGGCCGGAGTGACTGCCGTCCTTAGTCAGTGTGTATTTTGACATGGACACAGCTATGCCAGGGACTCCGAGGCTTGGAATTCAAGGGACCAGTTGGCAAGCTGTTACCCATATGGGCCAGAAGAGAAATGGCAAAGCTTTCTGGGGAGTCCAAATATGAGTGTTTATGAGCTGTAGCTCAGGGTATGTAAAATCTAGCAAACAATAAGGCTTCCTCCTTCAGAAGGTTTCCAGCCTGAGACCGTTCCATTTCGAGACCGCCTATGGAGAACAGCTAACCGGCCCTCTGTGCTGTGTCCGGTAAACATGCTTAAGTTCTGAGTGACAGCCTGTCTCGTCCCAGCTTCACTGTATGCGCATCTATGTGTGTAGACTTCCTGGTCTTTTGTGATGGGAACAGCTTCTGCCTCATGCTTTCCATCCATGAATTATACCCTCTTTTCCCTGTTGTGACTGACTGAAACATCTAGAACTGAGCTAAAACAAATCAGGTTACTGTGGTTTTTAACGCATATGAGTGCTTTGCCTGCAGTGCCCATGGAGGGAATCAGATCCCCTGAAACAGGGTTTGCGCTCTGAGTATTGGGAATCAAACTCTGGTCCTCTGGAAGAGCAGCCAGTGTGCTTAACCACTGATCATTCTCCAGCCCCCTCTTTGATTTTTTCTTTAATTAAATGGGTGGATAAATGAATGCATTTTGAGACAGAGTCTCCTGTACCACAGGCTGGCCTCAAACTTACTATGCAGCTGTCATGGCTATACTTGGTTGTCAACTTGACCACATCTGGAATTAACTAAAACACAAGCAACTAGGCTTACCAGTGAGTAAATTTTGGCTCTTAAGCCTAGATCATTTGAAGCCAGAAGACATACCTTGAGTCTGGATTGTTGAGGTCAGAGACCTACCCTAGATCTGGACCACACCTTCTGTGGCAGCCTTCAGAAATGACCCAGAAGAAGAATGCTTGTTTTCTGCCAGCTTGTCCTCACTCTCCCTGGAAAGTCTATTTCTCCACCGGCCCTGGAGTCTGACTCTTTGGGATTCCCATGTAAACAGAAGAGCAACTGAAACTTTCAGCATTATTGACTAAACAACTATTGGATTTCTAGACTTCCTGTCAGGTGACAGGCATTGTTGTAGTAGCTGGACCACAGCCTATAAGCCACTATAAATATATCATCCTATCAGTTCTGCTCCGCTTGCCTGTACCTGACATTACAGGAGTGTGGCCACCACGTCTGCTTTATGCAGGGCTGGGAACTAAAGCCAGGGCTCCATCCATGCTGGTCAGGTACTCTACCACTTGAACATATCCACAGGAAGCAGTTTGGTCACACACTGCAATAGCTATTAACACACCATCTTATATGAGCTGCTTAGACACGGACATCCATACACAGATGAGCGTTCACCCATGGACCAGCTCAGGATCTCTGCTTATAGTGACCTTCTGCTTCTGCTTCTGTCCAAGTATTGAGAGAAAAAAGATGAAAATGAAAAAGAAAAAGCTGAGGTTTGTGTTGTCTCGAGGATGTCTCTGATGGAGTTGCAATGGGCAGGCTGGAAACTGGTTTCAGCACTTCCACAGAGGGTCAGAAGGGGGGATGCCATCTCGTTAGTTCATGGGATGACTCATTATTATGCAGCCCCTGCACCTGAAGCCTTAGCGCATAGAGAGTTTATCTCTAAGTGAAAGCTTCGCATTCCTGCCACAGTGGCGTATTCTGCGGTGACGGTTCCCCTGGAGCCATTAGCCGACTAATCTGTGGGATGTGACTACACATTTTGCAAAGTTTGCATTGTAAACATATTCTTAATGGTGTTTTGTTCAAATATCCCCATCTGAGTAAACTTCACACGGAGTTTTAGACATTTGCATAAATGGAAAGCACAAGCATGGATCTTGATGCTTGCTTGTTTAAAAACACAGCCCCAAAGTGACTGCACTGTAATTCAGTGGCAAGATGAAGTTCTAGGTTCAAGCATGCAATGTGAATGCAACCAGCACCTCTCTGAGTTTGAGTTCAAAACAGGGAAAAAGAAAAAAAAGCTATTTTCTGTAAGGAGACAGGATGTGTCTGGTTTATGAAGGGATAGTCTGACTTGATCTGGTTTGGTTTCGGAGTTGTTTCCCAGTGACTTTCTTGTAACAGCCCATTCAAATTTTCTTTGTACTAAAATCACCAAGTAGGTCGAGCTGGAGAGATGGATCGGTGGTTAAGAATACTGGGTTCAGTTCCCAGTACTCACATGGAGGCCCACAACAGGGGATCCAACAGCCTCTTCTGGCCTTTACAGGCATGAGGAACAGATGTGGTGCACAGAAATACATGTAGGCAAAGCATCCATGTACATAATATAAAAATAAAATTGTCAAGAGGTGGTGCACAGAGTGCATGCGTACAATTGTGTATGTACATGTGTGCCTTTGCATGGTAAAGTTAAATGTTGCCTGTTAAGATGCAGTGAGACCTGATATCTGCAGATATGGATTAATTTAATTTTAGACCTATAGCCGTATCAACAAAGAATTAATTCTCTTTATTGTGTGCTTTAAGTATTATTTTATCTTGCCTTTTAGGAGACAGACAAACCAAACATTGTTTTATAACCTTGAAAAGGGCACTGATAAATGTGCCTTGGGTGCTTTTATTTAAGAGACTTCATACATTATTATTTCTGTATGCTTGGAAAATGTGTGTAAGAGAATGGAAAAATTAAGAAGATTTTAAGTGTCTTTGAATGGTTCAAATTATTCTTACCTTCCCTCTACCAGCAGGAATCTCCTCTGCTTCAAAGAGATAATTCTTTATCACTTTGCTTAATTTTTCCATTTTCAGTATTCTCAGGGCTTTGGACATATTTTTTGAATTTCTTATAATCATATTTTACTCTGTCCTGATTACCTTGTTTCAGGATTGTGGACTTCATTAATAATTATAATGAAATGTTACCAAATATTATAGTATCTCCCAAACCCCAGTCTTCTGCTTGTTGAGAGACTCACAGTGTGGGATCATGATTTATGAGAGTCCTAATTTTCACTGTAGAGTGCTTGTGACAAGTTAGGGGAGACCCGAATGGTTTGACTTAGGAAATACAGGCACAGTGTTAGAGGACTCGGAAGCGGTCTTATCAGTGACAACTGTGTGAGCTTCACTGTATCTGCCCGCGTCACTACACAGGATACTCGGGAGAGCCGCAGTTTCTCGAGAGAACATGATGTCTTTGTGCCTGTGGATGCGCGTTTACTTCTGGGCAGAAGTGTGGGTACTGTTGAGTTGGCCTCTAGCCACGCTGCCGTTGATTTTCCTCAGAAAGCTCTCTTTTCTCCTGGCTCGATTCTGCTGTGACTTATGCCCCCGCCCCGCCCCGTTGACAGAGTGAGCTGATTTTGGGAGGACAGTCCCCAAGTGTAAACTCAGAGGTAGGTTGCCCCACAGAAACTGGGGTGAACTGGAATAGGCAGTGG
Source organism: Myodes glareolus (assembly GCF_982192425.1). Classification (NCBI taxonomy): domain Eukaryota; kingdom Metazoa; phylum Chordata; class Mammalia; order Rodentia; family Cricetidae; genus Myodes; species Myodes glareolus. The sequence continues at coordinate 51,203,938 of NC_142045.1, forward strand.
CGGTTTGTATGACTTAGGATTCACTGAGCTTTTCCATATTTGTTTTTTTTTTAATGGAATAGTGCCAATTGATTTGAAATAGTTTAATGCAAAAGAAAGAACAGGCAATAGAAAAAGGTTCCTTCCACCCCAGCCCCTACTTCTTACTTTTTACAAGCTCAAGGTATAAAGTACCTGCCATATTCTAGACCTTTCCATAGAGATTAACATTTGATAATATTAACATGTATTTTGTAAATTGGAAGCTATTCTTACTATTTTGTATATTACTTGTTCGCACTCAAAAAGTATAACATGATAAACTTGAGTGAAAATCTCATGAAATCTTTCCCATTTTACACAAAACTGACAGTAACAGAATTTAAGAAAAGGAAATGTATTTTCAAGGTACTTGATTAAATTTAATTTCACACTTTTCACCATTTTTATTTCCTTCAGACTAATTTAGAATTTAGATTAATTCTAAGTTATTTTGTAAAAGGATGCTTGGGTTGGCTCTTAGTTTTTAATATTGTCATAGTACTGCTATACAGCAAAAGGAACATGATCTTCCTGCGCAATAGAGAAAGTATTTCTGAGGAGTCACTGACTGCAAAGTGACTTGCTAACGCAATCATTTTGGTTTTGAAAAAATTCTGTGAGATTCTTTCGGTGACTTCTCAAAATAGTTACTTATTTCTATAGCCCATTCACATATGGCGGCCGAGCGAATGTATTAAACATCACCCCAATTTTCTTGTATAAGCAATGGGGATGCTTTATTTTCTTTTTTCTCTAGTGGATGATTAGATGAAGTGACCCATGTAAATTATGTAATACCTGGGTACACCAAACTGTCTGCTTAATTAATATTCGTCCCACCCCTTCCCTGTTCCAACTGCCCTCCACTGCACGGCAATGGCACAGCGGAGAGCAGCTCTTCCTCATCCCTGTGCTTCTAGGTGGATTGTATGCGTTGTTCCTAGACAGTGTTACTCAGACCCAAGTCAGTACCGCACTTTCTGTCTTACGTTGGTCATTGTTCTATTGTGACAAATGCCACTACCCTATGCCTTCTGCTATGATTCTTCATTTCTGTGGCTTTTAGAGTTTCATATGTAGCTATTTAGCTTGAATGATCTGAGATGAAAGTGTCTCTGCTTGTTCTAACAGGAGGTGGTGATGTGATAACAAGAGATATGTAAACTCCAAAGTCATGGACATATCGCCTCATTGTGAAGAGCTAGTCTTCAAAATTTAAATTGTGTGTGTGAGAGAGAGTGTGAGTTTGTGTGTGTATAAGTGGTCGTGTGTGTGACTGTGTGTATAAGTAACTGTGTATGTGTAAAAGAGTGTGTGTGAGTGTGTATGTATAAGTGACTGTGTATGTGTAAATGAGTGTGTGTGAGTGTGTGTATAAGTGACTGTGTATATGACAATGAGTGTGTGTGTGAGTGTGTGTGTGAGTGGGTGTGTGAGTGAGTGTGTGTATAAGTGACTGTGTATCTGAGAATGAGTGTGTGAGTGTGTGAATGAGTATGTGTATAAGTGACTGTGTATATGAGAATGAGTGTGTGAGTGAATGTGTGAGTGTGTGTATAAGTGACTGTGTATATGTGAATGAGTGTGTGTATGTGTATAAGTGACTGCGTGTGTGTAAATGAGTGTGTATGTAGAAGTATGTATGTGTGAATGAATATGTGTGAGTGAGTGTGTGTATAAGTGACTGTGTATATGTGAAAGACTGTGTGTGAGTGAGTATGTGTCTATAAGTGACTGTGTATGTGTGAATGAGTGTGTATGAGTGAGTATGTGTCTATAAGTGTGTATGTGTGAATGAGTGTGTGTGTATAAGTGACTGTGTATATGTGTATAAGTGAATATGTATGTATGAATGAGTGTGTATGAATGAGTGTGTGTATGCATGTGCGTGTGTCCTGTGAGTGCTTGTGTCCATGAGTGCATGCAGTTGCCAGAGTAGGACTTGGGCTGAGCAGTTCTGTCACTCTTTGCATCAGTCCCTTGCAGCAGGAACTCTGAGTGAGCCCGGAGCCTGTCCCTGATATCCTCCTGTCCCCAGCCCCTACAGTGCCGGGGTTGCAGATGCAGATGTGATGACACACAAATTTTTTCATTGGGATTTGAACTCAGGTCTTGGTGTTTGTGCAGCAAGGGCTCTTACGCACTGTGAGATGACCCTGTCCTGTAAGTCCTGGGTTCTATGGTCTTCAGTATTCCACCTGTGCTGTTGCAGGGCTCCGTGACACTTCCCTGGGACATCACCCTTCTTTTTAGGGCTGCACCACCTTTTCCATACTTGAATTTTATTAGGAACTTAACCCACGATATGGCTTAATTGACCTGTCAAGGCTAGGATGAATCTTTTGAGAAGGGAGCTGATATCAAGACCATTCAGAACAGGGAAGGTGACTTTACCTTCAAGCATTTGATGTGCATGGAACTGAACCCAAGTTCTGCAGCTGGCTCAAGGAACCTTCTGGGCCTGGATTTGATGTGCTCTGAGGCTGAATGAATTCTCCGTCCATCATAATACTGTTACCTACCTATGTCACAATTGTCCCCTTCCTGTCACCAGCACTGTGGCAACTCCAATCTGTAGACATCGCTGAATGCAAAGCCTATTTAGTTTTACTTAACACTCACTTCTACAGTTCTTACTCTGTGCTGGGCGCTTTACAAATTTTTACTCATTTCTACCTTGATGTATGTCTCACTTTTGTTTCCCACCCGTAAGAGACAACACCCTGGTACCTTTTCCATATAAAAAAAATCCTTAAACACCCTTCAACACAACCACCACATTCCCAAAATCTACTTTGTACTTCCTTCAAACTATCAGACCCCAGTTGGCCTGACTCCTTCAGGGCTGTAGGTACTTCATGACTTACCCAGTCTCCCCTGAACATTCTTTGATTCATTAGTACCTCTTTCAAAGAATCTAGCACTCAAAAAGAATGTGTTTAGTTGGCACACACCTTTTAAATTTCTTTTCTTTCTGAGTAGAAAAAAAACCAGAAGTACTTAAAGACAAACTATAGAGCCTGTCCTTCCCAGTGTCCTGTTTACCACCTTGGTTCCAGCTTTTCTGTTTGATCTACAAATGTGTCTGAGTTAGAGATGTGTCAAGTGTCACAGGCAGGATTGACCCTGCACGCAGTCACCCCTGGTTTCAGATGACCAAAGCCCAGCCAGGGGCTCCTTCAGGCTGTGATGTTAGCCAATCGATCCCACGAGTTTAGACTGGTTGCTCACAGCACTTCTCCTTGTTATGTGTCTTCCCTGCGTGAAGCCTCTGAGGCTGGGTTATCATAGTTATCTTCAGAATAAAAGTCCTCTTGCACTCAAGCATCATCGAAGAGCCATACGGTTTATTGAGAGCTTAGAATCAGAAGCTAAGGAAAGGATTAATGGAACATGGAATCCCCTAAGCTCCATTTTCTTGGCTATGACTCTTGGGTCTTCTCTCCCCTCCTACACCACCTTTTACCATTAGCACTTAGCTTCATGAGCTACAGCTTCATTTCCAGAATGCTCTCTCTAGGGATTTCTCAATCTCTCCCCTTTAAATATATGAGACAATTTAATACTGGCCTAGCTGTACCAACAGGGTGACCCCACTTATGACCGCTGAGAACAACAGATTGCCTACTCCTCAGGAGCTATCTGCTGTAGAAGACAGGGAGCGGTTACAAACGGCAGAACATAGTTTTCCTTTCATAGGAAATCACTTGTTTTACAGCTAGGCAACAATTTTAAGTTGATTTTCTTTTCTTATAGACAAAGAAATTCAGATGCAGAGAGGACACATTAGTTAAGACAACAGCTGATACTAGAGAGACAGACGTGGAGCCCAGTACTAGGGCTGGCTTGTTCACTGTGACGTTAGAGGTACAACATGTACACATGAGCTTTTTTCTCATTGTATCTGTGGAAAATTTGTGTAGTAGTATTTTAGCTTCTGTCTTATCTTAATCAAAATGAATAACTGAATTCAGGGAATTTCATTAAAGCTGTGAATGCAATAAGAAAATTCCAGAAAGTGGCTTCGTTTCTTTGACTCCATGGACACCGCCATGTTCTTAATCATGTCTTGGCTGGTCTGGTGTCTTGGGAAGATGGTAGTTTTGTTGAGTATGTGTGTATGTGCATATGTGTATTTGTGTGTGTGTGCCTGTTTGCACATGTGCGTATGTGTGTGCATGTATATGTACACACACACACACACACAAAATGTGTGTGTGTGTGTGTGTGATGGAGGAGGGTTATCTGTCTATTGTGTTATTTTCATAGGTCAATAAAGAGACTGCCTTGGCCCCTTGATAGGACAGAAAATTAGGTAGGCGGAGTAAACAGAACAGAATGCTGGGAAGAGGGCTATGAGGCAGAAGCCGTGGAGCCAGTCACCAGGTCAGACATGCTGAATCTTTTCCGGTAAGCCACCACCTCGTGGTGCTACACAGATTATTAGAAATGGGTTAATAACAAGATATGAGAGTTAGTCAGTAACTAACTTTCTAGAGATAATGGACCAGGCAGTGATTAAATGAATACAATTTGTGTGTTGTTATTTCTGGGACTAAGCTAGCCGTGCGGGAGCCGGGTGAGGCGAAAAGCAGGCCTGCCCGCAGCCCCTCACTACGTGTGTGTGTGTGTGTGTGTGTGTGTGTGTGTGTGTGTGTGTATTGTGCAGGTGTGTGTGTGTGTGTGTGTGCATGCACACGAGCAGGTTTATATTCACATGTATTTGTGTACATTTAGAGACCAGAGGATAACCAGAGATTAGGCATTGTTCCTAAGTTGCCACTTGCTGTTCTTGGTAACAGAGTCTCTCAGTTGTCCTAAACTTTCCAAGTAGGCTAGACTGACTGGCCAGTAAATCCCATCCATCCTCCACCCTTCAGGTCCCCAGCATTGAGATTACAAGCATGAGCTGCCACCATTAACTTTTCATGTGGCTGCAATGAATCGAACTCAGGCATTATGCTTACGATGCAAGTGTTTTACACACTCACTCATGCCTCCAGTCCACATTTACTTTTCTGCTAGTGTCCTTGGCACCCTTCCTTTGGCCTCACACATACTGTGTCATAGATCTACCCTACAGCCGAGTTCAAAAGCTACTAGTCTTTGTCAAGAAGAATATTTTGGGTATCCAGACATGGAGCATTTTTGCAATATATTTATGGAAACAAACAACTGGAAAGAGACAGCCCAGAGGTTAAGAGCACTGACTGCTCTTTCTGAGGACCTGAGTTTGACTCCCAGAATTCACATGGCAGCCCACAACTGTCAGTAGTTTCAGTTCCAGAGGATCCAACCCCCTTTTCTAGAGTCTGTGGGCATTGCTCTCACATGGCACACAAACATAACAATCATACACATAAAATTAAAGGAAGAAAGTGAAGGGAGAATTTCTGATTGCATGAACATAGAGTCCATTTCAATCCTTTAACAGCTTGGTCTTTGAACTAGGCAGATTGAAGACACTGTCTGGTTTGACCTCACCTCCATTTCCAGCCAGGAGGACATTTAAGGTCAAATGGATTAGCTTTTGCTGGGAAGCACAGAGCTGTTTAGAACAGTGTGTGTGTGTTGTAACTAATATAGCCAACAGCTCCACGTGGCTCTCACACAGCAGCAAATCAACACGAAGGCCCACTCCTCTGCATTGTTTTACTTTGATGGATAGGAAAGGGATCATGCGCCACTTAGAGTAATCTCTTTAGATTCTATAATAATCCCTGCATTATCCTGTTAAACGGTTGCTGCAGTTCTGTGCTTAATAGATTGAAATCTATTATTCATAATGCCATCTTGCTCTTGCTCAATAACATTATCCTTATGACTAAATTTTATGGATTCATACTTAATTTCAAAGTAGAGAGAGATGATGAATTATCAGAACAAAGAGTCTGCCTTTGTGGATTCAATTAGACAGGTACATTTTCAAACATTGCTCTGCACCAGGCTCTGACCTTGCATGTCAGGGGACTACAAGGCTATGCACAGTGTGGTTTTTAGTGTCAGAAGACTGGCATTCTGTTGTGAGTATTTGAGTGTCCAGGACCATTGGGGGCCTGACACCAAGCTGTCCCTAATGAGAGGACAGTATCTGAGGCCAGGCAGTGCTGGGCTTGCATCTTGGTTGTGCTATTTGCCAGCTCTACTCTTTTGGGCAGGTGACTGAGGTCAGGTCTCCATGGGCACATCTGAAGATGGAATAGCACTTACTTCATCAAATTATTTCAAAGACATTTTCAAAGATATGACAGAATCATTTCATGAATTCCTATTCCATAACGGATACAAAACTGTCAGCTAATGTTCACACTTACTGACATTGATGCATTGAGGTCAGTATCTCTCAACACGCCCAAAAGAAGAGAAGCTATAGCACTCTATTGGCTTGATTGGCTACTGGCTAATCGACTACATTTGATTTGGAGTCTGTTCATCCACAAAACAATCTCTGTCTTTCTTGAAAAAGCCTGAGTTAAGTTGTGGATGGTAGTGGCTTCACCATGGTGTTAGCTTCAGTTTAAGTTTGTTTATTTGCTTTATAAAAGGTATTCTCCAGATATGAGCCTCTTGCCTTTGGTTATCAGTGTTTCCTGTTCACCAGTAAGGTTCTCAACCCTAGACTTTCCGATTGGTTGTCAATTGCTTTGGCTCCCAACTACCTTGTTACCAGTACAATGCTGTAGTTTTAATACTAACCCCATAGAGAAAAAGACTTCAGATAAACAGTACAGAGTTGAAAAAAGTGAAGTATTTTGGATTCTGTAAGCCATGAAATAATTTCATCAATTCTTTGCCAAATTTTTCTCTTGCTCATTGTCTTTTCTAGTTTCTTCTTTTTGCAATTCTCTCTCTGTCTGAGTCTCTGTCTGAGTCTCTCTCTCTGTCTGTCTCTCTCTCTGTGTTTCTTTCTATTGGAAGAAATATTAGACCTTACTATGTCTGCATAATCTGGCTAATTTGAAATGAAATTGTCCTTAAGGAGTTTTGTGGACAGGCCATTAATAATCATTTTATAAAGTGAGTAATGTATCCCAGGGCATCCTTGAATATTAGGGACCCATGGATTGCTGTCAGTTTGAATTTGTATGTGTTTCCTCATCACAAAAATACCTTAATTTAATTATGGGGGGAAGAAAAAATAAGTTGTGGGAAATTAAGGATTTTATAAAATGTTTGTGAGGCCATTCCCGTGTGTGTAAAATCGGAATGAAGGCTAGCACTGTGTGTGAATAATTAACGGCAAGGTATTGGGTATTTGTGATGTCATTACTAGGGTGTAAAATCAGAGTAGAGACCAGCACAGCTTTGAATAATTAATACTTGTGATGTCTAAAGATCTATTGACAAAAGCACTTGTTAAAATGTTTTCCTTCTCCATTCATCTAGGTGCCTGTGTCTGTTTTCCAATTCTGGGTACATGTCTAGACAGAACTTCTTTTAGAAATTTATCAAATGGAAGAAAATTCTGACAGTAAAATAATTGAGAGTTTCAAAGCCTGAGGAAAACTCAAGATACCAGTGTTTTGAATTGGAGTATGAGTACTGCAAATAAATACCATACTATTTTTAAAATATGAAAAAATACACACAAGAATCATCAAAACTGCATAAATCAAACTCAGAGAAGAAAAAAAATCATTTCTTACTTACTTTTTTCTTCTTTATGCAAAAAGCATTCACTCACTTCTGACTTTTGCAAGAGAGGCCCAGAGACAAAACTCTGCTCTTGCCATAATTTTCCACCTTTTAGACCATTCTTGAAATATGCAAAGCAATATTTTTCTCTTGAGCTTCTGTGTGTAGCAATGATAGCCTCACTGAAGGACTGTTTACAAAATACAGGTGTCTGGGAGATTCCAACTCGCAGGCAGTGTGCGCTGCCCTCACCACTCTGTGTGGTCTCTCCCTGCTCCCTCTCTGCCTTTACCCTCTTCTCCAGTGGTCCAAGAGTCAGATGCGCACAAAAGAAAGATGCCCAGGTACATTGGTCCAAAAATACAGTGGCTATTGTCCTTGTCTTCCCTGGAGTTGTGTGCTGGGGAGCGGGGCATTCAACCATCCAAAGTAAATAGCAACTGACTGGGTGCAGCCAACAAAGGTAGTGACATGCCCACTGAAACAGAGTCAGTTCAACAGTGTTTACTTCATTCTAGAAGAAGCGTTTGAAACTGAAATTCTCTATAACATTCTAAAGCTATGATCTATTACATTTTTTTTTTTTTTACCATTTTTAGAGCTTTGGTAGAATGATGGGAAAAACTGAGATAAAATCAGAAATGAATAGGGCCAAAGAGATGATCCATCCATTCCTCTCCCGGAGCTGGACCAGCTACAGGGAGGAGACTCCCTGGCTTTGCCTCTATTTACAGTGCTTCATAACTTCCTATAGGAAGTCTTTAGAGGTTTTAGCAGGCTTCACCTTGCTGTTTGTTTAGGTTGAGGACTTTCCTTTCTCTGTCTGGATTTCAAACAATAGACCAAGTATAACAAACTAAATTATTGCACCTTTTATCTGTGTATTCTATGGACAATTTAAAACTGTCTTGGTTTAAATGGACAACTTTACACTATTCATAAGAAACCATAAGAGATGCAATAATTCAACCTGGTCAACAGAGTAATAGCAATGAAGAAGAAACTAAGTATTTCCCCAACTCCCTTGCAAAGAGCTAAAAAAAAAAGCAATAATGATGATACATATTTTCTTCTTAAACCTCTCAGAGCAAATTCAGCCATTTTGCTAAGTGAGAAGAACAGCGAGAGACCCAAGGCAGAGTCGGGGGAGCCCCAGGCGTGGGTGCAATTCTCATGGTTTCACAGCCTGGTGCTGTGCTGTTTGCTACCTTGGTGGTGGCTAAGTCCCAGGACCTCTTGGAATCTCAGTTCATCTGTCACTTATGCAGGATGAGCAGGGGGGCACAAGGTCGGAGTTTCCTCTACTGACCAGTCAGAGTCATTTACAGACAGCTCTCTACCGCTCAGACCTCTTCCTCACGATAACCCGCCGCAGCATATTTCCTGAAACGCCGTAACTGCTTCTTTTGGGGCTTCTCTGATTACAAATTTCTTTCTTTCTCCCAAGAGGAATAAAAAGGTAGTGCTTCCTTTGCTGTATCTTTTCAGAGAGTGCCAACCAAAGCAGTTAGGAAGACGATCATCCCTGCTCTAACGCGCTTTTAAAGGGCTACACACGGACTAGGAAAGACCCCTGCCCGGCTCTTCGCTCAGCTGTCCAGAGCTTCAGGAGACATTTTACACTTCTGTCTGGCCTTACATTCTAACCTGTCCATTCCTGTCTCTTACTCTGAAATCATCCACTGGGAATTCTCGCACCCTTCTTCCTTCAAAACATTTCTGCTCTTATTTTGCCCTGTTCTCCCTTCTCTAGCCGATACCTTCGTGCCCTTGTCTCAGAAGAAGGAACGTGTGTGTCCGGCAGCAGTCATCTATCACAGCCTTGGTCTGAGGCCCACTTGATCTAAGGAAATGGCTGTAATACCTACATATACAATAAAACACCAAAGGAAACTAGCAGGTAAAATGGGTGTGCCCATCTATGCAGAAAACTGGGATCAGAATTTCAGCAGATGGGGGCCAGGTCGAGTCTTAGGTTAAAAGGGGAAATAACTGATAACCAGTGTGCCGGGCGGGGGTCCTGGTTTGTTCATTCGCTGTTGCTGAGTGGTCAGTTTTAATCCACTTCACTGCCCCTTTCCTTCTAACCTGTGAACGGACTCTCTCGTCATTATCCGAGTGATCCCTTCCGTCAGCGCTCTCAAGCTGTGATTCTGTGTGTCTTTCCCCTCCCACTCTCACACCCATGATTTTACTCCTGTTAAGTCCTGAAAGGGCTTCGGTTGTTGTTTTCAGGTGGAAAAAAAATATCTCAATATCTTGATCATCCTGGAGGACCCTTCAGGGCTTGACCGTTTGTTTCACAGTCACCTCTGTGAAAGTCTCTGTTCTCTTGACAACCACAGTTCATGCTCTCTAGGAATTCATGATTTGAATCTCAAATGTCCTCCGAAGACTTAAATGGGTTAAAGCCTTAGGTGACAGCTGATGAATTTTAGGAACTACCTAGGTAACAGGGGTTGTAACCTCATCAGTAGATTAATGCACTGGTAGATCTGTAATTCGATGACATTGCAAAGAGATGGTGTAGTGGGAGAAGGTTGTCCCTGGCAGTACAGTTTGGATGTAAAAGACCTGCCCTCCCCACTGTTTCCTGGCAGCTACCAGGTGAGCAGCTTTCTTCTGAATGCCCTTTCATCCTGTGCTGGTCCAAGCTAAAGCAACCACGGTTTGAATCCACAAACCAAGAATCACCCCACTCCTTTTAAATTGTTTATCTCAGGTATTTTGGCAGAGCCTCAAAAGTGACTCATACACTTGGTTTTCTTTTCAGGCCACTACACACACACACACACACACACACACACACACAGGACCTTTTTCCTCTCTGTTACACAGGAAAACCCTGTCTCATAAAAGAAAACAAACAACAACAAAAACCAAATATCCAGTCTTAGATGATACTACCTCAAGCTCCCTGGCAAATTAGCTTCCCCATTCTTGGGGCACACAAACACTGTGAGTCAGGTATGGAATTTGGCACATTCTACCTTTTGATATATGACTGCAAACCCCTCAGCGTCAAAGATGGGAACTTTTGTTGTGGAGTGAGCATTTAGAAAAAGGGACTTAGCGATCTACCAGCTCTATTTGTTCCATTGAATACACATTTTGGCTATGCAGAACAAGAAGGATTATTCAGTATGAAACATATGGCTGGCACAGGCTTGTGAACACACATGGTACTTTCATAACAAGGACTGTTTTTGATTAATTACCCATTGTACCTGCATATATGTTTCATATGTCACTTTGTTAGGATTTTCCAACACAGCTGTAAGGGCTGAATTGTGAGAATCCATTTAATAGGTGTAGAAACTGAAGGTTGTAAGACTGTGTGACTTACTAAAGGTGACATGGCTCACCCAGGAATGAGTACAGTAGTCACAATGTTGCCAGACCTTGGGGCACACACCAGGAGTTGGTTGACTCCCAAGGAAAACCTGGCTGGAGAAAGTTTCATGGGCAACAAAAAAATTATCTTATCTTTGTGAATTGGCAATGTATACTTCATCCCTAGATAGTTTACCCAACATTCATGAGTCTCCAAGTCTAGTCTTTAGCACAGAAAATAAGCAACAAATAAATAAATAAAAAGGGTTTCCAAAAGGTTGGTATTGGGAGATGGATTAGTTTGTATGTGTTTGCCATGAAAGTGTGAGGACTTGAGTTTTGATCCCCACTCACATAAAACGTGGGTGTGGCAATGTACACCTGGTATCCTCATTCTGGGTAAGAAGAGATAAGAGAATCTCTGGTCTTCCCTTGCTAGATAGTATGGATCAACTCAGTGAGAAACACTTTCTCGAAAATTAAGGCAGAGAATGATTAAGGAAGATGGTTGAAGTCCAACTCTGGCTTCTAATGTGCACAGGCACATACCTGCACATACATTCATGTACATGTATGTAACATGAGATTCTGTGTCATGAGGGAGGCCTGCTTGTGTGTGGTTTTTCTGTCCTGCCTGGTTCCCCACAGCTGTTTAGCCCCAAAGAAAATCACACAGAGGATTCTGTAAGTTATAAAGCTGATTGGCCCATTAGGTCAGGCTACTTATTAGCTCTTGTAGCTTATATTAACCCATTAGTCTGATCTATTTTAGCCATGTGGCTCAGTACTTTTTTCAGTGGGGGCAGATCACATCCTGCTGCTTTGGTGGTTTGGGCAGGAGTGGGAGGAATCAACTTCCTCCTTCCCTGAATTCTCCTGTTCTTATTGCATCATTTCTACTTTCTGTCTGGTTTTCCTGCCTATACTTCCTGCCTGGCAAATCAGCGTTTATTTAAAACATGATTGACAGATTACAGACAATTCTTCCGCACCACATGTACACACACATGAATGAACATGTAGACTTTCACACAATCACTCATGAAAATAAAAAAAATAGGACCAAATAAATAAACAAAGTCATTGAAATAGCCTCTCTAAAGTTTTTTGACTCTCACTGCCATGAAACCTCTCAGCTGCAAAGTTGACCTGGGCAACAAGTGACAGGTTTGTCTGTCCCAATGGCAAAGACTGTCTTCTAGACAGACACCCTCTGGTTAATGAATCCATGGTTAGTAGCATCTCTCTTTTTATTATTAATGTATCATTGTTAAGAACTTCCATTTAAAACGACAAGGATCTGGGCTTTAGTCATATGCTCTTAGAAACCTTGTGAAGCCCTTCAGAGACAGTGTCTATCCCAAAAAGATGTCATTTTCAGAAAGCAGGAGCCCAAGTCCTTTACACAACACCCATGTGCTTTTGGATATTAGATAGTGTGTTTTCCTGAGCAATAATCAATACAAATTTGTAAGCAACTTCATGGAGCAAACTGGCCTCAAATTCCCTATGTAGTTGAGGGCGACCTGGATTTCTGATTCCTCTGCCTCCACTTCCTGAGTGCTGGTATCATAGTGGTTTTGTGTGGTGCTGGGGTGTGCTCCAGAACTTTGTACATGCTTGGCAAGCACTCTACCAATGATTAGAAGCTGTACTGATTTCACAGAAGTCCTATGAAGCTGTGTTCTTTGTTTTTAAGGAGAAACAAAATTGTGTGTGCTGCTTTTGGCAGCAGTCCAATACTGGCAGTTGAAAAATGGAGTTAAATGGCTTTTCAGTACGTTACTTGTTCTTCCATCAGAAAGAAATGGAAGGAATTGTCATTAATGGTAATGTCCAAGATGATTCTGATAAGAAAAATGTTTTTCCCTTTAAATATGAATGATTATGAGCATTCTCAATTTCACTTCCTTTTAATCCCCATCCTATGACAGCAAGTGATGAAAAGATGTGCTTCAGTGGCAATGGCCAATTCAGAATTTGACTGGCAAGTATTTCAGATTTGAATCCTTATAAGATTTCCACTGGAATTACTCATAACAGTATTCTCTGAAGGTCTTTGTTTTACAGGCATAGATAATTGGAATATCTTTGTAACAGAGATTAAGCATGCAAAGTCTGGAATGAAGGTTAGATAACCCGAGTTTGAATCACTGTTCTATTTTAGTCAAGTTGTGGAATATCTTCATGCCTCAAACTCAGTTTATGAAAACTAAACAGCAACCCTACTTAGAGTTTTGTCATTCAATGACAAATGAGCTAATCATGCAGAGAGCTTTGTCTAGCGCCTGATACAGAGACTAGTAGTCAAAAGAGTTATTATTAAGTATAAGAGTTTTTGTTCAAACAATCTGGCTGCTTTATATTGATTTTCAGTGATTGCTGCCCCTTTTTTCTCTGCTTGCCCTCATTTATCCTAAAGGTGATATTTTTAAAAAACCAATTTGAACAGTTCTACAGTACCATTAGTGTCTGTGAAGCTGAGGAGATGGCTAAGCAATTAAGTGCTTGGCACTCAGTCATGAGTACCAGCAAGGGCATATGACCATAATCTCAGCACTGGGGAGGTGGAGCCAGGAGACTCTCAGAAGCTCTCTAGTCAGCCAGCAAGTGAAACTGGCTACTCAAAATGAATGGAGAGATCAGTTGATTATGGGGAGGCTAGTCCAATTGCATACATCTGCAATTCAACTCCTTCAATACAACAACTGAAGCTCATGGAAGAGAGGGAAGGACTGTAGGAGCCAGAGGACTAGAAAGTCTGATGTGAGATTATGTCTCCTAGAGATGACAGTGCTGCTATGTTCATGATATCTCAACAATGCGGCTGCCTCAACGAGATTCCAACAATGACAACACCAACAGATGTGCTAGCATGGAATGGGAAAATCTCATGGGGTCCCACTCCCAAAGAATAACACACAGCTGCTGACTGCTCAGAGAGAAGGACTTGATCCACCAGGGATGAGCCCCCTAACTGGTTGCCTAAGACCAGTAGTCAACCCTGAAATCATATATGCCCAAGTCACACTCAACAGACTCAACAAGTCTTATATATTTTCACATATATATATATATATATAAGATTAACAAAGAAAAAGAGACCACCAATTTGAGGAGCCAGGGAGCATCGTGGAAAGGGTTTCAGAGAAGAAAAGATTAGGGGAGTGATATATTTTAATTAAAATAAATAAAAATAATAAAAGATATAGTAAAAAATAAAGTGGCATGTGACTGAACAAGTAACCCAACACTGAGCTCTGAATTCTACATGTACACATATACCCACAAACTCATGAGAGAGAAAGAGAGAGAGAGAGAGAGAGAAACACAGACAAGCACAAACATAGACAGAGAAGCAGAAAGACAGACAGAGAAAGAGAGAGTGGGAAGGATAAAGAGATGAGAGAGACAGAGAAAGAGAGAGAGAGAGAGAGAGAGAGAGAGAGAGAGAGAGAGAGAGAGGGAGGGAGGGAGGAAGGAATAGTTGAAGTTGACCAGGGAGTGCTTAGTAACTGATGGCATTCCTATTCTGAGCCAAAGATTCTTTCTCGCGCTCTCTTGTTCCCATCTTTCCTTGCATTCAGTCATTTGTCCCCGTCTCTGACTGTTTTTAGCAGGCAGGCAGTTCAAAAAGTCTATGTTTTCTAGGATCTTTTTCATCTTTCAAAAAGCCTTTTATCGAGCTAGATATGGCAGCACATATCTGAAATCAGGAAGTAGAGGTAGGAGGATCAAGAGTTCAAGGTCATCTTCAACTACATAACCAGTTTAAATCTAGACTGGGCTATATGAGACCCTGCTTCAGATAGACAATACATACATGCATACATATGTACATACATACATAAATGTATATATATATTTTTTTTCATCAAATCTTGTAAAAACATCCAGACCAAGAACAGTCCCAAACTCTTATTTTACTTTTCAACATGACGCCAAATGCCTGCATAGGAAGGGCAGCAAAGAAATATGTTTCTTCCTTCACATTTTATGTGTCTATCATAAATCTTTAGTGAGTTTAAATGGATAACATTTTAGAAGTTCAAGTTTCAGCTGAAGGGTCAGGTGGAATTCCACTGTAATGCTTTATTGATGCTGCTTTATATGAATTAGTGCAGTATCCGTCAGGATAGCACTAAACTGGACAGTCTTTTCTGTTTCTCTTTATCAAAGCTCTACCAGTGAGAAGGCATTGGGTCCAATTAAGTCTATGAAACACGGATGACATCTAACGCTGATCCACTCCAAACAGCACCGCTAGGGCAATCAGAAGGCGATGGTGTTGACTCACAAATCCGGTCAACTACTGTGATTCTCAGTGTGGAGCTTACTAGGCCAATACTTTTGAATATAAATTATAATCATTTCATGATAAGAAAGGAATTGATTTTCTATAACTAAAAGAAAAATCAAAAGGAAGGATGATTATTATATATGCTTGAATTAGAGCAGCTACAAAAATGTCTTATAGGTATAGAAGGAGCTGTGCTCTGCATCCTGAGTGCTCCCTGGTCTGGGGAGATGATACAGTCAGTCCTGTGCTTGGAATTAAACTGACTTGAAAACAAGAGAAGAATAATCTAGCCCAGATGTGGTGGCACACATCTTGGATCTCAGTGCTTGGAATTCACAGGTAGGAGGATCTCTGTGAGTTCGAGGCCAGTGTGGTCTACAAATTGAGTTTAAAGGACAGCCAAGGTTGCTTAGAGAAACCTTGTCTTGAAAAGTCAAAGAGATGAGAAGAACAGAATGTGTATAGTGTCCTTGGCATTCGAGGTTATGAGAACTACCAGGCAAACTAAATTAACATATGATTAGCATTTTATCCAAAAATGATTCTCCAGTTGGAATTTTCTGAGAGATTGGTGGCAGAAGACTCTCTCCATCGTTTCCATACTCATCCTCCCTGCATCATTTGTTTTAAACGACAAGAAGAGAAAGATCTAAAACAGCTTGTTATAGGAAGGAAAGATTGTGAATATGAACCCTATTATAAAACACATCACTTATTTGCCTTTTGTTGTTTTTGCTCATTCTCAGAATAGAGCTCAGGGTGGCTTGGTCCTTTTGGGATATCATGGCTCAAATCTCTAGAGCATTTGGATATCATGTGCATGCTTACTGAGCCACAAGCAGAAAGTAACGGCGAATGACCAGCAAGGATTCCTTGTAATGCTTCAGGGTCTTAGACACAGGTGACTGGAGCTTGGATGGCAATAGCATTGCAAACAAGTTGTGAAGCTTGGGCAAACCATCGCCTTTTCTGAGTCTCTTTTCTTCAATGGCAAGAAATGGGGATATGAGGGTTGATCTGAACTTAAGTGAGCAGTGACTACTATCCCTCGGGGTGGCTGGTATCATGCCAAGCGCCTGTTGACCGATGCCGTGTGCTATGGTGTGTATTTGGGAGGTCTTATTAGCAAATGATTATGTGAAAATGAACAGTTCTGCTTGGGTTTTGCTCCTTGGTTCTCCCTGGAAATGCATAACTTGATAACTCCGGCTCCAAAGGCCGGAGGGACACGTTCATAGCTAAGCCAAGCAGTGTGGTCCCTGTTTGGAGATGGGGGAGCAGGTGAGAAACTCGGGCTCCGAACTCTCAGTATGCTTCATCTTCAGTTTTCTGACCATAACTGGGAGTGAGGACAGCCAGCCCACAGCTGGAAGAGGAGTGGGAAATAAATAAAAGGTATCGATGTGCCATCTACATAGCAGCATCGGGATGGATTGAGAGGGCATCCATCCACACAGCACAGATGCAATGGGGTCCTCACCGCCAACCTCATAAAGATGATTTTAAAAAGATTTATTTAATTGTGTGTGTCTCTCTGTGTGTGTGTCTCTCTCTCTGTGTTGTGTGTCTGTGTGTGTTTGTGTTTGTGTGTGTGTTGTGTGTCTGTGTGCTTGCATGCGCAGCTCGGAGAAAATACCGGATCCCTCAGAGCTGGAGTTAAATGGATTTAAAGGCAGCTCAGTTTGCATAGTCTTGCACAGGAGATCCTCTTATGGGCCAAGCCATCTCGTCAGTCCCACAGACAGCCTCTTGAAGGGAAATCTGAACCCCTTCCATGTGCATATTGGCCCTTGGCCAATTGCCTTCTCTCTTTCCTTAGGGCAGTCTTTTCCGCTGAAAGAGTAGCCCGCCTCCACGCCACCACCTGCTCCCTGCTTTATTGCCATCGCAGCTGCATTTGGGCTTTTAACCATTATGTGGAAAACCATCCTCAGCTTGGCCCCTGAATCAACAAGACCCCAACTTTCAAATTCCAAAGCCCTTTCTCGTTGAACTCTGTAGCCTTTGACACAACAGTCAACCCCTACCGTCACGATGAAGGACACCCGTGAGCCACATCGTCCAGCCACTTGGCTCATGTACCTCCCTTTAACCCACACAAAGCCTTCTGCGGCAGACAGACATGTTCCTATTTTTCACAGGAGGAAACTGAGGCACAGAGAGGTCAGCTGTCATAGTCAATGCCTTGGATGACACTGACTACAGGAGTCTGGACCCTGCCCATACTAAGGCTCCTCAGGGAGTTTTGCCAATCGCTCAGCTCCTGATTGTGGCTTTCCTTTTTGTATGAAAATGTCTAGTGCACTGTGACCCTACTTCATGACATTGCTCCATTTTTGGCTTACTATGTCCTAAAGCACCTTGGGAATACCCTAAAATCCCTGGGCACTTTCCTTCAAATAATGCCTTGGTGGGGGAAATCATTTTTAACAAAGGAAGTTTGAACTTTTGTCTTGGCCTGATAAAAGCCTCAAGTGCTCGGTTACCTCCACATCAGTACAGCACTGACCTTCTTAAGTCAAGGGTTTCCTTGGGGTTAATTGTTTGTGTTATTTTTTTTTAAAATAGTAGCACAGAAGGTAAGAAAAATAGCCCAAAGAGACCAAAAGGTGCTTATTTTTCTTTAAAGTTGCATTGTAGACATTTAGTTTGGTGCTTTGAGTAATGAGGAAGAAAGCCTGTGCACAGTGTGGGGTGAAGAATGTAGAGTCCAGGAAAGGTGGCACAGGGGTGTGGGGAATCCCAGCCAGTAGATGAGAGTCCACACACAGACCGTGCTGCTGTTTTCCTGGGACTTTTATTTAACAGAGGTTTTCCTTAGAAAACAGCCTGCTTTCGTGCATTCTTAGACTTGCTGTTTGTAGATGAACACTCAGGTAGGTTAAGGCAGGCTAACCTCGTGCCCATATTGTTCCCTCTCTCTCCAGTTTCAAGTCTTTACTCTTCTCTCTCTTCGCCCCAATAATTGACACCTTGGTTCCATTTGGATACAGACTCAGTGTGCAAGGGGCCAATGCTGCCCTCACATATCGTGCGCTGTTTGGATGCAGCGTTTTGAAGCAAAGTGCACTAAAATAGAGGTATACTAGATACAATTAAATGATGAAGTTTACTGAGGAAAATCATCAAATATTGGTTATTTTAGCAGTATCTTTTATCAGATACTTCAACTTAGATTGTTTGAAATTTCTGTCCTAATTAACAGAAGACAAATTGTTTGCTCAGAGACACATATTAGATTGATTTGGAGACAAGATCAACTTTTCATCAGTTTGTCATTTTATAAAATGCAATTTTCTATCTTTGATACGAAAGTAGAGAGACAGACATTTATATATAAGCAAGTGATAAATTAGGTACTAAAAGGTGGAACAGGCAGAAAAGTTCAAAAGCTATAGAGATCCCTGCTAGCCCACAGGGCAAAGAGAGACTAGAGAAGAAAAATTATATAAAGGGGCAGTGTTGCTCAAGAGGATCCCTGTAGACTGACTGATTCAGAGTGGTCAAACTGAGAGGAGGTGGAGCCCTTTCCCTAGATGTTTGGAATCTATGAGGGTAAGCGAAAGAGGTACAGGTACACAGCAGACATGTCTGATGGGTGGAATGTGGGGGGGGGTGGGAAGAAGGAGGAATACAGTTGGGGGTGAGGGCAATGGAGGAATATGGGTCAGGTTTTAAATTTGTCTGAACACTAAGAATTAGAGGTCCTGGACCCTCAGTCTGTGAGATTTTATTTGCTGGGTCAAATGAAAGCCTAAGTCTGTGGTCATGAAGGTTCTCCATGAGGGTCACACTTCAAACTATTTGGGAAGACTATGAAGAAAAGAATGGGGCACAGAAAGACTGAAATTGTTTTTCTAGAAATTTGTATGTCATAATATCTTTTAGAAATCTCTACACTGTAATCAAAAGATTGTGATTCAGTATTTGATACACGAGTGAATTTTTTTTAAGTTCTCTAAATCTTTCTTGAACATATCACTCAACAACTGTGATTTGAAAAATATCAGACAAGAGGGGAAGAGGTTAGTGACTAGGGCAAGAGAGCAAGGACATTACTTGTGTGGGGAGGGGAGGGAAAGGCAGACAACCGAAAGACAATTTGAGAGGATTAATTCAGAGACTTCAAGACGATCAGGTCTATGGTTGAAAGAGGGCTGAAAGACACCACTGACTGTAAAGTCTAGGACTCTGATGGGATAGGGGAGAGAAACAAGAGATATGGTGAATTTCGCATGTCCTGACAAGAGATAGCTTGGTCAGTTGTGTTTTGAGGTCTAAAGACGGCTGCTGCAACAGGTCGCATCTGGGGAGATGATTTGGGAGTCAGCGGTAGCTAAAGAGACAACGGAAATCAAGAGGGAGACAGCACAGTGGAGACCAAGAGCAGAGATTATAATTTCAAATCTTTTCGATGGAAGGAAATTAGTCCTGTTCTCAAGCCCAAGATCGGTTATCATTCCTCCCTCCTGTTTCTCTCAGGCCCCTCCCACCCTGCATTTAGTTCATTGCCAGCTCTGTAATGTGAATTCCTCACCCTGGTTGTGACCCCCTCGCCACCTCCTCCTGGACTGATTCACAGTCCTTCTAGCTGGCACCTGTACCATTTTTCATTTTGACTCCACAGCAGTAGACATTCCTTTGTGCATCACAAACATCAGGTCCCTCACACTTAGAATAACGGAGGCAGTGAGGTTCCGTCTGGCCTGGCTCTCCTCTCCTCTCCTCTCCATCCCTCTCACATGCTCAGTCCCTGACTTTGAACCACACAGACCTGGGTCCAGGCTGTTTCTGCTTTCTCTCCACCACTGACTTCTTTTGCTTTAGTTTATTGTTTTCACTGTTTTTATTGTAACAAAAGCTCCACTCATGCAGGAAACTTTGTTTTCCTATCTCTGACTTTCTGCATCCATCTCTGTCATTTCTGACTTCTCTGTCTCAGTCTGTTGTTTCTGCTCCCCCATACACAGACAGAGACACATATACACACAGAGTCAGAGACAGAGAGAGACGGAGAGAGACAGAGACGGAGAGCAAGACAGAGAGGCAGAGAGAGACAGAGAGATATACCCAAGAGAAAAACTTTTCGATGGATGTCTTCCCTAACCCCTGACACCTACTCTCTTGTTCCATCTTTTCACTTTTACAGGTTTCTTTTATTTAGCATCTCTGTTCTCAGAGAAGCTTTCTCTGACATCTTAACTATATTAACGTCTCCAATTAGAAACCCACTGAGTGCTTCTCTATGTGTGGTGGCATATTTGCTTGTGTGCCTCCTCCATGGCTATAAACTCTAACATAGGGAGAGACTGCCCTCCTATAGTCCTACTGATTGTCCATTGCCTAGCCCATGGTGGATATTGACAAGTGCTGAGTAAGTGAACGATGACTCAATGAATGGGGCCTATAAAGAGAAGTTAACAGGATGGAGAACGGATGAAAACCAAAGAGGGCACCTGGGCACATTCACCATCTAACAGGAAGTTCTCCTTTGGGTGGCCACGCTCAATAACGCCACGTGTCTAAAATCAAAATTACACACAAGACGGCTTCTCAGCAGGCGCACAGATCAGAGCACATCTGCTTTCTTCATATCAGACTCTGTCAGCTTCAGTTCAGCAGAGTCTAAATCCGCTCACTGGGGAAGCAGAGCTAAGGGGATGGAGAAGTAGGTTATGAGGGGTTTTCCCTGGCCAGTTTGCTGTGCACCCAGGCTATGGTTATTCGCTCTCCATTTCCTTCACTTCAGTAATATGTTATCTCAGCCTTCTCTCCTTCGGATGCACTGTCTCTCAACGGCTCTTTTGATTCATTCCAGCAGAGAAGTGGCTCCTCTTCTGCTCTATTTTTACATCTTAAAAGCAAATAGTTACCTTGAGTTGTCTAAACACGGCCTCACAGACCGTTCCCAAGCAGCACACAGGATCAAATAAATCACTAGGAAGCAAAGTTAAACCGATCATCAGTCACTCTCACAGGGAGGGAGGAAATGCACTAATTCTTTTAGAATTTTGCCTCAAAATCTTTCCTTTCAGTTTACCTTTCTGTTTATCCCCCCTCTTCTTCTTCTGATTGCTTCATTTGGAATATACCAGGAGATGAAAATCGTGCCAAGGCTAGAAGCACAACCCCCCAGGAAGCCTGACTGTGACTTGGTTCTGACCCATCTGGAGGGGAGGGTGGCAACGGAGGTGGTGCATCTGTGTGTGGAGGCCAGACAACCTCTGATGTCATTCCTCAGGACTTTGTGTTTTGAGGTCGGTTGTTACTTTTACCTGGAACTCACTGAGCAGGCCTGGCTGTGTGGTCAGACGGTCCCGCTTGTCTCCACCTCCCCAGTGGTGAGATGACATGTACACTCAACTCTATCAGCTTTGTTTCTGCTCAAATCCTCTTGCTTACAGGGCACTCACTTTACCGCTGAACTGCGCACTCCCCCCCCCCCCCGCCCCAATCCTGATTCTGAAGGTTCTTCATGTAGTCTGAAATCTTTAGCTGTCTGTTCAAAACGAGCTCAGAACGTGCAGCTCTGACCTCTTAAGTAATCAACCCTCCTACCTTCCACAGCCAGAGCCAGAGTGAGCCCCTCAGGGGATATAAAGTAAGAGTCCATATTTGCACTTGAACTGCTACTTTTAACTTCTTAAGAGTTTCACTAGGAAAGACACTTTACTTCCAGGGTAAGGGATTAAGAGTCAGGAACTTGACCTTTTCCTGCTTTTCAGGGAAAAACTGAACGAAAGAGAAATGAGAAGTCCTGATTTACAGTCCCCGAACTCACTGAACTCCCCGAACCACAGTGTCATGTGTCATGGGGTTTGTATTTTGAACATTTTCCAAATAAGATTTTTGAAAGAATCTTATTTAGGGAGTGGAGAGACGGTCCAGCAGTTAAAAGCCCATGCAGAGCTCCCAGGCTTGGTCCCCAGCACACATGTCAAGCAGCTTGCAATCATTGGGGCTGCCAGTTCCAAGGGACCTGGTGCCTCTGGACCTCTACCCACGCAGACACACTAACATACACAATTTTAAGGAAGCTGGTGTGGGTGGATTTTACAAATGATTCCCAATCACTGAGATGCTTGGGAGTCTTGTGGTCTAGGAACTAACAGGCATCACCAGACACTGCAGACTTCTCTTGCCTTACCCCTGTTTACTCCACAGCACGCAGAGGGGATTCTGTGGAATTAAGATTTATGTGGTTTGTAGAATCCTAAATCCCTGGCTGTATGCATGGCCTGGTAAATACAGATAAAACATTTATCTATTTTCTCTATAGCTTTACTCAGGGAAGAGGTGAAGAGGGCTGAGTATATTGATCATGCTATTTTAAAGACATCTTAAAGTCATATATATATATGTGTATGTGTGTGTGTATATATATATATGTGTGTGTATATATATATATATATATACTTAATGCAATTCTTTTCACCTGGGAGTTTATAAAAACAGCGTTCCAGCTCTCAATAAGTCTATAATAAGTTAATTACTGGACTAAAAATTACACTTTAGGCCTGGTACAGCGATGGCTCCGTACACTCAAAAAAAGGGTATTTGCCTTTTAAGTATCAGGATCTGAATTCGGGAGAGCAGAGCCCATGCACACCCAGGTACAGTAGTGTGTGTCCATAATATCTGCACTCCACTGTGACAGAGACAGGAGACTCTCCAGAAACTACCAGGCCAGCAAGCCTGGCTCATGCAGCCATAAACCACAAGACACTTGTCTCAAAGGAGGTGGAAGGGAAGGGTCAACGCCTAAGGCACTCCTCAGGTCTCCTCAAGTATATGGTTGTATGAGTGCCTCCATAGTTACAGATATGAACACATAAGCCCAGATAAAGAGACAAAAAGTATACTTTAACTTTTTAGTCACACATTTTACGAGCTTAACTATTCCTCTCACCCCAGTTTACCGAAGGGGATACAAACTGAAAATGAGCTTCCAGGTCCAAAACCTTTCCAGGCTTCGCTTCCCCCTCAAGAACACCGAAGTGTCAGGGAATCTGCATGTGGGTTCGTCTGACATCTCCCCTATTTTGTATGCATGCCAGCAAATCTAAACCGTAGTTTACCTGCCTGGCATTGCAACCATCTTCTTTACTGACGTATTCCCTCTCCTTCTGCTACACTGAAATTCTCATCGAAGCTCTACTGCTACCCTGGTTTTGATGAGGAACAGGCTAGGGTGTTTGCTGCGTGAACTGTCAGCTTTGAAGTCAGCACTGAAGGCGAGATCCCACCATGCGCTTTACAGAGATAAGGGTAGCCAACAACCATGGACCAACAGCAGGAGGAAGGGAGAAAGAGCCGTCTTGGGGGGGGACACATTTGCCATGGCTTGGGAGTGTAAACAGAAGAGGCAAGAAGACAAGCAGACAAGAGGTTGTAGGTCTAGGTTCTCTCGTAAAAATATGTCACTCAGGAATCTATTGCTGAGGTGTGGGAGTCACCTCTCCTTGCGTGTAGCCAGATACAGAGACATCAAGCACAGACTAATAATCATGGATTCATTCAAGAAACATGGAAGGTCCTGCTGACTGACTGAGGAAGGGGGAGAACTCCTGAACCAAACCCCACAGGATGGCGCCATGGTTCCAGGTTGGAATTATGGAAGGGCGTTCTGGAAATGAAAATGACTACCTTGTAAAGATCTTTTAAAAGTCAACCCATAAGAATTCCATGAAATTTTTACAATGGTGTAGTCATACTTTGGGATTATACAGCTAGTACTGGTTATTGTTGCAAAGGTGGGTTTGAGTTAAAGGAAATAACCCCAAAGAATTAGCTTTAAAATAAAGCTTCAGACTCTCAGAATTTGATGTCACAACACAAGAGGCCACTGCGGATCAGAAAGGTGAATGTCTACCTCCACCGGAACTCAGCATTGGAGAGTTTCTCAACGGTTTCAGCTAAACACCCTTGCTAGACCTGTGATAATTGGTAAGGTTACCTGCCAATTGCATGTATGTTGGTCTTTGACTTCACATAGTGCCATGGGTGGCATCAGGTCATATGACATCGTTTTGTGTCATAGTGCCTCCATCTGGATATTTTCTTAGGGAGCCAGTCCCTGCAGTCACAGACAGAGCAAAGATACCGGAAACATTGAAGTCAGAGCCTAGGGTGCTTGGCTGAAATTTTGTCTTAGGTACTTGGATTTATAAAATTGATTTTGGCCTCTCAGAGAGACGGGCTTTTGCCTTGTCTTTTCTTCATGGCTGCTTCTTTCTTTAGGGCCTGATAAGAAACAAACAAATCTCACACATTTCAGCAGGGTCTGTCTCTGGTCGTGGCCTGACGTTTTACAGCCATGAACTCCTGTGTAATACCTCGATGCTAATGACTCGCATGCTGCCTACTGAATGGATGTAGAGGCGCACAATAGCAAGGAGAAGCACTTCTGCACATGTAGCTCTGGAGAGAGAGGAGGATATTTGACCAGATGCACCAAGCCCTGAGTTCAAGCTGCAGCATCAAACAATGTGACTAAAATCATAACAAAATGAGAACACATGAGAGCTTTGCTGTTCTTGTTTGTTTTGTTTAGTTTTTGTTTTGTTTTTGATACAGAATCTCACTGTGTAGCCCCGGTGCACCTGGAACCTGATAGAATGGGAAGGCTTCCAGCCTACAGTGAGTTCTACCTTCCTCTGCTTCCTCATTGCTGGCACTAAAAGACATAAAGTACATTTTTAAAACAACATTTAAATGTGTATTTTATATCTATAATTAATGTTTGTGATTTCATGTTAGATCACAATAGGTAGTGTGTACTACATGTTTAATCTTTATCAGGCACAGTCTTGACACATAATCGTCATGATCCCATGAATTCTGAACTTATGCTGTCTACATTTTTGCAGAGGAGACAGGGGCTCAGCAGGCTGACAGCAGAGGAAAGGCAGTCAGAGCTGGGATTCAGAGTAAGGTCTTCACAAAGGCTAAGCTGTTTCCCACTGCTTCTTCACACTGAGCTTGCACATCTGCACGCACTGAAATTACCTCCTGGAAACTCGAGTGTACTTTGGCCTAGGAAAGAAATACCGACCATAATATTCATAGAAGGAAAAAGTTATTCTTAAGTTCCATGAAAAATTCTCTAATCACAGCAGCCTTTAGCCACTCATTACTTTAAAGGGGCTAGCCTCATCTATTTACCGGAGGCTACACGGCTGAAAAGAGAGTAAATGGGAGTTTTCGAGCTCCTGGCCTCAGTTGGCTGAGATTTTTCTGTATCTTCCTTTCCTCCTCTGTTCAATGGGAAGGGCCATGTCTGCAGCTGGGTCATGGTGTAGCTCTCATCAACAATGACAGAAATGCTTTTTAAAAATTCTATGCTCCAGGCATTCTGGTGGAGAAGGGACATACATGATCATCTTTAATCTCCAGTCCATATGTACACATTTTTTATCACCAAATACAATGAGGAAACTGAAGCTCATTAAGAGTTAAAACTTTCCCCAAGGTAACAGCACTATGAAAGAAAAATGAAAGGAAGTTCCTGTCCTTGGATGCTGTGTCTCTAGCACACACCTTTCCAGGCTCTAAAACATCGTAGAGATAGTGGCCACCATCTCTTCTTTGTGCTTTGGGCAATAAGGTAATGTATTGCAATGTATTTAGTGGAGAATATATACTTTATACATAGGAGGAGATCACTGTTAAACAGACCTCTTGGATTAGGAAAGAATGTGACTTAATAACACAGTTGTTGGCTATAACTGGTTGATTCCTAGTATCCTAGATTCTACTAGAACCTTCTAATGTGTCTCTGCTATTCCTTCCAGGATCAGCACAAGAAGGCAGAGGAAAGATGGGGGCATTTTACAGTCAGTCATTTGTAGGAGTTGTGTTGTGTTCTTTCGAATGTTTGGATAAGATCAAATTCAGACGAATTGAATTTATATTTCTTTTGACATAGATTGGGATCAGAGACGTGGTCCCCTCCTATGCAGAGAGAAGGAAGAAAATCCTCTTAGTAAATCTCCTTGGCTTATTCAAGGTATTTGGTATCTCTCTGTAAAACATAACAGGATGTTAAGGCGCAGAGTTGAGGCCCCAAGGTTGAAAATAATGAATGCTTGGGATCGAACACGACAATGGATTTTGATGAGAAAAATCATTTAACTCCTACATTTGGCGACATGTTCAACCATGAGGCCATAGCCTAGGAAGTGCCTACTTCATAAGAAGGCTTGTAACAGAGGCCTGAAACAGTGAGGCTCGGGAACAAGAAAGGTTGTCTAGGAAAGGGCCTGAGGGAGACAGAATCTGTAAGATCTGGGTGTGAGTGGGGCTGAGGGCTCACCCTGCAGTCACCATGGCTACAGTGGGTTGGGAATAGCGAAGGAAGAGCCGGACTTGTGGTCCCTGCAAGATTTGGACTGCAACCTGCACCAGACAGGTAAGCAGAGGAGGGAGGCTTTTGAGCAAGAGATATTACATTTCAACTGGGATACAACACTGGTTTGGTATAGGATTGAATGCGAACAGAAGGAAGCAGAGGAGGAGATCAATTGTGAAAAAAGTCCACTAATTTGGGGGGTTGACCAAAGGCCACGGAACAAACAGTGATGGTATCAGGTCTACATTGAAGGGGAGGGCATCAGGTCTAGGCGCTACGGCCTGTGAGGGGATGTGGGAATTCAGACTTCCAGAGTTTTCTTCTGTGAAAATGGAACAATGGAGTCTCCAGTGACAAGGGAAAAAAGGGTCTCAGGTGGAATCCAGAAATTCGATTTAGAACATAGTAGGTGAGGCAGCTATAAGATGTTTAAGGAACTGGTCTGTTGGGAGTTAGCTATGTCAGTAGGGGTCTAGGTTAGGCCCGAGAATTTGTGAGCTGTGTGTACATGGATAGTCTTAAAGGACTCCAGACAGGACTTGACATACACGGAGCTTAAATACAGATAAAGAAGAGATTTACAGTTAATCCGTGAAACACTCGAACATTTTAAGGTTTAGCAGAGAATGAGGAAAAGAATTTGAAAATGACCTCCATTAAGAAACAAGTGAAAGGGCTGGAGTGATAGGTTGGGGGCTGAGTTCTTGCTGCTCTCAGGGAGGACTTGCTTGGACTGCTTTCCCAGAATTCAGTTCCAGCAATTCCCAATTGCCTGTCTCTCCAGCTGCTGGGGAGTCCCATGCCTCTGGTCTCTGTCGGCCCCTGCACTCCATCACATACAGACACATACGCTTAGTTGAAAATAATAAAAAAACCTTGAAAATAAATAGAATTTTACACACACACACACACTTCCTCTCTAGACAACCTCAGTAAAGACAAGGGAACCAGTATTTCAGAGAGGTTAATGCTGAGCTTCTTGGTGTATTAAAAAAGTCAAAAACCCAAGGAGCCTTGGCAGAGATACGTCACCTGCACTGTTTGGCTTGCACAAACAAATGATTTTGGAATTTTTGATGAAGACATAGCTGGGGCCATGAAGTAAACTAGGAAGTGAACCAGCATGGATGAAGAGGAGACACGGGTAGGCTTTAGGACATGTGTCCTGTTGTAGGGGAAGGGCCTGACCAATGAAAGCAACACACAAACAGAAGGAACTCCTACACCAGTGTCCTGTGACCATCGGTAACACTTTCCACTAAAACATCTTAGAACGTACAAAAACGCATGCACCATACTGAGAAAGCTGCTGCTGCTACTTTGGTGCACATTTTTTTTCCTATCTTTTCAAACACACATGCATTCTTAGAATTAACGTTATATTGCATCCCTCTATTGTAAGCTAAAGTATATTGTAGAGTTGCACATTTGTTCTTGTAAACAAGGCTGTGTTGCATATATATTACGGTGGTTTACTTTTCTTCTTGATGCTACAGCAGAGATTTGGAGGAGGAAGATTTTTTTTATTATTATTAATTCCAAGAGAAGAGAGATCTGGAAGAGAAGGTGGTGTCAGTGTGAGAAATGTCACTTCTAGTAGATACAAACACAGTGGAGGCTGCATGTGTGAAGCAGGTATAGACCAGAGGGACCAAAAGGAAAGACGACTGTGGGTTCTTGGTACCTTGGGCACTGAGATGTGGGTTCCTGCCAGGAGGACTGAGATAACAAGACTGACAGAGGCCTTGTTTGTTTGTTTTTTTTTATATCAGGGAGGATGCCTGGCACACTTCCTGTATAGCTGGAGGAGGTTTTGTTTTGCTTTACTAGATGGACCAGAAACTGAAAGGGAAAGATGACGGGGGAGACTCTGGCTGGTGCCTACCGACATCATAAATGGGCAATGGACTTAATTTGTCACACAAAGTAGACTGACTAAGTAAGTAAATCCCTCAGCTCACCTTTCCTCATAGTTGACAAAAATAAAACCCAAGTCACCCTGTTTCCTCCTGGTTTCCATTTCCATCAGGTACAATCCCGACTGACACACACCAACCAGAGTTAATGTAAGGGGCTTTCGCTACAAATCTGTGCACAGTGTGGAAATCATTTTAGTTTATCAGTCAAGTGTTTCTATGGCATAAATTGTCCCTCAAAGAAATCCTTGATACAATCAGATTCAGGTAAAATTGGTTAGACTCGAGTCAGGAAAAGTCTTTTTAAAGTCCAGGAAAACAGTAGCACCTGCCTGCTAACTTCTGTGACGTAATTTGTGTCTGTGACGCCCGAGCTCTGTCTTTTCCTAGGTGTGGATTCTCCACTGGAGACCTCAACTGACTAGAGACGGGGACTTCACAAGGTCAAGGTCACGCTCCCCACTAGCCACAGAGAAGCACAAACTACATCGTAGCCCTGAATCTTACCAGGAAATCCAGTTATTCACAGCCATGCGTCCCAGGTCACTTCAAGAGCAGGTAGGACTGGGTAGCTGGTTCAGCAAACTGCTGTGAGGATCAGACACGCAACTTCAAGCCTAGAGGTGTCTCAGCCATGGGAAATGAGCTTGAGTTTGTGTGTGTCAGTGTGTACACAGGCACCCCACTTAGCCTTAGCTCCAGGATTTATATTTAGCTGAAAACTAACGCACTGTAATTGTCCTTAACACTTCTTTTTAATTTATGCCGCATTATATAGATGTTCTAGACCAGTGGAGAACACCGCACTCTTTATAAACGTGAGCATTTGAAGCTTCTTTGCCGTTCATTGTAAATAAATCCATGCATGGTAACTCGGAGTTTCGGAGGTTTTGTTGGTTTGCTTGTTTTCTGGATGGAAAGTATTATCTATCAGTGAGGAGTTAGTGAGGTCCACAGGGAAAGGACGCACCAGCGCAGAGGAACACACTCACTTTGTCCCCGCCACTTCACACTGAGGGTCACATGCAATGACAGAACAGAACTGGCACCACAGAACAAATTGCGGAAACATGGGTTTCAGAGCATTGTAGTTTCGCCTGTAAAAATCTCAGTGGGTCATTCCGACAGTCCCATCTGAAGTGCAGGGAGCTGTAGTTCCTTGCCAAACCTGCTCATTACCTCCTCCTCCCTGACTGTGGAACCCACCTACCCTCCTCATCTTCAAGAATTATTGCTTTTAGGCTGCTCATTAACGAAATAAAAGGTCAAGCCCTTAACCTCTAATAAATCCCCATTTACATCTGCAGTCCAGCAGTTGTTAAAAGGCAAGCCAGGAATCAAGAGGAAAAGCCCCTCCTTCGGTCTCAAACTCCAGGTCTGTTTTTAGCAAAGCCATTAACAGGAACGGAATGGTGTGGATCATGTTTTCAATATGCAAGATGGACGGAGGTAACCAGTTTTCTCTTGTAGTAGATTATGGGGGGAAATCCATCACTATCTCCAAATTACCCTCTGACCACCAAAGCACATTGACTTCAGGAAAAAAAAAATATTTACCAAACAGGTTTCAAGTTCAGCACGGCTTCCTCGTAAATTTTCTTGGATCTCTCTGCCTCCCACCCACCAAAGTCCTCTCTCAATCCCTCCTTCCCAGCCTATCTGGCACCACCGGGAAGAAATGAACTGTTTTCTCCGTGACCTCTAAGCCTTCTATTCCACGGAAAGCAACGTGTCGTGCACACTCAGCAAGCTCCAAGAGAGAGCCGGGAACCAGTCTGTCCGCGAGGCTTTCCAGCCATAAAACCTCACACTGCCCACTGTGTTTTGTGTTTAGGTCAACGTGGAGCCCCAAGCCGACTCAGCCTCTCCGTCGCACCTGGCTGCTATCCCTGACCCACACAGCACCCCAGCGCCGATCAAACAACACAAAGCACCAAACAGCAACAGATTCCTTTGTTTTCCATGCAAATCCTACCTCCAGTAGTTGTCACATCTTCTTCAAAAGCCACGCTTAATTTTTAATGAGAGCGATCCCGTGCAGTCCTCCGCGCAGCAACCCGTACTCATCTTTACCCTCCGTGCTGGCAGCCTTTGTGGACCATTGATGTCACACCCTCGCTAACTCATGGCTTTAATACTCCTCGCTCAAAATGTCTGCAAGAGTTTGGAAGGACAATAGGAGTGACGGGCACGCTAGACAGCCATGCTTCAGATTAGTTCTCTGAAGCTCTGTGGAAGCCGGTTCAGACTGTTTTTTAAAAGCGTGGAGGAGGTAGGATTTATTAGCCTATGACAGGCATGCTGCTTCTGTTTTTATTAAATACTGTAATAGGCTGTCTGCTAGCATCGCTGTGATAGGTCCAGCATTTCTTCCCCACTGCTTTCGAATTTTCAGACTGAAAAGGGAGCCAGTTTGATCTGACTTCCCTCTCTTCGATACCACCCTGCCCTATGGGGTCGGATTTCCAAATCCTCTAACTTCGGAAGAGCTCCGCCTGCGAATAAGGGAGCGTGAACTTGGGAGTAAACACCTTTGCAATCCCCAAGAGATCTTTTTACTCCCAGCAAGGGACTCTTGCTCTTTCAAGTTAGAGAAAGAAGCTATTTCTGGAGCTAGGTGAGAGCGTCCTTTCGAACAGGGAAAGTTGTCATGGGTGACTGAAGTTGCCTTATGGTATGTACTTACCCAAAGTCTCAAATGATGTATCAAAGGAATAGAGCACGCATCAGTAAGCAGATTAACTCGTTAGGGCATGTGGGCTGCGAAGCTCCTTGTTGCAGATGGAGGTCATCCTTCTTCCTTAGTTACTATCTACATGGGCAGAAGGAAAGGTAGGTACAGGGGCTCAGACCAGTGCACCTCCTTGATGCTGTTTGTTTGCATAATCATGACTATGGATGCAAATATCACTGTGAAAAGTATTCTTCCAGACATGAACACACACAACACAAACAAAACACACACACAAACAAAAGTTCCTGGTAGAGAATGTTTTAGGCTCCACCCACCTAGGTTTAGTCTTTTTCATCTGTTTTTCTTTTTCCTTTCTTGCTACCTCAGAACCACAGTTATATAGTAGTTACTATGGAAACTGAGTGGTCGGCTCTGAGGGAGGGGCTTAGAGAACAGCAGATGCAATATGGATGGGAATGTTCTATGTTGGACTGTGGAAGAGAAATCGAGCAGAGGGTAACAAACAACATAAGCCCACTACCAACGGCCCTCTGGAGCAGCACCTCAAGGGGAATAACTGTAAGTCACCATAATTTAATTATGGGCATTTTTGCTGTTTGGAAGTACTGCATTGAGCAGACCCATGTCCCATTCCGTGCAATAACTGAACATCAGAATTGCTCTTACATATGCCTAAAGATTTTGCTTTCATCTCTCTTTCTTTCTTTCCCAAGCTCCTGGCTGTTGGTTTGAATATGCCCTGATTGTATTTGAATTTTAGTTATTTGACTGGTTATAGTTTCTTTTGGGGACTAAAATGTGATTTGGTAGGAAAAAGACCCTCGTTGTATCACAAACCGTAATCATATTTCTTTCTAAGTGAATGTCCTTACATGATTTCTTTGGTGCTCACCCTGGGTCTGAATGTGCAATTTGAATTCTGAAAGATCATTCTTCTACAACAGAAAGAAGATATTCTCTCTCTCTCTCTCTCTCTCTCTCTCTCTCTCTCTCTCCTCTCTCTTTTTGTTTTTAGTTCTGTATAAAGAAAAGAAAGATTTCTGAAAAGAACTTCTGCTCATCACCTGGTCACCTGAGACGAAGCATGTTCTACACGAGTAGTTCAATATTCACGGCTGTGAAGAGGAGAAGCGCTGAAGATTGTTGTCATCAGCGTCTGAGTCTCACAGTAACTGGAGCAATTCACACTTTACACAAAACACAGCTCTCACCTCAAATGGAATAAGAGGTTATTCTGAAGACAAGTTTGAATCACTAGAGCCCGGGAAACATGGAGCTAGGTTACCCCAGGTTCCACACTCCCATATGGAAACAGTTTCTTGGAGTTAGAACAAATCCAGTTATTAGTCGATGGGTTTTCAAAATACATTGGCGGGGACATCAAAGAGGCAGTCCTCTCCTAGGATGCTCTCTGATAACCGTCTAAACTTTTGGTTTGGTAGCTAGACCAAGATAAAATATAATTACGTCAGAATCTGCAGCATTCTAACATCTCCGCAACCCTGAAGTTCTGACCCTTCTCTCAGTCTTTGCGGACACGGCTTCTTTCCAGGCACTCTTGCTCACCATCCGATGAGAGGGCACAACAGTTACGAAATGAAACTGTTAGTAGGGAATTCTTTAGGATTTGGTGGAAACTCCCCCCCCCCTGTTTTTTTGTAAACAGGCAAGCATATCTCCCACCATTTGCAATGAGAGAAGGATTATTTCAGTAAAAGAATATTTATGATGTTCTCTTTTAAAATGATGGAGAAGTAATGTTATAATTTGCATACTCTAGACTTTTCTAGATGAGAAGCTAAACACCATTGTAAGCAGCATGTCTGTAATTTGGAGAGAAGAGACAGAGGGAAAGGAGAAGAGGGGAAGAAAGGAGGACAGAAAAGGTCCTCAGCCCAAAGGTGCTCCCACTGGATGCGCCTCACCCCGCATCCTCTGTGATAGGTCAGTAGCTACCCTGCTATAGCACGCAGAGGGAGCAAGGGAGGGGGAGGGGAAAGGAAAAGAGAGGTAAGAAGGGAAGGAAGGAGTTGTAAGAGGAAGGTGAAGAGGGAGAGAGGGAGGAGCATCTCCAGGTGGCACTGTGTTGGAGAGGACACGGGATTTGGAGTAAACAGGCTTGGTTTTGAGAGTGTTACCCTTTTTGAGCATCCAGTGTTGAAACGAAAGGACAAGGGTGGTCCTTGTATGTTTTCAGGGATGTGACGTGGGGCCCATTAGGGAGAAGTAAAGTTCATTACAAAGGAAACTCAAATAAACCTGGCTGTCCCCAGAAAGGAATAGAGACGGATGGCTAAGAAGGAAGGAAGAGCAACACTAGAGACCAAGGCATAAGGAAGGGCGCAGGGATGGGGGCATGCACAAAAAAACAGAGAGAGCGAGAGCATCTCTCTCTCTCTGGGTCGCACACAACAGCACCCCTTTTGTTTCTGTATCTTTTAAGTCCACTCCTTCCAAAAGAGAGAAAGCCATGCCACAGATGTTGACAGCTTTTCTGCCGTTCTGAAAAGAGCTGGTGTGAAGAAAGCATTTGGTCTCTCTCTGCATAGCTCCCCTGTCCGGAGGAGGAAGTGTGGACCAGCAGAAGGCAGGCTTCACAGGGACGCATCCGGAGAAAAGGATGTGCAGAGTCTCTGCGACTTGGTAGCACCTTCCACAGCATCTGTTCTACCAGTGTGCAGGGGAAAACTTGTTCTCGAGAGGATGTGTGAGTGTGTGCACCTGCGCATTTGTGTGTGTGTGCGTGTGTGTGTGTGTGTTTGGGGGGGATGTTAACAAATACTAGATGGGGGAAGTACAGACTGGTTGACAGGGATGTGAGCCTGGAATTGGCAGCTTACATGCGCAGGCGGGAAGTGTATAGTTTAATGAATGGAAGTATGAGGACATCCATTCATTATGAGTCATCACTATTAAAATGAACATTTGATAGATATGTAACTTGGAGGTGTAGCTATTGGCTACAGATCCAAGTGATAATGATATTGTGGGGTGTATAATTCACACTCTGAATAGAGCAGCGTGAACATTTGCTCTGCTCCATTTTTCTAGGAATAGCTGAGAGTTTAGCAGTGACTTCCTTCCTGTCGCCCTGTGAGTTTAGAGGCTGACTCACGCTGCAGTGAGCGTCCTTCCACTTTAGGTTCATAAGAAAGTAATTATCTAGTGTAGACTGAACTGTGTAATCCTGGGCAGAAAGAGGGAATAGTGGGACAAAGCTAACTAATAAAATAACAATTCTGTAAAAGTTTACATGTATAAACAAAATTCACCTATTTTTTTTTTTTAAAAAGACAGTCTCACACTGTAGTCTAGTCTGGCCCCAGATCCGTGACCATCTTCCTGCTGTGGCCTCTGGGCTATGAGGATTTTAAGTATGAGCCATCATGCCCTGTTCTCCTACACTGGTTTTAATCTTCAGAATAAAATCAATGAGAGGCAAGGCAGATCTCACTGCCTCTCCCTCATCCCAGCATGTATGTGTGTATGCATGTCTTGCGCAGGTGTGTATATCGTGTGTGTGTGTGTGTGTGTGTGTGTGTGTGTGTGTGCGTGCGTGCATCCCTGGAGAGGTCAGAAGACAACCTCAGATATAGGGCTCTCACTGGCCTGGAACTCATGAAGCAGGCAATGCTAACTGGCTAGAGAGGTCCCCAGGGTCCTCCCCAGCGCTGGAATTACAAGCATACACTGCCACGCCCCCTCTTTTTTGCTTTTTAAGATGAGTTCTGGAAATAGTTCTTATGTTTGTTGGGCAGCGCTTCACTGACGGAGCCGTCTGTCCAGGAGGGCAAATAGTAGTAGCTCTTCCTTTTCTGATGGCTGAAGGGGGAAGTCAGGTACTTAGTTCTTCAAGATTGCGCAGCCTGTGTGTCAATCTTTCAACTGATAACCCGGTGTTCTCTGCATTAAATGAAGCTGGTTTCCAACACTTTTTTACCAGGTAAAACTACTACTGTGGGAAACCCAGGCGTACAAGCATCTGAAGGAAAATTCTTGAAAAGAATTTATAAATAAATAAATAAAAGAGCAGCCACAAGCTAAGTGAGAATATTTGCAGAAGATACATCTCATGCAGGACTATGTCTGAACCAGACAATGAACTTTCAATGCTCGGCAAGAAGGAACCAGCCCAGTTAAAAACAGACCCCAAAATCTAGCATAGGACTTGCCAGTGAGAAGATACAAGAGTAAAAATCATGCAGATGAGAAGCTGTTCCAGACCACAGTCACAGGGAAATGGCAGACTAAAACAACTGGCTGTCTCTAGGCTTCAGACAGAGTGAGTCAGAGGAACAGGCACGACACTGAAGGGTTCCTGAGATGGGTGGTGACAGGGTCTCTGTTTATTGTGCTGACGGTGAGCTGGGTACAGCCTGTAGGGGAGTGATTTGGTGGTTTGGTGAGGGTGAGCTTGGTACAGCATGTAGGAGGGCGATTCGGTGGTTTGGTGAAGGTGAGCTAGGTACAGCATATAGGAGAGTGATTTGGTGGCCCGGTAAGGGTGCACGCTGGTTTGATGGTCTGGTGTATATTTTATAACTCAGCAATTAGTATACTGTTGACTTTGAATGCCCCTCGGTGATCATGTGGAAGTCTGGTTTCCAGTGCAAAGCAAGGAGGTGGACCATTAGGATGAGATCCTGAGAGCTTGGAGTCCTGGGGACTCTACCCCATGTAGGAATTATGTTGTCATGGTAGTGGGCATGTTGTGATGGGAATAGATTTCTGATTTAAAAACAAAGTCTGGCATTGCTTTTCCACCTTCTGTTGTCTAGTAAGAAGTGTCCTTCAGCAGGCGTTGGTGGGCCTTGACCATTGAACTTCCATACCCCCAGAACTGTGTTTAATTTACCTCTGTTTTTTAAGTCACCCAGTCTACAGAATTCCGTTACAGTGGAATAAATGGCCTGGGACACTTTTGATCCATCCATCAAGGCTCCTTGGAATTTACCCAGTAGGGTTAAAAATATGTTCCTGCAGAAAGCCCAACAGAACTTACCACACTTTCTTTATAATCACCTGCCTCAAAACTAGCCCGACTCCTTAGCAGGTGAACGGGTAGACTCCACTAAACCAGGCAGTGCAGTCAACTCAGTGCTAAAAAGAAGTGAGCAGCGTTCTCTGAAAAGACATGGTGGGAACCTAGATGCGTATCAGTGAGGAAGAGGCACACCCGCTGGAGAGAGCTAAACATTTATTCCAAATATCTGATCTGAAAATGATAGAGTTTGGGAGACACAGGGCTGACTGCTTGGGGGATAGGACAGCTTTGGGGACAATGAAGATCCTTTGCGTAGCACTGTAAGTGCACACACGTGTTGCGTAGCACTGTAAGTGCACACACGTGTTGCGTAGCACTGTAAGTGCACACACGTGTTGTGTAGCACTGTAAGTGCACACACGTGTTGCTGGACATTTTCCCAGGCTCAGTAGAGTAGAGTAAACTGTTCACTGTGGACAGTCTGACTGTGAAATTCAGGTACTGGACAATGGACAACAGTGGTGATTTGTCAATTCAAGTTCTGGATTGGGTGCTAGCAATGGAAGGCTGTGCATGCTGGGTAAGGAGCATAGAGATGGGCGATTCCATGAGCCTGAAGCTTCTCCAAAAACAAAGCCAAGACTTTATGGAAACTGGAGTTACCATCTGGATTCAGCCCCCTCCCCAAATGAAGCTAGTCTGTCAGCCGCATCTGAACTCACACGCTTATGACAACACTAGTCACAAAAAGCTAAAAAATGGGTAAAGCAGACGAGGCCCATAGTCACAATACCAGTCAGCCGTGAAGCGCTGCATTCTGCCTTTTGCAAGGGTGTGTGTTGAACAGGAGATGACCGTGTAAAGGGAAGTAAGTTCTACAGAGAGAACACGCGCGGCATG
This sequence comes from Myodes glareolus, assembly GCF_982192425.1. NCBI lineage: Eukaryota > Metazoa > Chordata > Mammalia > Rodentia > Cricetidae > Myodes > Myodes glareolus. Next base: position 51,241,072 of record NC_142045.1, read on the forward strand.
GTCTCACTCATGGTGACATTTCTGACTTTAAAGTAAGACTGGTGCTTCATGTTTTGCTTTTGCCACCTAGCAAAGAAGTCCACTCCTGTAGGCTGAACTGGAAGAGTTGAAACAGTCGGTGAGTATTATGGGAGGCTGGGGAGAGAAGGTTGGCAGGAAGTTTGGGTACTGACTTGTGCTTGGAACGCAGTTAGAACTTGTAGCTTGCTATTGCAAGGGAGGGTGGCTCTGAGTAATAAGATTCTACTGTGTATTCTAAAAAAGCTAGAAGAATGTCGGCATGTTCATCATAAGCAATAATGCCTCAGAAGACTTGATCCTCTGATTTAAGTCTTCCACCTATGTCAGTGCTGCTTACAAAACCCATAAGATACGCATTATATTTATACTTTCAAACATCAGCTGAAACTAGTTCAACTTAAAATATGCAAAACCTGAGCTGGAGAGGAGGCTCAGTGGCTAAGAAAACATAGTGCTCTTGCAGGGGACCCAGGTTCACGTCTCAGCCTCCATGCTAGGTGGTTTATAATAGCCTGAGACTCTGGAGGACGAGATACCCTCCTCTGGCCTTCATAGGAACCCACTCACATGCACATACATGACCTATCCACCCCCCACATGCACATACATGCATGGACACGCATTAAAATAAATTTAAAATGCAAAAACTCTTTTAAAATATTTAAAAGCACAAAATCAAGATCCCCGGCCTAGGTTTTCTTTGGCAAACATAGTTTTTATAATCCTTTGTGGCACTTTTATGTTTCCAAACGGAGTAGGTGAACCTGCTCGAAGATGATAAATGAGCTAGGCTCACCCTACCTCTTCTAACTGCAGACTGAGTACTGAAGAATCTTTGCTGAGGGATCCTAACGGGATCCTGTCTCTGGTCTGCAAAAGCAGACTGCGTCAGAACGGCTGTTATTTGGGTTATCTTCCAATCACTAGCTGTTTTCCTGCCCTTCTTTATAATAATTGGAAGGGGAATTCCTGCAAGTGCCTCCCCCTCTGCATCCCATGGTTTCATGTTCCATGCAATGCAATTTAGTGTACCTGTGGTGGAAATGGAAGACGGAGAGCGTTTCTAACCCAATACACACATATTAATTTCTCTGCATTTCTCCCTCTCCTTTCTACCCACACACCAATGCCCAGGGCCCTGGCTTGGGTGCCATGGCGTAGCAGTCACATGAGCTATTTTAACACTCTCAGGGGCCATCACTCTTTGGCTGAGCCATTGCATTTGGCAGGCAGGTGATTGGGGCTGCATTTCCAACCTTCTGAAGCCTGTCAGAATGTTGAACATAAATCAGTTTTAAAATAAAACATAAAGGAGAGCATTGACGGTAGTTGGAGTTTTATTTTATTTGGATTCTCCTATTTCCTGGGGCCTGGCTATGATTTTCATGCTAACCTGAAAAACACAGACTATACAACTATGGAGTTCCGGGCTGCTGTTATGTGGTATTGGTGGGGTACCTGCTGCTTTTAATCCAGTACGCTAATTAAAAGACATTTGTTTTCTGAACAAAATAAAACACAAACAGCTCTGCAGTTAGAAGGACAGCGTCAGCATGCTGACGTCACAGCCATGTCAGTACTTCACCAACTCCCGTCATGCTGCCTCATCTTAGAAGGAGGAAGAGCTGTGTCCAGGGCAACAGGCTTTTTAACGAGTACATGTGCACTGTAAAAAGCCCAGCTCGTCAAAAGAGTAGAATTTGTATAATTTTGTCAAATCTTTGCTGTATGGATAATTTTTAAGTGTTTGCTACATTCTAGAAGTCTGGAAAAATCTCAACCATCTTTCTCATTTCTTAACTCATGAATGACAATGACCATGAAGTGGATTTGGCAGGGCTGTCTCAACACTACTGATCAAGGAGGGTGGCAAAGCCTGGGAACTTCACTACCCTACAAATGAGGACAGAGCAAAATGTGGACGGAAGTGCTTGAATGAAACCTGCTCCAGTCTGTTAGGCCTTCAGCATCAAATGAACAGGCTTGCAGAGGTGACTTAGGGGAGAAGCTCTGACAGTACACGCACGAGGGCCTGAGTTTGAGTCGCCAAACCCATTCCAGTCAGAGCAGGTAAGGAACATTCTGTGACTTCAGGGCCAAAGTGAGACAGTAGGCAGACAGAGACAGAGAACCTTGGAAACTCTCCAGCCAGCTAGCTCGCCTTGTGCAGCGGTGAACAATAAAGACCTTGTTTCAAACAAAGTAGGAGTAAGAGCAACAGACAACGTTGCTCATCCACCGCCCTCCACGTTAGCACCCGTTCTTGCATGCAAGAGCATACATACACACACACACTCACATACTACGTGTAAGTGGATTCTATACATGCATATACAAAGACTTTTTAATAATCTGAAAGTTAAATAAAATATGAAAAATTAAAAGGCAAAAGACAAAGCAAAACCTTCACACACAGCCTGCTACTAAACGGATGAGTACCTGCTATTGAAAAATACTGGATTATATTGGAAATGATTTTAAGCCACAAACCAGAAAGAACTTCTGCTGTGAAGAGTTTTGAAAGTTAGCCTACTCTTGCTTGAACATTTCATGAATTCACTTTCTCTTTGAAAATTACATTTTCTATTTTGAAATCCTCAAATCCTTTCAAGAAGTGCTTCTTTTGTCAAGAGAACACCCCCACTTGTTTAGGTAACCCTGTGGCCCTCACTGGCGAACAGACCTTTCTGTGTCCCCAAAGCACAATGCTTCGCCTGAGGCTTTGTTCAGAAGTCTTTATGCACGTCTCCATAGTGTTTATTTGGGGTAGATTCCTACAGCGGGATGGCTGGGATGCTGTGATCAGCATCCTACATTGCTAAGTTGCACCATGGAAAGCTGGGCCATCTCAGCCTCACTCCCTGCGTGGGGTTAGACTGTGTCAGGGTCACTGGAGTGGATGAGGATAAGGTTTTTTCTCCCTCTCACCCAGGCTTCCCTTACTTACCATCCTTTAACTCTTATTGAGAGGACAGCTGGGGCATGAAGACTCAACTTGTAAGTTGGGAACAAAAAATTTCGAAATTCTGTGTTCTGTAAAACTCTGCAGCAGGTGTGTAAGCCAGATTTTTGACATCATTAAAACTGGACCTTTAATTAAAAGACCATTTTATGTGTATGGGTGTTTTACCTGCATGCATGTCTGTGTACCACATTTGTCTGGTGCCTATGGAGGCCAGAACAGGGCATCAGATTCCCTGCAACTGGAGCTACAGATGGTTGTAAACTGCCATGTGGATGCAGGAAATCTCCCCAAGGTTCGCTGGATGGCTTAACCGCTGAGCCATCTATTTGGCTTCGTAAATCGAACTTTCAAGGAAAAGTTTAGGAAACATCTTTCTGACTGGAAGTCAAGGGGAATCTGGCACTTCCTCTGTCAGAATAAACAGAAAGCACGAACTGGGAATGCTGAACTAAAGAGAGACTCAAGTGGCTTCCTGGCAAATGCAAGGAAACTCACCCAGTTCTTCCACCGAAGAGGCGCATTGTCTTGCCAGGCTGTGTGATCTGGGAGGTTGTGCAAGGAAACCTTCTCCTTGCCCAAGTCAAGTCAGCTTCCCGTCAATATTTTACTCAATCACACGCTGATTTACATATGAGTTTATGAGCTACTCTTTAATTTTTCATTTATTTATTTATTTATTGAAACAGGGTTTCCTCTGTGTAACCCTACCTTTCCTGGAACTTATTCTGTAGACCAGCCTGGCCTCAAACTCACAGATATCCACCTACCTCTGCCTCCCAAGTGCTGGGATTAAAGACATATATCATCGTCATCAGCTTCCTTCTGTTTTGTTGAGAAAGATTTTCATCTACCCAAAGATGGACTCCATGCGTAGCTGAGGTTGACCTTGAACTTTTGATCTTTCAGCTTCTACCACCTAAGACTTAGCACCTAAGACTTAGGCATTACAAGAGTGTGATAACACACCCTGTTTGAATCTGCACGCTATTTCCTGCCAGTGAAGTAGCTCAGATGTGTATGGTGCATGGTGTGTGTGTGTGTGGAGGGGGGTTTAAATACAAAAATTTATTCTTCAAAATTATATTAATCTCAAAACTAAACCTTCATTCTGAATCACTGAGTAGTTAGAAACAGTACATCACTTAAAATGAGGATGGAATATTACGAATTATGAAAGATAGTGAGGGAAACCAAGAATAACCTGAAAATAGTGAGACATGTGTCAAAACTGATGTGCCTAGGGGTTCTTACGTGGTGCTTTGCAGAACCAAGCTTGGCAGCATGATTTAACCAGGTCAGAAACACTGAAGGGAAAGCAGCCAGATGTACCCATGGTGCAATGCCATATCGATGAAGAGGGGACTGTTACCAAACGTTCATTCATGATATCTCAGTGCTAGCCTTTCCTTGAGCGGATCAATTGATGGCTTGCTGATGGTGTGGCTTCAAGTTCAGATGAATGTTCAGTGGAAACGATGTCAGAAAAGAAACAAATGCCCGGAGAGTGGCTGCTGAGGTTTCACAGCTAACATAAGAAACCAGAAGATCACCGGGAGAGTCTCTTAAACTGTGAGGTCTCTGATGTCTCCAAGAAACTTCTTACTAGAATTTGCTTGATTTTTATTGAATTAAGAAAGATTGATGAGGGTTGGCTCCTCTTTAACCTAAGCCAAGGAGAGTACCCTACTGCAGGTATCTGGAAGTGGTCTGACACTCTGTCTACTTAGTATCCTAGGAGTAGACACTACCACCCTCTCAACATACTGTTGTTGGATCCTCCTAAAGGACACATGATGGCCAATCAGATGACAGAGAAAAATCATTGACTTAGAATCTAGAAAGAAAAAGGTTATACAAAATGAATATATGGCCAGCAAATAGAGGAGACAAATGGTGTGTGTGTGTGTGTGTGTGTGTGTGTGTGTGTGTGTGTGTGTGTGTGTGTATGTGTACCACTAAAGAAACCTCAAGCTCTGATTGCAGTTTTCCAAGTTAGATGTTTGGGTTTTTTTTTTTAAATTTGATATCAAAGAGAATAGTCACTGTCAAGATCTAAGATCAAGTGTATGATATATTTTGAGGAACAGAGCAAAAATATAAAGAGACAGAAAATGCTAATACTTGAGGGTTTAATACAAAACCCCTAGTAGGTAAAAATAGAAGCTACTGGGGTAGGACAGGAACAGTTAAAGAAGACAATAATATACTTTTTTACATTACCAAAGTTTTCTTTCTCTGAACAGAAAAAGTATGAAAACTTGATGCAAGCAGGATGCCTAGATTTTTCCAGTCATAGACTTAAAATAGCAGTACACTGAGAGACATTTATGTGCATTAAATAGATGCTTATTAAAACCAATCAATGCAGATAGATGAAGAGTAGCCATGTTTTACATACCCACACATGCATTCATGGGGAGAGGCCAGCCAGCATGACACAGAGGCCTCTGGATTCAGGATGATCTTCCTTGGGAAGGAGTTCTGATAAAACCTGGAACAGAAGATTCTAGATGTGTTCAGAGAAAATCAGCCAGGCTAGGGACAGGTATGCACCCCACCAGAAAACTCCACCCGAGACCTAAACCTCAAAGGGAATACTTGGAGGATCCTGTTGGGATATGATGGTCAGTCATAATTATCAACCTGGGAGTTATAGTCACCATGGAAACAAATCTTTGTTCATGTCAGTGAGGAATTTTCTAGATGAAATTTGTTGAGATGGGAAGACTTATTTTAAATGTTGTTGGGGTCATTCCAGGCATTTTGTTCCTGACAAGATGAGAAGCAGAAATTGAGCTGATACTGATCACTCTGGTGCAACATGAACCACAGCCTCATGCTCCTGGACCATGTCTTCCCCTCCCAAGAATGCACTCTGGACCTGTGAGCCACCATCGGCTGTTTCCCCTCAGCTCGCCTTTGTCAGGTATTTTGTCACATCAACAAGAAAAGTAACTGATACAGGGAGAAATTCTGAGCCCCGACTGAGCAGATGGCAGGTGCTGGTGGGGAGTGCCTGGGATGTAATGTCTAAAATAGCTTCTGCTCCAAGCAAGCATCTGTACCCTGAGGTTAGGGTCATCAGGAAGGAATAGAAAGAGGGTAAGAGCCAAAAGTGGGATTCTGTCACAAAATAGTATTTGTGGGACATAATGAAGAAGTTACATACATAAACTCACAATGCCTAGAACTGCATGCTCAAGATATGTACATGGCCAGTTAGGCAGTGGTGATGCATGCTTTTAATTCCAGTGCTTGGGAGGCAGAGGCAGAAGGATCTCTGTGAGTTTGAGGTCAGCCTGGTCCACAGAGTGAGTTCCAGGACAGGCTCCAAAGCTACACAGAAAAACCCAGTCTCAAAAAACCACACACACACACACACACACACACACACACACACACACACAAGATATGTACATGACCAAGCCAGTCAGTGTAGGTGGATGGGGGACTCATGAAGCTCCACCCCTAGCTGAGGAGCCATTCCTAACTGAGAGCTACTGGGAGAGGAGGAGTCAATTTTCTACATTGATGAGGGCCCTGATAGGCCACCTGTGAAGAGGATTAAATGGACCCAGTGTTAATTAATTAGAGAAAGGGTGAAATAAAGTTGGGAGGATTACATTTGGAGAGGAGAGAATGGGGTGGATGGAATTTGGATCGAATCCAAACACATTATATGGACCTATATGAATATTAAATAAAAATTGTAATCAAACCTAGAGTTGAATTTCAATTAAAACTGTTTCAACTGAAACAGTTGAATTTCAAATAAAAATCCAAATGAACTTAGGAAAAGGGAAAGTGAGCATTGGTGACCTAGAATAGTACTGGATAGTATTCTAGAGAATAGTTTAGTTTTAGAATAGTTTCTAGAGAAACATGGATACCAGAGAACACGCACACACTGCAGCAGATGCTGCCAGAATCACACTAGCAAGAGCAGGAAAGAAAAGCCACACACATGCAATAAATATTCATGAAGTGAGAAAGCAGAAGTACTTCCACTTTCAAGTGATTTTAGTACAAAATATATTGGTTATTTTTAATTTATTTTCTGTTAAAAAAAATTTGAGAGTGTCAAATTGGCCTAAACTAGTCAAATCCAAGTAGTACTACCTACAGAAAAGTAAGTGATAGAAAATACAGTGGGAAATGGATACCAAATAAACACAAGTTAAACAGAGGTTAAAGTATTAATGGTGGTTGATAGAGTTAAACTTAAAAACAAAGGAAAAAGAAATATTGCAGATTAATGAAGTTGAGAACATCTGTAGAAGCCACAACACCCATAATCCTGTTTCAACAATCAAATACTATCAATTGATTTAAGTACATAAAGCAAAAACTACGGGGATTTAAGAACTTTGAAAAATTATAGTAAGTGACACTATTTCACAGGAGTAATACCTAAAAACCAACCAAACTGAACAGGTAAAAGTCAAGTGAAACCAGAGGTGAAGGATGATGCTCATCAATAAGTGTCTATAAAGCATGGCTTTGAGTGGAGCAAGGCAACAATTAAGCAATTGAAGCAACAGTCTTGATGATAGCTAATACTTGATTAACATGGAAGGACTTTATATTTTTGTTTCCTTTTAGAAATATGATCTTATTCTCAGTAGGTCTGGAATTTACGGTGATACTCCTGCATTAGCTTCCTGACTGCTGGATTTACAGGGAACAGTTACCGTGCCTATCTTCCCATTTTGCTTATTTAAGTTTTGACTTTATGTACTTTGCATTTTCAAATACAATAAGCGTTGAAATAAACAATACAGAGATAACCAAGGCAGTCAAATGAAATGGTCGCTTCTCTATAGAAGACTACATGGGAATCCCCTCAGATGACAGCTTCCCATGCAGAACACGTGCATGGAATACACTGTCCTGAGTATAAAGCATATAATGTCTTTAGTATTTAAAATGCAACATAAAGTACTACAGAGATGGTTCAGTGGGTAAGAGTACATACTGCTCTTGCAGGGGATCTGAGTTCAGATCCCAACAACCACACCTGGCAGCTAACTACACCTGTAACCCCAGCTACAGAATATCTGACACTCTCTCTTGACCCCTGAAGGAACTGCACTCATGTACACAACACCTCTCATCATATAAAGGTATATTTACATATAAATAAAAACAAAATTTAAGAAAATCCTCCAAAATAAAACATAAAGAAGAAACTAGACAATAGAAAAGTCATTAAAAGTCACCAGTGACTAGTAAAATAGCAAATGGAAAACTGAATAAGAAATTAATTTAAAACTTAGATTTTATGGATCTTTATAGCTTCTCCAAACATGATGAAAAAAATTGTGAGCAAAAATAGATGAGAGAAAGAAGATGCAACTGTAAACAGAGGAGGTTAAGATCACTAGAGGAAAATAAAATTTTGGGACTGCCAGATACCTCAGTGGTCAAAGCATTGCATTCAAGCATGAGGATTCAGCTCCCCCCAAAACTATGAAAAACTGGGTTGACTTGGAAGCCTACCTATAATTTGAGTACTATGAAGGAAGACATGAGAAAGTTGTCTAACTAGTTGAACCATAGAGTGAGCTCTGGATTTGATTGAGAGACCCTGTCTCAGTGAATAATGTAGGAGAACAGAGGATGATTCCCAGCATTAGCTTCAGGCCTCCAAGTACACACACACACACACACACACACACACGTACACACACGCACGCATACTCTTGCATATACACAACACACAAAATATACACAAGAAAACAGAAAAAGGAAAAATAATTTGAAAATGTAGTTAAAGCAGAATTTTCCAGCAACTCACTAAAGCTGACCTCAAAAGAAATCAAGAACTTTATAAACCAGTCATCACAGAAGCCAGACATGAGGAGTTGCTTATGTGAGATGGCCCCTACAAGTAGATGTGCAGGCAGAATTTTATCTAAACCATAAAAATAAAGATTGGAATAAAGCTATTTGTCATCTAGAGCGTAAGACTGTGAGCAACAACTCACTCTTTGTTGCTTTATGAAGTCAGGATAACGAGGCCCCGCCTTGATTGAGCACTCCTGAAAATGTTGTGAGGGCAGCGGAAATGGCTGCAGACCAGGCTCACTGAAGATGATGGCTTTAAAGACTGTCAGTTAAATGTGAGGAAAGAAGGCACAGCAGTGTCCCGAATGATAACCCGTGGTCCCAAGAAGGCTTTATTTATGAAGCATGACTTCTATCAGTGTAGCAGCACAGCCTTCAACAGATTCAACGGGGAACGCTACATGATCATAACAGAAGTTTGAAAGGACTTTGACGAAGGTTAACATCTAATAAAACCTTAAGTACCACAGAAAATGACTTAAATTTCATGAAAATTGTTTATCAAAATTTAACATCAAATATCTTAAACATGAAATTCTCAGAAAACTTTAGTTAAAACCTAGACGAGTTTTGTTTTGTTTTTTCCTCCAGTTGTTACTTAGGCCAACCCATGTGCAGACAACATCCAGGCATTGTTCTCTCTCTTTCTTTCTCTCTCTCTCTCTCTCTCTCGTATTTTCTTCTTATTCATGTTTTAAAACAATCTTTTCTCATTTTACATACCAATCCCAGTTCCCTCTTCCTCCCCTCCTCCCGCATCCCCCACCTTGCATCCACTGAACCCCCACATCCACTCCTCAGAGAGGGTAAGTCTTCCCATGGGGAGTCGACAAAGTCTGGCACATCACTTTTAGGCAGGACCAAGGCCCTCCTCCTGTATCTAGGCTGAACAAGATGTTCCTCCAAAGAAAATGGCCTCAAACCAGTCAGTTCAAGCACTAGGGATAAATCCTGGTCCCACTGCCAGTGACCCCACAGACTGTCTCAGTCACACGACTGTCACCCACATTCAGAGGGCCTAGTTTGTGCCTATGTAAGTTCTTCTGCTGTCAGTCTGGAGTCAGTGAGCTCCCACTAGCTCAGGTCAGCTGTTTTTGTGGGTGTCCCCATCATGGTCTTGACCCCTTTGTCCATATTATCACTCCTCCCTCTCTTCGACTGGACTCTGGCCCAGTGTTAGCTGTGGATCTCTGAATCTGCTTCTATCAGTTGCTGGAGAAAGTGGGAAGTAGCCTTGAACACATGGGCACAAGAGACCACTTCCTAAATATAGCATCAGTAACACAGACACTGAGAACAATAAATATATGGGATCTCTTGAAACTAAGAAGCTTCTGTAAGGCAAAGGACACAGTCAATAAGACAAAATGACAGCCAACTGCATGAGGAAAGATCTTCACCCAATCCCACATCAGACAGAGAACTGATCTCCAAAATATATTAAGGCACTCAAGAAATTAGACATCAAAATTCCAAATAATCCAGTTAAAAATGGGATACAGATCTAAACAGAATTCTCAACAGAAGAATCTCAAATGATCGAAAAACACTTAAGGAAAAGCTCAACATCCTTAGCCATCAGGTATTATTTTCTTAAAGCCTGTGGACTGGCCATCCCATGGGTAAGGCACAATGAAGGGCAGGGAGCTCTTGACTAACCCATCTGTAGACAAAAGAAGATGTATTATTGTGGCATCTTACAGGATTTTATCTCCCTCCCCAGACAGTCCTCTGGGGATTTCACTGATGGGAGGCTAGGTCCCTGCATCCTCCTTTTCCTCATCAGTGACCATGAAGAAAGCAGGAGCCTGCTCAGAATATTTTTTCTATATATGACTCTTTGGTGCCCTGTAACCTTAATCAATTCCTAATCTTATTTTGTCTGTGTCAGACCCATCATTTGAAAAACTAAAATCTCTGGAGTGAGAACCTCTGCTGGTCTGTTTTTCCCCCTTCAAACGTCTAATCTGCAAGCAAACCTGATGTGTGCATCTAGAGAATCTGGAGTGCCCTTTCCCATCAGCCTGTTTATGTCACAGCTGCTGGGAAGAGAAAACAAAAGTGGTTTGCAGGGCACTGTGGAGCAGAAACAAACACAGGCAACAGGAGGAAAGAATACAGAGAAACAGACTTGGAGATGCTGGCATCAGGACCCAGTGGGAGCCCCCATCTCCGGCCTGCCCCACAAGCAAGTTGATCTAACTTTGCCTTTAGCTGTTACTGATATCTGGAAAACTATGGCTGGGGCAATCGCCCTCTACTTTCTCCACTGACTGACTGGCCTTGCCAAGAATGGACCCCAGGGACTGTGCCAGCTTAGGCAAGCCTTCTCCTGCATAGCCCCACTCATGTCCCTACTGCCGGCAGTCCTGCCTCACCATTTCATCTTTCCCCCAGTTTCTATCAACGTGGGGACTCCTGAGACGAGTGTCCTTTGCATGGCCAGCAGAGAGCTTTGTATACACAGTAGGGGCGTGTGTGGGGTCGAGTGGGGGTAGATGGAGGTGGGAGAAACACATGTCGGTCGAAGTGATATCTGTAATCTCAGAGCTGCCATCCATCCCATAGTCTGGCTAAGGGACACCCTGTTTCTGCCACCCCAGTGACAACTACGTGGGTTACAGATTAATAGCTAAAGGCCCTCATGGGGTGGGGAGGAGCAGCGCCCAGCAAGGCTTTCCCACACAAAGACGAACTTTCTCTCCTGTAGCTCGTTCATTGTTGCCTCTGTTTGAATTCCAGGCAGTCTCCACCTCGAACTGAAAGCAAGCTTGGTATCAAGAGGACTTCAGGGTCTGCTTGCATGCTAGAATTGCCCAGGAAACAGAAAAAAAGCTCATCGAGGTTTTGTTAGCCACATTGTCTACTCCTAGGTTCTTACACTTAAGTTCATAGCCCAGGAGCGAGGGGTGGGCTGAACAGAGAGGAGACCTTCTCTAGGGACTTCTCCCGAGTGTGTGAGTCAGAAATCTGCCCCCTCCCACCCTCCATCCCTGAAACCATTGTCAGTTCTTTGGGGGCTGGTTCCTTGAGGTCCGGTTTGCCTTGTCTCTGGACTTAGGAAAGACAGCTGAGCCTCTGCCCCGGTTCTCAAGTGAGAAATCTCTATCCAGCTATAAATATCAAAGCATCTCACTCCCTCAGATCCCCAGTCCCCCCTACTCCACCACCACCACACACACTCCTGGTGTAGGTAGGGCTGAATGGAGTTCCCTCTCTGCTAGCTGTGGTTGAAGTATTCCCTTGATCGGATATGGCCCTCAGAGCTCCACTTCTGAGTCTTTCTCTCTGGCTTTCAGTCCAGTGTATGGGCTTGAGCAGAGAGCACCTCAAATCCCAGGGAAGTCCCCCAGTAACTGAAACAGAGTGCTGTTGATCATCAAGGGGATTGCCAGGCTTCTTCCCTGGCACAAAGAGCTCAATGCCGAGAAAAGACAGAAGACCAAGTCATGGAGAGGGGGCAAGTGACAGCTTTATTCCATCGGGATGGGTGGGGCCCTAAGACTAGGAGCCTGCTCTTTGGAAACTGGCTTGGGGCCAGTTTTACAGGGACCCTGGGTCCTCCTGTTTTTCCTTTTGATCTAGATACCCATTTACGTTCCTTCCTGCCCTTACCTTACAGTGTTGTCTGGAACAGGAAGCCATCTCAGAGACCCACCAGGTTTTTTTTTTCCTTTTCCCCCCTTGTCTACCTATGTCCGTCTGTCTACCTATGCCCGTCAACTCTACTCACCCTTTATCTACCTATGTCTGCCCAACTCTTCTTCCTAAGATCAGTTCTTTCACATTACATCAATGAGTGACATCGAGATTGATTTGTCTCTCTGAGCCTGACTTAATTCACTTAGCGTATGACCTCTGGTTCCATCCCTGTTGCTGTAGTTGATCAAAATTCACTTTGTGTGGTTGGGTACTATTCGGCCGTGAACAGGTGTCATGTGGTTCTTGTCCATTTACCAATTGATGGGCACTTAGAGTGTTTCCATCTCCTGTCTATCCTAAGTGGCTGCAGTTAACATGGTTGTGCAGGCCTCCCCGCAAACTCCACGGCACTTTGGACCTCTGTGCTCCTTGGGGCCCCCTCTTTGCTTCCCATGCCCACACATACTTCTCTCTTCATTTGCAAATCCTCATTTTCTAGACACATTCAACCCCCCTTCCCCAGATGCCCAAGAATCTCTCTGGCAGCTCTGTGTTTCTTTTTTCCCATGTATGCCCTGTATTCAGAACTGTGCCTACTAAGTAGACATGTGCAATCTATGTTAACTGAATCAAGTATGAAGGCATGAACAGATGTGCAGCCTCAGTTGCTTTCCCTAGTGACAGACATGGTGGTGACTCCCTGCTGAGAGGCCCACTTCTGATGACGATAGCACCTGTCTCTTTGTGTATGCTTGGATTCTCTCTCACTTCCCAACCCACACGCGTGCACACCGAATGAAGGTGTTAATGGGTTTTACTTGGTTCTGCTTCATGAACCCTAGTTGCCTGTGTCTGCTGTGTTGTTTGTTCTGGCCACTGTGGCCCCACAGCATGGGGTGAAGCCCTGACTAGAAGAGATGCTGCAAGAAGCTGTGGTAAGCAACCCAGAAGTAGTCTCCATCTGTGTGAGGCATTTCATACAGATCAGCTAGCATTTCCTGGGCCTCCCTCCTTGCCTGCTGACTTTCAGGAAGGTTGGCTTTTGGAGGCTGTATCTATAGGCCTTGCACTACAAGGCTTGGGAGTGTCTAGGGAGAAACTTCTCCTAAGGGGATCCACAGGAGTTCTGTAGGTAAGCACGGATCCAGAACTGCATTAGGTAAGAGGCTTTTTCCCGTTCCCTTTCTCCCTCTCTTCCTTCTGCCATCTGTCACCAGCTAAAGTTCAGGTGTGCATATGGTTGCTTGTTCTCCTGTGAATGTCATTCTGCCATTGTCTCTGTTTGTCAGACTATTAGTTACCAAATTGTTGAGGGTTTGACCTGCTACTTGGCCAAACATCTGCCCCAGGTGCTTCTCCGAGGCAAACGGCTAGCTCACACTGCTTGCAATTAACTCACCGTGTTTGGTCCTAATTCTAGTCAACTTGCACAACTAAAAGATAAAAAAGAAAACTGTCACATATTGTCGGTTACTCAGTGGATCTGATCTGAGTTTGTTAAATGTAAGCCATGGTCTTGAATGCCACACACCCCATCTCCAAAGCTCATCTTAGCACTACACTCTTAGGAAACTGTACCCAGCCTTACCCAATCTAAGTTAGAATGTCCATACCCAGAATAAATTAGAATACTCTTAGTTAATATTAGGTAGAATGGTCTAAGTTAGAAAGTTGTTCTGCAGTAGAGGTTAGAGTGTCCTTACCCTGTCTAAGTGAGGAAAAGTCATTGATCTTCTCGTGTCCTAGGGACATTCAGCCATGTGCTACACACTATTACACTTGTTTGTATCTCTTTTACTGGGGGCAAAGTTAAACTGGATATGCCTTTTTTATTTTCATAGTGGTCTTCATTAGAACAATTAGCAAGTGCTGAGCAACTAGCGGTTACTCAGTAAACACATGCTGACTGACTGCTGGGTCAGCTACCATCTCTGAAATCCCCTTTACTAATGCTGGCCAGACCCGGAGAAATGCAGGCAAGCAGCTGCTGGGAGGAGCCTAATAAACTACCCTGACTAATGCTTAGCAGCCTAGATCAGAGGCAGAGGTACTGGCTCTATCTGGGAAGCATGGATTTCAGCACCACACTGTAATTTTGAAGCCACATTGGAAAAGTCACATGCACTCAACTTCATCGTCTGAAAATGTGGGGACACTAATAAGTCACCTCCACTTGTTAAGGAGCATTATGAGAACCACATAAAGGGATAGCTGAAAGAATCTGATAAAATGCAAAGCAGCATACAGGAGGAAACTCACAGTTGCTTCTACTCACTCTGGTGTATTCAAAAGCGTACACAAAGGTCGTTTGGTGTATTTAACTCAATATGCCTAAATGTTGTTGAAAATGTTATTTGCCATGTATACTCTGTTTAGCGCCATTCAAGACAGAATGAGGGCAATTTGTGCTCTGGGCCCAACCAATGCTTTAGCAATCCCTCCAGGATGTTAATATGGACGAGGATGGAAGAGCAAATGACGGAGACAGTTGACCATACTTTCAAAAACCTGTTTGCTAGCTGCCTCTTTAGTTTCTTTGTGAAACTATATGGGATCTATGTCTTCACATATGAGGGTGTCGCCTGAATGAACCAGGCTGACTCTGTTAGAGATTTATGGAGCAATTCCAAGGAAATTTCACATTGTTGCCCTTCTTGATATGAGGTCACAGAATTCGCTTGGCTTCAAGTAGACCGCACTGGGCTGAAAAGTTGCTTCAGTTTGCCTTTACTTCACACAACACACAGATTCCCTTGGTACCTGCCAGTTCTTCATTGCTAAGTGGTGAATTACTGACCAAAGGTTGTCTTTGTGGCGAAGCCCTCTCTGCTGACTTTCAATTGACACTTCCATCATTTCCTCTTTGCTGATCTCTTCAACACCCTATCCTTCTTCTTACCACTGCTTTTTCTTTCAGGGGTGTGATCTAAAAAGCCCAAAGTCAAGCTAGCTACTGGATATTCTTTGAATGTTTTGAAGACAACGAATACCAGCTAGGGTTGTGTTTCTTGCTTGAAGAGATACAGCCCTATGAGGAAGCCCTAAAGCCATTTAGTTCAAGAGGTGAATCTTGGTTTTTGTAGACATCATTTCTCTTCGCCTTGATGATGCCTTCTAACTGGTCCTTGTGGCACAATATTGACCCATCTGGAAACATCACCAAGAAGACCCACAGATCCTAGGCATATTTCTAGATAGAAAATATAATCTAGAGTAGTCTTTGAAAATGGATGGTAGGTGTGCTAGTTAGTTTTCAGTCAACTTGACATAAGCTAGGGTAATCTGACAAGAGAAAACCTCGGTTGCAAAAATGCCTTCCTCATATTGGCCTATAGGTAAGCTTATGAAGCATTTTCTTAATTAAAGATTAATGTGGCAGGGCACAGCCCACATGGGCAATGTCATCCCTGAGCAGGTGGTTCTGAATCGTGTAGAAAGGCAAACTGAGCAAGCCAGGGGAGCAAGCCCTCAGTTCCTGCCTCCAGGCTCATGTCTTGACTCTGCTCAGTGATGGATCATGATGAGGATGTGTAAGCAAAATGATCACCTTTCATTTCTAAGCAATTTTGGTCATGATGTCTTATCACAGCAATAGATGAGGAACTAGGACAGTAGGCAGGGGACATGTGTAGTTACAGCCCAGAGGAGATGGCATCTTAGTCAGCCACACAGCAGAGCTCAGGGCCCTATCCTGTTATCCAAGCACATCAACAACAAAGTTGTATACACCGGGCTCTCTTTCTCTGATGGAAGAGAGTCCCAGTTCAAAGTGACATTGGGTGACTGAGGAAAGATTAGAAACAGATCCAGGAAGGCTGTCTCCTGGAGCCACAGCTGACACAAGATGGAGTAAAGGTTGAAGGGAGCTCCTGTTTACCGCAAGTAAGAGAGAGCTTGCAGAGGCGGGAGGGCAAGGGCATGTGCTGGGGAGAGATCAGATGGTCCGTGACTCAGCAGTGCAGCAGTGCAGTTGGGACAGCCAGCGCTGCAGGGCCCGGTGGGAAGGCGGCACAGAGAAAGCCCGCAGGGACAGCTGCTCCTAGGCAGGAGGGCCGGCCATGGCTCAGACAGTCCTCTGACCAACTCTGCTCAGGATTTAGCCTGTGTTGAAGCTGTGGGTGCTTCTTTTGGGCATCTACTTCAGAGTGTGCAAAAGGGTTGTTCCTGGGGGAGCCATGGGGAAAAATCAATAGGCGACAGTTATGTGACAAGTGAATGTCGTACTTCCCACCATGCTAACCATTACAAAACCGGTATTGGCCAGTTCCACAGAAAGTTTCAAGTATTTTATGTGCATCATAATTTGTTGATTATTCTCTCTCTTGATTAAGATATTCAATGTTTGTGATGCTTGCGGACCTTTGTGTTCAGTGTTCTTTCTGAGCTCTCGCTTCTAAAACAGCGCTTTCCTTTCTCCGACTCTCAGACAAAGCCTCTCTCCTATGCGAAGCCTTTTCTGACCTTCCCAAGCAGAGTTATATTCTTTGCTGGCTTCTGCCATGTCGTGTACATTCCCCGTTAAAGACTCATTAATCACACTAGATAGAATTAGAATAGGAACATCTTAAAGGCTCAGATCAAGGATGCAGCTCTTAGTCTTCTTTGTATTCTGTTAGCTGGATGGGTCCTGCCATGTGATGTGTACTCTCTAAATATTTATTGGATGATTAAATAAAGGCATGAATGAAAGTGAGTATATAAATAAAAGATTTATGAGAATAGGTTAGTAGAAAGCCTGGTATTTAACCAGAAAAAGGCAACTCTTAATTCTGCATTTCTCGGTATATCACACAAGTTGGGAAATTCTGAAGAGAATTTTACATTTCTATTGGTTTAAAAAACCAAAACCACTAAGCTGGGTATAGTGGTATACACCTGTCCTCCCAGCATTTGGGGCAGGGTGGGGCCAGGAAGGTCTTGGGTTTGAGGCCACCTTGGGCAACATAAAGAGTCACTCACTGTGATAAGGAGATAGGAATGGAAGGGAAGGAGAAAGAGGAGAAGGAGGAGTAGGAGAAAGTGGAGGAGGAGGTCAGGAAAGGAGAAAGAGAGTAATTTCTTCTGCCAATAATTTCACAGTCTTTTTCTCTTTACCTCCGGGGGAGTCTACTGTTGAAATGGTGACAATGACGAGAGTTTCATATCATCCCCGTTCATTTGACGTGATGCCAGCACCTGGATTTTTCAAGGTAGCAGCACACTAACGTGTCTTTTTAATCCTCACGATCTGTATTCTCATGCTAAGACTGATCAGAAAGGAACACTGTCTGTACTTGGCATCACCCCCAAATACTCCATCTCTGTCTTCAGCACCTGATGCCTGTGGAGGAGCTGATGATCTGACCCTGGCTGAAACTGCTGAGCTCTGGGTGATGTAGGAGGGCCTTCTGTATTTCTGTTGCTTTCATTGGTTAAATAAAGAGACTGCCTGGCCTTGTGATAGGGCAGCAACTTAGATAGGCAGAGTAGACAGAACAGAAGGCTGGGAGGAAGAAGGCAGTGTGGCAGACGCCATGAAGCTCCGGCCCAAGATGGATGTAGGTTAGAATCTTCCCAGTAAGCCACAGTCACATAGTGATATGCAGATTATTAGAAATGGGTTAACCAAGATGTGAGAGTTATCCAATAAGAGGCTAGAACTAATGGGCTAGGCAGCGTTTAAATGAATACAGTTTCCGTGTAATTATTTCTGGTGTAAGCTAGCTAGGCAGCCAGGCTGCTGGAAGCAGCCCGCCCTGCCCCTTTTACTACATCTGGGATCTTTCCCTTTGTTTCAGAAACAAACAGAATGACATTAAAAAAAACCAAAAAGTTTGTATCGTGGCATGTGCTCTTAAAGATCTTTCCTCTTTGCAGCTCCCTTTTACTATCTGCCTTTAATGTTGTCAACATGTTCCCAAGCAGGCTGGCGGGGCTTTAGCAAACACAGGCAGTGGGGCATCTCCATTTCCTGACAGCTGGAGAGAGCTCCACTCCAAGCAGGGGGCTTTAAAAGCACACATTCCTTTATTTTTCTCATGCTTAGAACAAATTATTAGTGTCATGGTTTTATTATCAGTTTAAAAGTGCCGTGTGTTCTCAATGTCTTCAGATTCTCTTTGGTGATTGGTTGTTGCCAAATGAGTAATGGATGTTTTAAGCTGTAGCTAGATCCTTGAGTCTGGCAGACACGAGCCATCATTCTCAGACACTGGGAGTGTGATGAGCATCTGATTGATCACAGGGAAAGCCTGAACTTGGGACTGTGGTTCCCCTGGACCCAGATGATGGATCCTCTGCTCTGTCCTAACTTCCACGTGCTTCAGTTTCCTCACTTATAAAATATGGTTGACATTTCTTCCCACCGAGGAGTTAATGTTGACACTAAATGAGTTATTAGATACACAGCTCATGTACTCTTAGAGATTCATAGGGAGCACTAGACAAATGCTGATAGTGTTGGCAACAATGAGGAGGTTGAAGATAGGATTTTCAGGAGATGTAATTCCCTAGCATTTATTCTGATCCTTATTCATAAAAATCAAACACCAATTTTATGGATAAATATGATCCAAAGTTTTTCAAGGCAGTGCATTTCCAATTTCTTGATAAATATATCACAGAGCAAAGCTCTGCCTTCAGGCCTTCTGATGCTACTGGTCAAGGTGATCTAGAAGTGGAAACTGATGAGCATCTGAGTCTCCAAATGCTTGTCCCCACGGCCTATAAATACTCGGGTGATGAGGACCCCAGCCCTCGGCCACTTCTAACTAGAAGACTTTCTTCACATCTCCCAAACTCTGGAAATGGTTCCCAATACATTGTATATAGAATTAATAAACAATACATTGTATATAGAATTAATAAACAAAAAGCAGGAGGATGAAAAGATGCTCCTATTCTAATGGGATTAATATTTAGGTTTATTTGGCAGGTGGCTGTCTTTGTTTAGCAATGCTATGCTGTACTTTGAGTTAAGAGATATTTTGGAAGTATTGAGGACAGACTTTTAACTCACACCAAAGCAGGCTGGACGGACTTGGGGAATGCAAGAAGAAGTGAGCAAACGGAGAAGGCATTCTTACTACCTAACATGAATTCTGTTTTTCCGAGAGATGATGTCTTCTTCAGTAATTGGAGACAAAGAACTGGGCTACAGCTCAGGGGGTAAAGTGCTTCTCAGGAAAGTGCTCGGACCCGAGTTTACATTCCAGAGCACACATTAAAAGTCAAGTCAGAGACATGGTGTCCACTTATAATACCAGTGCTGGGAGACAGAGATAGGGGGTCCTTGGGGCTCACTGGCTAGTCAGTCTAGCTTAATCAGTGACCTCCAGGCCAGTAAGAGGCCCTATCTCAAAAGGCCCTACCTCAAGGCTCCTGAGGAATCACACTTGAGGCTCATCACCCACACACACACATTAGCACACACCCAACAAGGACCGGATCCTGAGAGGGGTAGGAGTCTGTGTGGGCACATTTACTGGTTACATAGCAATTGAAGATGATAGCGTTTCTCGACACACTGGAGCAAGGATCTTCATGGTGTTGAAAGAATGCCTCCCCAAGAGCTGCTGGAGACACAGATAGCAGAGGACATATCTCTTCCCCACACTTAGATTCACCAGAGACTCCTGTAAGTCCTATGGGAAAGTGCTGAGGAAACAATAGCTTTCCCCAAATAGCCCACAGCCTGGGGAGTTCCTAGAATACATCTCCCACCCCAGATAGAAGGAAGGGCTAAAGTAGGGGTCTGTTAAGTGTCTGGGTGTCTTTCTTTTCCTGTCAGGTGACAATGTATCTGACAAGAGCGTCTTAAAGAAAGAAGGGCTTATAGGAGAGGGGATGGGGACACCAAGCCAGTGGAGGAGGTCTGCTGGTCGGTTGCCCATCTGTGGTTCTAGCAGCCTGTGTGCTCACATGTCCAGAGATTTGTATCTAAAGTGAGGCTACATCCTCTTAGGTTGGCAAGGCAGGTCATCACAGGAGGTCTTATGTCTACGGGGAGCTGGCAGCCTACGCCTGGGCATTTCTCACTCTGATGCCTTCAACCCTCCTCAAATGGCCCGAGGAGACCCCGAAGGCAGGATGGCTGAGCCACAAGTAAGCAGAATCTTCATTTTATTGGATACATGGGGAGCTGAATCGCATAGTTTTTGAGTCATAAATCTAACGTTAAGTTGAGCAGCCTGTCTTTTAAAACCGTATCTTTCAAAAATCCAAGTCCAGGCTCTGCCAGGCTCTCTCTTTTGAGAGCGTGCCTTTAT
The DNA here is from genome assembly GCF_982192425.1 of Myodes glareolus. Lineage (NCBI taxonomy): Eukaryota > Metazoa > Chordata > Mammalia > Rodentia > Cricetidae > Myodes > Myodes glareolus. The sequence continues at coordinate 51,261,793 of NC_142045.1, forward strand.
ATTCTGGCCTCTGCTATTAGCTCCAGCTTCAAGAATAGAGGAAAAGAATCCCACTGAATAACACAGTAAGATTACACATGCAGATCTAGGTGTGGCCCAACCACAAGAAGTATGACAAATATTTCCTTAGCTTACTTTGCCATGATGATGCAGCTGGGTATATAGAGAGGGCGTTAATTTGGAATATGTGCTGTGTATAGTTTAGCTCACAGAGCACTTTTCTTAGCTGTGGACGTGTGTAAGGCATATAAGCTTCTTCCTGCCACTCCAGTTAGAAGGAGGGATGTGCTAAATTATCGGTGCTTAATTTTTCCTCCACGTTGAGTACTTTTTAAAATATTATTTTATTTTGCTGTATGTGTATGTGTGTTTTGCCTGCAGGTATGTCTGGCACTCAGGGAGCTAGAGCTGCAGAAGGTTAGGAGTGGACGCTGGAGATCAAACCCCAGTCCTCTGGAAGATCAGTCAGTGCTCTGAACCACTGTGCGACCTCTCTGGACACCTACGTCTAAGTCTTTAAAAGTCTCAACAATCTTCACTAAAAAGATATGTACCCCAGCTCTACCCCATCTTCTCCCCTTTCATAGGCAATAAGAGTATGTGTACAGCAGGTAGCTTCTTTAGAGCCCTCACAGAAAGGGGATCTGACTGGATTGTCACTGATGTGGAGCGTCAATGTAGCCACATAATCTACAAATAACTCACCAGTATTCTCAGGAATCATTAACTCACGCGAGTATTTAGAAGCATAATGTTAGAGGCCAATGCTTGGAAAGGTCCCATCATTTGATGATAGCAGTGGTTATTGAGGATTTATCTTCCCCTGCCAATCAGTTCAGGCATGAGAGAGAAAGGAGAGACACATTCATGGTTTATGTGTTCCATGGGCACAGTCTTGGAAATCTCCCCAGCTTTGTTACTTGCATTCTAGACCCATTACGTCTGGTAAGAAGGTCAAAGGTGAGAGAACTGACAATGCTAATAATGCCCATGTCAACGTGTGTTTTCCTGAGTAGACAACAACTCAGCTGTTGTGCTGAACAATCCCTTAGGTCTGGTTCTCTGTCCACGTGAGTGCCCTTCTACAGTGCAAGGTGGTATTTCTAGGTTGTTCAAGTCAGGTGTGTCAACACACTGTAACCCACACTGTCACCATCCTTTCCCCAGCGGAGGAAGGGACTTGTGCTGTGTGTCCATCGGAGCCTTGCTGTGACAAGAGCACAGGGAAGCCTTGCTAAAGGACTGCTGTGTTTTCCATGTTCCCTCTGCAGGAAGAGCACACGGAACTGAGTGGGAGGGTGACTTATGAGATCTTCACTGTCTTTCATCCTCACATGCATGCCTTATGGGGGGCTTATCCCAGCAGAGCGCATGGGCACGGGCAATAGGCTGGGCAGGTGGAAAGCAGTGTTTCTATGCCTTTGCCTGGGAGTGGCTGCGCCAGTGCCTGCCTGCTGTTTCAAAAACCTTAAAAACACAAAAAACCGAGGGGTCATCTGGTTGACCCTCATTTTATAGATGAGAGGCAGACACTGGAGGGAAGGAGCAATCTCCTCAAGGTTGCATGCCCATCAGAAGTTGGCTTACCAACAGACTCTGGGTGGGTTTAGCTGATTTTCTATGGTCACTATCTTCCTATTCTCCTAATCTTACCTCTTGCTCTGTTTGAGTGAGCCTGGAAGCAAACCTAGGCCTCTGTGACCATGGAAATACCATGCAAGTGTTAACGCAGGGTATTATAAGTATATGGGTCACAGATAAAGTGTTTGAAGAGGCTGTCTAGTTATAGAAAATAATGCCTATTGTGGTGGTGTGATGTAGATATACATTAGCACAAAGAAAGCATCTGCCAATGCTGCCTCTAGCAGTTGGGGGGCTCTCGTCTAAATCTGCTAAGCAACTGGGATCCTAGTAGTCTCTTCCTATAGACAACTCCAAGTCCATCTTCCACCCAGAATGCTCATCGTATCCTGAGAGTCTACATACCCTGGAAAGCAACAATTTTATTTACTTAATCCGCACTGTGGATATTTCAGGAGAATATTGATATGCTTCTAATAATTCTCTCAGATTCTTTAATCTCTACTTTTGTTCTCATTTCTGCTTTCTTTTTACTTACTTTCTTAAAATACCTCTATCTACCCATCCATCTGTCAGTCTGCCTGCCCATCTGTCTGTCACTCTATTTATTTAGTCATGAGGGAAGGGCCATCCTTGGACAGAGAAGAAGTTAAACTGTGCTCCAGGGACTGGGGATGTAGCTCAGTTGATTGAGTGCTTGCCTAGAATGCTCTAAGCCCTGGGTTTAATCCAGGCACCACAGACCTGGTGTGGTGGTAACTGTGGTAATGTGTGCTTGTAGCCCCAGCATTCTGGAGGTAGAGCAAGGAAGATCAGCAGTTGAAGGTCACCTTTGGCTACATAGTGAGTTCAGTTCCACGCCAGGCTGGGCTATAAAGGCTAAGAGAAAAGAGGAAGTAGGGTCTGTGAGAAGGTTCACTTGCTGCAAAGCCTAAAGACCAGAGTTCAGTCCTAGGATCCACGTAGTAGAAAAGGAGAGCTGACTCCTACACGTTATCATTTGGCCCACACCTATGCACTGTGGCATGGCAAGCACATGTGCATATGTGTGCACAAACATATAGGCACACAGACTATACATAAGCACACACGTCAACACAATATACAAATAAACAGAAAATAAGAATAACAACTAATTAATCAAACATGACATAGACCCTGCAAAGGCCTGGGCATCTGCTCTTAACTTTGGGTCATATGCCACCTATTGGACTGTTACAATAGGCCATGGTGGCTTCTGCGCCTATGTCTTTAGTTTTCAGGTGTGGGAAGTACTTGACCTTGGGTGACGCGTATATCTGAATAGAGGCAGACTCTGAAGGAGCTGACAGCTACAGGCCAGGCAAGGACTACGGACAGCAAGGACTTCCACGGAGGAGACAAATAAGGTTCCATGTTTACTGCGGACAGAAGTCTTATCAGTCTCTGTTGGGCTGGTAGGATAACTTCATTGTCAAAGACATTCATCCTGCAGAGAACTCTCTTTTTCATTCCTAAAGTGTCTCCATTGCCCATGGGTTTGGATGTGGCTTCCCTGACTTGGCTTTCCAATCTGTCTGCCACTGGATTCAGGTCATGGTGTTTAGTATCTACCTACTGTTTGGAAGCAGAAGGCTTTGATCCAGTGACAGTAATTTTTCTCTGTCCTGTGTGTGACTTTCCTATTCTTGCATCCACCAATTCATATAAGTAGAATTCCATCCATAATGACCTGTATCGTTTGAGAATTACAAGAAAGTTGAAAAAGGTTTATTTCACTCTTACCGCAAAGGCCTGGAAGTTCAGAATTAATCTGTGTTGATGTCCAGGAAATAGCAAAATAAAGTTATTAGCAATAAAGTTTTATTAGAATACAGCAATGTCCATTTATTTACATATTGTCTGTGGCTGCTCTTGTGTTATAGCTCTGGTCAGTGGATCATAAGACAGAGATTTTATGGTTCATAAAACCTACAAAGTATTTACTCTCCAGCTCTCAACAGAAAATATGTTCTGACATTTTACCGCAACCTTTTGTTCATAGTAAAGGTGGTTCTGGATTCTTTGCAGTCTGCTGAGAGTGCATGTCCTCCCTGGCTGACCAGCTGGGCACACATGGAACTTGATGCACATGACAAACGGTGGACTCCTCAATCTTGTGTCACAGAGATCCAGGTAGTCTATGAGCAGATACTGGGCTCCCCAGGTCTGTGTCTCACAGACCCAAGGAGTCTGTGAGCAGATACAGCTTTGGACCCTATCAGATCTTCGGGAAAGTTCATTGTTTCTCTCAGCCTCAGAATCCTGGTTGCCTTCGCTATGGTTTTCAAAAGTCTGAGGCTGCTAGAATCTTCAAGGTGGGCTTTGACCTTGGCTGGAGAACCATTGTCTCACGCTGAAAGTTTCCTACACTGGTTCAAAGCATCAGGAGGAGAGCGCTGTGTGGGAGGCTCTGTGAGGAGTGACTCATTTACCTCACAGGCAGAACTATCAGAACGAGGAGAAGCAGAGAGCCCTGGTCTCATCCATGGAGGGCACTGATGGAGGCTGGGACAGGATGGAAGGAAGACCCTTCGCTCAGCAGTATGCTTAGCTCCACCGCCCTTCACCCTGAAATCCTAGTTATGGCCCCACCCACTATTGTACAAAGGGCCCTCATCCCACTCCCAGTGACCTCCGAGGGTTGTTGCCACATTGGCCTGATGTAGTGCGTTCCGGCTGTTTACCAGGCTGGGGATGGAGGCAGAAGATTGATCTCTCTTTTATATCACTAAGATTTTGTTTGAAATAAAACTGCCTGTGGCTAAAATTTCTGAAATTAGACTGGAATGCTGTTATATCATCAAAGTCAAGCACTGCCTCACTGGGAAGGCTGAACGCAGAGCAGTGCTGAATTAGAACTGAGAAAACAACATTTAACCAAAGGAAACAAGGGGCTGGATAAGAATAAAAATGGGGGAGAGAGGTGATGATCAACACCAACCCTCTCTTATTAGGCAGATATAGACGCAAGCACCACACTGATCATATGAAAGAAAATCACACACATACACACACACACACACACACACACACACACACAGGAAGAAGGCGCTACTAATGGGCTCTAAAAGTAATGAAATCCTGTCATTTATGATAATGTGGGTGGAGCTAGAGGACACCACGTTAAGAGAAATACCGCTGCCGCAGAGCTGTTCACACTCTCCACCGTATGTGAGGCTAAAATCTTAGCCTCAGAAGCGGAGAGTGAGCTGGGTCAGCAGAGGCCGGCCTGGAAGAGGAGTGTGCGAGTGATGGAGAGAGGGGCGTGCATGCGTGTGTGGGGGCAGGGGACAGAGGGCATAGCTCCTAGTGTGCCAGCATACAGGAGGGCAGCTGTGGTTAAAAACATCTGTTATACTTCAAAATAGCTATTAGAATGTTCTCAATGAAAAGAAATGAGACATGTGTGGGTTGAGACGTATCCCAATGACCCAGTTCTGGACATTACACATGTACATGCACAGGGATATCACATTGTACACCACAAATCTGTCCAATTTTTCAAGGAAGGAATGCTGTCTGAAGGTGTGTTTGGTGCATGGTAAGTGCTGTGCATTATACATCTGGCATTTCCACCTTTATGGCTGCTTAGAGCTGCTGAATTAGAACATCTTGAATTTAAGTCCACAGTATAAATATATACTTTTCACAATAAATATATATATTACATTATATAACTTTCACAATATAATATGCTATAACTTTCACAATATAACTTTCACAATATACTATATCTTTTATAATAAAAGCCCCATCCCCTCTGCCCTACAAAGACATGTAACGTTGCTGATCATTTGATCTTCGCCTGACACGTCAAGGTGACAGGTCCTCCTAGTCGGCACACTGCCTGCCGTGCTAGCCCTTTACACTCCAGGACAAAAGGTTGTCCATGGCATATCACATATGAAAACAATTTTCCATCTGGTTCATCCATCATCAGTCATTACAGGGCCCCTTCAGGTAGCTGAGTGAGACACCTGCTGAGGGTGGGTCACTAACACCTGCACTGCCGAGGACCCCAGCTGGGGTCGGCCAAGCAGCGGATGCCTCCTTCTTGGAAGGGAAGCTGAAGCATCTCTTCATGTGTGTTTACTTCTCTACGCAACACAGGCCAAGCACTGAAGGACAATACACGAGTCAGGCATCTCTACAGAGGCCAGTTTTCTTCTCGGGGAGTCTGAAGAGTAGTCCTTGGAGGAAACAAGACAAAACCAAACAAAGCCATGAGCTAGAAATTGGGACTTTGGGTTTTCTTAGCCAGAAGTATGTGGCACTTATGAACTGTCCGATTTTGGCTTTGAGATGACTCAGGGCGTTGTTATTACTGAGTAAATAGGACAAGTTAATTGATCCTTAGCTACGGATATGACAAGAGTCTGTCCTGTAATCTCACTAATGTATCTAGCGTCACCCCGAAGTTAGATGTAAGCTTGCTGGGTTCACATCAATAGCCTGCCATTGTTAGGAGACAGACAATGTTGCATGTTCTCTTGCTGATAGCATGGCAGTCCATATGTGTCATCCTTGACAGCCCAGCAGCGGCATGTAGCACTTATTATGGTCTAGCTTATCACATAGATTAGGCATCTAGGTAATCCTCTCAAGATGTTTCTCTGTTTGCTTAGACTGTTAGCACACACTGCCCCATGAGCCTAGGATATTGGGGTTCTACAGAAACTGATTTTGCTGTCTCCCTTCGGTTTATTGTGGTCTGAGTTGTATCTCAGCATTTTCTCTCTTAGAGAACACTCTGAAGAGATTCACAATGTCAGTGTTAGAAGTTTCATATGCTGCCCCCATTCGACTTCAGTATTCGGTCCCCTTCCATGATTAAAATAAAAAGTGGTTGCTAGAACAGAATTTACAGGTGATGCAGATGAATATATTGAAGGGAAAATGTACTGCTCTTACAGTCTGAAGACAGGGGTGGCTACTTTTGATTGCAATTTGTTGATTTGACTATGCCATTGAGTGGCATCAGTCAAACTTCTGGGCTGAGGTTTTCCCCAGCGCCAAGTGACCATGTTGGAATAGGAACAAAGTCCTGGGTAGTGAGTGTCAGGCTGGGCCTCCATACCTATAGAACTCGCCTGATTTCATTGCCCTTCTCTCCAAGGTGCCCCAGGAAGAACTTCCAAATGCACCAGTGCAGGGTTAGAACATGCTGTCACCTCTGTCCAGTGACTGCTGAGGTCCTTGCAGCTCCCATGAACGGATGACATTACCGGGCCCTCTGAGATATTCACACATGGAGAATGCCATGCCTGAGCCTAACAGAAAGTCACAGCTCCCTGAGAAGGAAACAAATTGGGTAGAGCTGGCTGGTTGCCACTGTCTTGGTGCCCTTTAAATAGCAGGTCTTCCAAACTTCATTCCATCCAGGCTCAATCCTACCCTGGGCATTGTCATTTTAGAATTGTTATAAAAAAAACAACCACTTGGCCAAAACAGAAATAAAATGAAACAAACAAACAAAAAAAAACCCCAATAAAAACAAAGGCACAAAACACCTCATAATGTTTTCATCACGTTCGTGATTTGGTGGGTGTTGGACCATTTTTGAGGCCTGGGATGCATGTTGCCTCTGGGGCACAAGGCTGGACATACCTAACAATTGTCTTACAACAAAGAGGAAGTTGCTAAAAAATTTCCAACTCCTTAACTGCTTGAATTTAAAATGTTATTTCTTAAGATGTCAAAAAATACCACTGTTTGATAATAATCCTTCCAATATATCTAGAAATCACAATGTGTTGGGGTAGTTGCTGCGAGAAGAGTCTGTCAAACACACAATCGGTGCCTCTGATGCAGATGCTCTTTGAAACTTGAATTTTACCCCCTTTGCCTCTCGTGCTGATGATGTGCAAATGTCAGTTGAAAGCCTCATAAATGATGCATAGGAGCCTTTAAAACACCTCAGCGAGAGAAAGCCATTTCTAATCGGAACATGATGGATATCCGCCTGCAGCAGACATAAATAACAAACAACCCCTCGCTGGTACGTCGTCTCTGATGGGAAAGTCCTCTTCATTACAGGTTATTAGCTCTTCACTCATTGAAGATTCAGGTGGCTGCTGTGCTTTGCAGAAACATCATTTAGAAAAGAGGAAAGTTTTAAGTGAAATGGTAAAACCTGACAAACACCCAAGGGCCCAGACCCAGAAACTACGTTCCTGAACCTCTGTCCTAAGCTCCTAATTTCCTTTCAAAAGTTACTTTTTTTTTTTTTTGCTCACTTATTAGGAAAAAAAGACCCTAAGTGTGATTAAGAAACAATGCATTTGAGCCAGGTGGTGGTGGGATTCACCTTTAATCAGAGGCAGGTGGATCTTGGTGAGGTGGAGGCCAGCCTGGCCTATAGAGCAGTTTCAGGACAGCCAGGGCTACACAGAGAAACCGTGTCTCGAAAAAACCAAACCAAGCAGAACAAAGCAAAACAAAAACAAACAAACAAACAAAAACACTAGGGCATTCTAGTTGAAAAAAAACTGAAGGAATTTTGGGAAGATGCTCCATTTTGGACACATGAAAGGAATATGTCCTGTGGTTGGGTTTCTCGATTTCAGACCTGTTGACTGCCTTCAAATCATCAGTGGGTGTTGTTTCCATAGATGACAGATCTTCATATGTACTGCCAACCATGAAATCTATGAAATATTTTAACACACAGAAGGAAAACTTCTTGCTGTATACACACACACACACACACACAGAGAGAGAGAGAGAGAGAGAGAGAGAGAGAGAGAGAGAGAGAGAAAACGCTCCATTTTTGCATTCCCAAGAGCTCTATTTCTGTGAACCTGATCCTAGTCTCTGTCTTTGGGGAAATGTGTTAGCGTGGATCACAGGTGGCACCTGTGGCTTCAGGTTGCTTTCAGGTTTATCTTCCACTTACTGGCAGGTTTGTTTGTTATTCCTTTGATGAGATTGTGGCCTTTTGTCATTATAGTAGCACCAAAGGGAGCACCTGCTTTCCCACATGCCTTGTTTCTCTCTGACTCTTGTTGATCTTTAAACTCCTTTGAGCCCGATGCGGCAGGGAACATGACAATACCACCCCACACGAGCCTCTGCTCCATGGCCACGGTGAGAACACTGATGCCAAGGGCCGGTGGATATTCCTGCATCCTTCCTGGGATTGTCACATGATGCAAACTGTCTGAACAGTTGTAAGTTATCCAAACAGATCCCTAAAGAGCCTCCAAGATGAAGGCAGGAAGCTCTTGGAACTGGATAGTGACCAACACTTGGCATCTTTTCCTAGTGTGGCCTGTGCATACACTTTGATTCTTTGTGAAACTCATGGATCCCGTCTGGAAAAACAGAAATGATAGTTTTACTTGACAGCAGCCAGGAAAGCTCTTAGCACGCGACTCTGACTACTATTATGCTATTTTATTATTATTCACTCATTATTAAGAAACAAACATTGTAAATGTGGGAAGCCTGGTGCTGACCTTGCTTGGGTAGTTCTGTTTCGTCTGAGTTGGGAGTTAAACGTTCACTATGAGGAGCATCTCTATGGGCTGTGCTTATTGGGTAGAAGAGAGTCCTGTGCCAGCACATGAAGGGCTACTGCATTTGGGATGGTATATGGATTAGGAGCATCGGGATTCACACTGTATGCCTCTACCTGCTGGATGTCCTCAGGAGGCAGGGAGTGGAACCAATCAGCTCCAGCTGCAATATGATGTGGATGAATGAGACAATGAACACACAGTGTTCATGGGGAGGACTCTGAATGTCCATCCTGTACAACGGAAGTGACTCTGTGCGGTTACAGAGATAGCCAGAGGTCAAAGAAATTTGAGTGTGAGGCTTACTGTGATATAGCACAGAGCACTATGGAACACTTTAACAGTACAAGCACTTAAACTCAAGAAGATATTCAAACAGATTTCTTCCTTGAATGGTACTAGGGATGGACGATGAGGTCTCATGTGTACTTGGCAAGGGCTCTATACTGAATCATATCCTCCTCCAAGCTGTTCAGACATTTATTCACTTTTGATTTTATTACAATATACTGTTTAGAATTTCTACAACAACAACAATAATATCAATTTTATTATCTAATATCAAACCCCAGAGAAAAACAGATCTTGAATACAGGCTTTTCATTTATGTTGCTGGCCATGTAGTGGGAAGACCATGTGAACCAAGAGACTGGTAACGACCACAGATGACCTAGGATGCAGAGAGGATACAAAGAGTGTGTGGAAGGCAATAACTTCAAGCTTATTATATGATGTTCAAATTCACTTCCAGTTTGTGTCATCGCTTCCTAGATCCTTAGCCTTTTCCCACTACTTCCCTTATTCCCACACTCACTTCCCACAAATACACAAAGTAGTCACTATTTTATTGGTTATGTTAATTAGCACCCTTTATTCAGTTATATATTTTGCATGCCCACACATTTGTGTTATCTTAAGTTCTGATGTGAGCGACCTAAGAGTGTTGCTAAGTTAAAAGATTTAAATTTAAGTTTTAATATGGTTCAGAGAACAAAAGGAGTTTCTCCTTGAGAATTTTGGAAGTTGCATTTCCAAGATAATGACCTCACCAACACTGTTTCTTGATGGTGGAGGCCTAAAGAAAGCCTAAAGAGCTCCATGTTATGAATTAAGACCCAGAGTTCCCAGCGTCCTTCACAGAAAGGTTCCCGGGACTGAGGAGCACACTCACCATGATGGGGACATTTGCTCATCTGGAGTTTGCCTGAAAGCATCACCCGTTTATTTACCCCCACGTTGGCTCTTACTCCCGGTGTCATCATGGCTGAGATACTAACGGCAACACCGTGGTCCCTAGAGGCATGCTTTGCAGAAACACAGTCCCAGAGGACCCAGCTGCGATTGTGGACTTCTGAGGGACATCTCTGTCAGGAAGCCAAGCCTGGCAGGCACCCTCTTACTCTTCATCTGTTGTTTCTACAGACAGTCTTCGATCCCTTGTATTAAAGAACATGAAGAAATAATTCAAGATGCTCACAGAAGCCTGGGGACCTAATCAACCTGAGATCACATGGTATGGGAAGCTGTTAGGGTTTGAGAGTCAAACCCAGAGGAGACTTTCTCAGAAAGAGCATACATGCTCCAGTTCTGGCCATTTTAGTTTTTTTTTTAAATTGGGTGAAACAAGAACACTTTTCATAATTCCAGAAAGATTTCTTTCAAGATATTATTGAATATGATTCTGATATGAGATTTGTCAAAGGAAGCCAGTCGGGCTGAATTTTTCCATTGTCTGAATCATACCTTAAAATATGGTTTCCCCCAAAATAAACAAACTCAGCTTGCTTGTAGAAGGTAGTGGTGGAACCAGACATGATCATAAATGTTTTTTTTAATTGAAAAAGGATTTATTTCTACTTTATGCATATCAGTGTTTTGCTTGTGTGTGTTTAAGTACATTGTGAGTGAATGTACCTGGTACCCATAGAGGCCAGAAGAGGTCACCAGATTCCCTGGAGCTGGAGTTACAGGTGGCTGAGAGCCACCATGTGGGTGCTGGGAACCTAACCTGGAGCCTCTGCAAGAGCAACTGAGCCATCTCCAGCCAGAACCATTTTCTTTCTAAAGTCAGGCACGGTGTCTGGAGTCCCACAGTGCGATGGGAAGCAAGGACAGGAGGACTCTCTGGAAAGTCGCACACGGCTTAGCCGCAGAGACAAGAGAGACATTGCCTTAACTAAAGTAGCAGAGAAAACTGAGGTAGCCTATGAACTCCAGGCGTGGACTGTGGCATTCTCTCCCCCTACTGCTTCATTCCCTCCTCCTCTCTAAATAAAGAAACATTTAAAGAGAACGAGATTTGTTTATTTTAAACAATGCTATGAACTTGATTAAGTTTGGGGGCCCTGAGGACCAAGGAGGTCCATGCAAGCTAGGAATGGTGCAATAATCTTTTGCAGGTTTTTTCTCTCAAAATTATGAAAAATGGTAAAATTCTATGCAATTACTTGCTATTGTTTATAGGAAAAAAGAGGGCATGTTCTGAGAACAGAAATACGTGTAGCCACTCTGTCCCCTATGAATTGACAGACTTGTATTCTTGAGTAAAGATTTATTTCAGTGTGCTTCATATGCCACAGGGGTCTAGGAAGGTGAAGGGCACAATCCCGGAATGTGGGAAGAGGCGGGTGCATGGCTCCACAGTGGAGAGCGAATGAGAGAGCTCTGTGTGCTGAGCGCTGATAAATGGGGAGGTTAGACTGCTTCCTGACATTCTCGCATATAAGAATTTGAAAAGCTCAACAGTGAGTTCTTGGGGGTTTGCTATTTATGCACACTGAAGTCATTTAACCTTAACCTTTGCGAAGCTGTTTTCTCATCTATGAAATAAGGAGACTGAATTGAATTATCTTGAAGGTCCTTTGAGACTCAGACATCTCTGGGAAGAAAAGCACCGATCTGGAAAGTGGTTAAAAAAGAGTATGCATCCTTCTCCCTTCTCCCCTCCACCAGCACAGAAGAGAAGCCGACTGTATCCCAAGACTGGAGTATATGCTCCAATTGCGGACACGCCACACACTGTACTCATACGTGAACTAAAGCCATGCTTGGCTGGGCTGCTTCTCTATGGTCTGCCTTGCATGGAATTGCCTTTCTCTTACTGCAGGCTTCCTCTGCTCCCCAAGACCACAGAAGATAAGAGGATTTCTACAACATGTCTTCCTCTCACCTGCATAACCATGCCCTAACAAACCAAATTTTTCCCTGGCTCTCTGTTGTCAGGGTTACTCTAACACAGAGCCTAACCCCTTAGAAATTTGTTCTGTCCCACCGAAAGCAAAGTCTTACAGAATAAATCCCATCTTTGCTCTCTGGCTTCTAAATAAATTGCTAATTGTTTATTCGCTTCTTCATCCTGGAATATAAACTTTTCAAAGACAAAGGTCTTATTTGTCTTTGAACTGTTGGGCCGAGAAGTTTCCCTGGTACTGGCAAATTAATGTTGCTGAGTAAATGAGTGAATAAATAATTTAACACGATTCAGGGAAAGGCGCACAGACAAAACAACATCTTTAAAAGACAACACAGACACATGTCTGCTGATTTTTCTAATAGTCTCTTGCAAATGGGTGGCTGTCACCTTCCCACTGGGAAGAGTAGAGCAGCAGAGGTAACGCTAATCGTTTCTCATTTGCACACAATTGTCAATTTTCCGGAGCCGTGTTTGGCTGGCAGCGATGGAGCCCAGCCTGGTATCATCCATCGGAGAGCATCCCATCCTCATAGCCGCTTGCCGTAAGTTGCGAATGCATGGCGCATAAGCTACTTATTTCTGCATCATCAACTCCTAATGTTTCTTTAGGCTGATGGAATTGTGTGTTTCTTGAAGTCAGGAAATGAGCCAAACTGTTCTTTTCTTCTAGACGGCGCCTTAGATTGCCCCTCTTCTTGGGTCTGTCTCCTGTCCTTGTGCTCAGGCAAACCTAGGATCTCTTGGGTTAACAGACCTTCCCCCACCCCACCTCCAAGACATTGCCTCCTCCTTAGAATCAAATCCAGTGTTGCAGATGCTGCCTGGATATAAGGTGCCAGCTGTCCTTGGATTTTATGCTTCTGAGGGGCACATGTCCCAGTTTGGGAGAATACTCAAATCTAATGCCTCCTCCCTTGTCTCTCACACATGTCTCACACTTCTTCTAATTCCTCCCCAAAGGATAGACGGGGGAACTGTACTTGTTCCCTTTCTTATCATGGCAAAAAACTAGACAAAAGCAAAAGGGCCTGTGGGTGGCTCACAGTTTGGGAGTGCATTGCTCCATGGCCATCAAGTCATGTCCATGGGAGCTTGAGGCAAGTGGTCACCTTGTGTCCATAATCAGGAAGCAGAAAGAGTTGAACGGCCATGTTCAACCTCTCCTCCTCCTCTGACTGTGTGGTAAGAGCATAGTTTTCATTCAAGAGGTAGCATTGTAAGTGCAGTTCCTTGGCCACCACAGTAGCCTGTGATGCGAGCATCATCTTACCCCCACAGAAGAAGAATGACCAAGCTAGATGAGATACTCAGGAATCATAGCTACAGCATACCCCAAGGATGGAGGTTCACATAAGAACCCAAGATTTATGAGCAGATAGCCACATGTTTCAGAAGGTTAGGGTAAAATCTGAAGACACAATATTGTAGTTCAGAGATGAGAAGGAAAATATTGCCCAAACTCATGGATTGGGCTCAGAGTTCAGCTTCTAGAGCTTGGGTAGAGCCTGCTTCAGACAGCATCATATTTCAGAAGCTGCAGAGAAGACATGGGAGACCCACATGGACAGTGAGGCCCATCACTAAAGCATTGGGCTCACCCGTGTGAGCTGCTGAGTGCTTGGGAAGGCTCTTGGGCCTTAGAAACATTGAGGAACTTGTGTTTTAAAATCATCCCCATTCATAGTCTGATCATGAAAGCTTTCTACCTACAATAGTAAGAAAAATAAATTCATTTATGGTGGTGATGCCATGTTCACAAGGGCGGTATAATAATAACAACAGACATGCAGATTACTGGGATGTTTCAGTGGTAAAAGTTGGTCCTGGAGGCTCTGTCCAGCAATGTCACTCACTGAACTCTGGAAACCTTCATGCATCCCTTCTACAGTTCTATCAGATCCATTCATGATAGGAAAATGAAAAGAAAAAGATGACAGTTTGGTAGAGATGACCACTGTGTCGGCTTAGTCACTTTCCCCAAATGCCACCCTGGTTTGTTGCTGGAAGTTCACAGGAAAGCTTGGGGAAGCTTGGAAAGAGAGACCTCAGATGAGCAGAACAGGCTGTAGCCTGTGGGACAGAGAGTGGGCTCCTCCTTCACCGACTCCACGCACTGTGACTGAAAGGGAATCCTCCCACCATTTTGAATGCCCGTTCAGTTCTCAATGCTAGGCCAGATGATCACAAAACCTACTCTGCAAGAGCTATGCTTGTACGTGCCCAGCAGAACCTCGGAACCTAGGGAAACTCAGCACCCAGAACTTTGTATTTCAAAGAATATAACTTGAACCTGTAGCATGAATTCTAATTGGTCTTTACGACGAAAACCTGGAGTCAGATATTGAGGGGTGAAAACTGAAAGATCAGAGAAGCAGAGCAGCCAGCCACTTGTTCTTACCTCTATGAAATCTTCAAACTGAATGGGGCATCCTATCTCTATACATCCTTGGACTGAATGCCTGAGTTCCTGTCTCCTCCTGCCTTATATTTCTGTCTCTGCCCAGCCATATCACTCCGTTTCCACCTCCCTAGTGCTGGGATTAAAGGCGTGGGATCCTAAATTCTAGGATCACCTTTGTGTGAGCTCTGTGTCTCTTGTATACAGATTCAATCTCACGTAGGTAGCCCAGGGTGGCCTTGAACTCAGAGAGATCCACCTGCCTCTGTCTCCCAAGTGCTGAGATTAAAGGTGTGTGCCACCAGTGCTTGGCCTCTGTGGCTACCTAGTGGCTAGCTCTGCACTCTGATCTTTAGGCAAGCTTTATTTGTTACAGCGCAAACAGAATCTCACCACATTCGTTGTGAATGACGTGACGTTTGCCTCGTCTGCATAAGTCTGTCTCAGGTTCCTGGCACCCAGGCTGTGAATGTTAGTAGTCGTCCTTATTCCTCAGGCTCTAGAGTCACTTAGGGGGACAGCCCCAGGTTCACTGTGAGAAATTCTTTAGATTTGTTAGACTTCTGGGCATGCCTAGGAGGGATTACCTTGATTAGGTTGATCCAAGTGGAAGAACCCACCTTAAACGAGGAGCACACTAGACCATGGACTTACATCCTAGAATGTCAAGGTGAAAGCCAGCTGAGCACATTCATTCATTGCCCTCTGCCTCCTGACTACAAACGCTGACACCAGTTAAACAGTTACCCCAAGCTGCTGCCACTATGACTTCTTCATCATAGTGGATGTTTCCCTGGAATTGTGAGCCAAGCAAAACCTTTCTTCACATTGTTTTTCTCAGGATATTTTATCACAACAACAGGAAAAGTAACTAAGATAGGACATAGGTCTGTGATTACAAACAAAACAAAACAACCCCCCCCACACACACACATCCATAGAGAAGCAGGTCTATTCCCAGAAGCATGATAGAGAGCGGGTGCTGGAGAAAGGTCTAATGCCTGACTCTGGTTCTCCTCTTAAGGACTCACAATGACAGGGCAACTCTGAGCTTCAGTCTGCTTGTTGATAAAATGAGAGTAATAAGGACATCCAAAGGGTTAGCAGGCATATCTTAGATAAGAGTGGGGCATGCCAAGTTCCTAGCCTGACATCCAGGAAGGATACAGTGAGTTATTATTTCTTTTTCCTGATACATCTTACAGAAAAAAAAATCTACCTTTATTTCTCTCCTCTTTAATGTCTCTTGGGGATCAACCATGGATACAGCTCTTTAGCACTGGCACTCTGGCACAGGCTAAACATTCAACTAACCCCACCTCCTTGCATAATATTCCGCTTACAGTGTTTGCTAATTCCTGTGATATTAGTATGACCAATATGGCTGGAGAGAGAACAGAGCAGAGGGGAAGTTCAAAGCAGTTCCGGCAGCAGACAGAGACTACTCCAGCAGAGCATAGAGCCTCCCCATCACCCTTGATCTGTGTGAACCGTAAAGGCAGGCTGCTTGGCTGCCGTGATGTATATATGTGGTATGTATGTTTGTACAGAGTCTACAACCCTGGGTTCCAATTGTGGTCATGTATTTGCAAAACTTAGGGTGGGGCACTTTTATTCTAGCCCTGACTTCGTGACCTTGGTAAAGTCACTTGACCCCATCTGAGGGTGAACCAAGTCTGACACTAGAATATCTTGGGTATTTTCTAATTTTCATCATTATTCAGTGATTCCAAAGGTACAGCTTTTCCACTGCCATTTTAAAAAGATCATGTCTTACTATCTTAGCACAGACAGAGAGACCTTGGATTTTAACAAGCTTTGCAGGAAAAGGAAATTAAAGGGTCTTTATCCTTATAGTTCCTGGTGAATATTTATTCTCATTGAGAAGAGTTTTATTGATCACTAACAAAGTACATTCAGAAAGAGTTCTGCTGGAGTTAGACGACCGAATAGGGCAAGTCTCACTTTCCTCTTGTGTGATCTGTGTTACTGTACCAGAATATTTGACACTGAGTTCAAGTAGAAAGAAAAGGGGTGTGTTTGTCTCATAAGCAGTATGGTGTCCAGCATCTGAAGAGGGCTCTCTGGTGCTGTCATGGTATGGAGGGAGAGTGGGAAGTGACGTGGCTTTATTTAGAAGAGCTGGGCCTGTCTGTGAGCTGGTTTTGGTTTAAAACAACCTGCTCTTGTTAGAACTCAGGCTCGGTGTAACACCAGCCTGAATCCTTTCAGGGACAGGTGCCCACCTCCTATGGGCTCCGTCACCTTTACACTTTCAGGGACCGGTGCCCTCAGACTCCACCTCCTGAAGGCTCCGTCATCTCCACACCACACCAGCCTGAATCCTTTCAGGGACCCGTGCACTCAGACTCCATCTCTTACAGGCTCTGTCACCTCCACACCACACGGAGAATCAGTTTTCCAGAGTGGGAACCTTAGGTAGTTAAGCCATGTGTGAGCCATAGGGTTGCCATGCAGGTCAGTGACGCAGGGACCCCAGCAGAGCGGTTGTATGGTATAAAGTGCTGTCCACATGTGAGATATTATTTTAAATCATACTAAAAATCTTGACAATGTGGCAAAAATACACTGTAAAGTTAAAAGTTGAATTGATTTATTTTTTCCAGAAGATAAATTATATGCTGTTTGCAGTATTTGCCCACAACACAAATGATGATCTCATTGAAAATTAAGCCATATTTTATATAATTAAAGCTCCCTACTCACTACTGGGAATATATAAATCTGATGCTTTTCAACAAATATTTGTAAATAGGTAGAATTAAAAGGTAATGATGGACCAATTTTATTTTCTTTTGTATAAGAATATTGCCATCAGATAGTTCATCTTTCCTGGAATTAATATACTTAGGATATAATGAAACAGAGAAAAAAGTCTTAATTGAAACTCACACAAAAAATTCTGTTTGATTAAAAAATGAAAAGTGTCTAAATAAAGAATTTAAAAGGATATAAAGGTTATCAATAAGTAATTCATCCAGCTTGGAGATTTATACCAGAATGTATCAGCTATTTTCTTTTCTATTAGCATGAGTTATGGTGAGAAGTTTTTCTCAGACACAACAAAGCCATCATGGGCTGACTGTTTAGGTGAGCAGTGTGCTCACTCACAGACCAAGCTGTGGAGGCTAAGAGAAAACTCACTGGTAATCTTCCTAGTTATTCCCCCATCCCATAAATACTGGTTAAGCATCTATGTCTGAAGCATTGCCAGACACGGGAAGCTTGTTAGACACTGGGGAGATCTAAAGACAGTCTCCATATGCAGACAGCGTTGCCAGACACCGGGAAGGCTTAAAGATGGGTTCAACGTGCCGCGGTGTTGTCAGTCACTGGGCAGAGCTAAAGAAGGACTCCATGTGCGAGGCAATGTCAGACACTGCCCAGATCTAAAGACAGACTAGATTGTATCCAGCAGTGGGTTGAATGGTGTGTCTACCAGATCCAAAAAAAAAAAAAAAGTCTCTGTGCTCATTCCCCAAACATGATATTTTCTTCTCAGAAAAAAATCTTTGCATTTATAATTATAAACCTCAAGATAAGGAAATAATTCCAGTTTATCTAGACAGGTTTTAGGTCCAGTGACATCTCTTCATGGGAGGAAGGCAGGGGAAACCTAATAAAGAAGAGGAGACAGGGAGGCATGTGACCACTGAGTTGGAAACTAGAGTTGTGTGGCCAAAAAATCAGGAAATGGCCACAGACAGCAGAAGGCAGAAGAAGAAGGAAATTAGCCCAGCTCTAGAGTCTCCAGATGGAGAGGGGACCCAAGACAGCTCCATTTCTGTCTTCCAATCTCTAGAACCACGACAGAACCATGGAAGACGAATCAGTCAGTAAAGTGTCTGTTATGCAAAACAAGGACCCAAGTTCAATGTCCCAAAAGCATGCAAAAAGATGGGCATGATGGTGTGCTTTTAATCTCAGAGCTGGGAAGAAGAGTCGGGAGAATTCCTCAAGTTCAAAAGCTAGCCAGCCTAACAAAACTGGCAAGCTCCAAGTCCTAAAGAGATATTCTGTTTTTAAAATCAGATGGGAGGTTCCTGAAGAATGACACCCAAGGTGTTCTTCACACACACACACACACATCTGCACACAGATACCCCACATATGTATCCCCAACAATTGAACATATATACATCTATATACAAGAACACAAAAGACTAGAAGAATTTTCTGTTGTTTAAATAACTATGTAGCAATAGGTTATGGCAGACTAATGGAAGTCCTGCCCCAAGAAAGGTGTATTTCTCTCTGTATCATAAATAGACTATCACAAGATTGGTTAGGAAGAAGAAGAGGCTGGTTTCCATCATGGTACAAGAACATGCCAGAAGAAGAGAGATTCAAAAATACTGAAAGACACAGTAGGACTTAGAGTAGAATCTATGGAGGTGGTATTGGAGGGCAGAGGGTGAGGCTGGGTGTAAGAGTGGGTGTGGACACTGGATCCCACGCCAATAAGGTTATCAGCCAAGGGCGCACGGCTGTCAAATGTGAGAGTCGTCAGCAGAGAAGAGAGCAGAGGTCAGGCAGCCTGAGACACCAAGAGATAAACCTGCCGTCAAAGGCTCAAGTGTCCCGCTGGAGTATAATTTATTTGATGAGCCATAGACAAGAGGAAATAAGGTTTCTAAGCTGTAAAATGACAAGGTTGTAACTGTGTTCAGTAGAGATTCCTGGTTAGAGGAGAAATGTTTCGGAGATGTGATGTTCGGATGGTTTATTAGTGCAAGACGGAGAAGAGCCCAGGCTGATTCGTATCTGTCCTGCCCCTTCCAAATTCCTCTTCTGAGGTCCTGGTTTTCAGCACTTGGCACCCTGCTGTTTTGAGACGGGGCCTCCTGTGAAAAAATTATGGTACGCTGAGGTCACACAGGTCAGATCTGATTCATTTATAAAGTAAGGGAGGGTAAGACACAGACCTGGAGGCATCCATGTAGAGACATAGAGAAGATGACTGTGTGCGAGCCACAGAGAGGGGCCTCGGGAGAAACCAAACCTGTCTACCCCATCATGTGCTTCAGTCCCCAGACTGTAGGAATGCAGCTTTCTGCTATTTAAGCCTCTCAGTCTGTTGTGTTTTGACTTGAACTATAAGAAAACTAATACAAATTGTGTGTGTGTGTGTGTGTGTAGTTTTATTAAGCAATACTGAATAAATCTCTGCTACCCTCCCTACCTTTTCCCTCCCCTTCAACCCTTTCCCATGGTCCTCGTGCTCCCAATTTACTCAGGAGATCTTGTCTTTTTCTACTTCCCATGTAGATTAGATTCTTGTATGTCTCTCTTAGGGTCCTCATTGTTGTCTAGGTTCTCTGGGATTGTGATTTGTAGGCTGGTTTTCTTTACTTTTTGTCTAAAAGTCACTTATGAGTGAACACATATGATATTTCGGGGTCTGTGTTACCTCACTCTATATGAAGTTTTCTAGATCCATCCATTTGCCTACAAATGTCAAGATGTCTTCTGTTCTTTCTTTCTTTCTTTCTTTCTTTCTTTCTTTCTTTCTTTCTTTCTTTTCTTTTTCCTTTTCTTTTTTTTGCTGTGTACTCCATTGTGTAAATGTACCACATTTCCCTTATCCATTCTTTGGTCGAGGGGAATTTAGGTTGTTTCCAGGTTCTGGCTATGACAAACAATGCTGCTATGAACATAGTTGAACACATGTCCTTGTGGGGTTCTCTGTGGCATTTTCATTCTCCTCTGTGCTCCCGTCCTCCTCTCTTCTTCCCTTTGTCACCTGACTGTTTCAACCAAGTCTTTTTTTCCTCAAAGCTCTTTGGGACAGAGGTGGGTCTCACACTCCACGGGTAGCTGCCACATGGCATGGCTCCTTGTTTTGCACAGGCTAGAAAGTCTTCAGATGCCCATACTGTATTTACTGCTCAGACATGCCCTGCCGTCTAACACCCCATAGTGATCCAGGAAGGCTGGAATGTAGCCTCTACCACACCAGATCACAGTAACTGAGAAGGTCCCCATGGGCCTTGCTCCCCAGGCTGTGCTCTGGGCATAAGATCCAGGGTCTGAATCTTCCTTTCTTAAAGGTCTGTCTCCTGTTTTCTGACCGCTGTTTATCTGTTTGGGTTTGGTTTTTAGATTTCAGATAGGAGAGAAAACATACCGTGTTTTGTTTTATTCTAGATCTGCTTAATTTCTTTCACCTTGATGACCTCTGTCTGGAGGCTTTGATGACCCTCAGCAATAGCAACTATGCATAGAGTTGTGCTCTATTTAGCAGTTCCATGCCATTCCAGAGGAGGAACTTGGTTGCCTTGTTCTAACTCTGACAGGGTATCTTGAGGCAGAAGCTGGAAGAGAACAATATCATTTTCATAGCTAACATGATGTTGCTTCTTTCGGGGATATTAAACAGAACCTTTTCTGCTTCACAAACTTCATGTATTTTGCCCCTGGCTTCCTCATCATAAATTATAATATAGGACAAAATACTGCCTGTAGGTATTTGTTGATTGAGTTGTAAAATATGCTTACTGCCTGAGCTTCTGGGGAATCCAGACAGTTTAATCCATCTTGATCTCCCCCTTACTATCCTAAAATTTGCGCAGCAGTCAGGCTAATGGCTGATGAAGGGTGTGGGCCTTGTCTAGCAGGTGAACCGCGGCTGAGAAGCGAATGGGAAACCAAGAGAATATCACTGTCGTGCACCCTATAGGCTTCTGGTCAGACAATGGAGTTGGGCATTTGACTCAGTCAACATCCAGCTGTAAGAAGTGGGTAACCCTTTGTTAAGTCACCTTGCCCAGTAGACATTCTTCTTCAACTGTGGGAATGAGGAAAAAAAAAAACAAACTTGAACTAGGTTTGACTTTTGATTCTTCACATTTACACAATTTTTTAAGTCCCATGAAAATACAGCTACTGACTGCCTAGGCATATTCTACACGCTGGAATTAGCCATAGGACTGACTTTACACCTGATGGGCCCACAGCATTGCTCTGGCTGGTCCTGGAGCAGGGTGGATCAATGACCTTCGATGACCTTTGGAAGCTTGGTATTCAACCTGGGAAGCAGGGCATCTACTAAAAGTCCTCACTTATTGCAACCCAATGTGCAAAGGCTGAGCAACAGAGGAGCTTCTTGCTGTGGGGTGTTAGACAGCATGACCTGGTTGGATTTTAAATTCCACATGAACATCTGCCCACTTTCCAGCATGTGCTCATAAAGGATACATCGGAGATGGGAGCTCCCTGGGGAATGTGAGACCTGACTTAGTCCCGAAGAGCATCCAGAATGAACAGATCTTTGCTGAACAAGCCAGTGTCCAAACAGACAGAGGCTTTGAGACTTGAACATTTCAGAAAGTAAAGACTATCAACCAATTTAGTTGTAGAAAGCTCAGTGGAAAATAGAGACTGGGTGCAGATGAATTCATTATTCTAGTGCTCTCCTTCCTCTCAGCAAATATTATACAAATTATATAAATGGTTTAGGATCTCCCAGAGTCTGACAAAGCAATGACAAAAGTAGATATGTTCTCCTTTCAGGGGGTTCATGGTATATTTGAAGATGTAACACTAGTCACACAATTGCAAATATGGACTTAAGTGCCTGGAAAGGAAATTCTTAGAGAAAGTAGTTTGAAAGAACAGGGGTCCGTAAAAGGGTTGAGTGGAAAGAATTATCTATGGGCACAGAAAATGCAGAAACTACTGCATTTGAGGAAGGAAGGTCCCATGCACCCGCAGGAAGACTGTAAGCTAGTAATCAGAGCTCAGGGCAGGTGGCTCCTGCTCATGGTGGCTGTGAACTCATGGTTGTTGGCAAGGACTGACTGGAAGTTCCGCAAGCACAATTCATATTGTGCATGGATTTCCAGAGGGCCGGCCCTGACCTTCTGAATAAGGTTTCCAGCTTTGTGTTGATGTGACTGGCGTTGGCTCTCAGGAAGAAACAGGGTTTTCTCCCAAAAGAGTGTTTGTGGATGAGAAGTGTTTGTGAGATTGTGGTGAGGCATTGGGCTCACTGTTTGTCTCTTTCTCCGTCCATGCATGCTCTCTCTCTCTCTCTCTCTCTCTCTCTCTCTCTCTCTCTCTCTCTCTCTCTCTCTCTTTCTCTGTGTGTGTGTACATGTATGTGTGAAGGCCAGGACAGATGGCCTGAAAATTTCCTGTCTTTGTCTCCCATCATGTCTTCAGTGGGATTACAGTATCAACCACTACACCTTGCTTTTTTCCATGGGTTCTGGGGATCCAAACTCCAATCTCCCTGCTTGCCAGGCAAGCACTTAACCAACTGATTCATCCCCTCTGCTTCTGGTTTCTTTTTGCCCTTCTTAAAATAATATTAATAAACAATGATAAGTGATAATAATAATAATAATGTATTTCCATACTTATGTGCAGTTGTGAATCCTAAATCTATTAGGGATGCTAAGGGTGACATTTGGCCTTTCAAGAATAACTTCTATTCCTTTTCCCCTGGCAGCATAGTGGCTACCACATCTGTGGGTTTGTGCAGTGTGTAGGGCTATGGTAAAGAAATAAGCTCCATACATCGATTTTATAACTCGCTGGGTTCCCAAAACATCAGGAAAAATATTTGCAAAGCCGTGCAAGGCAAACTGCTTCCTAATGAGTTTTTAATTAGTATTCGGCCAGTTAAGTTGATCAATTCGCAAAATACGTGAAAGGAAAAGCCTGTTAAAACAGAACTCATGTTTGGTGGGAAAGCTTTCCCTAGCTGTAGACTTACATTCTAGAGAGTTCCTCGGGACAGAAAATGTGGAAGAGCAGGTAGGGTCCCCTGCGGAGACCATTTTCTATATTAATTATCTTGCTGTGCCTTAAGTGGCTTTTGTTTGGGTATTAAGAGGCTTATGGAGCATAGATTATTTAAATGGAAAAAATCGATTTTGTTGAACTTGGGCAGTCTTTCTCAGTCAACTGTGAAAGCCAAAGAGGGGAGGAGAGAGATGGAACCTGACACATCTCGCCTACGCTTTTCCAAATGTGCACAACACAGGATTGGAATCATTAGAACATGGCGAAGCAGGCTGAGCCTGGGAAGAGAGGCATCCAGTCTGAAAAACATTTATCTTTCTTACCTGGAGGGTGAAGCGAGAGGAATCCTGCTGTGCCAGGAGCATGCCCTTGTCGTGAACTCTGTTTCTTTGCCAGGAGTTAATTGCATACAGCCAGAGTGCTCAGAAGAGGTGCGGAGATGTGTGGAAGGAAGGGAAGCTGCTCTTCACACAGCCAGTCTGCCCCTCCTCTCAGGTCTAGTGCACAGCTTAAACCAAGTGTGGTTTTGCTTTTGTGGCTGAGGGAGCCTCCCGCCACAGACGGCACATGTCTGGCTATGCACTGACTGGTCCTCACAGGGCTTCCTGTGATGGAAGCAGATGAGACAGCTGATGCCCAGAAGCCATGGTTCAGAGTCCTGATATGTGGAAAATTCTTAATAAAAGTTTGGTTAGTGTAATCGTCTGGTTAAGCAACCCGCATAAAACACTGTTGCCGAAGTGGTTTAAACAACAGAAACTTAACTTTCTACAACTCCCCACGAGGTCTCTTTGCAGGACCTACAGCTGCCTCGGTGTCTCCCCTTTCACCTGTGCTTTGTGCAGAGAGCTACAACCCTGGTGTCCCCGCCTTTACAGCCTCATTTAACTTTAATAACCACCTTGAGCATCCTACGGAAGCTAGGATTTTAACACAGGAACTTGGGGGAGCACAATTCAGTGGATGGCAATAAAGAACCAGAGGACGAGACGGGGAATTAGAAACAAGTTCGCAGCGCTATCAAATCAAAGGAAAGGGAGATTAATTTTGAATTGAGGTAAGGACATTTTTTTATAGGATTTGTGCTATGTGCTGGATTTTGAGAACGGTGAATCCGTTATGCGGAGGGAGGGAAACCATACTGTGCAAAGGTCACCATTAAATGGAAGTTGGAGGCTCATGGATATGGACATTCAGGGAAGTCATGTGAGGAGCAGGGAAGAGCCATGGGCACAGGTTTGTGTGGAGCGGACTGTACAGAGGAGGCTGCAGAGTCACTTGTGGAGAGGTTTTTATTGTGTTTAGGGATGGAGCAGTCGCCGGGGTTTCAAGCAGGGATGCGGCATGGCCTCATAAGCTGGGCATCTGGCAGTGAATTGCAGTTTATAATAGAATTCTGCCATGAGTCACAATCGGCTATGGTGGGAAGTGGAGTTCATCTGGGAAAGCAAACCTGGAATTTTCCAACAAGGAGTTTCCAAACTTTACCAGCCTCCTGGCTGTCCCCATGCCCTGCATATCTACCCCAGTCTCTATGCATGGAATTCTGAAGCTTGTTCCTGCCCTGTGCCCTGTTTCTCCTTCAAACTCAAATTCTGCATACAACTTACTAATAACCATTTGAAGACAAAAACGGTCTGCGATAGTTCTCTTTATGTGAAATAATGTTGTGAAAATATCATTCAAACCAAGACTCCAGAACTCTGGTTGCCTGGAGAGATATAAATTGGATGTGTTTTCACACCCTTGTGAGATACAAATGATCAAAAATGAGCTTACCAGTTTCCTGCCTTTGTAATGTCAGCAGTGAAGGAGGCAAAGACAGTTCCACACTGCCATCCCCAGCAGCCTGAAGACTTTGCGGGACCTTCACTTAGGCCAAACAAGGGTTTGTAGCTTTATTAAAAATATTTTAACGTAAAATTAAGCCCAAGGGTTAAGAGAAAGAGAGACACTTGAACAAAAACTGAGCACACCCGTGAGAGAATACAAGCTCCTTTGGGAGGAAGTATCAATCATCTTAGCATTGGCCATATTGACCCTTTGGGTGGCTCTCAAGTTATGTCTACAAAGGCTGCTCAGAACCACCCCTTGGCTTTCCTGCTTGGTGAGTGAGATAAGCAAGGAGCTCTGGCAATGCCTTAGATGGAATCAGAACCTGATAAGGCAAACCAGGAGGCACCAGGGCACACAATAGGGTTAGCACATTCCCTAACATGGGGTTTCTGATGAGAAAAGTTGGGGGTCTATGATGGAAAGGGAGAAAGACCTTGAACAGTTGAGAACTGTGTTGGAATTTTTCCTTCTTGGCTGGTGAGACTCCTACATCCAGGATGAGCAGCGCCTATCTCTCTTCATGTTACCAAACTTTCCCTGTCTGAATAATTCCACAGGCTCTGGGGCCTGGATGAGAAGATGCACTCTCCTCTCCCCTGCTCTCCCCCCTCCCCCTGTGGGCCTGCTCATATATACCATGGACATTTACATTTTTTAGCGTCCTGGTTCTTTGCTGAGCTCCCATTGTATATGATCAAATATGATTCCCAAGCAAATTTTTAGATAAGCAACTTTAGAAAACAAAACAAGCAAGCAAACAACAAGCAAGCAATAAACAGGGTCTCAAGTAGCCCAGGCTATCTCACAACTCCTTCTATAGGGGACCGAAAAGGACACTGGTGACTCTCCAGCCTCCACCTCTCCAGTGCTGAGGTTACGGCACTCCCACCATGACTAATTTGTTTTGTGCTGGGGCTGAACTGGTTTTTTTGTGTGCCACGGAGTATTGTATCAAACAATGGCCAACCCAAAATGACAAAGATTTATGCTCACTTTGGACAGCATAAGGTTTCACAGTCATTTGTGCCAAACTTTCTGAATACATGAAAAACACCAGAGAAATGAGTGGTAAATTTCTTGGGCAACGTTGGAAGGAACCTTGAGTTCTGAGGAGTCTTAATGTCTCATAAAATGTGTTGTGTGGAGACTCTAAACTGTAAAATGGCACAGGAAGAATCATGTCCATGAGATAAAGTCATTCAGAAGAGTGTCCCTTTATCATTTTTCTATAAAAACAATATAAAACAGAGCCTCTGAACTCCCCCAAACAACAACAGCAACAACAAAGAAAAATCAACTAAACTAAACTCATAGCTAGCTCTGGGACTAGGAGACAGCTTGGTTGGTAAAGGACTTGTCTTGTAAGCCCAAGGATTCGAGTTCAAGACCACATGGGCCTTTCTGTGAACACGGTGCTGGGGAAGCAAAGATGGGCAGCTCCTTAAACAGTGCTTCTCAGGCCCGTGAGCCTCTGCTTCAAATTACAAGGTGACTGTCACGCAAGGCTGGACATTGCTGACATGACAGAGTCCTCACCGGCATACATGAAGCCTAGTTCAGTCCCCAACACCACACCAATCAGGCATGGTGATGCATGCCATCATAACCTCAGTGCTTGAGAGGTAGAGAGGAGAATCCTGAAGTGTCAACCTGGACACACACTCACGTGCACACACAGAGAGCTTTATTATAGGAGTGGAGCGCTGGTTTTTCTCGACTTTGGTTTCACTGTGGTGCGAGGTTTGAGGGCCCCAGCTGGTGCCTGGATCTACCTGTGCCCTCTTTCTCCCTAGAAGCCTTCTGGCACCGGACTTGACCTCAGCTTTTCATGCGGGCATACTTGCTGCTGCCACACCTCGAAACACTCCCAAGAGGGGCACAGACAATGCTGATTGATTTACTCACCCAGGAGGAAGTTAGAAGATTGGAGTATAGGAGGGAGAAACATAAGGGGAAGACATTTGTAGGAGGGATTTCTCAGCCAATTTAAAAAGGTGCTATTTGTTGAAACACTAGGTGTTTACATGGATAGAAAGTTCTTTTCCTCCTTCCTCCAGTACAGACATCAGGATTTCCCAGTGAGCTATTTCCACCACGATTGCACCTTATGGAGACCGCTGGTTCTCACCAGTGGGTTACAGTCATTAGTACTCCAGCCCCAAACACTGTGACCTCTCCTTACCCAGCTTGTTCTGCCTCATGGTCACATAAAGTCAGTGACGATAGTTTTTCAGATTTCATTACAGCTCGTATTTTGTTCAGCACTCCTCCCTTCCTGGTGCTTTAATTTCTGTTCATGGCTGAACTACTCCATTTCTACGAAGATGAAGTGAGGCCCCAAGGCTACAGCTGTGTGCTTCCAGGGATGGCGATTCATTTCCGAGCCTGTTTGTATGTCTCCCCACATGGGAGAAGTGCACACATACACACTCAGAGCTCACTCTTTCCCAGGCTTTGTAGTTCTCATTATCTTTCCTACTAGCCGCTATGAAAACACAAGTCTTTGCTCTCCTCAGTTATTTTTAATACCATGGGCCATTAGATGTCATAGAGCAAGTGCGTGTGAATGTATTCTTGGGTAACCATGGTAACAAAATGGTTGATTATATTATTGGCATTTCCCCCCTTATATTTGCACACATACACTATACAAACAGACAAATTTAACTACTCTTCTGTGAACTGGCTGCTCTGTAATAGGTCCCTTAACTGATCAACACGTGCCTACTGAATGAGGGCCATTTCTTTTTGGGCTTGGCTTCCATTGATCTCATAGTAAAAGCTGTCACATTGATTTGGGAGCAACGACAAAATGTTAGGTGTGTGTTGACGTCATGTTTGCTTTCTAGCTGGCATGGTTGTGCCAAGGGTCCTGAAGTCTGAACACAACATTCAGAACGATGTCAGGTCTGTGACATCATGAGCTGTCAGTGAGGGCCTGTTTATTTCAGCAGCTTGGGGATCCCAGGGCTTCCCTTCACACCTGATTGTAGATTAGATCATAGGTAAAGATTCTGACTTTTTGTATCTGCCCAGAAGAACTGCTCAACTAGAGAAAAGCCACCAGAAAGACCAGAGATTGACTGCCCATGTCTCTCTACTGGCCCAGACGATCGTCTTTTCTATTTGTTGCTATTGTCTTATCCACTGCTGACTTGATGCCTTTTGCTAACTTTACCTTCAGTTCTGTACAACTCCTTAGGTTTAATTTATTTCCTCTCAGACTTTCACAGTTGACTTGGAAACAGCGAACAAGGCTGAAACCAGGGGCTGAACTTTAACCTGCAATGGCCCACTTCTTGTCACCTACTTTTGTCACCAAGATCCCATCTCCTAAACGTTTTACAACCTCTAAAGGCAGTAATAACAACCAGAGAACATGTATTGTAAATGTAAACCTACAGGGGACATTTCAAAATCAAGGTATAACACTGCCTAATCCTTTTTACCTTGAATATTTTTAATTCTTGGCCTATTTGGATCTCATGCACCTTCTCCAATCCAAAACAGCATCTGTTATCTTTGAATTTATTTCAAAGAAATATGGATTCTGCAAAGTGGGAGAACTTGCTATACAGGGGAAATCGGGCTCTCTTCTTGGGAAGCTTAGGATGAACTCAAACAGAAACTCAAAGGCTATTTTGTTAGAGGTTAAAAGAAGAAAAACCCCAGAGCAGGCAAGTTGTAAATCTCAACAGCTGCCTGGAGAAAAAGAATGGTAAAGAGAAGCAAAAATAGCCAAGCCATTGAAGCTGGCACAAAGTTAGACACAGGGCAGACAAGCAGCCATATGGCAGAGACAAGGAGACTTTAGAGAAAAAGTAAGGAAGGCCAAAATGTTGAGGAAGCCCAAAGTGTTAAAGAAAACAGACTTAGAAAAGAAATAGAAGTTATGCTTTTCTTAGCAACTCAAAAAAGTAGGAAGACTTACGCAGCTGTGTACGCGATTGCACTAGGGCTCAGGGTTCTGGGAAGAAAATAGAGTATCTCATTAAAGGATTAATTATTTCAGTCAGCTCTTTAGCATGGCTTCAAGTGAACCTGTCTTCCTGGGGTGGTTCCTTGACCAAGTGATTCACCCCACCTAAAGCAGGCCAGAGATTCTATTCTTGCCACCAGAAAGAGAGTTTTCTTCTCTAACACTGCATTTTAAGTTCCTGAGAGAAAGGGAGGAGTCGAAGTGAACTAGGCATTTGATTTCTGGAAGCTATAATGTAGATGGGAAAGACTGTTAAATAAATGCAAGTGTGTTGTGGATAGAATTTCAGCCATGGAAGAGTTAATGAAAGCAAAACTCACTTTCAAGGGCTGGACTCTATTCCAGAAGTGGACACAGGAAATTGAACTGTGCCAAGGGACAAAATCAAGTTGTTTGGATTGTACTCTGTCCTCTCAGTGGGCACACAAGTAGGTCTTTCCATTACAGTACTTGCTCCTTGGTCAAAACCTAAGAGTTTCTCTCTAGGGACGCAGAGTGGCTGAGTGGGAAGTGGGGTGTCTGAGAAGAGTCTTTCTTGGTTGTTCTGTTGGGGTGTCTCAGTTGGCCTTCCTCTTATACACCTGGACATCTCAAGAGAAGCTTGTCAGTCACAGGCTTGCTAGCACGCAATCATCCCTCCTCTCTTCTTCAGGGAAGGGATCGGGTATGAGAGCTGAGAGTGGAAAACAGAAGCAGAAAGCACTTTTGTGTCGAAGCGCATTGAAGATGATTTGGAAAAGGTGCAGGACCGGGGAGACAGAAATGGTTAACCAGAATGAAAAGGGAGCTCGGGTCATGGGAGACCATGAGGGTCATGGCGTTTGATGCCATAGCTCAGACAAGTTTTGTTTGTTCTAAGCAGTGAGTTTAAAACTCACTGTATTTTTAAGTGGAAATTATGTACGTAATATTAGAGTGTAGTCAGGTATGATGATGTGCGCTTTTAATCCCACAATTCAGGAGTCCGATACAGGAGAATCACAACATTGAGGCCTATCTAGACTATAGTGAAAGCTGGGGTTTAAACACAAAGGCTATAGTAAATAAAGCGTAGTATGGATCAGATAGCTATAAATATGTGACAAGTGACCGTAGAGGCACAGGTTTGCCGTGTGGAATCCCTTCCTACCTCTGTACCACCCCAGGTAGGTTCCAAACAACTTCCCTGAAATATGTGTGATATGATTTACGGCACAGGTAAACCTGGAAGTTCTGGGTGGGAAAGGCTGCGGTGGGCTGGAAACAGACAGATACACCATGTGGAAAAAGCTTAGGTATAGCGTTTATTTAGTGGGTATTGGGAAAGGTATAAGGTATAAGGGTAAGGGGGTTATGGAGGGAAGAGAGAAAGAGAGAGAAGGGGGGACAGAGAAAGAGAGGAAAGAGGAAAGGAGGAGGAGTAAAAGGCAGAGGTTCAGAAGAAGAGGAAAAAAGGAGACAGGAGATCAGCTTGCCTAGGCAGGAAGAGGGAGATTGGGAGTGGGCTGAACTTGTCTCTTAAGGGGACAGGATACCCAGGTGACAGGGCAGGCCAGCAGAATTACAATTATAACATTGTGGATCTAAATTTCAACTTAAAATCTGCTAAGCTGGACAGCAAAAGTGGATGAAGAACAGACAGTCGTTAGGAAGACAGGTCAGTTTGTCTGTTCTGAAGGGCTTGAATGCCATTGAAAGAGCTTGCATTTCATTTTTCAGACACTGGAGAATATTGGCTATATAAAATCTGAGTATTTTAAGGTAAGTGCTTGACATATATATATATATATATATATGTGTGTGTGTGTGTGTGTGTGTGTGTGTGTATTTTCATACTTCATTATACATATGACATCATATATACACATATATACATATACAAATAAAAAAGACAGACATAAATCTATAAATAAGTGTGTGTGTGTGTTGTGTGTACAGAATACTTGAAGAAGGGACAGTTAGAATGGAGCATCTGGAGTCTAGGAAGGATCTCAGAAGAGGCGGAGCCAGGAGGGAGATGCAGGAGTGGTTCATGCTGTGGTCTATGGGAGGTGGAACTGATCAGACTGGTAGACTGAACAGACAGGGCATGGTGAGAGGAAGGGTGAGAAGAAGGGAGGGCAGGAGTGAAATAAAGATGTGTTTGGGGGTCAGCCCTGAAGAGACAGAAAGGTTACCTCAAAGGGGTAAGGGCGGGGCTTGAGGAAAAGGTTGCTTTGCTTAGGATATTAAGGGCACTAATTTCAAAATTCCCAATCAGTTAGGGGACCAGGAGGCTGCACAGACATCCATGCACTAAGAAATGCAACCTTAAGGGATGCATGGTGAGAGGGGTGGAGTCAGCGCTGGGAATGCACATTGACTACAGAGAGAACACCTGTTTCAGTAAGACCCAGCGATAAAGCACTCCTCTGCCGATTCCTTCGCAGTCCCAAGTTCAATCTTTGTGGTTCCCTCTTCTGCAGGACCCGTGCCTGTGTGATGTTCAGGAGCTCCGTTAGAGTGTTTCTGGAGAACCATGGCCTGTTTGTGAGTGGTTTGGGGTAAGGGGATGTCAAATGGAGTACCAGGAGCTGCGGTCCATAACCAACCACAGCTGCTGGTTTTCGGATACCCCATGAACCATGCCTATCAGAAATCATCAATTAAATTGTAAGGCCTGTCAGCTTTCTGAAGAATGTCTTAAACATCCGGGATTAAAGGTTAAAATGCACAAACAAAAACCTTCTTGGTCCTACAGCAAGTGATCGTTAGTCAAACTAGTCACAGGAAACGAAGATGCCTCTCTTGCCTGCAGGTGCCTTGGCTGAATGCCCGCCCATCTGGGAGCCTCTTGCCCTCACCTGGCTGTCCCATTGAAGGGGGCTCCAGATTGGAGCAGGTGCAGGTGCCCTCACAGCCTGTCACCCACTGCCAGGGACCCAGAGGAGGCTTTTAGGGAGCTCCGGAAGAGACCAGCTTCTCGGGCTTGCTCCAGAACAGGGGGGAGGAGTGGGCAAGCACACCTGGGCTTCTCTGTTTTCTGTCTTTTGCTGAATGACACCCCAGGGCTGCATCTTCTTGGCTTCATTTGCAAAGGACTTCAGGATTAAGGAGCCTATATAAATGGAAATTATCTTATCATTGAAAGGAGAGGCGCGAATATGCACGAGGGAATGGGGACTACTTCATCACAGCTTCCAGGGGCATTTTACATCTCTCAGTTCTCTGATATTGGTAAGCGGCAGACACAGAAGGATGGAAAGACTTTGCCCCTCCTGGCCTCACTCCGGACCTAGCCTAAATCACTCTGGGATTATCTCTATGGCACTGGCAACCTAACTATGGGTTCTCCCCAGGGTCATCTTCTTCAAGATACGCTGCAGAAGGGCTCCCATCGACCAAGAGGAAAGGGAAAACCCAATCAGAAAGTTGGCACGGATGTGGGAGAATGAGAAGATCCTAGACTGCTGGGGAGAACGTGAAGTGTAGTGTATTATAGGAAAATGCCAGGCTGCCAGACACAGAAAGGCCTGACTTAGGATATTTCTTTTAATTTTAGTGATGGAAAAGCAATACACATTCAATATAAATCATCTTTTAAATTTTGATCTTTTCTGGACTCCTACAAGATTATCTTTCCTGCTAGGCATCGGCCATGAGAAGATAATCCACCAACACTCTCTCCAGTCTGCAGTGCACAATGCTACTCAGCTGTGATATTTAGCAGGTGGGGTGTAGGAATGGCATTTCTAACCTCAGAGTTTATGGGACGTAATCCTATCACGAGTGAAGGACCACCTGTGTGTTAACACTGAACATCATGTCCTCTGACTTAGCACATGCATGCCTCGTCAACAGAGACCAACCAGTTCATATGCCAGCAAGATTTGTGTGTGTGATGGCCGCAGTATTTGCTCATAGCTCAAATCGGACACTGCACACCTGTTTATCTTTACTCATTCAATTTTCTTTATTTAACAAAACACTTTACATTGAATAGCTTAAAAAGATGGTTTATTTAGTTCAAGGCTCTGAGGTTCAAGAGTGTAGTGAGCATTGGTTGGTTCAGATGAGGGATTCAACATAAAAAGAATCAGACTGTCAAAAGGGAAAGAGACAGACATACACACAGAGACAGACAGACTTGGGGAGGGGAGGAGGGACAGAGAAATCAGATTATTAGATTAGAGTCCAGAGTGAGACACTCAACCAAAAACATGGCAAGAAATGTCTAAAGTCCCATGATTTGTGATTCTTTGTGAATAGCTCAAAGTCAGAAATAGTTTCGTTGCCCATCTCAAGCTGAAATTGATGAAGTATGCACAAACATGTAACAGGGTAATAAACAATAATGGGAATGAATAAACTCAGCTCTCTACCACAACATGGTTGAAACCCACAAACAACACTGAGAAGCCAGACAAGAGCAGACAAGCCATACTGCTCTGTTCCTCTGAACCCAAAACCGGACAAAAGAAACCATCAGAGTTGGAAACAGGAGGTGGAAACTGGTCCAGCAGTTCTAAGGCAGGGACCACCCAAGTAACAATTCTGGAAATGTCCTTGATCCCATTGGGAGTTCTGTCTGAAGAGAGTTCTGACTCTTGGTTTCCTGTTGTCTTATCCTTGCCTAGAAGCTCTATGTGCAGATGTGATAGAAACTGAAAGATGGTCTGTTGACCGAGTTTTCTGTTCCACTCGGTCCTTCCCGGTCAGGCAGACGTTCAGTCACAAGGAAATACACAGAGGTCTATATTAGCTATAAACTGATTAATTCAGTAGCTCAGGTTTCTTATTAATTAATTTTTATAACTTATATTAGCTCATAATTTTTGTCTGTGTTAACCGCATGACTTGGTACATTTTTTGGCGAGGCAGTCACATCTTGCTTGCTCTGTGTCTGGCTTCCTCTCTGTCTGGGTGATGACTACAGACTGAAACTTCCCTCTTCCCATAATTCTTATTGCCACGTCTCTGCTTCCTGCCTAGCTGCCATTGCCCCACCTATACTTCCTGCCTGGCTACTGACCAATCAGCATTTTATTGAAAATAATACAAGTGACAGAATAAAAGACCATTGTCCCACAGCAGTGGTCCTTGGGCACCTTGAGGATGATCCAACTGGCCTGACTGTTCCCAGCCATCTCAGTTTTTCCCTTTAGTAAAATACAGATTTCCCAGACTAGCAGCTTGATGGCACCCCATTTACAGGGACAGGCTCCCACTTCCAAATGCTCTGCTTTTTTTTCTTTCTTGAGCTCCTTATAATAAAACTCCTTTATAAAACTCACCATTCTGTGGCTTAGGAATTTCATCATTAAAACTTTTGAGACAAGAGCCTAAAGTCACTGACTCAAAAGTTTTGTGAGATTGTGACCTTTAAGCATCCTAACTCCTGAGGTAAAGGTCACTTGGAGAATCTCAGTTGCTCTCAAGATCCCTGCTTCCTCTCTTACCACATAAGGTCAGGAGTCAAGCTGTGGGTGTGGAGGACAGGAAAGGTACATGGGTGGTTCTCGCGGAGCCAGCAGTGACTATTGTGTGTGTGACCCACAGCAGTGTGTTCACTTTGTGACACATACCTCTTCTGGATCTGTACTATTTCTAACAACATATGCAGAAGGAAATAAAACCACCACACTTCTGATGATGCCACAGCAGCAATCAAATTAAACTTCAACCTCTCACTTCAGATGCTCAGTTCTCACTTCGACTTCTCTAGCCTGACTTTCCACTCATCCTGACTGTTGCCTTGCGTTCCAACTTCCCAGCTGTGCTGTTTTCTTTCAAAACAACACTCCAGGCTTTGGTGCTCTCAAACATCTGTGTACTTAGCTTCTCTCAATCCTTCTGAATGGTTTGTCAACTTGAGGACCCAGCTCAAACAAAACTTCAGGTTCTCTACAAGCCCCTCCTTGCCTCTCTCAGTTCATTGCTGTTAAACACCTTTTGCTTGTTCAGGGTCAGCCCTCCTATGTAAGTGCTAAGTTAATCATTTTGTTGCTAGGGAACCTGCGTCACTAGGGATCACATTTCAAAGATGCCCCCGGCAGGACAGATGTCCTGAGCAGAGACCCAGCTCAGGAACTATGGGCCTGAACATTTGGTGTTCCATTTACTGAGAAACACTGTCCCAGTCTGTCCAATGAAGAGTATCCTGTGGGCTTCAAGGCTGTCTTTGTGGCAACCTCACTTGTGCATGCTATCTTTTGACGGGTCTGGAAGAAACTGCAAATGGAAGATAATTTTGTTTTTCTTTTTTCTTTGGGGGGGTAGTGGGAAGGAGAAATAAGAAAGGTGGTACACTTGTTTATTTCAAGTTAAAATAATACTTTAATTTATAAGACACAAGTGAAAATAAAATACAGTCAAATTCCCCACATTCTTGGACTGTGTATCATCTTTCAGTTACAAGTCAAAACAAGTTTCTAGCTATCATATTTACATTTCTCAAGGACTTAGGTCTCTGTATAATGAACTGATCATAATGTTTGATAAAGAATAAAAGTGAATATTACTTGTAAGAAAATACATGAATGCAAACATGAAGAGAGAGGAAAGAGAAAATTTAGATTGTATAAAAATATGTGAGGCACCTTCAGAAAACCAGAAAGCTGTGAATAAAAACCTGACACTAATACTAGACATATATGACTACCCCACTCACCTCTCATTTGATGTGCATCAGTTCAAAATCTCATGCTTTCTCCAACCTCCGAAATTACAGCCACGCAATTCTACAGCTACCCTGGAGATAGAAATGAGCTAAAAAGAGACTTTCTAATCAGCTCGTATAATTATGTAGTTGGATGGAAACTACTGATAAGTAAGTCTTATTCTTAGTTGCAAGCTCTGCATATTTGGAGGAAGACAGGCTTGACTTCTCTGAGTAGGCTTGTTCTTCACGGGCTGCCTTAAAACATGTGTTAGGGCTCATGTCATATCCTTTGCATTACTCCTGCTTTTTCTAAGATACCTTGAATTCTTTCTGATGGGGCGAAGACCTCTGTGTAACCCAAGGCAGAGTGCAGGGAAACTGCTTCCCTAAGCAGCAAGAGAGGAAGGAGCCAGCACACAGCTGGCGCATTTCAGGGAGATGCCCTGACTCACACCACACAGTTTACTGGCTTCAGAGCAGATGCCCTGACTCACACCCAAGTCACCGGCAGCTGGCTTGGCTGCTCCCACCGCTGTCTTTAAGAAACACCAAGGTGTTTAATAGAACTACCTCTCAGAGTACCTCTTTAGAGTACCAAAGGATGCTGGAAGCCTCAGCCTCCCATGAGCCAGTGCAAAATAAACACCTCCCAGTCTCTTGCAACAACACCCCAGAAACACAGTTACTCCCTCCCCAGAGTGACACCCAGGCCCATGCATGCTACCTGGGGACCTTCAGAATTAACGACACTAATTGCTACGAACAAGCAGTGTATTATTTATCTGACCTCAGAAGCCTTCCTGAATCCACTCTGTGTTGCTCACCTATTTTCAGGAGATAAAGTAAAGACAGGCAGAAGTTTGGGTTCTGCTCCCTGGATTCCAGTCTGCTCCCTGTCATTTGTGACAACTGTTTCTCTGGATCTCTGGCATCCTTTGAGCCATATGCCTTCCTAGGCTATGTGGGATTTAGTGACAGCACATGCAGTTCTTCAGTATACAGTAAAAATCAGAACGAGTTGCATTTTACAGTGGCTACCAAGTTTTAAGAATATGAAATTCCATCTATATAAAGGTCTTCTCATTGTTAGTGTTTCTCAGAGTGTTGCAGTAGTTAAACCAATCCTTGGCCATCATCCTTTAACACCACAAAGCCTTGAGCTCTTAGATGATATATTATCATTTCTAGTTACACTTTAGACTTTTCCATATATAGACATACATGCTTTTATTTGTGTACTTTCCATCTGTGATAATGGCCATTCAATAAAAATAAATATATCAACTGGGAAGTATCTTTCCATTCTCTAATGCACAAAGGAATCAGAGCATCTGGGTTAGACAGTGCTCGCCACTCTACCCAGCAATCAGGAAGGAGAGGCATTCAGGAAACACAATCTTTACCCTTATCATTCAGTCAGGACTGTCAACGTTTTTAGTTCACAGTTTGGGTCTGTTACCGACTCCCTTGTGGTTCTAGATGATTCAGTTTAACTCTAGTTAGAAACGGTGGTTGATTTTTTGTCAAGGGGGATCAGTTAATTAATTAACATGACAAGCTATTTCATGGAAGCAAGGGGGTAATGAGTGTGATCATTAGAAAATGAGTTCATATTTCCAAAGTGAATGCCAGATTGCCACATGTAGTTTAGGTCTTGAACCTTCAGGAAAAGAAGCACATGATGACAGGTGACTTCCCACTTCAGTGAAGGAGCGGGAGGCCCACAGAAGATTGCATTGCCTAATCTATGAATCGATGTTGAAGCTGATTAAAACAATAGGAAGACTTGAGACTCCAGGTGTCCCTTAGATGCTCTTGTTCTCACTCTCTCCCCTCAGCCTTCTATTCTTTAACATTGATTTCCCAGAACATTATGGTGTACTTCCTGAAAATGGGGTCTCTTGGAGCACAGAGCATATTGAGTAAGTGGTTAGAAATACCTTGGAGGTCAGGTGGTTCCGCATTACAGTCTCACCAACCTAATCTGCCAAGAACGACCTCTGTATCTTTCCTGCCGTGGGTTTACCTGTGCTGCTGGTAAAACACTGGAGTGAGCATTCTCCAATCTCAGTTCTGACCTGGAATATTGCATGAGAAAGAGGTGTTTGCTTGACGTGAGCCATCCTGGTGCTACCCAACTCTTCAGACGGTCTTCTGTGGGCAGTACAGGACCCTGTGTGGGCTTCCATTCCCTCCATAGCCACCCTCGCTTCTCTAGACACACTGTTCCCAGTTCGCCTACAACCATCAGCAATGGTTTTTCTCTGGTGGCATTTCACACATGGTGCTGGCCTTGTTGTCTCCATGCCTTGATGTCCTTTATGTCCTGCTACTAAAGCCCCAGTGAACCCAAGGACTTACCTTTCAGACCCTGGCATGATCTCTTCACGAAACAATCTTCTGAACTCTGAATCTCTTGGGATTCACGATCAAGCTATTCTGCCTGCTCCCTCTAATCTGGGCTCTTATGATTTAATCAGAAGATTCCATCAAAGTTCATTTACTATTTGTCCATCCATCCTCCATATGTATCTATTTAAAAACCTGTAATGGTAAAGTATAGGTATTTAAACACAAATCTCTGATGGGGAATCTCCTTCAGTCAATGGCCTTTGAGAGGCTGGACCAGGTAGAAGCATGGCTTTGGGTATCAAAAAGCTACGGTCCTGCCCGCTTGCCCCTCTGGTCCCGTTCTGTTCATACCTGAATGTTGGACCCCCCCATTCCTATTCCATGAGGTTTCTCTTATGAATAAACAAAAACCTTAGTACACCCTATTTGGAGCTGGTTTGAGATTATTTGATTCACGTTTCCCCATCTGATGCATTTGACACGTTCTGCTTCAAATCTCTATTTGAGGCATTCTTACTATGACTGGAGAGATGTGTCTGGATATACTATGCATCAGGACAGAGCTTGGAACAGTGTCTTCAGAGCACCATGACCGCCAACGCAGAACTTCATCTGTATCCACTGGGCCTTGTGCTGTTTCACTGGGCCAGGTTCTTTCCGTCCCAGCACTCACTGTGTGTGGCATCCCTCTCGGCACTGACTGCTGACTGGGTCCCCATCTACCAGCTGCACTGATGAATCAGGTGTATGAATAAACCTCCTCATGCTGCCATCTCTGGTCACATGATGAGGGCCGGTCCAGGGCTTTGATTTTGCATCCCATCCCTTAGACAGAGGCAGAGTCACTGTCAGCACAAAATTGTAGAGACACATAAAGGGCAAATGAGCTCATGTTACTTAGTAGTTGGGTGAACTATTAAGTATGTTAGAATAAATCAGCTTATTTGATCTAGAAATGTCTTCTGTTAAGAACAGATAACTAAACTTACAGAATTATGAGACTCGTGGGAGTTGATATGTATGAACCTCTGACAGATCCTAAAGGAATGCTGGGCCCTTCAGCCTTCTGCACATTAATGCCGCCTACCAACTCCAACCAATCATACACATTCATACACACCCATACACACATTCGTACTTGCATACATAAGCGTTCATATGCATATATAAATATGTACACACAAACATCTATACACACATAATCATATTCATGTAAACACAATATCAACACACACATTCATATACATATATACACACACATCTATACACACACACACATCTATACATGCACACACACAGATACACATACATATAAACACCAGTATACACATAGCCATACAAACACTGTTTAGTTTCTTTTCTATAGCTGTGATAAGGCACCATGACAAAGGAAACTTATAAAAGAAAGTTTAATTGGATTGGTATTTCCAGAGGGACAGAGTCTAAGCTGCTGGAGTGGAGGCATGTGACAGGAAATAACAGTGCATTTTTATGGTAGTTATGACTTCAACCAGATATTGAAGGAAGAAGCCTTAAAAGATGCTGCTCAGGCTGTCTTCAATATCACTGAAGTACATTTCCCAATGGCTTGGGGCGGGCTGTGGAATAGGGAAACCCATTCTCTACTACTCGCCAATTCACAATGCGCTTTCATCGACTCCAATAGGGAATGACAGTCTGAATCAGAGCAGCTGCATCTGGCTGAAAGCCACGGTTATAGAAACAGCTCGGGCCCGACTGCCAGATCCAACTCTGTCTAGATGTGTGATCTTAGACTCTGGCTCTTTTATTATGAGTTGTTCTTCAAATCCTTGTCACACCACCATGAGTTCAGGTGATGCTCTGAGGATTGTTTGAGTTAATTCCCATAAAGTAGGGTGTGACACTATGGTCCCAGCAAGCACTTCATTTTCTCTGGCTGCGGTCTGTTACCAGCAGCATCGTTTAGAAGCTCTTGCTAGTGTGTAAATAAGTGCATGGACATTAAGTGACTTGATACAACTGGAAGAAAGAGTGGTTTTTATTTGCTTATCATTCATTTGTTTTCTTCACTTTTTGATTTGCCACTGGTGTTCTTTCTTAAAATTTGGATTCATATTCCCTGGCCATTTTTAATTTTTTTCCATTAATAATTAAAAAACTTTTTTAAAATTATAAAATATATATCTAAAAATGAATAAATAAAATTCTATTTTTAACCCCTATTAGAGCTGTTTTGTGTATGAACATAAATATGATATATGTTAAATTATGTATAAGTTCTACATTATACACTGAAATATATATTAGGTACGAATATTCAAGCATATTGGAATGCATTATGCATAATATATTGCCACATAGACATGATATCACATATAATATAAAAACTGGACAATGACAGTGTTTTCATGTTTGTATAATTTTTAAATAAAGATACTAACTTTATTAAAACAAAAAATAATTATATCCCACCATCAACTTGGGATTTTATTTTTCTCAAACTGTATACTTTATATGCAGATTAAATTTGCTTCAAAACGGTAGCAAAGAGGAAGCTTACTTAGACTGCCCTACAGGGAAAGTTTCACACTAGATACTGAAATGCTTTTCAAGAATTTCTCCTTTGTTTGC
The DNA here is from genome assembly GCF_982192425.1 of Myodes glareolus. Classification (NCBI taxonomy): domain Eukaryota; kingdom Metazoa; phylum Chordata; class Mammalia; order Rodentia; family Cricetidae; genus Myodes; species Myodes glareolus. Next base: position 51,302,671 of record NC_142045.1, read on the forward strand.
TAATATTTAGATAACGCAGTTAGCTGATACAATTACCTGCAACTGTTTAAATTGCAGCTGCGACTTTAGTCTTACAATCAATATCTAATTATGTATTTTATTAGGGAAATAATTCCAGGCCTTATTGGTATCTACAAGCAATGTGACTGTGTGCCAATCTAACTTGTTCCCTAACTGCCTTCTTAGTTCTGAGTTAGGGGGTCCCGTACTGTACTGAGACTTCCTGTTAAGAACATCTGCAGGGCGATGGGGTGAATAACCAATACACACATTCTGTTCCTCTCCTATGCAATTTTATCTGCCTATTTTGTATAGCACAATAGTTTTTACACCTTAGTTGATACTTACAGATGTGTGATCATATAAAAGTCTGCACAACTTTCCCTAGCAGAATGACCGTGTGGGAAGACTAGGTATGATGATAAAGGCAGAATTGCTGAATGTTTACAGAGTACCTGGAAAATTTTATGTTTATTTTATGCTTACTTTTACATGTGTGTATGTGCCTGTGCATTTCTGCCACTTGCGTGCAGGGCCAGTAGAGGGCACCATATTCCCAGGAGCTGGAGTTGCAGGCCGTTATAAGCCTGCCTGGTGTGAGTACTGAAAACTGAACATGGGTCCCCTGGGAGAACAGCAAGTGCTCTTAACTACCAAGTTATCTCTCTAGCCCACTGCAATGGTTTTAAACATGTTAGACAAGTTGAATTTTTGTTAGTTCTCACAAATAATAGATGCAGTAGGTAGCTGGTATCATACTCCTCAGATGGGGCCACTGAGGATCAGCAAGGCTGGATAATTCATCCAGGAACATTCAGCTAATGATAGAATGGGAAATGAACTTCAACAGATGATTTGGATCATTAGTTGTCAAGCTTTACTTATATTCATAGATGCAAATATTATTAACTATGAGGGCTTTTAAATAGTAAAATGGTTAAATTGATGACTTAAACTCTAATTTTAAAAACAATGCAAATAAGCATTTGATAGTGCTACTTCTAAATAATTCTGATTTTCCTGGTTGAACTGCAAATTTTAGCTACATTTGCATTAGAAGATTTGAAATAAAAAGAGGCTGGAGCTGCAGCCCAGTGGTGGAGTAGTTTAGTTAGTTGCCTAGTATGCACAAGGCCAGGGGGCAATCTTAAGCACCTGAGAAAAAAAACAAAGAAAAGCAGTAAAACATTAATGTGGTATCTGCAAACTGCTTTTGTGTTCCAGAATCACCTAGATTGTTGTAAATATCCAGTGCTTTAGTTATACATCTCTGACCAGAGAATTTATGATTTCAAACTGCAGAAGATTGCAGGTTACCCAGCAGCTGGTCACCATATCAGGTGCTTATACTCATTGCATTATTTTTTTCTCTGCTGTGGGATAATGCTTTTGTACACTGTAAAGATTTGCCATTTGCATTGGTTTAACAACATACTGATTGGCCAGTAGCCAGGCAGGAAATATAGGCGGGGCAACCAGACCAGGAGAATTCCTAGAAGAGGAAAGGCAGAGATGCAGTCGCAAGACAGATGCAGAGGAAGCAAGATGAGATTGGTACCAAGCCACGTGGGTAAACATAGATAAGAGTTATGGGTTAATTTAAGTTGTAAGAGCTAGTTAATAATAAGTCTGAGCAATAGGCCTAAAAGTTTATAATTTATATAAGCCTCCGTGTGTTTATTTGGGACTGAATGGCTACCGAACCAAGTGGGACAGGAATTTCCTTTTACATTTCTCAGTATCTTTGTGCGGCATATGATGTTCCTCTTTTATAGATGAGGATGCTTCAAGACCATCACTCAGGTTTGTAGTCCTAGTAACAAGACGAACTTAGTGATTTGAACCCACCTCCTTAGATTTATCTTTTGTTTATTTTTAAAATATATTCAATTCCTTTTCCTACAGAGAGCTTGTTGTCTTGGCAGGATTTTATATCCCTATGTGGTGTGCTGGTCATGGTGCACCACAGATCCCTATGTGGTGTGCTGATCATGGTGTACCACAGCAAAATGAGTAAGGACCAAGAGCTCAAGCAGCAGACTAGCCACAGCACTGACTTCCATCTATAGTGAGACATGCTAAACAGGCCCCACACCAGCCTGTGGGAACCAGCACCTGACAACAAACGACTGTAAAACTGAGATTATAATCTTCAGCTACTGCATTCAGTCTAGGCATTGCATCTGTGTCCAGATCATCCACACACCTTAAAACCTTTGAAGATCAGAGGCTGTTACATTCCTTTATTTTTTTTTTAAAGGTAATTGTTCAGGTTTCTTGATAATGTCTCTCAGTGGCATCCTGCAAACTTTGAAGAAACCAAGAAACTTGTTGCCAAAACATGTGTCTCTCCTTGCTCCATGAGCACTGTAGCCCATGGCCAGCATATCTTTAATAAAATCTCAGGACTCAGAGTAAGTTCCTGAGGAAGGAAACTGTCCTACACCATCACATAGTGTGTTAACTGGTGTGTCTAGACACACAGCTGGCTTTATTGTTCTGAATTGCTTCAGAAATACACGCTGGAGCCTTCTGGACAGGTGGTAGGTATAATGAAGGAGGGGGTGGTCACACAGATAAGCCAATCTGGCAGGAAGGACAACTACAGTGATGTAGCCATGGTGCCAATGCTGTTTTAAATTTTGTTCATGCTGTCTGTGCTTTACGGAAGCTTATTTTTGATAATAAAGCCACACTGGAAGCTGGTGATATGATTCAGGATCTATCCACTCAAAACCATCTGATGATGAATTGGATTGATTTATGAATGAATTGAAGGAAACGGCTTCATTCAGAGCCCACGTTTGTGTTTTTCCATTGTGATTTATACCACTAAATTTGCATTTCAATATAGTAATTACAACAGAATTTCACTTCTGTTGCATAGACTGAGCTTGAAAGTTCTATATAAACAATTGAGGAGAAAGGACACAAACACTCAGGCAAACCTTAAGAGTCCCTTAACTTCTAAACCAAAAGAAACTGGCCCAATAAGTAATATGTTCTGATCATGTAACTAACTTTAAGTTCACAGTCTGGTAGTTGTGGCAGTAGGAGCTGAGAGGCTGAGATCTATTTCGTAGCAGCCAGCCCAGTATGATGACATCTGCCTGTAACCTCAACCCTCAGGAAACAGAGGCAGGAGGATTGCTGCACCTTAGAGGTTAGCCTGCTCTACATGGCCAGTCAGTGAGAACTTGACTCAAAAAGAAAAACAAACAAACAACCAGAAACAAATAAGTGAATGATTTCCTAGTATCTGTTTTCTCTCATATGTCTCTATTATTTTTTCTGGAAACCTAATTTCAATAGGTTTCCATACTTCATACTGAGCGTCTGAGCTCAGTATGAAGTTACCTAATGAACTTGAACCTCAGAGGAGATTCCAACACTTAAAATGACATCGTTAACCAAAAATTAAAGACAGAAAGTGACACTGAACCTGCAAAGGTTTACAAAGTAATTAAAATATTTCCACACACACACACACGTACACATGCACGCACACGTGTTTGTGTATTTAAAGCAAAAAGTACTCTACAGTAATAATCCAAAAGGAACTAGTACTAGCTATTGATTTCACATCATTCCATTGTTTGTATTTAAACTTATAAAAACAGATCATAAAGTATAAGTTAGTGAATATATAATGTGATCATTTTACACTTGAATATTTATTTATATCTTATAAGGAAAATGATTTTATATAGTTATTTATTTAGCCTGAATCAAAATTTCCTGGGAGACTTCTAATATTGTCAGAGATTTGCACTCAAAATCAAATCAGTAACTACTGAAAAATATTTCCAATGTCCCCTGAGATCCACTTAGAGCAGTGGTCCTCAACCTTCCTAATGCTGTGACCTTTTCACACAGTTTCTCATGTTGTGGTGACCCCCAGTCATAAAATTATTATCATTGCTACTTCATAACTATAATTTTGCTTCTGTTGTGAATCATAACGCAAATATCTGATACACAGGATATCTAATATGTGACCCTCAAAGGGATAGTGACCCCAGGCTGAGAATTGCTGTCTTAGAAGTTCATGTTCTTTCACATCAGAGTCTGCTGCCACTGCTTGACATGTCCTATCAGAGATACAACCACATGTGAAGAACAATTATTGATTGCAATCCATGACTGAGGACACAGATGTCCATAGATCCTGAGTGAGTTGCCCAGGTTGTGTCTTTCAGCCCCGAGTCTCAGACTGTTCTTGCGAAGGTATGCGTGCTCTACACAGCTGTGCCATTCACTGTTACATGACCGCACCTACAATGCCACCCGCTTCCAGCTGACCGTCTAGTGTGTCACACATGTGGCCACTGTGTTTCTCCAGACTGGCACATCCCTGAGACGGCATCTTCCACAGGATGGTGTGTCCCTCACCTTCCTCTCAGTTGAGGCAATGCTGCTGCAGTGAAGTTACCTTCGTCGGACAAATTGTCACGCGAACGCTTTAGACGGTGAGCAGAATGGTTCCCTCATGAATCCCATTTGGAAGCAGACATGTGGCTGTGTCTTCCAGTCCTGAAAGATTAATTGCATCCAGCAGCAGCCTCATAATCAGCAGAGCTGCGTTTTCAGTATCATGCAAATGAGGCTGCCTTCATCATGCCTGGTTATTAAGCTGAGTCCGTTTGAAGATTTCAGGTAGACACACAAACACGCTTAGGGTTTAGTTTTCTCACTGGTAGGGTAGCTAATGCCCACTTACAGACCCAGTGTAGCCATAATGGTGCCAATGACCAGCCCAATTATAAAATGCATTACTGAACTGTGCTCATTAAGACTTCAAATTAAAATTAAGTCCTGGATGCCTCAAGGTATCTAAGAACAGTTTTATATTTGACTTTGACTATATAAATAAATTACTATCATAAATATATAAATTTTAAGCTCTGTCCCAGGACTGCATTTGGATTTATTTTTCTCATATGATGCAAAACAAACCTGAAGTCCCAGTGTCATCCGTTGCATAGAGGCCCATCGGTGAAGCATTTCTCTATTTGGTGCATCAAGAATAAAACTCAGTGGGGTTCAATTGGAAGTCTGTATGTCTAGTCTCTGCTATAAATTCCTTGAGCCTATATATTCATTTAATTAAAATTGCATAAAGCTTAAGCTCCCTGGACTATGAGAGCCCACGCTGTCTTGCTGGATTCATTGCCAATGTAATTGCACCTTCTCTGCCAATGACAGTGCTTTATATTCTTTGGGTTTTGGGCGATCTTTAGTATTAACTTTCTCCCCAGGTATTTTACAACCCTGTATAACACGATTAATGAAAAAAAAATTTTATAAGCCATCTTAGAGAGAAAGAGAAGGTAAGAACTCAATGGGCATGAGAGAGATTTCTGGGGTGAGATCAGGAGGGGGACAGTGGTCAACTCAATGCTTTTGGAAAGCCGCTTCAGTGTCTACAGAAGCCAGCACTTGCTCCAATTAGCACTGACCTGCTGTGGCTCACATCCTGAGGTCTTAAACAGCTGCTGCAGAAAGTTGCTGGCAAGAGTGGAATCTTTTCAGCTGGAAGCTAATTGGGACCAAGGAACTCGAGTTTTCTCTGGAGTTCCCAGGCTGAACCTGGGCGGCCAGGTAGCTGGGCAGCTGCATATACTTTGATTCTGTGCATGTGAGCCCATCAGGTTGGAGTTTTCAATGAGCATTGACCATTCGGGGTCCTGTAAGCGGAGAGGAGAGCTTGCGTTCTTGAATTTCCTCCTTGGCCTCTAAAGACAAGCACTCTCTAAGTTTAATTGTGTGTTTTGCTTGGGGCCTCATTTATTTTTCTTTTCTTCCATTCCTACCTCAGTCAGGTTTTTAAAAATGTTTTGTAGGGTGTGTGTATACATTTCTGCTCTCTCTCTGTCCTTCCTTCCTTCTCTCTCTCTTTCCCTCCCTCCCTCCTTCCCTCCTTCTCTCTCTCTCTCTCTCTCTCTCTCTCTCTCTCTCTCTCTCTCTGTGCCTCTCTCTTTCTCTCTCTCTCTGTGTATGTGTGCACACATGTGCACGCGCACACATGTGTTCATATTCTGACTTGGCTAGACTCACTGGCAAGCCACCCCAGGGTCTACCTTTCTCTGACTCTTCGGATACCACTATTATAAATGTATGCTCCTACACAGGGTTACACGTGGGTGCTGGGGATCTGAACTCAAATCCTCCTGCTTGTGTGGCAAACACTTTACCCACTGAACCAACTCCTCAGACCCTAAATTAAAATTTCATTCCACGAGGTTGTCTAACATGCAGAGTAATAGAGAGCTGTAGACAATTATTCTTAGTGCACCATAGAAAGTTTAGTGTAGCACATAAATGGGAATCTTTTTAAAAAAATGTATTTTGTTTCTATGTATGTGTGTCTGTCTGTGTGAGTATATATATGCCTGTAGTTTTGATGCTATGTTCTTTAAACTCTTTGGGGGTCCACCCTCCAGCTCCCAAATAAATCACACACAGAAGCTTATTCTTAGTTATAAATGTCTGGCCTTAGGTTGGCTTGTTTCTTGCCTGCCTTTCTTAAATTATCTCATCTACCCTTTGGCCTTTATGTTTTTCCCATTTTCTTACTTCTTTAAATCTTACTCTTACTTCGTGGATTGTTATGTAGCTGATGGCTGTCCTCTAATGTCCTCCTCCTTCTCTGGCTACTTCTTCAGAACCCTTTCTCCCAGTATTTCTCCCAGAAGGAGTTCTGTATATTCTCTCTGCCTGCCAGCCCTGCCTAACCTTTCTCCTGTCTCACTGTTGGCCGTTCAGAGCTTTATTAGACCGTCAGGTGTTCGAGACAGGCAAAGAATCACAGCTTCACAGATTTAAACAAATGCAACATAAGCAAAAGTAACACAGCTTAAAATAATATGCCTCATGGGTGCAGATACCCCAGGAGGCTAGAAGCGGATGTCAGGGCCCTGGTGCGGGAGTTGCAGGTGATTGTGAACAGCCTGTTATGGGCTCCAGTCCTGTGGAAGATGAAAAGGTGCTCTTGAGAGCTGGGTCAGCTCTCCAGCCCCATAATCAGGCAATGTCTCACTGAGGTTTCTGAATACAGTAGACAAACTTCCATAATCTCAAAAATGGAATAAACGTTTTGAGAGGAGAGTGTCACAATGCAGCAGTGTCAGAAGGGCAGTCTTGGGACTTCACTGGGAAGTAGACTTCCTAAGCATTGGGAGCTGTAGAAAACCCTTCACAGCCACCCGTTATCTCTTGGATGCCTCCCTCCCACTTTGGCTAGAGCGGTGTGATGGTTTCAGTAGGAATGGCCTCCACCATATGCTCATATATTTGGATGTGCAGCCATTAGGGGTGGTACTACTTGACACAGATTAGGAAGTGTGAACTTGTTGGAGGAAGTGTGTCGTTGTGGGTAGGCTTTGTGATTTCAAAAGCTCAAGACAGGCCTAGTGTCTCTCGCTTCCTGCTGCCTTCTGAACAATATGGAGAACTTTTAAGCTACTTACCCAGCCCCATGTCTGCCTGCATGGTTCCAGGCTTCCTGCTATGATGACAACAGACTAAATCTCTGAAACTTGTAAGCAGCCCCCATTAAATGCTTTCCTTTATAAGGGTTGCTGTGGTCATGGTGTCTCTTCACAGCAATAAGAATCCTAACTAAAACAGTTGGCATTACTTTTTTCCTTATCTTGCACATGGGAAACGTAATATCTGATTAGACCTCTACTGTGCTAACTGGCTGGTGTTCACTTTGGCTTCTGGAATCTGACAACCCTTTAGCATCTATTCTAACTATTTTCAAGGCTGGTGTTCCCTTCACTTTGGTGTCTGGAATCTGATGACCCCTTAGCATCTATTACTATTTTTAAGGCTGGTGTTCCATTCACTTTGGTGTCTGGAATCTGACGGCATCTATTACTAACTATTTTCAAGGCTGATATTTGATTTCCCATGAGGTCCAACAATCTCAGAATGCTCGCACGTTGTGCAGTGCATAGTGCCTTCTTGATTGTCAAGTCAGGGGAGGTCAAGTTCATAGGAAAGGCAATGAAGAGGGCCAAGGAGAGATGAGAAAAACCACAACAGAAAGAAAACAGAGTGAAGAAGAGGAATTAAAGATGAGAACTAGCTATCTGAGTGTGTGTGTCTCCCAGAAAACAGCGTCTCAGGCACACGAGCCAGCATGCATGTCTTGTTCCATGACAGCACCGACGTTGCACTGTGTGGCACTTAGAATCTAATGTAGTTTGACTGGCTTAATCCCAAAGAAATGACACACCAGAAACGAGCCTGTCAGCTTGAGTAATTGGAGAAGAATAAGCTCATAGAAATTGTACTTTTGATGAACTTCGGGAATGTTAATAAACTTGATCAGCAAACTCAGACGAAAGGTTTCTCTTTCAAAAGCTGTTCTGCTCTATCCCTGGAGGCAGGGATCCAGGCATCACCTGGGGAATAGCTGCATTTGAGCCCCGCCTTTGTGAGTTTACACAGCCACACTCACTCCCCAAGGGAAGTCTCTTAACTTCATAAATCAAGCTTTGATACCAGCTGCACCCATCTAACGCTCTTCTCCTTTGGAGAAGAAAATGAGCAAAGGATAAATATGCCAGTGTCTTCTCTGATAGGTTCCCTCCTCTCAGTCCTGTGTGTAATTCGTATGAGTTACTATAAAAGCCTCCCATTGCTCTCTGGTAAAATCCAGTGAATATTGTTTATGCTGTTAACAGGCTGTGCCAGCTGCTGGCCTCCTGAAACCCAGCTCAGATAACATTCATCTTTGCAGGGATGTATAGACCTGCAAGCTTTTGGGCCATTCAAGGGCAAGAAGGTCAGTGTCAAGAGACTGGTTTTAATCTTAGTTGCAGGGCCACAGTGAAAGGAGTCTGGTAGGAACCTTGGAGATGGACAAGCATGTTGTTCCACAGCCTGCTCTTAACCAGGCGCATGAGCCCACCAACCAGCTGAGCAGCTGTCTCCATAGCTTTTTGTTCTATTGTGATGCTCCTGCTGTAACCACAACATCAGCCCACTTGTCAGGGGCCTCGCCTTTTATTTCTCCCTCCCTTTAGGGATTAAAAATCCCTAAATTGAAGGAACACAGCCTGTCTGGCCTGCACATTTCCTACACTATCTGATTTTGAGGCTAGGTGTGTTTGTATATGGGCTGAATGCTGGCCATGGCTGGCCACCCAAGTTCATCAAAAGCAGATATTGACTCTTGCAGCATATCTCAAGACCAGCATTTCTTCAGTTGTAGTCTCACTGATATGCAAGACTGCCTCCCCTTTTCAAGCAGCACAGACATTTAACGAATCAAGCACACCTTGTAGCTGCTTCTTATATTGGATTTCTGTGCATTCCACTGCATAGAAAGAGAATCCTGAACTTCAAAAAGCAAGATGGAGCTGACCACAATCATCTGATGGGAGAATTCCAAATGATTCCTAATAATGCCATATCAAACCTTATAAGATAAGCATGTTAAACGATACCTTACAGGTGAGGAAAACAAGGCCATCAGAAGTGGTGGACTCGTGACACAGTGGGTGATAGATATCCTCTGAGGATTTGAACATGGACTCTCTGACCCCAAACCGTAAACCTACCACACTAGTTTGTCCTTCTGATGTGAGATTTTCAACAGCATTGTCTGAGCCCCATCTGTCTTTCAGAAATGCCCCCTGCCCACTGCTACTACCATTGCTACCACAGAGAACCATCACCTTGTAAGGTATCAGAGCTCAGCACTTCCTTACAGATAAAGTCTTGTGGAATACTACAAGAAGATGTGTTACATTTATTTATGCTATGGAACGTTTGTTTAATGATGCAAAGATGTGTCTCATTCTTTCTATGTTGCATTTGTTTAACTCTGTGAAGCTCTGTTACTTTGCCTGTCTAAAACACCTGATTGGTCTAATAAAGAGCTGAACAAGCAGTAGCTGGGCAGGAAAGAGAAATAGGTGGGACTTCCAGGCAGAGAGAAGAAATAGGAGGAGAAACCTAAAGAAGAGAGTGAGGAGGGAGAAATGAAGGAGAGGAGAATGCCAGGGGCCAGCCACACAACCAGCCATGTAGTAATAAGGAAAGAAAGATAAATAGAACAAAGAAAGGTAAAAGTCCAGAGGCAAGATGCAATTAAAGAGAAATGGGATAATTTAAGTTGGAAAAGCTGGCTAGAAAAAAAGTCAACTAAGGCAGGGCATTCATAAGTAAGAATGACTCTGTGTAGTTATTTGGGAGTTGGGTGGTGGGCCTCCAAAGAAGCAAAAAAACTATATTGAAGAGCCTGAGACTCCAGAAGGCTGAGTGACCTTCTCAGAACCAAATGGTTTAATTAGTGGCAAAATCAGGACTGAATTAGGCTTTCTAATTCTCTGTTCAGAGCTTTTCCCATAGGGTTCTCTAGAGGAATAGAGCAGTATGAAAATTATATGTATATACACACACATGCTCTCTCTCTCTCTCTTTCTCTCTCTCCTCTCTCTCTCTCTCTCTCTCTCTCTCACACACACACACACACACACACACACACACACACAGAGTATTATGTTTATGTTGAAATAATAACAACAGCTTTAGTTCCTTGGTCCTTGTGTCGGGGTGCTGGATTCTTTGGCAGAAAAAGAGGGAAACAGAGCCGGACCCACTGTACTCTCCCTGGAGCTGACCCTGGGGCTGTACAGGATGGTGAGTGTCAAATGACCCAGCCCTCCCCCACTGGCCATCAGGGAGAAACACACCACTGAGTCCAGAGTCTGTCAAAGCAGGATCTCGTTTAATGGTATCAGGCAGAAACTTTTAGAGGGTTGTGATGGGGGTGGAGAAGCTTGGAATGCGTTGAGGCAATAAGGGCCAATAATATTCTGCCACGCTAGCAGTGACTGGGTAGAGGTGGGTGTAGGTTGGGTAGCCAGAGGCAGGTCTCCAAACTCGAGCTAGGCTCAGGAAGTTACACTAGGCCTCACCAAATTCAAGTTATGCTCAGGACATTACACTGGACCAACACCCTGGTGCCTCAGTAGTCCCCCTTGGTGTTGAAAGCCTAGAGGTTCCTGAAGAGCATTTGCTCCTCAGTGAGTAATGAAAGCAGGGAAGTGTTTCTAATATTAGTAAAGGAGCCAGTAGCAGCAGGGTCAAAAGGAAAGACCAAGTGAATAAAAGGTAAACAATCTTCCTTTTGCTGTGCCTATTTTAATCGGGACTACCATCAGAAGATGCCGCCCACATTTGGGGTTGGTTTTGCCATATCAGTTAAAGCAATCAGGACAACGCTCAAGCTGAGGCTCCTTGCCGAGGTCACGCCAATTGTGGTAAGTTGACATCTAACCCAATATCACATTTACTGGTCCTAACATTCCTCTGAATTGATAACGATTCTTTAAGGGAGTTTGCATGCCATTTGACATGAGAGAGTGGCAGAGACTATCTAGAGGCCTCTGATTGACTGGCAGTCTCAGGAACTTGAAACAAGTCATGAGGAGATCCACAGAGTACTGACTGTGGTTTAGTATTCATCCCCTTATTTCACTGAAAATACAAAAAGATATTTTTAAAAGAAAAAGTGTAAATGCAACTTGACATGTCATGTTTTGTTGATACCCTGGGAGGCCTGGCCTGCCGTTTTCTGAACAGAAATGGAAGAGTGAACTGGGAAGTGCAGAGAGAGGAGAGGAGAGAGGGAAAGCTGTGGTTAAGATGTGAAATAATAAATTTAAACTAAAAAATAAGTAAAGAGAAGAAATGCAAAAAATTCATAAATATACGACAACAAACGAAACAGAAGAGGAAATGGTAGTGACAATAGGCCCCTGACTGATGGAAATTAAATAGCTGGGAGAAAGCATGGGTGGCCCATGACAAACATGATATTCATGTTGAAATATAGTCTAATGACCCAGGAATCACCAGGGAGCGTCCTAGAGATGTAGCTGGCAGACTCTACAGGGACGGTTAGATCCCTAGTCTCTGAACCAGGTGAACGCACTTTCCATGCTGATCCTCTTGACTCCAAGAGATGCAATGGGATGCAGCTCTGGAGCAAATACAGGGAAATGGGGCAGAATAACGAATGTTGCAAAGTAGAGACCCAAGCCATCTTCTCTGGATAGGTTTTCAGGATCCTGGTGAGAAGCTTTTAACACTTCCCAAGCGAACGAGACAGCTTTTGGAGTTCCCAGAGGAAAAGTCCTCTTTCCTCTGGATCTCCCAGTGAAGTCTACCATGCAACAAGTCTCATATCTATACCCAGAACTGCCATTCAAAATTTAAATGTTTCACTGTGTGTAAAGAACAGACAGCCAAGGATGAACAGACATTGATGAAAGCATGTAACATGCATGACAGAACAAGGCAGAGGAAAACAAGATTAAGAGAGAATTAACAGACAAAAGGTAGGCAAATGATTAAAACCCATGGCTCTTTAATATAAAGACCTTCTGCAAATAAACAAAAAATATAAATCTTTGTCAGTATAAGAGCAAAGTAAATAAACTAGCCATTGAAAGAGCATCCATAAAAACAATCTGTGAGTTAAGGAGTAATAAACTCCATTAACATGGGGAGATATGCTATTTAAGACAACAAAACTTCCTCAAGAAGTAATCATCAATCAGACCCAGCTAGGAACCTTGAAAGCTACAATAATGTCTAGCTTGGCAAGATATGCCCACCAGTGCAATCGTGGCATGAGCGCCATGGCAGTAAGCAACTATTTTCTGATTGGATTTAAGTCCTGTTCCATGAGATTTCATCCATGTGGCACCATTATGAGGCTAAAAACCTGTGCCAGATACATTATAGGTCCTAGGAGAGAACCTATCATGACTATGCTGCTAAATGGACATAGTATTAACAACTTCTAATCCCTTATTTTTATATCCTTAGGTCAATGTATCTTTCAGTCGTCATCTGAGAAGTTTCTATTAGCAACAGATGGCCATTAACACAGAGACCTACAACTGTCCGAAGTGCAGAGACTAAAGAACTAGAGAATGCTCAGTCCCACAGGTAACATTGTATTCCATACTGCACCACAGTCCACCCCAAAGCTCAAGGTCATTGTGGAAGAGGAGGTGGAAATAGTATAAGATCCACAGTTTTGAATGACTGTAGAGAGAATCTTCTGGATACAACAGGGTAGCTGCACATATGAACTCTTTCAGGACAGCATGCAGAAAAATTGCAAGCCCAAGACAGACTGAATGCTAACTTGGAAATGGGAATTGGGCATATAATTCCACTTTTAGCTGATAAGCTATTAGCGATCGTTTGAGGTTGGGAGAGGGAGAGACAGTTTTCTCTGAGTGTAGTGCCTGCTACATCAACCATGTTCCAGAATATTTTGGATAGAACAAACTGGTCTTGGAGGATTAATAAAGCACACACACATGTGCATGCACACACACAAACCTGGGTGGTAGGTAAGGGGTGTTTATCCGGGAAGAGTAGGGTTTGGGGGTGATAAAAGAATTAATTTTAAGAAGAGAGGAATCTGAGAAACTCAATGACAGTGAGCAATGCTGATGTGGCTTTGAGAAGTGAGTTCTCCTGTGGTATTGGTCAAGGTATAAGTTAGTAAACCACTCGTAGGGATAAGTCAATGCTTACTATTTACATTCAGTTATACATTCTCATTGTTTCAAAAATTTGTGTACTAGAAACCACCTATTAGAGTGACATGCACATACACGAAAGGATGTAAACACGGGCTCAAGGATGGCTTACTACAATATAAATACATGTATGCACACCGCATAAGAGAGCAATGTTGGAGAATTGAATGGATTACTAGCTATAGGGCGAGAGAGGAGACGGTGGAAAATGTGTGTTTCTCATTTTAAACCCCAAGCATTTTTTAATCTACCTTTTTAATAAACATGCATTGTTTACTCATAAAACACCTATTGTTCTTTCAAGTTCAATTGGTAGCCACAACTATCAAATGCTATTGGGGTATAGAACAGTGTTTGGTTCAAATTAATCTATATCGTTGACTGAACAAATTATTTCTTTTAAAAATTATTATTTCATCATCATCATTTGTACACACATGTCATGATCACGCCACTGTACATGTATGACAATCAGGCAGCAACTTATGGGAATTTGGTGGCCTCCTACCGTGTGAGTTCCAGGGACTGAATTAAGGTTGTCAGACTTGGTGGCAAATGCTTTACCTAAGTTTACCAATCTCACTGGCCCGAACCAATTGTATTTAGAAATTATCAATATGTATCATCCATTCAAATATCTGCTCAGAAAGGTTTTTACAATTTCCAATGAATAATTAATTATCTTATGGAATGTTAGCTCTCCCTGAGTTCCCTATGGCTATCGAGGGACGTCGGCTCAGTTTGGTCAGTTTTGGTCAGGCACAGCATCTTTAAAACGGAGGTACTGGTTTCAGCAGTAGAGCTGAAACCAGTTCTTTCAGGTCAGTGACAAGAGAAACGAGGCTCCAGTTTCCACTGTTCTGCGAAGCCTGTGCACAGTCTTGAGCTCAGATGCGTGTAGCAAGCCATGCATGGCAAGCTCTGGACAGCAGCACTCAGCTGAAGTTCAAGCCCAGCATGGGCTAGGAGTCCCACAGTGACTGTTTAGCTTGTCTGACAGCATCGCTGACAGCACCAGGCTCCAGAAGGAGCCGTCCCCAGCCAGTGCTTTTACTGTTCAGCCCCGTCTATCCCACAGCATCCGAAGCAGCTGCAGCAGGAGGCGGTAATTGATGGCTTTGATTTACCGAGGGAGAATGACCATGGGCAGTTGTCTAGTCCAGGGACAAGACCTTGCAGATGTGAGACTGTGCCCTCTCGGCTAACAGTGGACGATCGTCCATCTTGAAACTGTCATTTCTGCTGTTAACCATCCCCAGTCATGTATGGGCTTCCCTCTGGGAACAGCTGTCTCTGATTAAGTCTCAGAAGATTCCGGAAACTCACCAGAGCTCCATCGCGGGTTAACAGCCCTCCCCCCCCGCCCCCACCACCCGGTGGCTCCTTTACCGCCTAGGAGTCCATTTGTGGTGTTTTGTGTCATTCACTCCACTCTTTGTTTTCAGGCTGTGTCACACACACGCCTGCTCTCCTGTCTTAGATACAGCTTGGCAGAGGAAGGAACAAGAGGCAACGATGCCAAACAGTGCCTCCTTTATTAACAAGTCTCCAGTGAAGCCCTATGCCACCTCGCAGAGGTGCCAGCTTCTGTTCTTCGTTTTTGTATTTCCTGTCAGAGAGAGGAAATATTTTTAGGCATAGCAAGACTGCTTGCTATGACCTCCAACTTGTGGACAGTCTGGTGATTTACCTCAAGAGTTCTGCAGATTTTGATCTCCGAGCTATTACCTTTGTCCTGAAATCAATATATAGATAATAATTGAAATTTCCTGAGCAGAAAAGCAAGTGGGTACGCCAGCAAAAGGGCCTTTGCCACGGTGGCTCAAATCACAGGACTGCGCTGGAGAGCTGGAGAAGCCGTCTGTTTTAGCTACTTTGTTGTTGGGATACAATGTCTGATTAAAACAAAGCAAAGGACAGGACGGGTTTCTTTTGATTTGCAGTTTCAGGATACAAATCC
The DNA here is from genome assembly GCF_982192425.1 of Myodes glareolus. NCBI lineage: Eukaryota > Metazoa > Chordata > Mammalia > Rodentia > Cricetidae > Myodes > Myodes glareolus. The sequence continues at coordinate 51,318,211 of NC_142045.1, forward strand.
AACCTAGTGGGGAAAGCGTGAAGCTGAGAATGCGAGGTGGCGGATCACATTGTGTCCGCAGTCAGGAAGCACAGAGGGATGAACACAGAGGCTCAGCTGTTCTTTCTCCTTTTTATTCAGTTGAAGAACCCTAGACCTAGGGATGGGGCCTTCCACATTCGAGGTAGGTCTTCCCTCCCATTAAATCTTCCTGGATTCACCCTTATAGACACATCTGGAGGTGTGCCTTCATTGTGATTCCAAATCTGATCAAGTTTAGGAGAAAGATTAACCATTGCACAAGCAACATCCCTACTAGGAAAACATTGCTGTCTCTGTTTTAGAAGCAAGTCCACTTAGCCCCAGATGAATTAAACAATCTGCTCAAGGTCAGAAACTAATGTATGGCAGAACTGGGATCTGAATATGGTTTTGTCCACTCAGCCCTGTCACGGAGGTTCTATTTTATCAATTTTATCTCCCCCTTTGCTCTCCCCTCTCTTACCTTAGCGGCAAGAGGGTGTACTTTATAGGTAAAAACCTATAAGAATTATTAAGTGGTGAGTTATCTTCTAAGATATTTCCATTTTAGGCAACAGAGATGAGGTGAAGGGGAGGGCAGTGCTTTACCAGAAGCCTCTCTCTCTGTCTCTCTCTCTCTCTCTCTCTCTCTCTCTCTCTGTCTCTCTGTCTCTCTCTCTGTCTCTCTCTCTGTCTCTCTCTCTCTGTGTGTGTGTGTGTGTGTGTGTGTATGTGCATGCTCACAGGTAGACAAGTGTGGAATGAAACTAGAAAGAGGATCTGAGAAGTGGGACCAGAGTTCACAAAATTTTCAAAAGTATTTAGCAGAAACCTGCCAGAGCTACCTTCTGCATATCTGACAGGATTGGCATCTAAGTTCTAATGTGTAACATGGGGAATGATTTCTCGCTCATGGGCGATCCCTAAATTTTCTATACCTGTCCATCTCTTGTGTTGTTGAGGGAGCTGGGAATGAACTCAGCTGTCTTTGAGGTCCTCATGCTGGTATTTTTTTCCAGGGGAAGTGTGAATGAAGGTTAGAAAGAACTCACACCCTCTAGTATAGAATGTTCATAATAGTTCTTGGGAAGTTATTTGATTTTTTGGAAAGGGTCTCTCTGTGTAGCCTGGAACTCAGTATGCTGGCCGGGAAGTCAGAGACCTCTACCTGCCTTTGTTTCCTAAGTGCTGGGACCACGCCTGGTCCAATATTGGTGGCTTTTAGATAGTATTTTTCTCTCCAATATTGTTACTCCTGATTTCTTTTCTTTCTTTTCTTAGATAGCCCTGGTGTCTAAGGTTTTACCATAACTGAACTGCAGGCTAAAACTGGCTGCTTCCCTTTCTCCTGGAAGGCTTATGTCAGTGTTTGGCCCAGGTTCCCTTGACCGTCAACACTCTGGATAACACGAACACCTTTGTGCCAGCTTCAGCAAGGGCATGGTAGACTGTGGTTTGAATTTCCAGTGTAATGGGTCCTCCTGTCCAAATGTTACTGGAGACTTGCAGTCTTTCATCACGGACACAACAGAAAAGAGATCTAGTCTAGTGCTTGGGGGAATACTTACTGAACAGAACTCTAATTAAACTTTCGCTGTGTGGGGCTTTTCATGACAAATATCTCCCACAGGCTCAGATATTTGAACATGTAGTCCTCAGTTGGTGGTGCTGCTTAGAGAGGTGGCTCATACTTGCTGGAGGAAGGACATCACTGGGTGTGGATTTGAGAGCTCATAGCCTTGCCCACTTTTATTTTGCTCTCTGTGTTTGATGCTTATGGTTGAAGGTGCAGCCTCTCAGTTTCCTGATCCTGCAGCTGCACCTATTTCTTGCTGCCATGCCTGCCAACCACGATGCACGCTTAATCCTTCTGAACCTTAAGCCAAAACAAATTCTTAGTTCAATAAGTTGCCTTGGCTATGGTATTTTCTCACAGTAACCAAAAATTGACGATTCTGCTTGCTAACATACAGGAGTCAGTACCAAGTAACCAAGCCATTCTCTGAATAAAGAGGAAAGCGGGCTTTTATTGTTTTTCAGGAAGGGCTAGCTAGTGGTCATCTTACTATAAGGGTTTCAGATGCTTATAGGAAGGAGGCTGGAGCAGAATCTAATGAACTCCCATTGATTAAGCTGCTGCAGCTTCTTAAAATGTGCAAAAGGGTGGACAAGCTCAACCGGCAATCAATATGTCTGCATTTGGAGCTGAATAGAACTTTACCCAACGATTAAGGCAGCCAGGGAGAAGCTAGAGATGCCATGTGTTTTTTTTAATCCCTTTCCAGACAGATACCTTCAAGGCCACACAAAGCTAAAGGGTTTGGTTTCTTCCTGGGAAGCACATATTTTTCAGCCTCCCTTGCAGCTATGATGTTGGCATGATGTGCTCTGATAATCAAAAGAAACTCCCTATGATTTTGGTTGGAAAGAGAGCAACACAAAAATTCCACAAGGAATTCCAGGGCATACCACATCCCTGTCGAGGGAAATAGCAGCAGCTTTCTTGAGGCACTGGCAGAGGTTTTGTCAATATGTGCCTTCTAGTGTGCTGTTGGAATGCGTGGTTATGGGAGCTGCTGGGACCTCTTGGTCTGGGGCCACTGTACCTCCCAGATGGTCTTTGGACAGGAGTTAAACTTTTTAATTTTCCTAGTTTCCAGAGTTCTGAGTTTCAACTGCTATGATCTCTATGGAGTTTTAATACCTTCTTATCAGCTCTGAACAAGCATCAGTGCATCTAATCATGCTATTTAAGACTTTCACCAGACCATTTAACATCCTCCAGAATGCACTGTCAACAATACACTCAATTTTCAGCCAGTCTGAGCTTGCTGTTTGTCAAGTGCCATTTAAAAAAAATGTTTATACCTATAAAGATTAGCTTTAATTGTCATCTTGACACAACCTGGAATCACCTACAGAGATTATCTCATGAAGGATTATCTAACTGGTCTGGCCTGTGGGCATGTCTGTGGGGGATTGTCTTATTTATGTTAATTGATGTGAGAAGATCTAGCACTCTGCAAGTTGTGGATAGCACTGTACACCTAGGCCCACACTACATAAGAATAGAGTCGCTGAGATGAGCAGCAACAAGCAAGCCAGTATGTGTGCATTCATTTCTCTCTGCTCTTAATTGTGGGCATCGCTAGTTGCGTGGAGTTCCTGCTTTGAATTACCTGTAATAATGGGCTAGAATTGTAAGCCGAATAAATCCACCCTCCCTTATTTCTTTTCTTTTTTCTTTCTTTCTTTTTCTTTTTTTCCTTTTGACCAAGGTATTTTATTAAATCAACAGAAATGAATCTAGGGCACTAGTTTTTAGATTCAGCTCAGCGGTAGTGCTTTTGCCTAACCAAATCCTGGCTTCCACTCACAGTTCTGCAGCAAAATGAGTTTCACACATCAGCAGTTCCATGGGTTTGTGAAGCCTGTCTTGATGGTCTTACTATGGTCTCAGCCTCTATGTGACCCTTTAGAAGTTCTTTTCCTTGTATTGCAATCTTTTGTTCTTGTATCCATTCATCCATTAATTCATTAATTGTTGTTGAGAAAATGCAACGTGCCAAGGTGTGAAGCTCAAATTTGTGTGATGAACAGGAACTACCCGCTTAAGGGATGGAGGAGAGCCTGTTGCCATGGGCATTAGCGTGGAAAGCGGCTAGGTGTAGTCATGGAGCGTATGACACCAGCAGAAGGAAAGCTCACCTGCAGGGATGGATGGTATGCCCACCTGCCCTCTTCTGTACATGTTCTGGAGCCAATGGAAGTTTTACTCTGTGCTTTTTGTTCAGCAGAACCAGAAACAGAGTGGACAGTCAATGACAATTTGCTGAACTAAGAAACAAAGGGCCAAACCTTATCTTGCCCTGTGACTTTTTTTTTTTTTTTTGATGCTTGAGCGACAAGAGGCAATTTCAGCTTAATTTTATATTCATCCATTCAAGGCTAGCATATAGTAAATGCCTGTCATTACCAATTCAAATTTCCCCTTTCCTCACACTGGTAATTCAGTGTTGCATTGATATAATCACGTTAGTTCAACACCACAAGTGGGTGATTACTCAGATGTCATTGGTTTGTTTATCTTTGAAAGCTTATTAACACAGCAAATATTCCCAACCTTCCTTGCTATCTGATCCTGACACCACTCTTCAGAAATCAGCTCGCTGACATATCCTAATATAGTAGTCTGAGCAAAATAAGGAAAATAATCTTCTGATCATGACACAGGAAGCCAGCGGCAGTTACTTCTTCAGACCTTTTAATCACAGCTACAGAGCCACCTTCAGGGAACCAAAGTATCAAATGAAGCAAAGGAGATATACTTTAAGAATTGTGTACAATCGCATGGGCCCCGCTGGGGGCTTCTGCACATGTGGCATCTGGAAGAGAGCCTTCTCGGTGAGGTTCAGACTGGAAGCACTCAGGTTTGGTGTTATCCACACAGCATGGACTTTAAATGCAAGCCACTGCTCCTTTGGACAGTTCGGAAAAGCCTCTCCTGCGATCAGACAGCAATGATTTTCCTTTGATTCTGTACCAAAGTAAAGCTGAATTTTAATCACCTCCTTAATTCTTAGCTTCCCAGAGAGTATTAGGGATATCTCTCTGATGTTTTCAGTGAACCAGAGGCTCAGGCTCCCTGTCATCTGCAGCCAAGGACAAACTATAATTGGCTAGACCAGCAAATTGCTTTTCTTATTGGAAACTGCCATTGGCACATTAGATTGGAAGTAAAATCCTGACCGCATGGATATGGTGTGTCTTTTGACCATGCATCTGTAAGTGAAGCATTCTTCTAAACTAATTTTTATAGAGATAATTCAGTTTGTGACACTGAGGGATATAAATTTAGGCGATTACTGGGGATGGTTCAGCTGTCAGTGTTTTTTGCCCAGAATTCTTGCAGTTGCCTCTTTCGCCCCTCCTTAAACGTGTGATGGTGCATCCATCCTGTAAGGAGCATCCTTGGTGGATATAAGTGAGCAGTCTTCTTAAGAGAAAAGTGAAAGCTGAAGGGAAGGGTCTGCCACCATCACCAACGCTGTTCTCTGATGGCAGACAGGGGACTTTATATTATAGCTATCAATCACAGGAGTGTCCGCGGCTGTCTGCTATCCAGTCTCAGCTAGACACACTTCTGTGTGTCTGCAAGGCTTATTTCTAGGGGCTATAGATAGTTGGCTCTGTGCTCATTTTAGTGCAGGCTTCAGGCACCAGGAGACTCTTTACTAGTCTGTATGAAAGGCATTCGGAGCCATTTTTGTAATTAGCAAGAGAGGCATTGCAAGTCTCTGATGCAGAACCAACTGTTCTTTAGGTGTGACCAGCCATTCCTAGAGGAAGCAATGGGCTGACCTTGTTACACCAAAGATTGGGAAACTTGAGAGCGTGTGTGTTATATAATTCTATTGGTTTTTCAGAACTCCTCACTCCTCCATATCCATAGCAGAGATAAACATGGGGAGTACACCCCGACAAAGCAGGCACAACAGTTTGGAAGCAGATTCTCCAGAAAGATCAGGGTCAATGAAAAGAGCAAAACCAGGTATGGTTGTCCATGCCTGCAATCCCAGCATTAAGGATGCTGAGACAGGGGCTTGCTATAAGTTCCAGGTCAGTTTTGGCTATAGAACAAAAACCTTTCTCAAAAAAATATTAAAAGTGAAATAGGGGTAAAACTGTATGACTAATGTGATTTTCCTGAGAAACTTGGTATTCACCAAAAAAAAAAATCTAAGGAGAATTCTATCCTCAAATGGGATATGAAGAAGTAAGTTCAGCCATGTCTCATAGTTCTATTCTCTCTGTGTCCTCTCAATCAGAGGATTTTGAGGTTAGCCTGCTACAGTTTTAGTTCAGGGACACCAATTACAACTGTGACTTTTGGTGACCTTCTTTGGCCTCAATTGCTTTAGAATTAAAATGGGGGTAATAGCAATCTCTGCTGCATTTTGAGGAGGGTGAAATAATATCTGTTAAACATTTAGCACACAGTACATGCATATAAGGAAAACTCAATAAAAGCAATTGTTTTCCTTGATCTTGTAACTTACTCATATAGAGAAGTTGGGATTTGGCTTAGCACTGTCTGCATTCCTGATGTTCAGAGTACCCATCTGTTGTTCTGGTGTTTGTCAGGTATTGGGTGGACCATAGCTCTCATGGCAGTGCCTGCAGGATACAGGAGTCTGAGAACGCCTGTAAAAGGGTGTCCGACAAGACACCCATGAAAGGCTATCTTTGTGTGTTGTGGCGGGAGTTAAATTCCTGTAAGATATGAAACGGAATGTCACAAGAAGGACACCTTTGTGGTATACAGTGGATCATTTTAGTGAGGGCTAGATATTATTGAAGGAATCATATGAAATATAAGTTACTAATCTCTGAGGAGATGGGGAGCTATCTTAATATCTCTTCACTAAGTACAGAAAGGGTCATGGAGGCTGCAGATGTAGCTCAGTCTTTCCTAGCAGGTGTGAGGCTATGGGTTTGGTCTTCAGGAGCACATAAATCCGCTACAGTGGTGCATGTCTATAATATTATCACTCCAGAAATGGAGACAGGAAGATTAGAAGTTCAAGATCATCTTTGGTTATAGAGTGAGTTTGAGGCCAGCCTGGACTACACACACACACACACACACACACACACACACACACACACAATCTCAAGAAAACTATTTGCTATGGAGCTGTCTAACAGTGTCACTTAGACTAGCCTGGCTGATGGAGAAGGACACTCTTTGGAGAAGGAGTGCAGTTCTACCTTTGAATCAAAGCTGTTGGCTTAGAGTCTACATGCTTGGTAAATGTGGACTAATGAATGAAAGAATGAATAAAGGGACCCAAGAGATAGAATATCTATGTGTCAGATGTGGGCTCCATGGAATCAAGCTTTTACCAGTTCTTGAACGGACTCACTCTTCCGTCTTCACACGTAAGGAATCCAGACAGAAGTAAGGCTTTCTGTTTCCGATGCTGAGATTTTCATGGAAAGTTAACAACTCCGATTTTGTACCTGGAGATGCTCTTTTGACTTGGAGTAGTTCATACACAAGTCTGGGAAGGCTGTCTGGAGGTCTCGCACAACACTATGCCCTTGTTCATTGTACTGCATCCAACATGTGGTTGTTTCTCTGCGTTGTTGACTAACTACAAGCCCCTGGTGCTACTGATCCTTGCATCCGTTCTCAAGATCCTCAACATATTTTCCTAGTAAACACTTACATTAGACATGGATGCTTTGGACTGATGAAGACATAGAAGTACCTAAATTTCTGACTTATGGAACGGAATTATTATAGTTTAAGAGAGAAGACCCAGGCAGGGTGCCAGCTCTTGAGAAGAACAATTTCAGGAGCTCAAAGTGCCTTTTGATATTGATGGTAATTCTGAACCCATGGATCAGTGCCTCCATGGTCAGTGTCAAGGGAACTGTTAAGGAAGTATTTTTATACATAAACATCTTAAATTGCCTGAGTCTGTCTCCTTAATAATGAGACCATGATATTAATGAACCAGTCTGAAATTGCGTAGTGTTTTGTGACTCTCAGGAAGTTTCCATGTCCTCTAGAGGTGGATGTTTGTATTAAGTTTTAAGATGTTAATGAGAGACACTTCAAGCATAGTGTTCTGACTGAGGTCACAGAGGCAACCAAGGTTCAAAGCATTGAGGTTTGAATGTGAAATGGCCTTCACAAGCTTAGGCATTTGAACCCTGTGATGCCCTTCACCATCCGGTATTTTTGTTAGGGAAGGGTATGGTCTTTAGGAGGTGCAGAATTTGCTGGAAGAAGTGAATGGATAAGGGTGGTTGTTGATAGCATGGTCCCACCACCCTTGACCTTCTGTTTCTTGAGTGTGGTTACAATGTGGCCATCAAGCCTTCTCTTCCTGCTACCATGCCTTACCTGCAAGTTTCTTTTCTTCAGCACCATGCGGGTCTGTACCGTTCTGGGACTGGAAACCTAAGTAACAGACTCTTTTTCCTGTTAGTTGTTGTCAGAGTGTTGCATTATAGCAATGAAAAAGTAACTAATACAACATGCATAATACATAGCAGACTAAAACGTCATGGTAAGGGAGAGGAAAACTTTCCATGTATTATGTGTGTGTGTGAGAGAGAGAGGGGGGGGCAGGGAGGGGAAGGGGGAAAGGGAGAGAGAGAGAGAGAGAGAGAGAGAGAGAGAGAGAGAGAGAGAGAGAGAGAGAGAGAGAGAGAACTCTTGTGGCTTGGCTTTCGTAGCTTTTTTGGGTTAAACTGAAACTTAACCATTACTTTGGTTAATTGGAAATGGTCCAATAACTCAGAGACCAAGAACAATGAGTATTTTTTGATGAGGATGATCTCATAGGAAACCTGTAATTTACTACTCCTCTTCTTTATGATAATGAATATTCACATTTATGAAATGCTTCTGAAGAGGTTAAGGCCTGTCTAGATAAGACTGCACTCCCCGATTTGCACTGTTCTCTAGTTTGTGAAACAAGAGAGGGAGATGAGATGATTATTGTGTCTTTCACGCTGACACCCTCAAGGCCTAAGATTTCCTGAACCATGAATCTTTACTTCTAGGATTACTTTAAGAACAAATACTCAAAGAAAACAGATGTGCATTGACATAATGCTGCCTTTGTTTCCTTTCTTGTTGCTACGACAAAATGCCTGACATAAACAATGTCAAGGAAGAAAGTTTATTTTAGCTCAGTGTTTCAAGGGATTTGCCCATCATGGTGAGGAAGGCACAATGGAGCTTGTGGAAGATGGGACGTGAGGTACCATCGGGTTCACATGGTAGCAGACAGAGAGAGGACAGAGAGCTAGAATAACTGGACTAGAGTGGGTGTGACCTTCAAGGGCCCTTCCTTAGCAGCTTCTTTTCACCAGCCAGACCCCACCACCCAAAGGCTTCATAGCTTTCAAAGGACTGTCACAAACTGTGGAACAGGTACTGAAAATGTAAGTCATGAGGAAGATTTCAGACAAAGGCCATGATGTGACCATGTATTCATCTTTAAAATAGCCAATAGATCTATAATTGGTTGATTGATGGATTATGAGGACTACTAACATCCTCATCACATGTGTACTTTCTATTGACTCTGGAACTCAGGACAGATTACTGACAATTGCGCAGTAGCACTGGCACAAGTAGACGATGCGGAAGGAAATACCTAGGAGATTGCTCTCTGTCCCCCTCAGACTCCTCATCTCCATCTTCACCATGCAGTGGCTTGATTGGCTCAGAATCAAGAACACTGGGCTTCACCACCAGATGGTTTACCCAGCTCCATTCTGTGTGATTTAAATCACTCAGTCACAAAACTTGAAGCTTTTAAGTTAGTAGAGTGATCATCTGTTGGGGTATTTTGAGTCTCTGAGACTTCCAGTGTAGTCACAGAATGTGAATCAAAAGTTCAGATGCAATAGCAGCTTAACAGACACTCCTGTAGCTGAGTCTGCTTTCTTGGACCGGAACTCTGTGATCAACCAGTATGGTGAAAATGGATGTCACAATGCCTGGGCGGTGCCACCCTGTGTCCCTCTCCCAGGGACATCGGATCTTAGACTAGGGAGAATGGCGTTTACCACTTTGACCACACGACACTTCAGCCAAATCTTAAGAGAAGTTAGACTTGAACTTTGTAGAGAGATGTATTGAAAGATTTGCCAACTGCTTCTCCCTGAAAACTGATAATTTATAGAACTGTTAAGAGTGACATTGGAAATTAGGAGGACAAGGACAAAAATTCTATCATTCAGATATTGAGTCTACTTTAAATGGCAAAATCTAAACGTTAAATGAGAAATGATATACAGCACAAAGGAAGCATGAACTCCAGGTATTTCTTAGTGGTTGGAAAGGATGCACGCTATTTCCAATGATAAAGACTTGGGGTGAGTTTGTGAGGTATAGATAATGTATAGCCAGAAAGTCTTGGCAAGATTTCCTAAGTAAGGAAATATATACACGTATTTTAGTATGATTGAACATAAACACAAATATATGCAAGATGGAAAAGCAACAGACAACACTGCTAGCCTGCCTTTTCTCATTGCGAAGAAAAACAATTGCATGAGATAAAGACGAATTGAATCCTGTGCCTTGTTTTTATAAAGTGGCAGAATGCAATTATTTGCAACGATGATGAAGATATACATGTCAAAGTGCAGTCAGACATGACAGCCATTAAATGCTTGTTTGGAAGATGGCTGTTAATTATAGAAGATATTAGATACAGTTGGATTGAGAAGGATTATTGGCCAACTCAACAAAATTACTCTCAAGACTAGCGTCGTGCTATACTGGTGAATTTAATCCGATTGTATATTTTCAACTACACACAGACCTAGGGCTCAGACTTCCCTGCCTGGGTCCGTGATCAGCGGCTGTGTCTCTTTGAAAGGAATGTTCTCATGGCCACTGAGGTTTATGGAGTGCAAGCTGTCAGAAAGGTTGCTGATGCTGAAGAACTATTCCCAGAAGCTTTCCGCCAAGTTAGAGCACTGATGGTGTAGAAACAAGCAATGTGGGAAAAGCAAGGGTAGATGGAATTTGGGAGTTAAGCCAGGATTGGGTCTCAGGCTCATAGGTGTGGGTTCTCTTTCTTGGAAAGAATTGGAAAAAAGGAACCAGCTTCCAGTTCTGCAAGCTCTGGTTGCTATGTACTACTGAAAGCTAAGAGGTCAGTAAGAATTGTTAAGCACTATACATGTGCCTTATTTAGTGTCTGCTTTTCTTATGTCCCTGTCTTATTTAGGGCAACTATTTCTGTAAAAAGGTACCATGATCACAGCATCTCTTATAAAGGAAACATTTAATTGTGGTGACTCGCTTACAGTTTAGAGGTTCAATCCATCATGGTGGGGAGCATGATGGCACGCAGGCAGGCATGATGCTGGAGAAATCGCCGAATGCCCTACATCTTGCAGGCAAGAGGAAATCAACAGACATGCTGTGTGGTATCCTGAGTACATGAAACCTCAAAGCCCACCCCCCAGTGACACGTTTTCTCCACCAAGTCCACACCCACTCCAACAAAGCCACACCTCCTAATAATGCCACTCACTATGAGATTATGGGATTATGGGGCCAATTATATTCTTACTATCACATTCCCTTCTCAGGCATTGAGAGTCTAGAAGACTTAGCTAAGATTACATGGTTAGAACGTGAATTTATGGTGGTTCATTGTGTGAGCTACCCCTCTCTTTCGGTGATGAAATAAATACCAGCCAAAAAACATGAAAGGAGCGAATGGAGGGTTTATTTTGGCTTAGAGTTTGGGAATAAAGCCCATGATGGTGGGGTCGGCACGGTGGCAGGAGCACACAGGCTCACAGGTGGCCGTGTTTCATCCGCAGTTAGAACGCAGCTGTGGATGCTGGCGTTCCAGCAACGTCTGTTCTCCCTTCCATTCAGTCCAGGACCCATTTCACTGAGCAGTGCTACCCACATTCCCGGTGAGTCTTCCCTTCTCAACCCAACTCCCTTCTCAAGAGACATCCTCATGGGGTGCACAGGTCCTTCTCCTAGGCTATTCTAGATCTTGTCACCATCTGAATTGATTGACTAAAGAAATGGCATGATTTCTGGTCTTTCTGTACTAAAACCAGATAACCTTGGTAAACAAGAATGTGATTCTTCACCCTTACTGTGAGAGAAAGAGCTTAGAATTGGAGATATCTAGCCTCATGCTAGGTACTGTCCTCTTAAGTCAGAAAGTCATGTTCAGAACAAGGTACAAATGACAGAGAGGTTCTTTGTCTAGGGCTCTGCTACCAGGTGCTTAACACATAGAAAGACTACATGACTATATATTAACACATAGGAAGACTATATTCTATATATTTACACACAGGGAGACTACATTACTGTATATTAACACATAGAAAGACTACATTACTATATATTAATACATAGGAAGACTACATTACCATATATTGACACATAGGAAGACTATATTACTATATATTAACATATAGGAAGGCTACAGTCTATATATTAACCCATAGGAAGACTACATTACTATATATTAACCCATAGGAAGACTACATTACCATATATTAACATATAGGAAGGCTACAGTCTATATATTAACCCATAGGAAGACTACATTACTATATATTAACCCATAGGAAGACTACATTACTATATATTAACACATAGGAAGACTATATTACTATATATTAACACATAGGGAGACTACATTACTATATATTCAGAAACACAAAAATCAAGATGGCAGCTTTAAATATTCACTTTACAAAATGAAAACTTCTTCCAGGATTAGGTTTACCATCTTGGCCCGAGGCTGACACCTTGTGGAAGTCTCTGGTAATTGTTTATTTCTTGGTCTAGGAACAGTGGTTAAATCCTGGCAGGTGAAGGAAAGTGTGCTGGCATCTTAAACCAAAGAGAAATGGGCAAAGGAAAGTGAAAACAAAAGGCAAACAAACAGAACAAAGCAAAAAAACCCCCAGTTAGTTGAATTTTTAAAGACTCTGGGGAACTTATTTCAGAATTTAATATGAATTTGCTTTTATATTTACTTGTTTTTAGTATTTTCAGCAAAAAAATGATTAATTTACAATTTCTAGGCTCCTTTTTCAGGGTGTATGAACCAAAGGCCACCATTTTCTGCTCTACATATATTTGTGGGCCAGCTCTGCAGTCGATGACCGACTATCCGACTCCCCATCACTGACTGGCAGAACAACAACACGACACAGAGGCCAGTAACAGGGCTGGAAAATCGCTCAGTTCTCAAGTGGCCACAGTGAGCATTAAGCAAGCTCAGGGGCCTCATCATCACAGAGCCCTGCCTGTTGGCCTTTTGCTAGTTACTTTCATGCCCACAGTATCTCTCTAGTAAATCTAAGTTCTTTGCTAGCAGATATAATACACAACCTTAAATTGCTTCTAATGCAATCACTGTAACCATTTCCCTTTTTCTTAAGACCCCCATCTTTAAAAATGAGGAAATAAACCTGGCGGTTGTTGCACATGCTTTTAATCCCGGCACTCAGGAGGCAGAGGCAGGCAGATTTCTGTGAGTTTGAGGCTAGCTTGGTCTACAAGATCCAGTTTTAGGACAGGCTCCAAAGCTACAGAGAAATCCTGTCTTACCCCCCCAGCCCCCCCCCAAAGGAAAGAAAGAAAGAAGACAAAAATGAGGAAATAATCCTGCTTAGGTTGATGTTGGCTCATTGTAGCTTTGTGAGTGTGGACTGGGGTGAGGGTCGGTGGCCTGTCTTAACCACGCATCAGAACAACAAACTCCTGTTTTCCTTTACCCAAGAGGCTTTCTGGAGCCATCATGAAAGTATCCCATGCAGACCAAGGCAAAACTACTTTACAATCCATTCCTTGGGTAGCTCCCTATGAATCTACGTAGGGCCCAGGCTTTAACTCGATCTACACTGATCTAATGCTCTATGGATTAAGACTTCAAGGGACAGAATAAAGCAGGAGGTACCAGTAAGTTTCTGGGCAGTTTCTTTGAAAGGGAAAGGAATGTCTCAGCTCAGAAGTTTCCCATATGTCTGCAAATTGCATACCAAGAGCTGGTGATTTGATGTGCTCCAGGACGCCGGCTTACATCCTGGTGTGTCTGCAAGCAGCAGGGGAAGAATGTGCCTGAGGACCCAGAGAATCCCAGCTTGACACTTCTAAGTACCCTGAACCAGTGGTTCCGTTGAGAAGTATTTCTTGACAAGGTGCTGTAGGAACTCCTTCAGCCAATGGCCTTTGGGATGCTGGTCCACCTTGGATGTAGTCTCGGGTACTATATGTGCAGATGAAGGGACCTGCACCAGCCCCTTGACTGCTGGATTCGGTTCCAGTTCCCCATTCATGCAGAGGACTGCTGATCACTACTTTTTCTGAGACTACCCCTAAATTAATAAGCCTTTATTATACTCCACTGTGGGCTAGCGTGGGACTATTTTATTATAAATCGCAACAAAGAAATGTGCCAGTAGGAGAGAATTTGTCACTTGATGCACTGCGGTCCCAGCTGAGGTTGTCTTGTTCCAGGCCATCCCATAAACAGGTGTTCTCTCCAATCCACCTAGTAACAAGCACTTCTCACATTTTATGCTATCGCGGATGGTTTTTTCTCAGGTTTAAGCGGAAGTATAGTCCAGTGTTCTTGAGTGAAGAAAGCAGGTGCTGATGTGCTGGCCGTGAATTTCTGAGGCAGTGCTGTGAGAGCTAAGATTCTACTCCTCATGTGACCATTAGTGTTCCTTGTCAGTTTGACACTACCTAAAAGGACCTAGGAAAGGAGTCTAAGTGAGGGATTGTGTAGATCAGGTCAGCCCATGGGCGTGGCTAAGGGAGGATTCTCTGGATTATTTAATGGAGGTGAGAAGATCTACCCACTGTGGGTGGCACTGTCTTCTGGGCAGGGGGTCCTGGATTGTCTGAAGCAAGCTGAGCACTAGCAGGCATGCATCGATGCACAGATTTCTGCTTTTGACTGTAGATGTCATGTGACTAGCTGCTCCAAGTTCCCGCTGTCTTCACTCCTGCAGGGATGGATTGTAACCCGGAACATGAATGACTAGTCAAATTATCTCTTAATTCTCTCTTAAGTTACTCTGTCAGGGTACTTTATCACAAATAAACTGAGACACCTAGCCTATGGTGTATTGGTATAGCAGCAGCCCTAGACTAGGACACTAACTGAGAAAAACAGAGAAAGAACTGCATTTCTGTCATGTCCAAAAGACCATGACCAACAACTAGGAGGGAAAGATCCTAAGCCTAGCATTGGGCTTTTTATTTTACAACTATGGCTTATGGGAGGGGCATTATTGTCTGTGTAGGGCAACTCAAACTCAACTCTTCTGTATGAAGCACACATACACATAAGCAAAGCTCATAAGATAGCAGAACTTTCTTTCTCTACATCTCTGTCCTTTCTTTCCCTTTCTGAAAAGAGATGATTCTTGGAAGTCCACCCCATGCACACAACGTCCAAATCTTACACAAAGATGGATGATCCAGGAAGATTGCCACAGACACTCTGTCCTTCCTCATTCCCCTTGTGCCTGGTACAGTACAAATGTTATGTCTGTGCCAGCCATAGAGGCATTCAGAGATGTAGCCATCACAGGGAATGTGGATGCCTGCCTTTTTCTGGTTCTGGGGACTGGAGAAAACTGGGAACTTGGTTATTTATCCTAACAACAAGAAATAAATAATTTCCTCTTGCATGTGCTGTTGGGATTCTACGTTTTTCCCATGTGTGAACCTTTAGAACTGTTCTTGTAGATTCTCTCCTGGTGGCTTCTCAGAATTATATTAAAGAAAGGAAAAATGAGCTGAGTTTGATGGGGGTTAAAATGACTGGATTATATTAATAATTCTAAAGCCTAATGAACTGTCAAATCAAAGAGTTTTATTAAAGGTTACATGTCCCTTCCAACTAGAAACTTTGGCTCCGAATTTCTTTGAGGTTTTCTTAAATGATCTGATTTTATGTGGAAGAGCTTTTTTTTAAAAGATATATTTTAATTAATTCTTTAAGAAGTTCATACAATGTATTTTGATTATATTTTACCTCTCACTACTCCCCTTTACCCTCCCAGGCCCTCACTCCCTCCTCTCCACTCACTCTTAAAAGATAACTCACTTGTTATCTACCTTGTGTTATACATGTCCTCATGGGCATGGGGCCAATCCCTGGAGCATGGTTGGCATATCAGCGACCATATTCTTAAAGGTAGCTGATTCTCCCTTCCCCGGAAGCCATCATCTGCCAACAGCTTCTCAGTGTTGGGGTCTCCTGAGCCCCTTCCCATTCCATGATGGGATGGCTTTGTATTGTGCAGGTCTTTATGTCCCACAGCTGCTGTGTGCTCATGAGTAGAACAGCCCCGTTATGCCCAGAAGACACTGGTTTTCTCTAGTCCTTCCTGACCTCTGGCACCTTCAATTTTCCTTAAGCTTGGGGGTATGTGTGTGTGACAATACAGATACGCCATGTGTGACTCAGAACTCCATTGACACTTATTCTTTGCCCTTTGACCAGTTGTGAATTTCTGATTAGCCACTGTCCCTGTTCAAAGAAAGTTCTTTGAGGACATCTGAGAACTGCATCAATCAATAGGTAGAGAGATATGAATTTATAGGAAACTCTAATACAACGTCCATTTCGCAGGATAGTGGCAGTAGGTTCATTCTTGGGGCCTGTGAACTCCCAAACCTTGGGTACTTGGTTAGACTGACAATGTCAAACATGCCTTTTCTACTGTGCAACCTTAAATCCAATCATAAAGCAATTGGTTAACCTGTAGCATTGCAGCCACTATTGTACCCTTAGGCATGCCTCGTCAGGCTGGTTATTTGTAGTGCACAGGGTTCAAAGCAGGATAAGACTATTTATGACTTCTCACCCCTAGCAGCCTTCATAGCACCTTCCAAGGGCATGACAGTCAGTCAACACGGAGGAAGCTTTCTGGTTAGTAGCTACTTCATGTCTCCATGTACTGTGACCAGTGTGCCTTTAACTAAAGGGTATTGTCTTCAAGTTTTGGGGAGCAAACAAGAACAATAGCAATAGACTATATTGTTTTCGGAGTCTTCTGAACTTCCTAACCAACAACTGGGGTGGGGAGCCTACACCCAGCTTCTTGATTTTACGATGTACAATGTATGGCTTCTTAGAGGAATATTCTCTGGAGAAAAACTCCAGCTAACCTTGTGAGTGAGTGGATGAGTGCGTGCGTGTGTGTGTGTGTGTGTGTGTGTGTGTGTGTGTGTGTGTGTGTGATGTGAGTGTGTGTGTGTGATGTGTGTGTGTGTATGTGTGTTGTGTGCATATACCTACCATGTTATAGCAGATTTCTGATTCTTTTTTAAACATTCTTAGTGTCTACTGTTCCTTTCCTTGCTCCTTGTGTTCTACCAGCCTATCTCTCTCTCCACTTAAACTCCTAAAAACTCCCTGTTGGACCTTTAGTAAATGTAATGAACCATAGTTCTAGGTGTAATATCTACCCTGAGTACCCATAACCATCTCTAGAAGAGAATCAGAGTGCTTCATGTGGGAGAAAAGGACATCTTTATAGTGTCCACCAACATTCCAAAGTGCTGTACATAGCAAAGAGCAATGTCATGGTGTCCACCAACACTTCAGGGTGCTGTACTTGGGCAAAGAGAGTGTCATCATGGAATCCATCAACACTTCCTTTCACAGGCTTCTACACCTTCCAAAAAATGAGGATCTGGAGCAGGCAAAAAGGCATTTATCAAAAGTTCCACTAAAAGCATGTCCCAGCTACTGGAAACCAGGGGAAATGTCCTTAATCTAGGAAGAGCTCCTTGCTGATTTGAGTCCAACGAGACTGTGATGACGTAAGAAGCCAAACAGAGAGGCAATTTGGCATTTCAAAACCAGTCTCTGTGTGTAACCTGCATTCACTACACAATAGAATTCCTTGCTTGGCGGCTTCCAAAGCCCACAGCAAGACCCAACATCTCAGCCTGTAGACCAGAATACAGCTCTCAACTACTGCTCCAGCACCATGCTCCCTGTCATGATGATAATGAATGAAGTCTCCAAAACTGTAAGCAGCTGCCCAACTGCTTTCTTTTATAAGAAAAGAAAAAAAAATCCTTAAATTACATTTTAATTAGTTTTTAACGTTCAAATGACTGTAAGTATTGATAGCTTGCTCAGGTCTATTCCTAGAGATCTAGGAAGGTCTCTGATAAGAAAGAGTGACATTCTCAAGGTCTGGCAGAAAGAGCCTACACCTTTCTCTCAGTGTGACGTGAACATGAGGATAGCTCTATTCGGTGAATGTGGTGTGAAGAGGCTCTGCCAACAGAACTGTAGCCACAGAGAAGGAGCCTAGAATGGGAATGATGACCCTGACCCCCAGTGTCTTCCTCCTCTCACACTTTCAGACTCTGTCCTGATTAGACCAAGGAGGTGAGACAGTCCAGAGACATTGTCTATTTCCTAGATGCCTGCTCTAGACAACACCGAAAAGTTTAGAGACAGGGTGGAGACGTACACCTCCTTGAGATATTGATGAACAAAAATCTTAGGCACTGTGAGAAACACTGTTGGGAATTGTCTTTTGCCAAGTGCAATGAAGAATGAACCAGAATGACAGAAATATGAGTGCTAGGCACATTCACCAGTAGCTGGGGCTTGGCCATCTGAGTGATAGTCTGCGCCATGCTTAGATCTAGTGCTGACTGTTTGTATCAACTTCTCATTTGCTCTTAAGTCTATTCTTGCTATTAAAATCTCAAATTTTTAATAGGTTATATAAAGTAGGTATATTAGATAAACAGATGTAGGTAAATAAGTAGATGTTCAGATCGATGAATGGTTATGGGAAATGCCCTTGAAATCATGGAACTTGAGTAGAACCTTGACCAGCCACCTGCAAGTCAGAAACCTGGAACGCTAGAAACACGACTGAGTGCACCTCTAACAGATAAAAGACAAAGAATCAAAGAAATTGTTATAACTCTGGGTCTTGAGGTTAAAGGCCTGAGCACCCACAGAACCACTACTGGAAGTGCTCGAGTCCAGAGGCAGATGACGTTTCAGGTCTGATGTTCAAGGACAGGAGAAGGATGTCCCAGCTCCGGGACGTGGTGAGCTCACTTTTCCTTAGCCCTTTGGTTTTACCTGAGACTCCAAATGATTTAATAGTGTCTGCTTCCCCTTAGGGCAGAGCATCCCCTCTCATTCTCCCTGACAAACACTCTTCCGACACACGCAAGGTAATTCTTTACCACCTATCCAGGCATCTCACCGTCTAGTCAAGCTGAGACCGAAAGGCAGCCATTATAGCACAGAAGCCAAGTGGCTTAGAGAATAGAAGTTGAGGGCTTTGGATAAGATGGATCCAGGTTAGAGACCTCTCACCTGTTAGCACCTGGTTCTGCACCACCCTCTCCTGGTACGGTCTGTGCACCTCCATGCTGGCCACAAGCTTGGGGCAAAGGCCTGGGGATTGAACAAAAGACACACACAAAGAGACCTGGGTCATTCGACAAGAGATCACCGAATGCCACTTTATTCAGCTTATTTCAAAGCTAATATACTGTAACATGAGGGCCGGCATGTTGGGGTATCTGTCCCGTCCAGTACCCCACAGCAGGCAGGCCCCAAAGAAAATTACACACAGGACTCCAAGTCCCAAAGAAAATCACAGAGTCTACATTAGGTTATAAACTGATTGGCCCATTAGGTCAGGCTACTTATTAGCTCTTATAACTTATGTTACCCCATTATCCTTATCTACGTTAGTCACATGGCTCAGTACCTTTTCCAGTGGGGGCAGCTTACATCTTTCTTCTCCGGTGGTCTGGGCAGAACTGGAAGCTTCCTGCTTCCCAGAATACTCCCAGTCTCTTTGCTCCACCCCTACTTCCTGTCTGGCTTTCCCGCCTATACTGCCTGCCTGGCCAATCAGCGTTTTATTAAAATTTGATTGACAGAATACAGCCAATTCTCCCACACCAATATACCTTGGCCCCAGTAAAGTAATTCCCACCCAGCCGGGGAGGGGGGGGGAGGTGAGGGGAACTGGCACCATGTGGGTATCTTCCCAGGTAGGGGGTGGAGAGCAGAGGCAGACAGTGGGTCAAGCAGAGAGAGAAACTGGCACCTGTAGGAACTCTCCTGGGCAGGTGGGAAATTGCCATACCAAAGGTAAATCAAAGCCCTACGGCTAATTCACCAGGCTAGCAAAGTGAGCAAAGGAATTAGCAGGAAGCTTAGCTATCTAACCAAAATAGCCCTTGTGACTTGCACTCCCAAGGAGCAGGGGTAAAACCCAGGGCCCTACACTCACCATTGGGCAGGATAAATCCTGGTTAGAGAACTCCCACCATTGGATAAGAGAGATCTTAGTTAGAGACCCCCCCCACCATAGGATAAGATAGATTTGGGTTAGAGACTCCCCCCCACCCCCACCCCCCGCATTGGATAAGATAGGTCTGGTTAGAGACCCCTCCCACCATTGGACAAGATAGATCTTGGTTAGAGACATCCCCCACCTCTCTTCAGCTTGTTGACCTTGGGCTTTGTTTCTCTTTGGTAAATGGAGACCAATCCCCATAATAACTCTTTCCTGTAAGCTTGTAACAAAAGAAGGGCATGGAGTTTAGCATTGGCCAAGGGCTCAGCCCAGAGTGGACAAGTGCTGTGCTATTGCTGGTGGAGGAAGGAGAATCAGAGTGTGTGCTTTAACCCCAGCTTTCGTGGTCTCTTTGAGGAGTCTCCAATCCTTCCTTACAACAGCTAAGACACAGAAGACTCCCCTGCTGTTGAAAACCCTAGATGAGTTCAGGCGGTGGCGGCACACACCTTTAATCCCAGCACTTGGGAGGCAGAGGCAGAAGGATCTCTGTGAGTTCAAGGCCAGCCTGGTCTACAAGAGCTAGTTCCAGGACAGGCTCCAAAGCTGCAGAGAAACCCTGTCTCGAAAAACCAGAAAAAAAGAAATCCCTGGATGACACGGAACAAAATATCTACACAACTCCTTCATGACTTAGCACAAAGCAAGGTCACCACCCCCTTCTGGAAGCCTGCCTCTTACTCCTCCTGGGTTCTGCATTGTTCTTACTCAAGTGCTTTAACTAAGTAGATGCTTTAATAACTTGGTGGATTTTATAAAGGCCGTAAAATACATTTCATCTTTAGGAGCTAACATATATGCTGTTTATCATGATTTCTGAAAAGTTCCATACAGGGACTCAATTACAGAAAGCGCACAGAAGGAGCTTCTTGGGCAGTTAAAAAGGAAGGATGTGTATATTAGTCCAACATTATTTATGATGTGGAAATCTTAAACCCCTTCAGTGCTGCACATAAGTCAATGGAATGCTTTTTCCCAAGCTGTGTATAAATTAATGCTAGAGATCAAAAAATAATGCTCATAATGATTTATTGACACAGACTTGAGTTATTAAAATCAGACAGATGAAAGGCATTACTTTGATTGTGGCCAGGTGTAGGACAAAGAAAATCCAAGACTGGAGAAGGCTTTTTGCTGCAGTCGCAAAACTGCCTTTCTGGTAGCCTATAACCCATGCCACATGCATCCTTACACACCACGTACACTTCAGAGTTCCGGCCTTGATGGCTCTGTTTCCCATCCCACAGAACTGATTCATTTGGATCTATCTACTTCTCCCCTCCCCACTTAAAAAAAGCTTAAGTTCATTTTTTTTCAAAACTTGGCTTACATAGGATATTAATATATGTTTGTCAAATGGCCTGATTCATCTGTCTCTTTGAGCTGTACTGATTTTCGTAGGTACAGGAAGAGGAACTTGTAGACAGCATTGGTACCTTATCAGCTAGGTTTAAAGTCAGTTCCGCCAACAGAGCATTTGAAGCTTTGTGTAATTGGATGCTGTGCTGCTCCCATAGACTGATAGCAACTGTCCTGAGGGAAGAAGGCCTTTCCCCTTGGTGTTGAACAAACTGCGTGAACAGGTCTGTGTATCATCTGTAAATCTGTTTTCTCCCAGTGTATCTCATATTTAATGTTCTTATTAAAACATCTCCTTACCTGTAGACCAGCATCCTTGTTTCTGCTATGACTCTTGTGCTGCTGATTTTGATAAGAGGTTTGAGTCTAATGTTTGTGTTGTCTTTGGCTTTTTACTACTGCGACAGAACAGCATGCCCAGCACACAGCTTGTGGAGGGAAGAGAAGGTTTGTACACTGTGAGGTGACAGTCCATCACTGAGGGAAGACAGAGCAGAAACTCAAGCAGGGCAGGAACCGATGCAGACGTCATGGAGGAGAGCTGCTCGATCTGATCCTTCCTTGCCTGCTCAGTCTACTTTCTTATAGCAGGCAGAACCAAGTTGCCAAGGGATGGCCCTTCCCACTGAGCTGGGCCCTCCCATATCAATCATTAGTCAAGAAAATGTAGCACAGGTTTGCCCGCAGGCCAGTACAGAAGGGGTATTTATTCAGTTGAGTTTTCCTCTTCAAAAATGGCTCTCGCTTATGTCAAGTGGACAGAAATCTGACCAGCACATATATGAAAGGTATTTCGTGTACTTGACGAAGTGTAAAATTAGTTCAACTTTACTAAACCCTACCTTCATCAACCCAATCAGGTATTTTATTTCTATAAGTAATATTTTAGTGACTTTTGCAGCAATTTCTGTGAGGATCTCAAGTAGAACCCCCCCTCCCAAATCCTCTAATATTTGACCTCACAGGCTACTTCCTGATAGATCATAGAGGTTATATGTGGAGAGGCCTTTAACTGTGGAGTTCTCTGATTGTCAGAAGCCAATTTGAATTGTATGGACTCAAGATTGCTGTTTCCTCATGGTGACACACATGTAGGTTGTCTGGGGATGACATAAAGATACAGCTTATGAGGCACACATGCTCAAATTTGTTCTTAAATCCCTCTGGGAAAGACCTTTTCATCCTCCTTAATGAGATATTTGCAAACAGATGGATGCAAAATAGTGTTCCTGGTAAAGTGTAGGCTTCATACGCAGAGCAAATATCAGTAAAAAAAAATTAGTAAACAACAAAGAATTTTGGGCTCCCATGTCCAACTTTGATATATGTTTTGCTTCACCTTATTATATTTTACTTTGTCATGTTGGGTTGTTTTCTCTCAGAAGTCTGGTCTTTTCTAGCAAGAGACAAAAAGGGTGTGGATCTGGAGGGCCCAGGAGGTAGAGAGGAACTGGGAGGAGTAGAGGAAGTATAAACTATAATCAGGATATACTATATGCGAGAAGGATCTATTTTTAATGGAAGGGTGAAAATGAAAAACAAACAAAACGTACAAAACAACAACAACGAAAACCCTTAGTGCTGGGGATCAAATTCAGTTCCTCATCTCAACACAAGGACTCTACTGACCAAAATATTTCCCCAGTCCAAGATTATATTGATTGATTGATCGATCGATTGATTGAGACAGGGTTTTTCTGTGCTCCTTTGAGTCTGTCTTGGAACCTGCTCAATAGACCAGGCTGGTCTCGAACTCACCTACCTCTGCCTCCTGAGTGCTAGGATTAAAGGCATGAGCCACCACTGCCCGGATATACCTTTAAAAAAAAGTTCCCAGGTGACGCCAAGGATGTTGATCTGAAGACTATGATCTGAGACTTTCTTCTTCAGTACAGTAGAAGCTGCTGACCTCTCCATGGTTCCTTTGCCCAACTGGTGGTTGAAATGCTGCCACCTGCTGGTCAAAATAGAGACTTCGTAAAAGAAGCCACAGCTGTAGAAAATGGTGAAATCCACAGTGATCTGTGAATTTTTTTTTAAATATTAACTGTGTGTTCTATATAGGAATTGGGAGTAGAAAAATTATTTTTGTTCTGATGCAAAGATGTCATTTCAACTGTAGTGTGTCTAGAAAAACATTTAGAGCACTCTGAGCGCTGTTTCCAGCCTCAGGATGAGAACCACAGCTCTTGGTGCACCAATCACCTGCTGCTTTCATGCCTCCAAAGCAGAGACAGAGGCGGATGCACCTCAGCATGCAGGCACTGCCCTGCTCTCTTTTGAGCCTCTATCTATTCATCTGTATAATGAGGAGGTAAGATACATCAGAAAGTATTTTCTGGTATTTTTTGACTCTGCTGAGGCTATATTACACTCTACTTTGCCCCTGAAGGGAGGAAGAATACTATTTATTAATAGAATGAGTTCTGTTCTTTGACTGCATGCCAGCTTTTTATTTTTATAAAACTATCTTCAATGTTTTGGGCCTCATCAGCACTTCTGCCCTTCCTTCCCAGGTCACGGTATCTGTAGTTCCATAGTTAGTTACAGGGCAACTTTATTTGCAGAATTAAGACCACCACAGGCATGGAAATAGCTGTCATATTAGCCTGCTGGGGCTCCCACAACCAAGTCCCACAGACAGGGAGAATTCACCAGAAATTCACCTCTCGTGTTGAGAAGTCGACCAGCAGACTTCATGTGTTACTTTGGCCTGAGCTGTCTCTCTCTTGGCCTTGATCTGTGGGTGTCTTCAGGCGGATTTGCTTTCATGTCTGAATCCACATTTTCTCCTTCTATCAGGAAACTCGTCTCTCTGGATTAGTGTCTATATTAGTGATCAGTCTTAACATCTTACTTTAGAATGGCTGGCTGGCTGGCTGACACTTTGAGGCACAAGGAGATAGGGGCTTCAATGTATGAAATGCAGGAGACTTACTTTTAAACTCATGTCCAAACGCCTTTCAAAACCATCTTATGGGGCTGAGAAGATGGAGCAGTAGATAAACTACTTGCTCACTGTGGTGGTTTGAAAGAAAATGGCCCCCAAAGAGAGCGGCACATTTATTAGGAGGTGTGGCCTTTTAGGAGGAAGTGTGTCACTGTGGGGGCGGGCTTTGAGGTCTCTTTTGCCCAAGCTTTGCGCAGGGTGACATTCAGACCTCTTCCTGTTGATTGCAAGATGTAGGACACTCAGTTCCAGCTCCAGTACCATGTCTGTCTGCATGCTGCCATGTCCCACCATGGATAATGGACTGAACCTCTGAACTATAAGCCACCACGATTAAATGTTTTCTTTTATAAGGATTTCTATGGTCATGGTGCCTCTTCACAGCAATAGAAACCCTAAGACACTAAGCAAGCTTGAAGACATGTGTTTGAGTCTCCAGTATTTACATAAATACTGTATGTAAGTATGGCAAGCGGCATGTATCTGTAATCCTAATACTAGTAGACAGAGACAAGGAGAATCAGGCAAGTCCTCACTGGCCAGTCAGTCTAGTGTAGCCAATGAGCTCCGGTGACATGACAATGAGTCTGGTGACAGACTCGACTCTAAAAATAAGGCAGAGAGTGTGAAGGAAATACTAATGTAGATATCTGGTCTCTATATGTGCATGGACAAACACATACACACACACACACACACACACACGGACACACGCATACATGCACACACACACACATGCACGAATGCATGTACATACACACATGGACACACACATACACGCACACATGCACGAATGCACACACACATACATACACACACATGGACACACACATACATGCACACATGTACGAATGCACACACAAACACATGCATGTGCACAAACACACAAATGCATATACATGCATGAATTCACACACACACATATAGACACACATACATACACACATGCACAAATGCACACACACCTACACAAACACATGCACATACACATACACACACAAATGCACACACACACATACATGCACACACACATGCACACACACACACACATTCATGTCTTTTCATTTTTGAAACAGAATAGTTTCCTCTTGTCCTTGTAGCCACCTAATCTTTTTGTTTCTCTGAGTCTCACAGTCTAAAGTCTGGGAGAGCTTTTTCCAGGGATCACTGTATGCCAGACCCCAGGGGGAAGCAATGAGTTAGAGGACCTAGTTTCATTCTAACGCAGTACTTTCTTTACCAAGACTCAGGTATGCTGCCCTCTCTCTGGTACTCAGTTTCCTCTTGTACAAGTGGGCATAACAGGAGTCTAGAGATGCCACAAAGTTAAGAAAGAACTGGCATAAGGCACATAGCATCCTTAACAATGGAGTCCCAGAACATGGCAACACACAGTGCATGTTCAACCTTGCATAGTTTTTCTGAGGCAGAGTGGGTCTTGTAGAAATGTTTCAGAGTGTTTCAAAGACTATGCCATGTGCCTCCTGAAAACAATCTCTGCTGTCCTGCTTCCCTCTGAGTCACCTTGCTGATGGGAATATCTAAGACACACCTCTGCCTCCCCACTGCCTCTATGGGGGCCACTCAAAATGACAGTTACCCCAACAACTGACTTCACCGCTACAGCTCAGGTGCTTTGATGTGAGCTCTGAAACCCCACCATCACATGCATTTGACAAAGCTTCTTTCCGTATCATCCTCCAGTAAGACAGGAGATGTAACATCAGGTCCAGCATTAGTGTGTGTGAAAGCCAGGGTCAGGAAACCACCTGGTGCAAGCGTTCGTCAATGCCAGAACGCTGGGTGGCACGTGGGGGAGTCTTTGTGAGCTCTAATCTTCTTGCTCCACCCTGTGCACAAGTAGCCCAGCGCTTTCTTTTGAAGTCTCTGGTAGACACCTGCCATAGTTAAGCAATTGCAATAGTAAACAGGTAGAAGCATTAATAAGCCTGGTATGCTTAAGCAAAACTTTGCATCGTTGTTCAAAAATTTCAATTTAATGTTTGAATGTATATATATTTATATGTATGCTTATATCTATCTTATAGAGCAAAGTTTATAGTCTGCATATACTTTCTAATGTAGTTTCCATGGCAGCTTAACCAGGAAGCATTTTCGCTGCTATTTTGATGTTTGAGTTTATTCTATACATTTCCTACTTTCTTTCCACTTAGGGTCATTTCAGCTGCTTCTCGTTTTGTAAGTTATAGTGTGATGTTGATCTTGGACATTTATTTTCCCGTTACTCCTTCTTTCAAATCATTTTCTTGAGATGAATTTCTGGATGTGGATTATTCAGTGCAGGTTTTACAATGAACTCATTCTATGTCCCTGCGAAGAACAGCACATTCCCTCTCTCTCCCGCCGGTAAAACCTAGTCTTGCTACAGAGGGGAGAGCGCCCTCTGCTGCTTCAAAACAGTACTTCGGCAATGTTTCGCATTTCATTAGAAATTGAGACCAATTCTGTGCCGGGATTGGGTCAAACCTCAGATTGGACATTAAACAACGGGAAGACTGTTCAGCGTATCAACTCACCACAGACTGTACTTACAGAGGGCATCCAGGCCTCTTTTTTGCATCATTTGGAAAAGCCCAAGTTCTAATAACTGGTTGCTGAGAGCTGCTAATGCAAATTTCTGCACAGGAAAGTAAGCTGAGCTACAGGACTCTGCCCCAAGAGTACATCTGTACTCTGTCCTGAGCTTCTGGGCCGTCCTCGACTCTGCCCTGAGCTTCTGGGTCCTCTGGGACTCTGCCCTGAATTTCTGGGCCCTCCTGGACTCTGCCCCGAGCTGTTGGGCCTTCCTGGACCCTGCCCTGAGATGCTGGGCCCTCCTGGACCCTTCCCTGAGCTGCCGAGTCCTTCACCCTGTTGCCTTCTCCTTCTCATCTGTGCAGGCTTGCCTCAGTGACATTAGCAAGCTCTCCAGCTCTGCGGTTTGATCAGATGCTCCTGAGAAATGGCTTCCCCATTTTTCTTAGTATTTGAATTCTAGTTGACTTTGGTGTCTCACATTAATCCTTTCTTTCTATTGTTAAGTTACAAACTCTTTGGAGCCAAACTCCCTTTCTCTCTCACTTCTGTAAAGAGGATTAGAGAGCTGGAGTGGATGACATCACTCCAGAACGTGATCACAATATGCCATATGGCAACCACCATCTACTGCTGGTTATGAACACTGCAGTTAGGTAAGACAATGGTGCTAGCATTTGAGAGTCTCCAGCCATAGCTTGTCTCTCTGATAACCTCAGGTATGTACGGGTGATGGGGACAGACAATGCAGGCACAAAGCATTCCTGCGGCACTTCCATAATGCAGTTTATTGCATAAAAGAAGAAGAAGAGGAAACAAGAAAAGGGCTCAGATCAAAGCCTTTATTTCATGGATAGGCCACAGCACCCTGAATTTTGTGTCTGATTACAGAAGGTAAGGAAGGTAAATGCGTGTGCCCCATGTGTTTGCACACTCCCTCCCTCCCTCTGCCTAGGATTAGGTTCTGCCCTGGTGTTTTGTACATTTTGAAACTCCTGTTGATGTTTTATTATTTTTCAAAAGTGTTTTTATTTTTATTTTATTTTAATTTTTTGTGTATGGGTGTTTTGCCTGCTTATGTGTCTGTGTACCACATGTATGCACTGTCCATGGAGGCTGGAAAAGGGCTTCAGTTATTCTAGAACTGGAGTTACAGATGCTTGTGAGTCACTATGTAGGTGGTGGGAATTGAACCCAGGCCCTCTGAAAGGGCAGTCAGTGCTCTTAACCTCTGAGACATTTCTCCAGCCCTTTTATTGTTAATCTTAAAAAATTAATTTTATTTTATTTGTATATTTGTATATCACCGTTTGGAGGAGTGCATGGGATTAGGTGAAGAGAAAGGTCCAAAAAACACTGGTTAGACAGCATAAAGGAAGACTATGGAACCTTGGGTATGACAATAACACAAGCATCTAGGACTGTCCAGGATAGGAACAACTGGAGAACCGCCATAAACAAGCTACCCAGGCATGCTTCAGCATTGCCGGGGCATACATGATAACATGTATATTCATGTGTGAGTGTCAAACTTGGATGCCATGCCTCAGAACCATTATTTAATTATGTATGTATGTATGTATGTATGTATGTATGTATGTATGTATTTATTGTCTTGTGAGACAGGATTTCTTAATGGCCCAGAGCCTGCCAAAGATGCCAGTCTGGCTGACCAGTGAGCCCCAGCGGTCCACCTGTTGCCATCTCTCCAGAGCTGGATTACACACATGCATAACCCTGGTCGTTCACATGTGTGCTGGTCATTGAACTCAGGTCTTCATGCATGCATGGTGAGCACCTATCCACTGAGTCATCGCTCAGCCCCACTCTCCCGTTCATCTTAAAAAGCCACCCCTAACCTCCCCTTCTCCCGCAATTCACGCTTTCTACAGACGGTCTCTGCTCTGCCACCTGCTTTGCATACATTTATTTCCCATTGCCCTTATTATAATGTGTCAGTGTAAATTTATACACGACACATTTGTAGTTTCTATTTGCCATTGAGCTGTTTTGGCCAGAAGTGTCCCCTGACCATCATGGTGTCCTGGGCCTGAGGACACCCGCGTTGTGTTCAGTGAACAGATGGATGTGTGAGTCTCTAGGAACTGGATCATGACTGTGTCTCTGAGGATGCTGCCCCACCCTCCTGACATCGTCTTACCTCGTGAGGATGAAGATGTGATGTGGAACCTGCAGCACCCAAGTAAAAAGTTGGACACTGCAGCATTGCTGTCATCCCAGCACTGGAGGGGTTTTCTTAAGTCATTCTATTGCCAGTAAAGACTCAGGAGTCAGATATTAGGGTGAAACCCTGATAGATTAAAGAAGTGATGGAGGAGTGACCATCTGACCTTCTCGCCACACCTCCCAGACCAAAAGGAAAGCAAAACATCCCAAACAAAAGCAAACAAAACAACAACAGAAACCTAACCAAACAAACAAAACAGGTGAACCTCCAAGTCCCTCCCTACTCCTTCCTGTGCCTCTCTATCTGTATCCTGAGTCCTCTGTGTTCTCTATGACTAATTATTAACATCTAGTCGCTGGCTCTGACCCCTGATTCATGATTAACTTTATTAACGCAGCTTCAGGGTGTCACAGTGTGATCAAATATCCTGAGACACCGGAGAGGCAAAGACAACAGGCACCTAGGCTGACTGACCAGCTAATCCAGCAAAGCAGTTGAGTGTCACATTCAGTGGGCTACATTGTTTTAAAAAAATAAGGTAGAGAGTGAGGTAAGGAGACACCGTGGGGTCTCTGCTCTCCACACAGACACACACACACACATGAAAATAAAGTGAGGTGCCACTCGTGGAAATACGTCGTGGGCCATAATGCGACTCGATAAACTACTTGTGACAAGACTGCACGTGACATGGTTCTTGTCCTCAGAAGGCCACCTAACAGAAATGTTTGAAACACAAGGACACCTATGTATTTATTCAGAAATATCCAGCAGAACAGTGTCTCAAGAACGATATGAGAAGTTCAAAAGAGGAGAATAAAATGTTTTAGCAATGTTAAAAAATAGAACACTTAAGTATTAAAAGTGTGAGATCAGACCAGGAATGAATAAGAAGGGCTGTGAACCATGCACTTCCATCTTAGGTATCAACGATAGACACAAGCTTTGTGCTCCTGTCAGGCCCCAGGGTCTTCCTTCCCCCACCAGTGTAGCAAAGAAACACATACCTCATTGCAATGTGTGGCCTCAGTTAGTATTTGTGATTGAATGTAGAGTCTGTGTCTTCCAGGCAAGCACTCTGCCACTGAGCTAAACCCAATCCTCTCTTTACTTTTCATTTTGAGACAGGCTCTCACTAAGTTGCTCAGGCTAGCCTTAAACTTCTTAGCGTGGTCCTCCAAATAGTAAGGATTATAGGCCTGCACTGCCAGACTTTAAATAATCCCTCTCTAAAGATTTTCAGCTGTCCAATCAATCTTTTTTTCTTTAGTCCTTTAATAGCAAATAACAAGTCCCCAGCACCTCCGGACCATCTAGACACATCTCATTCACATTTTCTGCCTCTAAGAACCTACCTGACACTGTGGTCTATGGATGAAGAGAGCTCAGAGCTACCTAATTAATTATTCCCAGCACCAATTTGCTGTTTTTTTCTTTGTTCATTCATCTGCCAACCCAACATTTCCTTTCCTCTTCTTTGTTTTCAATACAGAATCTTGCTGTGCATCCTAGTTTATCCGCACACTCCAGCTCCTCCCAGGCCAGCTTTCTGGATACTAAGATTATAGTGATAACCACTAAACTCAGCATCATTTCACTTGTCTTTGCCTTGCCTTGCCTTTCTTGGCAGGGGTTCACTATGTGTGTAGCCCAGCCTGGTCTTGAACTCAAGGTCCACTGACTCTGCCCCCGGGATGCTAGGATTACAGGCATATGCAACTATGCCCAAGAAGCATTTCAGAGAGTGTCAGTCTCAGGCTGAGCCCAGGGTCTGCTGAAGGCAGGGAGTCCTAGCCATGCTAATGTGAAGTTTGTCTTATATGAATCAGGTAACAGTAGATAAACTCTCTTAGGATTTTAAACTCTGATTGATTGTGTGGCTCTCCTCCCCCTCTGTTGACTTGCTTTGGCCTTTTGAAAAATTTCCCCTACTTGAATAAATAATGTGAAGCAAATGGGACTGGGTGGTGGCTTCTGAGGCAACATCAGCCCCTCCGTGCTGCTGTGTGGCCTTAGAGAGATCAGAAGGACTGTAAACCGGGAGCAGCACCGGGATCCCAAGGATGGTCAATGTATTCATAAACATATAAATGATAGCTTACATGACGTATTTCTGTGATACTAAAGAGGCATATACATATTTTTATATGTTCACTGCAATACTATTCATAACAGCAAAGAATGAATCAGTGGTTTGTCCATCAACTGACGGATGAGGAAAATGTGTTATACAGACATAGAAGAGTACACAGTTAGGTAAAGATTGAAATTCTCTTATTTGCAGCAACGTAGATAGAACTGGAGCCCTTACATTAAGTGAAAGAAGCCAGACACAAGATGAAAACTGCCAGCTGTTTGTGGTCATTAGTGAAACCCAAAAGGCAAGCTCATAGCCCAGAGTGGGACAGTGGCCCCTACCTGTGGAGAAGCCCCAAGGCAGGGGGAATGCAAAAAGGTCAGACGAAGACACTGAACGCCAAGAGATCTCTTTTGGCTCATAGGATAACTGTGATCATATCAATCATTTCTAAAACATTTCTAAATATCTGGGGAGAACACAGTCCTGAAATGTAAAAATTACTGCTGTTTGAGGAGATGGATGTGGAGTAGCATCCAGTTTTTTCTAAGTTTTTCCAGGTGACACCGCAATTCCTGATCACATAATTGGCATCCATGTTAATGACCTTTCCAGTTTCTGTGACAAGGAAGGAAGGGTTCATCTTGGCTCACAGTGTGTGAGTATAGTGAAGGCAGCTCACATGATGGCAGGAGAAGGAGCAGGAGCAGGAGGTGGCTGGTTAGTCACACTGGAGTGAGGAAGTAGGGAGAGATGATTGCTGGTGCTCAGTAAGTTTGCTCGGGTGTATTCAGTCAGGACTCCAGGCCGTGGAATGACGCTACCCACATCCAGGATAAGTTGTTCTATCTTAACAACTCAGTCTAGAGACTCCTTCATAGACAAGCCTAGAGGTTTGTTTCTTAGGTGATTTTAGATCCTGCCCAGGTGACAATATCAGGCAACATGTTCAACATGCTGCCCTTGCTAGAGGTTCAGAGACTGAGCAGAACCACTGTGCCTGTGTGCTCAACACTACATGGAGTCTTCAGTTTTGCATTTCTTCTTCTTCTTCTTCTTCTTCTTCTTCTTCTTCTTCTTCTTCTTCTTCTTCTTCTTCTTCTTCTTCTTCTTCTTCTTCTTCTTCTTCTTCTTCTTCTTCTTCTTCTTCTTCTTCTTCTTCTTCTTCTCCTTCTCCTTCTCCTTCTCCTTCTCCTTCTCCTTCTCCTTCTCCTTCTCCTCCTCCTCCTCCTCCTCCTCCTCCTCCTCCTCCTCCTCCTCCCCCTCCTTCTTCATCTCCTCCTCCTCCCCCTCCCCCTTCCTCTTCCTCTTTCTCTTCCTCTTCCTCTTCCTCTTCTTTCTCCTCCTCCTCTTCTTTTTAAATTTATTTTTACTTAATATTCATTGATGTTTTGCCAACACGTGAATCTCCTGTAACTGGAGTTGCAGAGAGTGGAGAGTTGTTATGTGGGTGCTTGGGAACAGAATTCAAAATCTCTGGAAGTACAGGGGGTACTCTTAACTGCTAACCCATTTCTACAAAGCTGCATTGACTCTTGTTAAATGAAGGGCCATGGAACAAAGGGACCTGCAGTTGCAGATGTCTTCATTCTTTGTGACCCATTGGGTCACCTGTAAATCTACTTATTGTGCAGCCAAGAATTATAGAAAAATATTAATTTTCCTAAAATAAGGACTTTTTAAGGGTGATGTGATAAGGTTGAATATTAGAAATGAAAAGCCCTTCAGCAGCTGCCATGAGAGTTCATCAACCACGATGTGCACTCTCCCCTGTGTTCTTAATGTGTCTCAAATTGAGACACAAATTGTCAGTGGTGAAATAATGCTTAATTATTCCATTTATTCCAACTGGCCTCATTTTTATTTCTCAAGAGTCATAGAATAAACAATAACGGTGCTGTCACCTTAGATGAAATACTATGGAATTGACTTTATGAACCATAAACATTTTTTTCAACATTCTGTGTCTTATGTTATGCATTGATATAAGTCTACTTTATGGAGTTTCCATGAAGATTAAATTTAAAATGTATATAATTTTCATCCCAGAGTGAAAAGTATGAAATAAAAATCACTGTTTTACCCTACTGTAATTTTTAGATTTTCCTTACTCTATCTCTGTGATTGATGGCAGAACATAATTAGATTCATCTTAATATTAAAAATAAAATGCATTTTGTGATTACTTAGCTATTTATATTACTAATATATAGTATCACATTTGGCTTACGTTGGTATGAAAGATGGCATGGATAGGACATGGAAATAAAAATGGAATCAAATAGGAATATATATTTTCAAAACTTTTCATAGTTTTAACCCTCATTTGGTCTTTCTATCTTCACCAGGAGGTGAAAACAAAGTACAGTCCTTGGTTTACAGGAGAAGAGAGCGGCCTAGGAACCTTGGCGACTCTGGAGCACATTTCTGATTCCTAGTCCAGTTTGCATCTGTCAACACACTTCTACTCAGACCCAATGAATTAAAAAAGGTCGCCATTTTATTTCCAGAAGGTGCTTTCCTATTTATGTTTATTCCCTTGGTGTGTCTCATGCACTCCATCCCATTACCAGGTCAGCCTTTCCCTGTGGCAGCTGTCAATTGTCAGCAGCAGTTACTTTCCCACAGAGGGGCAGAGCCATGTTGACCTTCCTCTCCCCTTGACGCCTACCAACACGGCCCATCAATCTGGCTGCCTCTACCCTTCCTCTCCCCGTGCTTTGGCTTACACCCCCTTTGACACAGCTACCTGGGTGAGTCTTTCCTGTGGTTCCTGGTCATCCAAGCTCTTCTGTCTTCCATGAGAAGAAGAATTTTCTTCAGATAGGTCAGAGAGCCCATGTCTGGCCCAATATTGGATGGAATGAAGCTTGGTTACTGAGATTGATAACCCTAGTCTAGTTTGTGTTGGTTTTTGGTCACAAAAGCCTGGACAATATAATACCTATGCTGGCCAAGAGAAGCTTAGACCAACAGTGGAACAAAAAGAGATTAATTCCAGTCTAGATAAGCAAGACTCTTCAAGTCTGATTTCCTCATAACCTTTTAAACTGATCTTGTACCAACCTCCACACAAACCCGATCTATGTATTAAGGGCTTTGGGGGAAGTATACACAGGCTGGGTTGTATCTGTCACTCAGGAATGCATTCAACTAACAATTTTGAGCACCTTTGAGGCACGAAGAATGTAAAGGTGAACACTCTGCCTGCCAGGACACAGCTCAGGAGATCTAAAGTGGGGGAGAGAGGGAAGGGAGAGAGGAAGCAGTCACTCCAGGGCATTTCAACAGGTACCGCTGCTCATGAGCTTCATAGGAGAGTAATTGAAAGGTCTGCTGCAGTCACAGCAGTTAGGGGATGTGAAGAATTGGCATTCAATTGGATCTTCTTCTCCCCAGTCTTTCCAGGCCATGGTTAGTGCCTCCGACCTATGCTTCAGGTTCTGTCAACGCCTGGGGTCCCTCTCCTATGGCTCATGTCTTTCCTTTGGTTACTGTTACTTTTTTTTGCATTAGTTGCTATCAGCCAATAAGCTCTTTCCCATGTACATATTTGGGTTTCTCTGACTGGTTTCTCAACTTCTCAATACTTCCAAGTGTTTTTATGCAATTAGATCAGCAGCAACTTAATGCCCCTAGTGTATTAGAAATCACGTGTTATGCTTTTTATTGTCCATTTCCAGAAAAGGAATCTATAGTCATGTGTGTTTAAGTCCTCTAAATCCTTTGTGAACAGGTTATTTTTCAAGATGAAGTCCTGTAGTTTCTGTCATGCCTTAGCTCATGATGAATTTCTCAAAGATAAGATCTCAATGTGTTAGCATAGAGGCACACACCTTTAATCCCAGCACTCAGGAAGCAGGAGCATCTCTGAGTTCAAGACCAGCCTGACCTATACAGTGACTTCTTGTATGTTCAGTGCTACATAGAGAGACCCTCTCTCAAAAAAATCAATAACTAAATAACTAAGTATAGTTAACATTCCCTGTGATTAGATGGTCTCATAGCCCTGTGGGTAAAGCGCT
Source organism: Myodes glareolus (assembly GCF_982192425.1). Taxonomy (NCBI): domain Eukaryota; kingdom Metazoa; phylum Chordata; class Mammalia; order Rodentia; family Cricetidae; genus Myodes; species Myodes glareolus. The sequence continues at coordinate 51,353,247 of NC_142045.1, forward strand.
GCAGGAGACTAGAGATGTGAATTCAATCTCTAGAACCCACATAAGGTCAGAAGACTGGACCTGCCTGTGAATCTGCCCTCTGACCTCCGTGTGCGTACCCACCCTCAATAACATTAATAAATCATCGAGGGCCTGCAGGGAGCTGGCTCAGCCGTTCAGAGCCTGTGCTGTTCTTGCAGAGGACCCAAGTTCTGCTCTTATTACTCATGCTGGGTGAATCAGAGCCATGGGTAACTCCAGCTCCAGGGAATCCAAAGTCCTTAAAAGGTTTTGAACAGATTGTTAGTGGGTAGTGAGTGTTTTCGTGTTAAGAGAGAAATGAACGTGTTTGAAAGAAACATCGTGGGCAGAGAGTGGGATGGTGTGCGTTCAGCAGCATCTGCGGTCGGTTTGATTATCATAAACATGCTGTACAGAAGGGAGGCTGTTTTTTTTATCTTTAAATTGGATTTGAGAGCTATAGAGGCCATGACACAGCTGCTCAGGACTAGGTTCGCTTGCACGAGTATAGATGACTGCTCTTTCCCAGGGCTTCACCACATAGATTCAAAAGCATCCATGTTTTCCTCCATAGTATGCAGGATTGTCTTCCCATCATTTAAAGCAAAGAAGACATGCAGATAAAATTGGGCTAAACGGAGGAACGTTACCTGAGAGGGAACTTGCCTGTCTGAAAGTAATCACTCACAGTTGACACACTTTCCTGTTTGGGCAAAGTTCAATCCATCTATTAGATTTGAATTCTCTCTTCCAATCACCGTTCACAGTATTTCAAAGTCATTTTATAAGATGTGAATTTTTAGCTGGGCAGTGGTGGCGCACGCCTTTAATCCCATCACTTGGGAGGCAGAGGCAGGTGGATCTCTGTGAGTTCGAGGCCAGCCTGGACTACAAGAGCTAGTTCCAGGACAGGCTCCAAAGCTACGGAGAAGCCCTGTCTCGAAAATACAAAACAAAATGCTGGTTTTACCTTTTTAATCAAGTAATCTGAGGAGTTATGTATCAGGAAAATTGCTTTCTATACAGGCTGTAGCGGGAGGGCAATTTCCTCACATCTTCTCCTGGAATAAGTACTAAACTATGAAGACCCACATTAGAATGCTTATAAATATTGGAGTCTAGTGTCACGGCTCATTGATGGCATACTATTTTGTAAGAAACCTTGTAAGCGCAAGCTCAGGCTGTAGGAGAGTCAAGCCATTAGGAGACTGGTGACAAGGGAGACATGCAGATTTCATTTTCAGTTTGTGTACGCATTATACATACAAATATGCATTTTCATCGGGTCTTTGCAAATCCCCACTTACCATGCTGTGTATTGACATGAGAGGATTTTGTGTGAGATTAAAGGTAAGTGATAATGGCTGCCTCTCTGGAGTTCTTGAATGAAAGACTTCCTACCTGGTTAGGATCAGATACTTGCTTCAAAGCAATAAAGTTATGAAGGTCTGATTTTAATTTTACTTAAATGTTCTTGCCAATTTCTAGTAAAATACATCAAATCCTTTAACTTCTATGTAGTTTTGCATGTTAACTTAAGTATCCAATGTAAACCAGAGGGCGATCACTTTTAAAAGATGAAATAAGGTTTGCCCAGATAATCCTATACTGAAATAGATTTCTCATAACTGATTTCTACTTTAATGTAACATGAGGGGGCTGTGGGGAACCGGGCAGCACATAAACCCCAACAAGCAGGCCCGTTCATGTTACAGAATGGCGCCCACGTGGATAACTGCATCTACAGAAAGCCTGAGAAAGCTTGGAAAAGAATAGAGAAAAGCATGGCTTCTTGGTAGCAGCAATTTCTCTGGTCTGCTCTGCTTGCTAGATGCAAGCAAGTGCTCTCATCTAAGAGAGGCTTCTTGACTCAGCTTTAGCTGCAAAACCCTGCAGCTCTTTAAGAGGTCCTGCCACGAAACACTTAAATGGTGTTGATGAAAAGCTGACCACCTGATTTTCAGTTTTCTGCCGTAGCAGGATAAAAGCTGCGTCATTTTAAAATGCCAGCTTTCTGGGCCGTTCTGCCAGGTCAAATTCTGACTCTTTCAGGCAGGCAGTCCTACTACAGAGCATTTGAGTGTGGTTTGTGAGCACACTGATGCAGCTTGCTTGATGGTAGGGACCTTGAGACGCCATAGAGTTATGGCAATAAACATGGCTACAGCCGGTACCTCAGCCATGAGACTGAAATCTCAGAAAGCTAAGAAATGGGCTGGATCCAGTCGTCAAAGTCACAGCTTTAATCCTCTCCATATTGCTTTGCAAATATGACTACATGAGTCAAAAAAGACTCATGTAGTCAGAAAAAGAGATATACAGTAAAGAAAGATTCAAAGACATAGAAAACCTCTAAATGGTTTACACTGTGTTAAAAAATATATGCAGGCTAAAGGTTAAGGTCCTTAAAAGAGAGAGAGAGAGTAGTTGGATGTGGTGGTACACGCTTTTAATCCCAAAGCTTGGGAGGCAGAGGCAGACAGACCTCTGTGAATTCAAGGTGTGGTGGAGGACACCTTTAATCCCATCACTTGGGAGGCAGAGACAGGCTATTTCTATGAGTTCAAGGACAGCCTGGTCTACAGAGTTATTCCAGACAAAGATATACAGAGTACTTGTCTCAAAAAGTAAAAGTAAAAATAAAAGAAATAGAGGTTAAAGTAAAGCCACATAAAAATGGAAAACACACAGAGAAATCTATTAGAACTAATCTTATATGCCAGCATACAAATACTTACCACATACTTTCAAGCCAATGTAGAATACAATGTGCAATGACAGAGAGCACTGACATTTCCATATTTTACAGAGTTACAGGAGGGGCATAAAAATGGAGATGGTTGATGTGGTGTGATCACCTTTGGGAGGGAGATTGGGGGAAGGGTGCTGGTGATCCAGTCCAGGGCCTGACACATCTCCCCAAGCTATATAGCCAAACCCTAGCTCAGGTCTTCATTTAGGTTACAGAGCAGTTTATATCTTAGAAGCCTATTTTTACAGGTACCCCAAAGGCTCAGAATACCTCTTATAGGCAAAGTAGTCAGTGCTAAGCAGAGGTTACTCAGACACAAGCCAGTTGCTGCTTTGGCAGACCACCATCTTTGATTTGTTTCTCTATGCCTGATGTGCTCAATAATAGCATTTTCAGAATAGAGAACAGAAAAAGAACTACGAAAGTAAATTCAACTGACCTGTGACAAAAGAACAGGGATCACATAATGAAGAAATACAAAGTCTTCCCAACAAATGATGCTGGAACAACTGACTAACTAGAAGAGAGAATGGGACTAGAGACAGATTCTAAACGCTTCAGACAGTAGCCCAAGTGGGTCACAGAATTAAATGCACAACTCAAAGACAAGATACTGCTACAGCGTATTGTAAAATACATCTAGATGGTATGGAGTTTGGCAAAGACATTTTAGATACTATACCCAAAGCCCAATGCATGAAGAAAAAAAAATCAACAAGCTAAACCCCATTAACATTCAACTTTTTGCTCAGCAAAAGACTTTGTTAAAGTAATGAAGAGACTGGACAGAAACATTTCCAAAAGCCAAGTCTAATAAGGGGCTGATTTTCAAAGTGCACAAAGAAGTCATTGATCTCAGTGGTAAGAAGAGGAGAAATGTGCTTCAGCTCAAACTCCTAGAACAGCTACTTCCTACTTGCTATACAACCACACATCTGTATAAGAACGATTGTTCTACCCTCTATGTCACCAGGAAAGTATGAAACAAGCAATGAACTACTGCTGTCCACTGCTGAGCTGGCCACAATCCGAACTGATGACCATGGATACTGAGGAAGCACAAGGCATCAGGGACTCTCTGTCATTGTCACAGCTGATTTTCACCAACTTGATAGGTCCTAACAACATTCATCACGCCCTTACTACAGGACCCAGTGATCACAGTGCTTGAACTGAAAGGTTATGCTCTTACAAAAGCCTGCATGTGTATTGTTGTGAAATATTTGTTGATGCAAAGTTTATGTGCTTTGTTTAACTATGTAAAGATGTGTTGCATTAGTTTAGTTATCTAAAGGTGTGTTGCTGCTTTATCTTGTCTGTCTAAGGTACCTGACTAGATGAGACAAGAAAGTAGGGATGGGTGGGACTTCCTGACTGGGAGAGTAAGGAGGAGGAATTGAGGCTCAGGGAGTAAGAAAAAGAGATGCTAGGAAGATACCAGGCTAGCCAAACAAAAAGGAAACTGGAAAGTAGGGCGTACAGAATGAAAGAAAGGTATAAAGCTTTGAGGCAAAATGTAGAGGAATAGAAACAGGTTAAATTAAGTTAAAATTTAGACTTAATTTGGACAAGTCTAAGCTAAAGCCAAGCATTCACAATTAATAATATGTCTCCATGTCTTTATTTGGGAGCTGGTTGGCAGCCCAAAGAAAATTCCAAATACTGTGTGTAGCGATAGTCATTTTATTCATACCTGCTTAAACCTAGAGGCAACCAACAGGTCTACTAGCAATACATAAATAAAGGATCTTGGTACACCCAGACAACAGGAATATTATTTAGCGCCAAAATGATATGAGCTGGGTTTATGAAGAGAATTAGGAACACTTTAAATTCCTGTTTCTAAGAGAAAAGCTGGGTGACGCAGCCACATGCTGTATGATTCCATCTATATAAATCTCTGAAAAAAGCAAAACTGTCAAGACCAAAAAAGAACAGTAGTTGCCAAGGAGGAGAGAGGGGTGAACAGGCAGAACACAAGATTTCTAGGCAGAGAAAATACTTTGTTGCTTCTTTAAGGTACGAATTGACCTTTTTGTCAATGCCCATTGGATGCACAATGCTGAAGTGAGCCCAAGATAAATTTGGGAGTTTGTGTTATAATTACCTTTTATTTTAAATGTTTTCCATTTTCTTTGCTACTCATCTTAAAAATGGTAGCTACAGCTACATCTACACACACACACACACACACAAACACACACACACACACACACACACATCTTCTTTTACATCCTCATGCATGTACTTCACAGACAAATCTCACAAGTTCAGATTGATACTTCTGGTTCACACTTATTTACAGCATTAGGGTAATTTGTCTTATTTTATATTCTCCTTGCTTTTGTTTCACATGAAAAATTGATCTTCAATAATAGTTGCTGTAACACTAACGTTTACACACTTTACCCCACAATGTCCATAGGCAGCTCTATGTCAAGATTCCAGGATAGATATTACAGGCATGAACCATTTATCACTTCAAAATTCTTTTATAGTTAATTTTTAAAAATAATCATGTTGGGGGTGGGCAGAATCCCATAAGTAGTGGCATTTACAGCAGAATACTTGGATTATTTAAAATAGCATTGTATGGGTAGTTACAGTTCAATTTGAAAGACAATTTATTTATCTGGGATTAATTTTAGTTTTTAATCCCCCTTTGCCTTGTTCTATTTTTAAGATAGAAAAAAATATTTGATCAAAAGTAAACAGAGTACTCAAGAAAGAGGGTTTCCCTCCTTGTCATCTCCTGCCACCCCCACACCACAGACAGGAAACACATCTCATTAGTTTTGCTCTTCCTTTCCTGTGTTTATTTTTAAAGTATCTGAACATGTGTGACTAGGCTGATTATTTCTCTGCAGATATGAAACTATTATTCCTTAATGGTTCTTATTAATGGTTCTTAATTCCTTTTATTCCTTAAGCTCTTCCCAGTTCACTGACCATTTGTAGTTCTGGAAGGATCTGCTTCCAGCAATTGCCACTTGGAGTCCTAATGCACATACTCTTTCTCCCCAGGTCTTCAGAATTTAGGTTTTAAATTCCTCTGTACAGAAGACTAATCTCTTAAACTCCATTTAGTTGTGTAGTGGATTACTTAGCAACAGAAGCGTGAACTTGTACGTAGTTGTTATTAGCTTCTAATACAACAGCACTGGGCTCTGTGCTGTGGCTCAAGTTGTTTCAGACGCGTGCGTAAACCCATTCTCTGCTCTGCTTTTGACCACTTAGAAACGTCCAGCTTATCTTGCACTTTGCCTACCATCCCATAGATTCATAAACACGAAATATTTTGATGTCTACAGAATTGTTTGCAAAAGTCGTGTAAGTTTTTACTTTACAAAAATAGTGTAGATGGGACTGGAGAAATGTTTTGGCAGCTAAGGGCACTTCCTTCCCTTACCCAAGACCCAGGTTCCATTGCTCGAACCGACACCAGGAAGTTCTGCTTCTCTGGTTGATGACTTCACACTACCTCAGTATTCCAATTGTGCGATCTTAAATCAATTCTAGTTCTCCGCATTCCTCACTAATGTGTGTCCGTACTAACTTTTGAAATAAACAGTCACCAAATACCTCTCATCATACATGTGACAGGACTATATTACTCCAGAGAAAGAGAAGTTTTTGTTGTTTGCCTTTAACATCTGTCTTTCTTTAGCTGGTACATTTCTGAGGATCAACTGTTTTCTCTCTTTTTTTTTTAAATGTTATTCTACCTTCCATGCCTGGCATAGTTATGCCTGCCTGTTGCACAGGTAGCATTCTATAAACTATCCATTGTTTGAATAGGTAGACGGATAGATGTTAAGGTCTGTGACATCATTTGAATTCTAATTCAATAGCAAATGGCTTAGCTCGAGTTTCATTATGGCTTTGATACAAGGTGGCTCATGATGGTTAATATTTAATCTGTTTTCTCAAGGGGGCTATAAAAATCCCCCTAGCACAGTCTTGGGGATTATGTAGGATGTCTATGCATCAGAAAGGAGAAGGTGACTTTCACCTGTGGAGTGACCGATTTACAGATGTCTATTTTCCTCAGTGAATTACCCACAATTGTAGTTATCTGATGTTTTCTAAGATTACCGACATTAGGTCTGCTCCCTGCAGAGGCAGAAGGGGAATCTGCAAGAGGGGGAGGCTGTGATGAACACGTAGGAGGGCAGTTCTCTGTGTCTTCAGAGGCTCGGTGGAGACTATGTATTCTGTCTCTTCCTCTTTAACAGAGCAAGAACACCTCTTTGACGAGCAAGAATACCTCTTCAACGAGCAAGAACACCTGAAAATGAGTAGTCACTCAAATAGGTGACCAAGGCATTGTTGCTAGTTCAGGCTGAGCAAGGCAACATGGGAATAAAAGAGAGACAGACCCCCTACTGAAGCGTGTCCTTTAGTCAGAGAAACAGACCGCAGTCTCTCTGCAGTAGAGACTGTGTGCCTTGACACGGGAGGACTGGGGTTTTATAGGGCAGAGAGGGGAACTTTTAGGTGGAATGAGGCCATCTTCAAGCCTGTTCTCAAAATCTTAAGTGGTAGATACCAGTGGAGTTTGGTGTGTTTACCTCACCTTATCCGAAGCTTTGCAGATCCTTACATACACAGCAGCTGCTATCAGTGTGCCAAACTTCCCGTCTGGAGTTTCTCATTCCATATAAAACTTCACCAGTTCCATACTACATGCTTTATGGTACTATGCCTGTAATGCCCATACTACTACAAGACAGTATGTGAGCCTGGGGAATGGGGCCTGGAGACTTAAATACACACAGACACACAGAGAGATATGGACACGGGTCATCCTTGATACAAGAATGCCAAGTTTATTGTGCTCAGGGGCAGCTTATATAGGGCTCTGGCCACACCCCAGATCTAGGGATGCTTTAGCTGCAGACCCACCAACCTGTCATCAATGTCTCATGCTCCGAGGAAGACACGTTGTTTTGATCAGAGCAGCTGGAAGCATAGGAAAAACAAACCACTTATAGGGAATTCCTCTCAACCCCAGAGTGGCCATTTGGGGTTCTTTACTGGACCCATTTTTCATTCGTTATGCTGGCTATATTTCTGTCATCATGACACAAGCCCAGGCCATCTGGGAAGAAGGAACCTCAACTGAGAAAAGACAGCCATCAGATGGCTCGTCGGCAGGTCTGTGGGGCATTTTCTTGATTAGTGATTGTTACGGAAGGGAGGGTGATCTACAGGAAGACAGTCCTGCTGGTCTCTGAAAGCGGCTAGATGTGCTCTCCGCCGCCTCTGCTCAGCCCTCACCGCAGGTCACCAGCTTCCTGCGTGAGCTCCTGTCCTGCTCCCCTGACGATGGACTGTAACCTGAAAACTAAAAACCCTTTCCATTCAGAGTTGCTTGTGTCGAAAACCATAAGTAGTCACTGAAATGTTGCAATATAAAAGTTTATTGTATGGTCAGGCCAAATGTGCAGGCTCCTTCAGAGTAGGAGGCTGAAGGGGCCCTGACTGAAAGTAGGGGAGCCTTGTCAGAGACAAGCTCAAGCCTGAGGTACACAGCAAGTGGCTATAAAAGCAGATTTACAAAAAAAAAATCACTTAGTTAGCTCTCAGTCAGTTCTCAGAACATACCATGAAACAATGGAAACAGTTTACAATGTGTAAATCACAAGATTAAAGAGAAAGAACAACTCAAAAGAACAAGTTGACTTGTTGTAGGGTATTTGATTGCACTGTGAAGCCTGAGACAATGTTAATAAAATCAACCTTGGATCCGGGGTTGGAGTCAGCAACTAATTGACAAGAATTAGTCATAGGGAGTATGGGAGAGACAGAAAGCAAGGAAACTCCATGTGGAGTTTCTCTGATGCCCATCATCTTTTCTGAAGTAGACTGGTGCTTCCAGGAGCAGACATGTCTCATTGTCAAGAAAAGTCTAAGTTTTTAAAACATTTTAAATACCATATTCTGCAGGTCTTTGAAGTATCTGATGATTATCTAATTGAAATATATCTTTGCATACCTAAAAAACCTAACTATTATGATCATAAGTTTGACTATTATAGATGACTATTAATTTGTATTTTTAATTATATACTACATTTTAAATAAGGTACATAAACATTGAATAAGAATAAAAATATACATACAATATAACAAAACTGACCTTACATTTGTATTAATAAACTAAAATCCATACCAATGCAAAGCATTTTGAGGCTAATAGTTGTTTTTTGAATAAAAATAGATTCAATAATCTACCTTTTTTCCCATCATTTCTACATCATAAATTTTTATATCATATCCCCCTTTCTTCTTTTAGAAAGAGATTGACTATGACCAATAACTTTCCTGGTATGGCAGTTGGCATTATAGGTAGCCATTTTGTCCCCTATGCCAGGGAGTTTCCTTTTGACTTAGCATTTCAGCCCTTTGTGGGACAAGGGAAAATGTGTTCTTTTCTGTAACTACTTCTACATTAAACTAGGGACTCATTCTCAGGTCCCAGAAGAGCTGAAATACTGTTCAAAGGCTTAGAGGGGATTCAGGCAAGGGTGTATTCATCCAGTTAGCTGACATAACTGAAGACACAGGGAACAATCACATAGGTAGGACTGATTTCCATCAGTGTTCAGTGATTCCAGACTTTAGCAGTTTGCAGCCCACAGGTGATTCCTGGATAGTGTTTGTCAGCCAAATGGGAATCTGCTGAGATAGATACAGATTAGGGACAGAAGTTAAAGTTTGGTAACTTAAAGAAAAACATTTTATTAGGAACTCTCAGGCCCATAATCCTAGTAATTGGGGAAGAAGAGGAGTCTCAAGACCAGGGGAGAGAGCTGCCATCATCAGGAATAGACAGGTAGGAAACTCAGACTATACTTTGTGGAGTCCATTTAATCCATGACAGACGGTTCCAAGTTTTATGATTCCTTTGACTCCCTGAAGCTTACGTGAAATTTTAGTTTATGAAAGAAGATATAATTCTAGATTATGTTATTAATCTGTACTGAAATCCACATTGTAAAACTGCTAGAGGAGACTCATGCCTTTGAGTCCTACAAAAACCTGCAGATTTTCGTTAAAAGGCATGAACATTGCCAGATGGTGGTGACACACACCTTTAATCGTAGGCATTGCCAGATGGTGGTGGAATACACCTTTAATCATAGGACTTGGGAAGAGGAGGCAGACAGATCTCTAGTTTAAGATCAGCCTGCTCTACAGAGTGAGTTCCAGACAGTGAGGGCTACACAGAGAGACCCTCGTCTCAAAACAAAAAAACAGCAACAATAACAAAAAACCACGAACATTTTCCCTCTGTCCAGAGAGCTGGATATATGTCTTTAGCCCAGTGATAAGTATCTTTAAGTCTATGTTTGGAAGACAACCAAAGGAAATTTAAAATCTTGAGCCTGTGGCTGACTAGTAAGTAGTCAGCGCTCTACCAGCTGATCAGAATCCTGAACCTTTGAAGCCTTCATATAAAAATAGCATAAAAATTTCCAATTTTTAAATGAGAAATAGTTTTGTTATACTACACAAGAACTTAAGTTTTCGTATCTTTAGACCTTTGTATATCTAAGAACATTTTTTTCATATACTCTTCTATCAAAGATATGAATAGCTATTATTGAGAACAATCATTGCAAGACATGTTCTTTTAGTGAAAAGTTACACCTGAAACCTGATAATCCTTTAATATGAAGCCTGTTAGCAAGGCAACCCTGTCTGCCTCTTCTTAGCAGGAGACTTAGTAGCTTTAGATGAACTAAGAAGGTGGCTTCAACCTGGGGGAAGAAGCTACAGTTAGCATAGTCACCAATGCCATCAGAGATCTGAGCAGGATAAATTATAGCAGGAAATATAGCCCAAATGGCCCATGTATCAGTCAAAATGACAGAGCCTAGTCCATTACCTAGATAGGCATCCCAGCCTCCTGTGCTCTCCATGGCACTGGGGGCAGAGGTACCAGGAGAGCATCAGTTTTCAGCAGCCAGACCCAGATGATGAGAGGCTATCCTGTGGAGGAGGAGCATGGTGGTTATGGGGAGGGAGGACTGAACTTATTTTGTTTATGTAAAGTAGAGCAATCAGCTTTCCAGGGTCCTACTTGTCCACAGTTGAGGCTGGGTCCTGGTGGCAGGTGAGGTGTTGGGGCAGTCTGGCTAAATGGTTAGCATTATCAAAACCCAGGTGAAGTCATCATCGGGCCCCACTGTCTTTCTGGAGACCTTGAGGAGATGGGTCACTGCTAGGAGCTGAGGTCTCTTGTCTGTCACAGCAGGCTTAAACATCTTAAATGTCATAATGATCAGATCTCTGAACAGTTTGAGAAATTATTAAGCAAATCTGAGCTTAAAAAAATCCTTGATTCCTTTTAGTTACTTGCTTTAGGCTATACTTTGGAAAAACACAGAATAGTGTAAATAAAGCTTTTCCCTATAATTGATTACACTGGTACTTAGCTGACAACAGATACAGTTATGAGCATATTAAATAGCTGGGTCTTTTATGAGGTCACTGACCATTAACTTGCATCTCTTAAATATTTTTAACAGTTTACAATAGGCTAGTAGCTTTTTCCCTGTTAAATTTAGCCTTAAAAAATGAACAATTCCTGAATTGGATCTTTTTTTTTTTTTTGTTTCAAAATAAAACCTTTAACACATAAATACACTCCACAGAGAGACTGGCGACTTTCCTGATCGCTTTATAGCACACCGTTACATGATATAATAGTTTCTTATATGACGTGGTTTACTGACTTAACAGTGTTAGCAAAAGCAAGGTTAGATGCGCATTCTTAAATCAGTCCCAGTTAGGCTGAGTAGAGGCGAGGTAAAGAGAAGCCCTTTGCCAGAGCCTTTAGGTCACTGCCTTTCTATATCAATCTTTGGTGTGCAAGGTTTGGTACTCATAGCTGTGGCCCTAATTTTTTAGCCTTTTATTTGTCTATTTATCAAGATCATATATTTGTAGATAGATTTTTATTTCGGCTGCAAACTCACAATCACATGGAGACTTCTTATTAATTATGAAAGCTCGACTTTATCTTAGGCTTGTCTCGCGAGCTCTTAAAACTTAAATTGATCCATGTTTTTATTAATCTATATTCTGCCATGTGGCTTTTACCTCTCTCCCATTCTGTATGTCCAACTCATTACATGAATCTTTCTGCTGTAATTTATATGCCTAAATTCCTCCTCCTCTTTCTCTGTCTACCTGGAAATTCCACCTATTCTTCCTGCCTACCTACTGGCCATTCAGCTTTTTTATTATAACAACCACAGCAATATAGCTTCACACTATACAAATATACCACAACATATATTAATAAAGACATAATTAAATTCCTTATGAATCTTAAATGTCCCACAGTCTTATATACTTTAATATTTTGAAAAGCTGATCCTTAAAATATCCAGTTTTTAACTTATATTTTCTGTAAAACTCCAGTATTTCCTTTTAAAGAAGTTGAAAATCTCTCAACTGTGTGTTCCTGCAGTATCAAAATGAATTTCCTTTTTCATTTCAAGAGTGAAGACACAGGGCACAACCGTAATCTGCACAAAGGCAGAACCTAGCTCCAACAGGGCAAACAATTCAATGTCTCTAAATTCAATACCATCTAAATGACTATTATGTTACAAAGTTTATTTGCCAGCAAGGTCAACTTTTATATATTAACACATGGAGTGCAGTTTTAATACCACATTAAACAAACATTGTTTAAAAATCCCATCTTTTATAAACCTTGTTTTCAAGACAGGCCAGGAATTATCATGCAAATATCTATCCCAAACCAAAGTACCTTGGCGTCCTCTGGTCTCCTTGGTCATCTCGCACCACATGGCTGTCCTGTTGTCTCCTTGGTAATTCTGTACCACACGGCTGTCCCATTGTTTCCTTGGTCATTCCACACCACACAGTTGCTCTTAGTCAAGGTGGTGGTGAAGTCATATGACGTTTTTCCTCTTCAACCTTAGCAAAGATGGCCACCAGCCTGTGACTGCCTAAAGATGGTGGCAGGCAATGTGTTATTTATAAATATCATATGGCTCCTTTAAGATTGCCTATGAACAGACTTTTGACTATCAACCCCATGTTAAAAGTTTTAAGTTAGCTTTTTGTTACAGATATTACAGGTTTTTAATCATACCCAATAAACTTCCAATCCAATGATCCCTTAAGCTGTTCTGCTCCTTTCTCCGTGCCATAGCTCTTGGCCCTGGAAATAGACTTTAAAGGCTTGCCTGGGTCTTTCTGGGAAGAGGAGGCCATAACCCAATCACAGAGTCATTTTTTCAATAAAGTAGACAGCAAAAAACAACTTTAATACTATTCATACCCATATGACTTAAATTAATATTGCATTAGATTCAGTGGTCAGAAAGTCCAGAGGTAAATTCTGAGGCCTGGACAATCACTGACTGCAGCAGTAACAGCTAAGCTATAACTAAGAAACGCAGAACATAGTAAGCTCACACATTTAAGCGAGAACAGTTAGAAACATACATGCAGTGGCCACATTCATTTATTTGAAACAGACAGACAAAACTTCCCTTGCTTCCTCCAGGGCTGTAATTTCAATGGAGAGCTGCCCTAGTAGCTGCTGTAGTAAGTGGTTGCAAGGTACGGTGTTTGAGCCGAGAATCCATAATGCATGCACACCAGTGCTGCAGCTGCACTGGCCACAGCTGGCTGCTGCAGGGGACTGCCCCCAGGCTTCCCACATCAGTGCACAGCTGCCTTGGCCACAGTTGGCTGCTGCAGGGGACTGCCCCCAGGCTTCCCACATCAGTGCACAGCTGCCCTGGCCACAGCTGGCTGCTGCAGGGGACTGCCCCCAGGCTTCCCACATCAGTGCACAGCTGCCCTGAACACAGCTGGCTGCTGCAGGGGCCTGCCCCCAGGCTTCCCTATGGAGATGGGAGTTTTGCTTCAAAGCTGCCTGTGGAACCCCAGGCCTGGTCCTGCACATTGTACTCCTCACCATACTGCCATCAAACCCAGTGTCCCCAAAGCTCTACCATTTCTGGACTGAGCTTTGGAGCAGTACATTGGTCCTGTTGTTAGTCCTTTTGGTCCCCTCAAGTCATAACATGTAACAACAGGTACAGGCATAAGATAAGAAACAACATGAGACAAAGACATTTTGTTTACCAGTTCAACCAAGGGAAAATTAACAGATGGAGGCTGTTTTAGTTGTCTCCTTACACAGCCTCTGGCCTGCCTGACGTCTCTTCACTGAGCCTCTCCAAATTCTAGGTTTGTTCCCCAGTATGCTGGGATATCCAGGCATTAGAACCCTGCTGATGAACACTCATGTTCTAGGCCTCCCTGTAGTGTTCGAGCATATTGGCCTCTGGTGTCACTAGGGTGCTCTTGAGGCAGATCAGAATTTAAAAAAAAAAAAAAACTAATTGGTATCTCCTACTGAACTCCAATTTAGACAATTTGACAGAGTCCAAGCTCCCAAAAACCAAATGAATATTAGACTTGGTGCCCAGATGGTCTCAGGAGATGGCGTCACCACTGGACAACCAGGAGGAATATTGCTGCATTCAGCTTCCCATCCAAAACCTCCTGTTGGCTTAGAACAGATGATGCAGACAAGACATGGACAAGATCCAGAGAAGACACAGATGTGCCTCTCACTTTGTAACATGGTGGAAATCAAGGACCATAACAAGAAAGAGGACCTGGGTCAAGGGAGCACCTCTCGGCAGCCATAGGACCTCCAAATGTTACAGGACAGCAAACCAGGAGTTAGTACTGAAATGCTGCAAGGTAAACAAATTGTTTACGGCCAGGCAAAACGTTCAGTGTCTTCAAGACTAGGAGACTGAAGCAGCCTTGACTAGAAGCGGGGGAGCCTTTCTATAAACAAGCTCAAGTCTGAGTGAGGTACAGAGCAAGTGATTATAAAAGAGTGGATTTTTTTTTTCCAGTTAAATAATTTAGTTAACTATCAGCCGGTTCTCAGAACAATAAAAACAACCTGAGATGTGTAAATCACAAGATTATAGAGGAATAACAAGTCAAAAGGATTAGTTGACCTTTAGCTTGGGACATTATTAGAGAAAACACCACAGGAAACAATACACAAACAAATCAAATTCTAACATTGTGTTTAACCAGGAAAAGGAAGAAAAAACTCGCATCAGCTGGCCCTTAATGTATTTAGTAGAAGCTTAGTTCAATACTAGTGAGTCTTGCTTGAATGCCAGAGAGCCCGACTGTCCAGCCATCCTTTCTTCAAATTACCGAAACGTATCACTGCTGGGCTCTGGTAGATTAACTCTCCCTTGTAGCAGTCGCCTCTCAGTAATTCACAGGCATAAATGAGGACAGGAAAGCCTTTCAGTTGCTGAGTGAAGGCAGGGGCTCTGGTGAAGGAACTGGCAGGGACCACTGTTATAACCAAATAACATTCAGTGCTGTTATTAACTGCTCAGCGGACTTTCCCAAAGCAGGGTGGTTGCCCCGGTGACTTCTGGAGTCCCTGTCCTCTCACACCCAATTCTGATTTACTATTTTGAAGCTATGACATGACACTGGTTACATTCACTTAAGTTGTATGACAATCAAATACCTTAAAATACATGGGTGAGGGACATGACTCAGAGGGCAAAGATACTTTTCCCTAAGTCTGACCTGGATTTCATGGAGACTCACATGGGGGAAGGAGAGAACAGACTCTTGCAGGTTGACTAAACCTACACACACACACACACACAATCACTTAAAAAAACTCAGACTTACTTTCACTGACTTTAAATTCACTTAAGTGGAAGATAGAGGATAGCAGAACCTGCTAGGTTATTACAATTTCATGGTAGAAGAAAAAAAACTTCCCAGTGTTGAAATGCGTACAAGAAAGAATATGACACAACGTTCGAGGGCTGCATGAGGGCGCTGATGAAGTGACAGGCAGCAAGCTGCCTTGTTTTTTTGGCAGGAGGACTTCGGCACAAAGATTCAAGATCAAAAACTTGGTTATGAATACAAAGCCTGGAAGTTCAGAGAGGGATGAACTGTTGGAAATGTTGGACATTCTGGGAATTTTGTGTAATGTTTCTTCCACACAGGAGAGAAGGAGTGGGGCACGCAGTTCAGCTGGGGGGCTGCTTGTCTAGCGTGCACAAAGGAAGCCCTGGTTTGATCCCAGCACTGCATGTGAACCTAGTTTGGTGACACATGCCCATATGCCGGGAATACAGGAGGTGGAGGCCAGAGCAGGGTGACGGAGGGAGCCAACCAACCTCTTAAATCTCTTGTAAATGGAAGTACTTTAGTGTTGGGAGCAGTGAGCCCCCACATCCTGAATTTCTTGTAAACAGCTTGTTTTCCCCTGATCTGAGTGCCTACAGCTGCTCTGAGCACGAGGCCCTCAGGAGTTCCTGATGGTAGGGGAGTGGTTTCTGGTGGGTTTGGCTGGGGCGTGGCTATTCCTATATAAGCTGCTCCTGAATACAATAAAGGGGGCATTCTTGGGGTGACCGGTGTCTGTGCTGTCTTTGTGAGTCTTTGTGCGTTTCAGTCTCCAGCTCCCTTGGCGGCGCTTAGAGCACAAACGGCCATGGCATGCGCCACACTTTAGCATGACATGGGTCGTAGAAAGATTGTCTAAACTCAGCAAGAGTACAGTCTAGTCTTTGGCCCCTACTGTTAGCTGCCTGACATTGGGTAGGGTTGATGATACCCTGTGATCTGTAAACACATCCCTTCATCTTTCTCACTACTTCTGCCCAGGGACATCTGGATTACAGCAACAAATTTCTCCAGCACCAACTTATCCATTTAATATTACTGTACTAATATTATTAATATGTTAAAAATATTTTATGGTAAATCTTAATGTTGATTACTTACTGCCTATAAAGTAATTCTTCCAAAATTGACTTGGAGAATTTAACCCAATCAAAGTTAAGTTCTATCCCATTCTTAACAACAAGAGCTTCCAGAGAATGTCGCTTCTATACTAAAGATGAGAGAGAGAAAAAAAAGGCAATCAATAAGATCATTATTTTTTATTAAACTCATCTGGATGATGCGCTCACATGACAACCAAGAAAACAGAATTTTGAAAAGCAACAGATTTGTTGGCAGGAGAAAGACCTGACTCAAACGTTTCCAACACTTGGAGAGGGGGGAAGAATAAATGGTTTTCACTGAACAACAGCAACAAAATCAGCTAAAATTATAAATGCTTCCAAAGGCTAAGAATTAGTTAACAGAAAAGGTGAGAGTCTCCCAAACAGTTATTTTCTTCATTCAGATCTTCTAGCAGATGGTCACAGAAATGCTAGGCTATTACTCAGTCACAAAGAACAGAATTACAAAATTTGAAAATGCCATGGGTGTGTGTGGAGATGGAGGTCAGTGTGTCCACTAAGGCGAGTGAGACTCTGAACGATAAAAAGCATATGCTTCTCTCGTCTGTGAAATATAGATTTTTAAAAATAAGGTCATGAAAGTACTACTACCATCTATTTAGGATAATAAGGAAATGCTTGTTTGTAGTTAGTCACCTATAACAAATTTATAGTCATATTAGGTATGTTTTCAAGGTCAAACAGATATATTTTAGAGAGACAGGTCATTTTCAAACACTCCAAAGATCTACAGAATATGGTATTTAAGATGTTTAAATTACATAGTTTTTTTTTAAATGACAATGAGACATATCAGCTACTGGCAGCACCAATCTACAGCTGGGCATCAAAGAAACTCCACATGGAGTTCACTGTCTTTGTGGTAAAAGTTAGCTACTGGGGAAGAAATTGCTTTAATTCTACCGCTGACAGTATGCTGTCCAAATTGGACAAGCAGAACACAAGAGAAAGTAAGTGATAAACATTGTCAACATAAGGTACGATAGCCCTTCAGAGTATCCTGCTTCACAGAAAAGTCTATCAGATATGCTAGGCCTGGAGGCCAAAGATGGATGCCCCAACATTGCAGAGGAACCTTTGGTGACTGTCTAGGCAGCCAGCGTTTCTGTTACCTCTCACATTTTTTTGGAAGTTGCTTGCTTGCCCTTCCTGCTTACTCAGGGAATATTATTTCTTTCTAGGGTCCCTGATGGAATTTGAAGACTTTATAATTTTCCTTGTTACCAGATTCAGAAAAGAAATTCACTAAAAAAGTGTGAAGTGTTCAAGTTTGAGAGACATTAAAAGATAGTCTTGGCAATGGAAGTTAGAGAAGAAAGTGAATTAGGTACAAGCTTTTGGACTGACCAAGATAGGATAGATACGGAGTATTTTCCCTGAATTTGTCAAATGTTAATGGACTAGACATTGTTGATGTATTTATTGCCTGTATATATTGTATACAGTTATTTTCCTTACTGTATATAATTTTTATTATACTAGTTATAACCATTTTTATTTTAGACAAAAAAAGAGAAATGTGATATTTTATTTGTGCTCTAAAAAAATAAAGCTTGCCTGAAGATCAAAGGGCAGAGCTAGCCACTGGTTAACCATAGAGGTTTGGAGGTCTGTACAGATAGACAGGAAGTGATACGGCTGGGCAGAGAGAGGAATATAAGGTGGGAGGATACAGGAGCTCGTCCCTTTTTTACCCGAGGAGTTAGCAAGGTAAGAGTTGGCTGTGGATTGCTCCACTGTCTCTCTGATCTTTCAGCGTGTACAACAGTATCTGACCCCACGCTTTTATTATTAAGACCAGCTAGAACTCAAGCAACACCTCTTACCCAATCTAGCCTTTCTGTTCCATTGTTGTCCCTCCCCTTAGATCACAGTTTTCTATATTCCCTCAATTCAAACTCTCTGACACTGATCTCTGCTTATTTTCTGGTCTGTGGATTTTCCAAATGAAACTCATAGGTTTAAAGATTCAAAGCTAACATCTCCAAGTGAAAGAAAACATGTGGTATATGCCTTTCAGAATTTGGGTTACCTCACTAAGAATGTCTGTTTTTTTTTTTTGCTTCATTCATTTCCCTGTAAATTCATAATTTAACTTTTTTCTGAACAGTTGAGTAACATTCCATTGTGCAAATTTCCACATTTTCATTATTCATTCATCAGTGGATGAACATTTAGGTAGCTTCCATTTTCTGGTTATTGTGAATAAAGCATCAATAAACATTGCTGTGCAGGTATTTCTATAGTAGGATGTGCCGGTTTCAATGAGAAGGGTTCCCATAGCGTCATACGTTTGACTGCTTGGTCCTAGGTTTGTGGGACTGTTTGGGAAGAATTAGTAGGTGTGGCCTTGGAGGAGGAACACAACTGGGCTTAGGTTTTGAGATTTCATTCCCAGTATCTTTCTCTCCACCTTGTGAGCTTGCAGCTAAGACATAAGATATAGTGTCTTTTTTGACTATATGTCCAAGAATGGTGTAGCTAAAAGCTGTAGTAGATCTTTTAGAGGAACCTCCACTTTGATTTCCATGGTGATTGCACCAGTTTTCATTCCCACCAGCAGTGAATAAGTTTTCTCCTTTCCCTACATCCATACTAACATTTTTTGTCTTTTTAAAAATATTGGCCATTATGACTGGAATAAGATGAAATCTCAAAACAACTTTAATTTATACTTCTCTAGTGGCTATGGATGTTTAACATTTAAAAAAATATTTCTCAGCCAATTTTCTTTTTCTTTCTCTCATCCCCCATCTCTTCCTCCCTACCTCCCTCTGTTCCTTTCTCTTTCCTTCCTTCCTTCCTTCCTTCCTTCCTTCCTTCCTTCCTTCCTTCCTTCCTTCTTTCCTCCTTCCTTTTTTGAGAACTCTCTGTTTAGGTCTATACTACATTTTAAAATTGCTTTAGTTCGCTTGTTTTCTTGATTTTTACCTTTTGAATTGTTTGTATCTTTAGATAGTAGCTCTCTATCAGTTGTATATCTGGTAAAGATTTTTTCATTTCTGTAGGCTCTCTTTTCACTTAATGATGCTTTTCTTGTCGCACAGATACTTTTGGTTTCATAAGGGTCCCATTTATCAATGGTCTGTCTTAATGCCTCTCCTTTCAGAGGTTTGAATGTCCCCTCCTGTGCCTGTAAGTTCAAGTATATCCCCCACTTTCTTCTCTGTCAGGTTCAGAGTATCATGTTTTATGCCAAGGTTCTTGACCTTCTTGAGTTGAGTTTTGCCCTGGGTGACAGAGTATGATTTAGGATCATTCTTTCATATGTAGCTCTCCAGTGTGATTTCACTTTTTATACTTAGGTAACAGGTTAGAAATTCAACACTGATCTGATTAAGCTTTTTCTAAACAAGACTGGGGAGATGTCCAGCAGTTAAGATACTCACTGCACACCACGATTCCTGAAATTCAAATTCCCAGAACCCATGTTAAACAAACACAAATAAACAAAAACAGTTGGGCATCGAGGTCTTTCTGTAATCACATCTCCAGGAATGGAGAGACGGGAATCCCTGGAACAATATGGCTAGCCAGAGTAGCTGAACCAGGGAGTTGCGGATTCAAGTGAGAGTTCAGTGTTTAAGGTGGAAAATGATCAAGCAAGATACCCCAGCATTAGCCTCTGCCTCCCCAGTCATGTTCACCGACATACATGCACATGAATGTGCGTGCACGAGCGCGTGCGCGCGCGCACACACACACACACACACAGGAGCCCACACATGTGTACATGCATATAAACATAAGTACATACCACACACATACACACAAATTAAAGAGCTAGTTTCTCTGATCGTTGTTTATTATGAACAAATTGATACTTTCACCGTCTTTCTTTAAAGTGTGTCTCGTGGTAGCATGATACTAATTTACCTCTTGTTTTAAAATATACTTGGACACTGAGATTGCTGCGTAGGAAATTCTCTTTCTCTAATTATTCTCTCCTCCAAATGCCATGGGTAGCTCCATCTGTTTGTTTTATCATATTAAGTTGCATATAATTTTCTAAGATACATAAATAATCCCATACAGCACTCCAAAGTGATGGATATGCTGGCTAAGAAACTCACACAGGTGGAAAAGTCTTCAAAAATATTGAGAAGTTGAAAAATGTGAAAACCATATTTAATATACAACTTTGATGTTAAAAATGATTATAAGTTGTATTTGACTGAGTATGCAAAAGCTTGTTCTGGGATAACAAATTAAAAATAGTGGCTAATTTCTGGATTGAAGTCCAAGGGCAGCTAGATTTATTTTTCACTGATAATCTTTTTCAGTTTAAAATTTTGTGATGTACAGGTTGCACAAAACAAATGAAGCATTTCAGTAATAAAATAATAGCTCTGAAGGCTTGTTTCTCACTTTCAAAATTTATTCTTTGGTAATTTCATGTGTTATACAACGAGTTTAAATCACTTTCACCATGAAATCTCTCCTCTACTTCTTCCCAGACCCATCCCATCCCCTCCAAAACTTCCTTTTAGATTTTTCTTCTCCATTTTCGCCTCCCTTTTCCCTCATTCTTCTTTTATAATCACTGGGATAAATTAGTGCTGTTTTTATGTGAAAGATTATGGAACCTTCCACTGGAGTATAACAGCTTACCATGGGTCACATTCCTGATTGAACTGCCTGTTTCTCACAGATACCATACAAGGCCAATAGTTCCTCGGCTTGCGGTGTGGTCGATGGTGTCTCACGAGCCTGTCTCTTGCCCGGGATGGACTGCTACCTGACTTGATCTCATGCAGGCAGTCAAGCTGCTGTGCGCGCATGAGTACAGCACGCCTGCATGTCCAGGAGATACTGCTTTGGAGCAGTTGCCCCTCACTCCCTCCGTATTTTCTCCATGCTTTGAATCACACTGAAGGTTATATATTGAGAGACTTTTTACTAATGCCAGATCACATGGCTAACAGAAAGGGTCAGACAGGATGCTCTCATCGTATGTTACAAATTTGCTGGGTGGGCCTTTTTCCTGCACCTGGGTAGAAATCACAGGTGGCAGAGGAAATATTCTTCCAGGGTTGATCTTTAGCAACTATTGTTTCCCACAGAGTTTTTTTTTAAAATTTACTTATTTATTTATTTATAAGAATTTCCACTTCCTCCCCTCTTCCCAATACCCTCCCGCTTCCCCCACTCCCTCGCCTCCTCCCTCTCCAGTCCCAAGAGCAGTCAGGGTTTCCTGCCCTGTGGGAGGTCCAAGTTCCTTCCTGCTCCCTCCAGGTCCAGGAAGGTGAGCATCCAAACAGGCCAGGATCCCAAAAACCCAGTCCATACAGACAAAACAAGACCCAGTGCCATTGTCAATGGTTTCTCAGTCAACCCCCATGTCAGCCACATTCAGAGAATCCGGTTTGATCACATGCTCGTTCAGTCCCAGTCCAGCTGGCCTTGGTGAGCTCTCATTCGATCATATGGCGATGGAGATAGAGACAGAGACACATATTGGAACACTGGACGTAACTCCCTAGGTCCAAATGAGAAGCAGAGGGAGGGAGAACGTGAGCAAGGAAGGCAGAACCAGAGGGAACCTTCATCCAACGATGGATGGAGATAGAGATGGAGACCCACATTGGAGCACTGGACTGAGCCTCCAAGGCCCAAATGAGGAGCAGAAGGAGGGAGAACATGAAAAAGTGCGTTCACCCACTGATACAAAGGGACTGATGGAATGTTTCCCACAGAGTTTGACCGCAGTAACTCACAGCAGCAGGGAGCAGGCGTTACAACACTTTAGGCTTTAGTTTTCAGTATCAGCAAGTGTTACTGTTGTCCCCCAAGTCTAGTTTCAGGATTCCTAGCTCCTTGGCAGCAACTGGCACTGCAGTTCCCATGCAGGCTTGGGTATAAAGATCCCCTCAGTCCTCAATAGCAGCCAGTGTCGAGATATTTGGACCTAAACTTCGGCAACTCTCTATAACTCTGTCAGAGACTCTGCTCTTCGTAGCCTCCTACACATCTTCAGACTCATCTCTCCATCCCCTCTCCTGCATCTTCAGACTCTTCTCTCCATCCCCTCTCCTGCATCTTCAGACTCATCTCTCCATCCCCTTCCACATCTTCAGACTCATCTCTCCATCCCCTCTCCTGCATCTTCAGACTCATCTCTCCATCCCCTTCCACATCTTCAGACTCATCTCTCCATCTCCTCTCCTGCATCATCAGATTCATCCCTCCATCCCCTCTCCCACACATCTTCAGATTTTTCTCTCTATCCCCCTCCACCACTACTAACATCTTGGTCCTCATCTGGCTGCTCTGTTATTCTGCTTCGTTATCTAGTCCTTCTCTGCCAGGCAAGATGCCAGGCACCCTACTGTGTTTGTAGCTCATTCCATGGACTATTCAGCTCTGTCTATTCCTCCTCTGGAAAGTGACCATTTCCTGTGCCACTTTGCGGTTTGGTTGTCAATTGCTCAACTGTTATTGTTTCTGCCTATCCACTGACTCTCCTGCCACTCTCCTATGTCTACTGCAAGAACCTAAAATTACGTTGTGGAGTGACTCCCCTTCTTTGAACATCCTGCACAACACAGAACTCCCAACATTTGGTGCCTAACAAAGAGCTCAGGGAAGAAAGGGGTTCGGACCTCCTAGGGCTGTAGGTGAAGTATGCCCAGAGCAGGCAGTGCTCTAGGATAGGCAAGGACATAGGGAATTCCCCACCTTGGGGGCAGCAATATGTGAGCTACTGAAGTGTTTATTAAAAGGAAAGGGCTCAATGTGAAGAAAACAGGTTACGGTTTTGGTATCAGTTAAAAGGCATTGCTATTGGTTTCAGGCAATTCCTTATATTCAGCTAAACTGATGGCATGGGAGCAAGTGTTGAGAGGTTTAAGGAGAGCTCATCAGAGAAGGGAGCTAATACCAGTAAGGATTTGGTCTTTGTGCAATTTGATCTCAACTGCTTTGGAGCTGCTGCTGAGTTATAGAAAGTTCACTCCAACGTGGAACAGTGAAGGGAAAAGGAAAACATTCAGACTAGAAATTTTCATTCAGCAGAGAAGATAGGGAGATAGGAATGTTGTTTCAGAAGAAGAAGAAAGTCAGAAGGGTCAAGATAATGGAAATGAATCTTTTCCTCCTCCTTTAGATGAAACAGAATTAGAAATGAGAAAGGTTAAAACACTGGCTGTACAATTGCATGAATTAAGGATACAAACGGAAAAATTAAGGGGGAAAAATAAGAGAAACTAAAAAAAAAATCTTCCCAGTACACGCATCTAATAAAATGATCATATGGTTTTTTTCTTTCAGTTTATTTATATGATGGATTAATTGATAATTTTTCATATGTTGAACCAGCCTTGCATGTCTGGGATGAAGTCCACTTGATCATAATGGATGATTTTTTTTGGTGTGTTCTTGGATTCTGTTTGCCAGAATTTTATTGAGAATTTTTGCATCAATCTTCATGAATGAGATTGGTCTGTAGTTCTCTTTCTTGGTTGAGTCTTTGTGTGGTGTTGGTATCAGGGTAACTATAGCTTCATAAAAAGAGTTTAGTAATAACTCTTCTGTTTCTATTCTGTGGAACACATTAAGGAGTATAGGTATTAGCTCTTGGAAGCTCTGGTAGAATTCTGCACTAAAACCATCTGGTCCTAGGCTTTTCTTGGTTGGAAGGTTTTTGATGACAGCTTCTATTTCCTTGTAAATTATAGGTCTATTTAAATTGTTCACCTGGTCTTGATTTAATTTTGGTATATGGTATTTATCTAAAAAAGTCCATTTATTTTACATTTTCCAATTTTGTGTAATACAGGTTTTTTTTTTGTAGTAAGACCTCATTATTCTCTGAATTTCCTCAGTGTCTGTTGTTATGTCCCCCTTTTCATTTCTGATCTTGTTAATTTGATTGTTCTCTCTCTGCCTCTCGATTAGTTTGGATAGGGGTTTGTCAATCTTGCTGATTTTCTCAAAGAACCAGCTCTTTGTTTCATTGATTCTTTGGATTGTTTTCTGTGTTTCTATTTTGTTGATTTCAGCCCTCTGTTTGATTATTTTTAGTCTTCTACTCCTCCTGGTAAGCCTGCTTCTTCTTTTTTTCTAGAGCTTTTGGGTGTGCTGTTAAGTCTCTAATGTAAGCTTTCTCTGTTTTCCTTATGTGGGCGCTTAGTGCTTTGAACTTTCCTCTTAGCACTGCTTTCATAGTGTCCCATAGGTTTGTTTATGTTGTGTCTTCATTTTCATTGAATTCAAGGTAAACTTTAATTTCTTTCTTTATTTCTTCCTTGTCCCAGGGGTGGTTCAGTAGTTGACTGTTCATTTTCCATGAGTTTGTAGGCTTTCTGGGGCGTGGAATTGTTTTCAAATTCTAACTTTACTCCATGGTGATCCAATGAGACACAGGTGGTTACTCCAATTTTTTTGTATCTGTGGATGTTTGCTCTGTTACTGAGTATGTGATCAGTTTTCAAGAAGGTTCCATGAGATGCTGAGAAGAAGGTATATTTTTTCTTGTTTGTGTGGAATGTTCTATAGATGTCTGTTAAGTCCATTTGATTCATTACATCTGTTAGTTCTCTTATTTCTCTGTTAGGTTTCTGTCTGGTTGACTTATCCATTGATGAAAGAGGAGTGTGTGGTTTGATTTGAGTTCTAGTAATGTTTCTTTTACATATGTGGGTGTTTTTATATTAGGGGCATAGCTATTCAGAGTTGGGACTTCATCTTGATGAATTGTTCCTGTTATGAATATAAAGTGTCCTTCTACATCTCTTCTGACTGATTTTAGTTTGAAATCAATTTTGTTAGATATTAATATAGCCACAGCTGCTTGTTTCTTGAGTCCGTTTGCTTAAAAAACCTTTCCCCAGCTTCGGGCCCATGGCAGGGTCCCGGTGTGGAGGAGCTTGGGCTTTCCCCGACCCCATAGACTCCCAGATCACCCTGCAGTGCTGGCTCCCCCCTTCCGCCTGCCATCCCAGCTCCCATCCAGGTACGAATTCCTATATTTCTCCCTTCCCCCTGGGGCCATAAAATTTCCCCAGCTCAGCTGCCTTGCAAGCTGGGCCTGGGCTGTAGGCACATCCTGGCTGGAGGCAGTTCCTGGGTCTTAAAGGCCTCCCTGAGGACAAGTGGACCAGGTGCCAGCTCAGCGACATTCCTGATCAGCAGGGGCCCTGACTTCTCGCAGAGGGCCATCAGAGGGGTGAGTTTGCTTCGGGCCCGTGGCAGGGTCCCAATGAGGCAGAGCTCGGGCTTTCCCTGACCCCATAGACTCCCAGGTCACCCTGCAGTGCTGGCTCCCCTCTCCCGCCTGCCATCCCAGCTCCCATCCAGGTACGAATTCCTATATTTCTCCCTTCCCCCTAGGGCCATAAAATTTCCCCAGCTCACCTGCCTTGCAAGCTGGGCCTGCATTGTAAGTGCATCCCGGAAAAAGGGAGTGCCTGTGCTTCAATAGCCTGCCTGAGGAAAGGTGGGCATTCTGTCAGTGAAGTCCCTGCCCAAGAAGGGAACCTGACCCAGTACCAGAAGTTCCAATAGAGAGCATTTGAAGTAAGAGATGGGCAGACGCCAAGGCAAGACCTCATCCAACAATCTGAAAAACAACATGAAAACACCAGATCCCAAGGACCCTACAATAGAAGGACTTGAACACCTTAACCCAGAAGAAGTGGAAAAAAGTGCCATTATGAAAGCAATAGAGTCCCTTAAACAGGATATGAATAACTCCCTTAAAGAATTGGATGAGAAATATAACAAAAAGTTTGAAGAAATGAGTATAGAAATAGAGGAGAAATATAACAAAAAGTTTGAAGAAATAAGTAAATCCATGAGTGATACCCTGAGAAACCAAGAAAAAAAAACAATCAAACAGGTAAAGGAAACAGTTCAAGAATTGAAAACTGAAATGGAGGCAATGAAGAAAACACAAACCGAGAACCGGCTGGATATGGAAAACCTAGGTAAACGAACAGAGACTACAGAATCAAGCATAACCAATAGAATACAAGAGATAGAAGAACGAATCTCAGATTCTGAAGATACCATAGAGAAAATAAATGCTCTGGTCAAAGAAAACGGCAAATCCAACAAATTCTCTTCATAAAACATTCAGGAAATCTGGGATACAATAAAAAAAAACCAAATCTAAGAATAATAGGATTGAAGAAGGAGAAGAACTGCAGATCAAAAGCCCAGAAAATATATTCAACAAAATTATAGAAGAAAACTTTCCCAACCTAAAGAACAATATTCCTATGAAGATTCAAGAAGCATACAGAACACCGAATAGACTGGATCAAAAAAAAAATCCCCTCGCCATATAATAATCAAAACACAAAACATACAGATTAAAGAAAGAATTTTAAGAGCAGCAAAGGAAAAAGGTCAAGTAACTTATAAAGGTAAACCTATCAGGCTTATACCGGACTTCTCTATGGAAACATGACAGCCAGAAGATCCTGGATAGAGGTACTGCAGAAACTAAGAGACCATGGATGCAAACCCAGACTACTCTACCCAGCCAAGCTATCGTTCAGTATCAACGGAGAAAACAAAATATTCCAGGATAAAAATAAATTTAAACAATTCATAGCCACAAATCCAGCCTTACAGAAAGTAATAGAAGGAAAATCGCAACCCAAGGAATCCAACAATGCCATCACTGCCTACAATAATCCAGACATTTAGCGACCCTTCACAACCACAACTCAAAGAAGAGAAACACACAAACTCTACTACACACACACACAAAAAAATAATAACCGGAATCAACAACCACTGGTCATTAATATCACTTAATATTAATGGACTCAATTCACCTGTAAAAAGGCACAGACTAAGAGATTGGATACGAAAACAGGATCCAACATTCTGCTGTTTACAAGAAACACACCTCAACCACAAAGATAGACATCTACTCAGAGTAAAGGGTTGGGAAAAGGTTTTCCAAGCAAAGGGACCTAAGAAACAAGCGGGCGTGGCCATTCTAATATCTAACAAAACTGACTTCAAACTAAAATCAATCAGAAGAGATGGAGATGGACATTTTATACTCATAACAGGAACAATTAATCAGGAGGAAGTCTCAATCCTGAATATCTATGCCCCTAATATAAAAGTACCCACTTATGTAAAAGAAAAACTTTTAGAACTCAAGGCAGTCATCAAACCACACACACTAATAGTAGGAGACTTCAACACACCTCTCTCACCAATGGACAGGTCAATCAAACAGAAACTCAACAGAGAAATAAGAGAATTACTAGAGGTAATGAATCAAATGGACTTAACAGATATCTATAGAACATTCCACCCAAAAAGGAAAGAATATACCTTCTTCTCTGCAGCTCATGGAACCTTCTCGAAAATTGACCACATACTCGGTAACAAAGCAAACTTCCATAGAAACAAAAAAAAATATTAGTAACCACCTGTGTCTTGTTGGATCACCACAGAATAAAGTTAGAATTCAATAACAATTCTAACACCAGAAAGCCTACAAACGTGTGGAAGTTGAACAGTCAACTACTGAATCATCCCTGGGTCAAGGAAGAAATAAAGAAAGAAGTTAAAGTCTTCCTTGAATTTAATGAAAATAAAGACACAACATACTCAAATCTATGGGACACAATGAAAGCAGTGCTAAGAGGAAAGTTCATAGCACTAAGTGCCCAATTAAAGAAAATGGAGAAAGCACATATTGGAGACTTAACAGCACACCTCAAAGCTCTGGAAAAAAAAAGAAGCAGACTCTTCCAGGAGGAGTAGAAGATTGGAAATAATCAAAATGAGGACTGAAATCAACAAAATAGAAACACAGAAAATAATCCAAAAAATCAACGAAACAAAAAGTTGGTTCTTGGAGAAAATCAACAAGATTGACAAACCCCTAGCCAAACTTATCAAATGGCAGAGAGAGAACACCCAAATTAATAAGATCAGAAATGAAAAGGGGGACATAACAACAGACATAGAGGAAATTCAGAGAATCATTAGATCTTACTACGAAAGTTTATATGCCACAAAGTTGGAAAATGTACGAGAAATGGATTGGTTTTTAGATAAATACCATATACCAAAGTTAAATCAAGACCAGGTGAACAATCTAAATAGACCTGTTAGTCGCGAAGAATTAGAAGCGGTTATCAACAACCTCCCGACCAAAAACAGCCCAGGGCCAGATGGTTTCAATGCAGAATTCTACCAGAACTTTCAAGAAGAGCTAATACCTATACTCCTTAAGGTATTTCACAATATAGAAACAGAAGACTCATTGCCAAACTCTTTTTATGAAGCTACAGTTACCCTGATACCAAAACCACATAAAGACACAACCAAGAAAGAGAATTACAGGCCAATCTCACTCATGAACCTTGACGCAAAAATTCTCAACAAAATCCTGACAAACCGATTCCAAGAACACATTAGAAAAAATTATCCATTATGATCAAGTAGGCTTCATTCCAGAGATGCTGGGCTGGTTCAACATATGCAAATCCGTCAATGTAATCCATCATATAAATAAACTGAAAGAAAAAACCATATGATCATCTCATTAGATGCTGAAAAAGCATTTGACAAAATCCAACATCCCTTTATGATAAAGGTGTTGGAGAGATTGGGGATACAAGGATCATACCTAAATATAATCAAAGCTATTTACAGCAAGCCGACAGCTAACATCAAACTGAACGGAGAGAAACTCAAAGCCATTCAATTGAAATCAGGAACAAGACAAGGCTGTCCACTCTCCCCATACCTCTTCAATATAGTGCTAGAAGTTCTAGCAATAGCAATATGACAACATAAGGGGATCAAGAGGATTCGAATTGGAAAGGAAGAAGTTAAACTCTCGTTATTTGCTGACGATATGATAGTATACATGAGCGACCCCAAAAACTCTACCAAAGAACTCCTACAGCTGATAAACACCTTTAGTAATGTGGCAGGATACAAGATCAACTCCAAAAAATCAGTTGGCCTCCTATACACAAAGGATAAAGAAACAGGGAGGGAAATCAGAGAAACTTCAACTTTCATGATAGCCACAAATAGCATAAAATATCTTGGGATAACTCTGACCAAGGAAGTGAAAGACCTATTTGACAAGAACTTTAAGTCTTTGAAGAAAGAAATTGAGGAGGATACCAGAAAATGGAAAGATCTCCCTTGCTCTTGGATTGGGAGGATCAACATAGTAAAAATGGCAATTCTACCAAGAGCAATCTATAGATTCAATGCAATCCCCATCAAAATCCCATCAAACTTCTTCAGAGACCTTGAGAGAAGAATAATTAATTTTATATGGAAAAACAAAAAACCCAGGATAGCCAAAACAATCTTATATAATAACGGAACGTCTGGAGGTATAACCATCCCTGACTTCAAACTCTATTACACAGCTACAGTATTGAAAACAGCTTGGTACTGGCATAAGAACAGAGAAGTCGACCCATGGAATCGAATAGAAGACCCAGATATTAACCCACAAACCTATGAACACTTGATTTTCGACAAGGGGGCTAAAGGTATGCAATGGAAGAAGGAAAGCATCTTTAACAAATGGTGCTGGCATAACTGGATGTCAACCTGTAGAAGAATGAAAGTAGATCCATATCTATCACCATGCACAAAAATCAAGTCCAAATGGATTAAAGACCTCAACATTAATCTGACCACTTTGAGCCAGATAGAAGAGAAAGTGGGAAGTAGTCTACAAGACATAGGCACAGGAGACCACTTCCTAAGTAGAACCCCAGTAGCACAGACAATAAGAGAAGCAATGAATAAATGGGACCTGCTGAAACTGAGAAGCTTCTGTAAAGCAAAGGACACCGTCAGTAAGACAAAGAGGCTACCTTCTGACTGGGAGAAGATCTTTACCAACCCCTCATCAGATAAAGGCCTGATCTCCAAAATATGCAAAGAACTCAAGAAACTAGACACTAAAACTCTAATTAACCCAATTAAAAAATGGGGTGCCAATCTGAACAGAGAATTCTCAACAGAAGAACTCTGAATGGCCAAAAGACACTTAAGGTCATGCTCAACATCCTTAGAGATCAGGGAAATGCAAATCAAAACAACTATGAGATACCACTTTACACTGGTCAGATTAGCTAAAGTCAAAAACACCAATGATAGCCTATGCTGGAGAGGATGTGGAGAGAGGGGAACTCTCATCCATTGTTGGTGGGAATGCAAACTTGTACAGCCACTGTAGAAATCAGTATGGCGGTTTCTCAGGAAACTGGGGGTCAACCTCCCTCAAGACCCAGCAATTCCACTCTTGGGAATATACCCAAGAGATGCCCTATCACACTACAAAAGCATTTGTTCAACTATGTTCATAGCAGCACTATTTGTAATAGCCAGAACCTGGAAACAACCTAGGTGCCCCACAATAGAAGAATGGTTAAAGAAGGTGTGGAACATATATACACTAGAGTTTTACTCAGCGGTAAAAAACAATGACATCTTGAATTTTGCATGCAAATGGATGGAAATAGAAAACGCTTTACTGAGTGAGGTAAGCCAGACCCAAAAAGAGGAATATGGTATGTATTCCTCATAAGTGGATTCTAGCCATAATTAAAGGTTTTTGAGCCTATTATTCGAGATCCTAGAGAAGCTAAATAAGAAGGTGAACCTGAAGAAAATCAGGTACTTATCCTCCTGGAGATTGGAAATAGACAAGAGTCCCAGGTAACCTCGGGTGCATGGGGGGGTGGTTGGGAGGGTTGCTGGAAGGGGAGAGGGTTACAGAGAAGGGAGTAGGGGAGGAATGAGGAAAACTCGGGGGACTGAGATTGGGGGAGGGAGGAAGGATGGATATGGGATCAGGTAAGAATATATCTCAACTAAGGGAGTCATTTTAGGGTTTACAAGAGACTTGATTATAAATGGGATCCCAGGTCCAAGGAGAGATCCCCAGATTGTTCTCTGGACAGAGGAGAGGGTGCCTGAATTGGCCTTGGCCTATAACCATACTGATGAAGATTTTGCATATCACCATAGATCCTTCATCCGATGATAGATGGCGATACAGACGGAAACCCACATTGGAGCACCGGACTGAGCCCCCCATGGTCCAAATGAGGAGCAGAAGGAGGAAGAACATGAAAAATAAACTCAGGACCGCGAGGGGTGCGATCACCCACTGATACAAGGGGACTGATCTTATGAGAGTTCACCAAGGCCAGTTGGACTGGGACTGAACGAGCATGTGATCCAACCAGATTTTCTGAATGTGGCCGGATTCTCTGAATGTGGCTGGCCCGGAGCCTTTCTGAAAAACCATTGTCAATGACACCGGGACTTGTTTCCTCTGCATATACTGGATTTTTGGGATCCAGTCTGTTTGGGCACTCACCTTCCTGGACCTGGAGGGAGGGGGGAGTAACTTGAACTTCCCACAGGGCTGGAAGCCCTGACTGCTCTTAGGGATGGAGAGGGAGGAGGAGGGGGAGGGGGGAGAGGGAGGGTGTTGCGAGGAGGGGCGGAAATGGAAACTTTCATGATTTAATAAATTTTGAAAAAAAAACCTTTCCCCAACCTTTTTCTCTGAGGTAGTGTCTGTCTTTGAGATTGAGGTGTGTTTCTTGTAAACAGCAGAGTGTTGGATCCTGTTTTCGTATCCATTCTCTTAAACTGTGACTTTTTATAGGTGAGTCCATTGATATTAAGCAATATTAATGATCAGTGGTTGTTAACTCCAGTTATTTTTTTGGTGGTAGTGTTTGTGTGTTTTCCTTTTTTGAGTTGTGTTGGTGGAGGGTTGTCAGATGTCTGTGCTATTGAGGGTGTTGTTGGCTTCCTTGGGTTGAAGTTTTCCTTCTAGTATTTTCTGTAAGGGTGGGTTTGTGGATATGTATTGTTTAAATCTGTTTCTGTCCTGGAATATACTTTTTTCTCCACTGATGGTGATAGAAAGCTTTGCTGGGTATAGTAGTCTGGGCTTGCATCCTTGGTCTCTTAGTGTCTGCAGCACATCTATCCAAAACCTTCTGGCTTCATGGTTTCCATTGAGAAGTCAGGTGTAATTCTGATAGGTTTACCTTTATATATATGTTACTTGACCTTTTTACTTTGCAGCTCTTAATATTCTTTCTTTATTCTGTATGTTTTGTGTTTTGATTATTATATGGTGAGGGTTTTTTTTTATCCAGTCTATTTAGTGTTCTGTAAGCTTCTTGCACCTTCTTAGGAATATCCTTCTTTAGGTTGGGAAAGTTTTCTTCTATAATTTTATTGAATATATTTTTCTGGGCATTTGAGCTGGAATTCTTCTCCATCTTCTACCCCTATTATTCTTAGGTTTGGTCTTTTCATGGTGTCCCAGATTTCCTGGATGTTTTGTGTTAAGAATTTGTTGGTTTGCTGTTTTCTTTGATCAATGAGTCTATTTTCTCTATTGTATCCTCAGTGACTAAAATTCTTTCTTCTATCTCTTGTATTCTGTTGGTTATACTTGTCTCTGTAGTTCCTGTTCATTTACTCAGATTTTTCATATCCAGCCATCCCTCAATTTGTGTTTTCTTCATTACCTCCATTTTGGGTTTTCAAATCTTGAATTGTTTCCTTTACCTGTCTGATTGCTTTTTTTTTTTTGGTTTTCTTGGGTATCTTTGAGGGATTTATTGATTTCTTTTAACTTTTTGGTTGTCTTCTCTTTCATTTCTTTAAGGAAAATTTTCACTTCCTGTTTTAGGGTCTCCATAATTTTCATAAGGTTATGTTTAAAGTCGAATTCTTTTACTTCTTCTGAGTTAGGATGTTCAAGTCTTCTTGTTGCATGTTTGCTGAATTCTGGTGTTACCATGTTGCTTTTCAGGATGTTGGAGGGATTCTTACATTGGCGCCTGCCCATCTCTTCCTTCAAATGAGGCCAGCAGAGTCTTGGTATCTTGATCCAATCTTTGCTGTTGCTGACTGTGTACTTTGGAGTTTTTCTTTTTTGCCCTCTCTTAGGTCCCCTCAGCACTGGAGCAGGCTCTCAGACCCCCTCTGCCCTGAAGCAGGCTGTGCTGGGTTATCCAAGGATCACGCAGCTGAAAAGGCGGGCTTAGGGGGCAGGATAGGATGTGGTAAAGAAAGCCAGTACTTGGGAACACATCCGGCTGAATGGCCACAAAAGCTTAGGGAATTGGAGGGGACCTGTACTCAGGTCCCTGGGATTGTCTGGTTGCATGGACACTTACTCACCTCTCTGGATCCGCTCAGCACAGGAGCAGGGCCTCTTGCTGGGCTCCAAGGACCGCTTATTCCTCTCTTTAGTTCTCTGGGGCAGGGGGATATTTGGTGGACATGAGTTCTTTTAGTCTGCTAATATCATGGGATGTTTCTCTTTCCACTTAAACTGTACTCAATAGTTTTCCTGAATTAAGTAGTCTTGGTCTTTTTGGTCTTGTAAAACTTGGGGTGCATTATTCCAGGCTATTTTGACTTCTAGAGTTTCCACTGAAAAGTTAGTTGCTATTCTGATGGTTTTGCCTTTTTTATATGTGACTTTTGAGTTTTCTTTTCCATTTTTGTTATGTATATTTAATTTTTTAACTATAAGATGCAATAGGGATTTTTCTTTACCAGTCTATTGGTGTTCTGTGTGCTTCTTGAATCTGCATGGGTATATGTGTTAGAATGCAGGCATTATTGTGGCCTGTCACCTGGCAGGATACACTCAGACTGTACCCTGGCCAGTCCAGGGTCATTTGGCTGCTACAGCACTGGTCTCTATGCAGGTGCAACAGGTTCTTTAAGAGATAAGCTTTGCCCATTCCCACTCCTTCTTTTCTGCCGTTCTTCTGAAGTGGCAAGCAGGTCTTTACCTTTCTCTCTCTTCTCTCTTTCTCTCTCCCCTCTCTTCCCCCCTTTCTCTTAATAAAACTTCCTACATAAGCTTTGTCTACCTGGCACATCTGTCTCTCTTGCCTGCTGTTGTTTAGACCCACCCACTGCCAAGGTCCCTCTAGCACTGGATCACATCAGTGTGCTCTTTGACTTGGGGAAGTTTTTTCTTTGATCCTGTAGGATGACCTACGCCATTGACTTGGGGTACCTCTGTGCCTTGTAGTTCATAGATTTGATGTTTTTCATAAAGTTTCAAAGTCCCTTCATATTCCTTTTATTCATTTTATTAAGAAACTTTTCATTTTCTTTTATTGAATGATCCAGTTCCTCTACTTTATATTCTGATATTAATATTGTCTCATCTGTTTGATCTATCCTACCAGTAAATCTTTAGTTCTGAACTTTCTAAGTAGTGTATTTGTTTTTCTTAACAAAATAGGTGTATGTTGTTAGTAACAAAACAACTCCTATTAAGTGTGGATTAATGTGGTAATCCTGAAAGTAAGAGTCTTAGATACCTCCTCATTTATCAAACGATGCGTAAATTTTCAAATTACTTTTATATTAAGGAAATGCTAATTTCTCAAAAATATTTTGCTTATATACTTCTTGAACAATTTTCATGAAAATGCCTTGTTATAATCTATGTTAAAAAACAGAATTCACGACAAAATTCTCAACAGGGGAAAGGGTCAGTGGACACAAAGTCCACTTTTAATTATGTAGTTGGTAGCTGCTAGGAGATAGGAAATCAGTTTTATTCAATACAGAGGCACTGTATTGATATCATTGACACCTCTAGGGCAGGCGTCATGCTCAGAAAATGAAGTTGGATGGCTAGGGAGAAGACATAAGATATGTGAATTGTTAGAGGAGGGGAAAATAAGATTAACAGATATCGTGTGGATATTAAAAATAAATAAATAAACAAATAAATAAAATAAAAACAGAATTTGCATTGATTTTTAGTATTTGACCTTCTTTATATCAAATTGAAGATTCTTATATGTATTAAAACTATTATAGAATGACAGCTTTAGCTTACTTTTATTCTTATATTATGGGAAACATGTATGTGAAAGAAATATACTCAATTAGCTTTCAACTAGGAAAGCCCATAATAATGGGATATTGCAAAGTTTGTTGATTTCTTTATGTTTCATTACTAAAGTTTTTTTTTTTAAATTCTAACACAGGAAATTATAATTAAATAAGACATGGTTGGACTTTGCTAAGTGTGAAAAACAGATTGGAATTTTGTACACCTCTCATGATTTTTAAAATGTGTATACAAATAAGAGATGCATTAGTTTCAGTACTAATGAATAGTACTAGGCAATATAACTAGTAAATGCATATAATAAAATATTAAAGTGTTTTATGGCATAATGAGACACGAATTAAACCAGTAGGCTAGGGTTTCTATCTTGTTTTCTTTATATATCTGTAATAGGATGAATGGTAAGGGAACTAAAGTCTGAGTGTTAAATCGCTGTGGTTGTTTGAATGAAAACCTTTCCCCCATACAGTCAGGACCTTGAATACTTGGATCCTAGTTAATGATGCTATTTTCAGGAGATTTGGGTGATGTTGCTTTGGAGGAACTGTTACCGGGTGGGTTTTGAGATTAATAGCCCCACTGCAATTTTAGTTCATTCTCTTTGGTTTGCGATTGTAGTTGAAGATGTGAACTCTTAGCTTTCTGCCTCTGAACCTGTGCCTGCCACTTGATGGGTGGATTCTTATCTATTTGGAGCCACAAGCCTACATACACTCTTTCTTCTATAAGTTGCCTTGGCCATGCTGTCACCGGATCAGGAAAGCAACTAACACATTCCCAATTGTTCAAGGTCACAAATTTATTTTCTCTGCTGGGATAACTTTCTTAACAAGGGCTCATGACCCAGTTGAATTTTCACCGTCCAATGTGTAATGGTAACCTAAGAAACCACTTTTCAAGACAAGAAGTGGCCAGGGACAGAATGCAAGACACCCAGGCTTCTGAGCTTTCAGCTACCTAATATGAAAGGAATTTTGCTTCAAATGTAACATGCACTATATCTCCCTGGATGGATCAAGGAGAAAATTAAAAAAAAAAATAAACTAGTCCACAGGACTGGTCACAACATGACAGACATATTTCAGTCATCTAATTTATTTTTTTAATATTAAAAGCTAGACTCTGTTTTAGGCACAGTGCTTTATTTTGTCCTGACTTGTTATTTATGATATAGTTTTAACAAGGGAAAACTCAAATCTAGGGTTCTCTCAAAGCAAGCAGAGCAGGAAGGTACTGACTTGAATCAGAATACCCACTATGTCTTTAAGTTCCAACTCTGCTGACCTAATTCTGTCTAGAATGTTCTGACTCTTGGATGTTTGAGAAGTCAGAAGCTTGTTATATTAAAAATGAGGACTGCAGCACTAGGATGGGAGCACCAACGGCTGTGTGAGACTCAGATAAACCAAGCACGTGGCATACTCCAGGGATGCAGGCTCAGATAAACCAAGCACGTGGCATACACTAGGGACTCCAGATTTCCTCTGAACCTCTTTAATTTCCTTCCCTGCCTCCTTGCAGAACATGTGACACCTAATTATCAGATTCCCAGAGCATTTTGCTCATTTTATTTTTTTTTAACTCTGATCCTCCATCTCTCTTTTTTTTTCTTTCCTGGAACTTACTGAAATTACAAAATGATTATATGAAATATTTTTGGTTGAGGTAGTCCTCTGAGTCTAATAATCCCCTGTCCGTTAGACCCCCATCAAATACATGAACGTAATTCTCAGTGTCTCACTGAGTATCAGTGCAGAATCTGGCATGAGGTACAAGGATGTCTTGCTAAAACACGCGGCACGGTTTCCGTTAGGACTTTGATCCAGCTCTAGCTCTTCAATTCATGGCACACCGAGTGTTGCTCATCACCAAATGACTCACCATGGCTGGAAGGGGTTGAAAATGCATCTCCAAGACCTATACGATTGCAGGAAAATCCCTCTTTAAAACTAGTAACATACATATTAAAGCTTAAGAAGAACAAGCCAAAAGTATGATATCTGTCAGCATATGAGCATACACACATGTATATGTGTGCAAGTATTTCTTTCCTCTTTTATTGTTTCAGGAGAATATATTAGAACTTTAAATCTCAAAGCAATTATGAGATGACAAAATTCAACTGCTTCCTTTCATAAATGTTGAAAATGATATAAGATGCTTAAATATTTTTAAATTTTATTTTAAATGCATGTGATTCTTATTTGCAGAATTTTATTCAATAAGATTAAAAATTCAAAAGTAGTATTAAATGAAAATGTACATTATTTTGGTTTTTTTTGACTTTTTAAAAATTTTTTAATTTGTTTGTTTATAAAAATTTTCTCTTCCTCCCCTCTTCCCCATACCCTCCCATTCCCCTCACTCCCTCTCCCCCCCCCCCAAATCCCTCTCCTCCTCCCTCTCCAGTCCAAAGAGCAGTCAGGGTTTCCTGCTCTGTGGGAAGTTCAAGTTCCTTCCCCCTCCCTCCAGGCCTAGGATGGTGAGCATCCAAACAGACTAGGATCCCAAACAGCCAGTACATGCAGATGAAACAAAATGTACATATTTTTTAGATGTTTCTTAAGCATTGATTGGGGGTTCCTCACCTGCCAGCTACAGTTCTTGTGAGACAGGGATGAAAAGGTCCAGAAACGGTGTCTGGGGGAGCACAGTGGGAGAAACAAATAACAAATACGTGAAATTTGCCGGAACTATGATAAAACTGTGTGTGTGTGCATGTATACATGTGTGTGTGAGAGTGTTGTTTTTGTGTGTCGTATAACAGTTACATGGTCCATGTGAACAAATGGAATTCCAGATGTTTTATTCCAGATAGATCACTGATGGTAGACTGAAGAGACAATTTCATCCAAGCCTAGTCTGGTGAGGCGATAAGACGATTGAAGCTATTTACAGGAGCGTGGCTGAGTGGTGACTTGGAGGAAAATGGATGGCAAGCTCATCCAAGCATGGGTGATGAATTATAAAACTAAATCTTTGGAATGTCTGACATAACTTGCAGACAACAAGGGGGTCTCCTTTCCCAAGCAATGTCTACAGTTTTATATAACTGTGGGGATAGTGCCTTATGAATCTTGGAAATTTCAGGAAATTTGAGCCTTGCAAGTGACAGTTACTTCCTGGGATTTATGAGCCCTCTTCTCCATGATGGACAAGTTCAAGACAAAGACAATATCTACTGTAATGTGTTTTCTGTTACACAGAAGGGATGCCGACGTCAGAATCTGGAAAGACTTCTTTGAAGGCTGAATACCAGAGGGGCATTTTCAAGGATCAGGAGGTACTTCCCAAAGGCTCTGGATTTAATCCCTTTCCATTTGTAATGGACCAAGAAACATTACCAGGCAGCAGAAGGAATTATGGTGAGGAGTGAAAGTCAGTCTTGGGTTCACAACTTGCAGAATTAATGAGAAGCCACGATTGCTGTGGCCCCCTTATGCCTGACTTCCCTCTAAGTTGTTTCAGTTTTCTAACATCTGGTTCTTGAGCCAGCCATCTGCCCTGGACAAAAGAGCCAGCCTTGCCACAAGAAAACTTGTTGTGCTCTGGGCCTTGAAATGAAACTAGCATCAAAACCATATTTTTTTGTGATTCCTGATCATGGAGTTCTTTTTCTATAACACCGAACTTGCTGGGATCAGTGGCCATCCACAGACAAGCTTGCTAGTCATTGGCAGCCTTTCAGACTTCGTGTACTTTCCCCAAAATAGGACATTGAAGCATCAGTGAACCTGATTTCTAAACTAATGGTGACACCTGGTTGCAGTGAGAGAGGGAGCAAAACCTTTGGAAATGGGGTCAAATTCTGACCTGTTTCTACAATACTGTGGTTCAAGTCCAAAAAGAAATTCCAGATTTTTCTCAAAGAATGATATGTGTGAGTACATACCATGTTTGTCTCCCTGGGTCTGGGTTACCTCACTGTAGAGGACCGTAACCACATTCGCCATTCCAAGATGGCGCTGACATCAGGTTCCACCGCCCGGTAAACAGGATAACGTGCATGTGTTGGCAAATTTCCAACGCTGTAGTCCCTGCCTCTCCCGAGGCGTCATCTGGGATGATGGGCAGCTGACCAATCTGAGAGTGACACGTCCGAGGCGGGGGCTGGGTTCGCCTCGCTCTGGGTCTCCGCCATGTTGGCTTATGCTCTCGCTCTCAAGATGCATTAAAAAGCTGTTCTGCAGAAGGATCCTACGTGCCCTGCGTTGTTCTTGCTGGCGAGACAGTAGTGCGGGACACCTCACTTGAGATATTTTTTTCTAGTTCCATCCTTTTGCCTGTAAATTTCAAGATGCCATTATCTGTTACTGTTAAGTTGTACTCCATTGCATAAATGTACCACATTTTCTTTATCTATTTTTCAGTTGAGGGGGCATATAGATTGTTTCCAGGTCCTGGTTATTATGCATAATGTTGATATGAACACAGTTGTGCAAATGTCCTTGTGGTATGATTGTGCATCCTTTGGTATATACCCAAAAGTGATATTGCTGGGTCTTGAGGTAGATTGATTCCCAATTTTCTGAGAAACTGCTATACTGATTTCCAAAGTAGCTGTATAAGTTTTCACTCCCACCAGCAACAGAGCAGTGTTTCTCTTACTCCATATCCTCTCCAGCATAAGCTATCATCAATGTTTTTCATCTTATCCATTTTGACTGTTATATTATGGTATCTCAGAATCATTTTGATTTGCATTTCTCTGATGGCTAAGGATGTTGAGCAATTTCTTAAGTGTCTTTCAGTTATTTGATATTCTCCATTTTTGATTGGATTATTTGGTATTTTGATGTCTAGTTTCTTGAATATATTAGATGTAAAGCAAAGGATAACCAGCCTATAGTTCGCACCCCAGAGAAGCTAAGTAACAAGGAGAGGCCTAGGAGAGACATACGTGGATCCCCCTGAGGGAAATAGACAAGATCTCCTGAGAAAATTAGGAGCATGGTGGGCGGGGGGGGGGGGGAAAGGAGTGTAGAAGTGGAGGAGGAGGGAAGAAGGGGAGGAGAAAGGTGAACATAAGGGAATGGGGTGATTGAGATGGGGGAAGGACAGAAAGGGAGAGTAAGGAAAGAGATATCTTGATTGAAGGAGTCATTATGGGGCTAGTGAGAAACCTGGCACTAAGGAAATTCCTAGTATTCCACAAGGATGACCCAGCTAAGACCCTAAGCAATAGTGGGGAGGGTACCTGAACTGGCCTTCCTCTGTAATCGGATTGATGAAAACCTTAATTGTCTTCATAGAGTCTTCATCCAGCAACTGATGGACGCAGATGCAGAGATCTACAGCGAAGCACTGAACCAAAGGGTCAAGACGATGATGGAGTTACCCACAGAAGCAGCGGACCTGAGCTATTGGGAACTCACTGACTCTAGACTGACAGTGAAGGAACCTGCATAGGACCAAAAGCAGGCCCTCTGAATGTGAGTGACAGTTGTGTGGCTGGGGCAGTCTGTGGACCTATAGGCAGTGGGACCAGAATTTATCCCTAGTGCTTGAACTGGCTTTTTGGAGCCCATTCCCTTTGGAGGGATACCTTGCTCAGCCTAGACATAGGGGAGAAGGCCTAGATCTTGCCTCAAAGTGTTGTGCTAGAGTTTGGTGACTTCCTATGACAAGCCTTATCCTCTATAAGGATGGGGGGTGGGGAGAGTGGCAGTAGGAGAGGGAGTGGGAACTGGGATTGGTATGTAAATTGGAAAAGATTTTTTTAAAAAAAATAAATTTAAAATTAAAAAAAGACTTATGGACTGTGGGGAATGTAAATAATATAT
The DNA here is from genome assembly GCF_982192425.1 of Myodes glareolus. Taxonomy (NCBI): domain Eukaryota; kingdom Metazoa; phylum Chordata; class Mammalia; order Rodentia; family Cricetidae; genus Myodes; species Myodes glareolus. The sequence continues at coordinate 51,394,533 of NC_142045.1, forward strand.
GTTGCTTTTTTCTTTTCTTTTTCTTTTGGTCAGGGGGTTAAATGAAACAAAGAAAGTTCATTCTTTTTTTTTTAATTGTGTTTTTTTTTAAATTCAAACATTTTGGGCTTTTTTGCTTTATAAATAATACCATTCAAAATTTCCCCCTCCTCCCCTCCTCCCATTTCCCTCCCACTCCCTGCTACCTCTCCCCCTTTCCCTCCAGCCCTAAGAGAGGGTAGGGTACCCTGCCCTATGGGAAGTTCAAGGCCCTCCCTTCTCCATCCAGGCCTAGGAAGGTGTGCATCCAAACAGACTAGGATCCCAAAAAGCTAGTACATGAAGTAGAATCAAATCCCAATGCAATTATCATTGGCTTCTCTGTCAGCCCCCATTGTCAGCCACATCCAGAGAGTCTGGTTTGATTGCATGTTTGTTCAGTCCCAGTCCAGCTGGCCTTGGTGATCTCCCCTTAGATCAGTCCCACCATCTCTGTGGGTGGACAAACCCCTTGTGTCCTGACTTTCTTGCTCATCTTCTCCCTCTTTCTGCTCTTCAACTGGACCTTGGGAGCTTAGTCCAGTGCTCCAATGTGGGTCTCTGTCTCTATCTCCATCCATCGCCGGACGGAGGTTCATATTCATCTTTTTGGGTCTGGGCTATCTCACTTAGTATAGTGTTTTCTATTTCCATTCATTTACATGCAAAATTCAAGATGTCATTGTTTTTTACCGCTGAGTAGAACTCTAATGCGTATATGTGCCGCACTATTCTTCCATTGAGGGGCACCTAGGTTGTTTCCATGTTCTGGCTACTACAAATAGTGCTGCTATGAACATAGTTGAACACATGCTTCTGTAGTATGATTGGGCACCCAAGAGTGGAATCGCTGGATCCTGAGATAGGTTCTTAAAAAGCATTATTAGTCTCCATCTGGCAAAAACTCCTTGAATGAGGCACAGGACTCCTGTTGGCTGCGCTTGTTTGCTTAAGCACGGCTCTGCATCCTTCCACAGAAGTAAGAACTTTTTTGCCTTAAAAAATTATTTGGACTGGGTGATCATTTTCTTGGGACCTCAGGCCCTTTTCTTTTCTTTCTTTTTTTTTTGATGGTTCATAATTTTAATTTCAAAAGTTTTTTTATTTAAATATTTCATGCAATATGTTTTTCTCTTAACTTTGACTGATTCTTTGTGGATTTCACATCATGCATTCTGTTCCCACCCATCTCCCCATCCCCTTGCATCTGCCCTATGCCTTTGCAATCTCCTCTGCAAAACAAAGTGAAATTTAAAAGAAAACCCCCAAACCAAGCGACAACAATAAAAAAAAAAAAAGAAGATTCTTGTCACGGGAGTTACAGTGTGGCCCATTGAGTTACACGGTTTACCTTTTAGTCCTTGTTAGCATCCAGCCCCATTTCTGACTTGGACCACACACATCAGAACTATTTAGGGAAGCCCAATTCAGTTCAGAATGACCATCCTTTCTAATTTCATTGATTTCCAGAGAGAGACCCTAAGGGAAGAATACTGAACCCTCATCAGGTATAATTCTGATGGGGATTAGATTTGACAAAGACAAACAAATTAAATAAATAATAAGGGTATTATTTAATTTTGCTGTTTTTTAACTTGTCAGATTTATGCCTTCCATTAGTCACTGGTTCCTTCAATTATATCCAGAGGAAAATGTGTTCTAAGAAGTCTACAGAATACCACAAATAAAACAAACCAGAAGTACAGAGCAGATATTTGAGCATTCAAACACCATTTGGTTTTATGTTTGAACATTTAATAATGCATGGGTAAAGAGAGGCTCATGTTTTATTGACTGGATCAGGTATTTCCCAGTGAGGGCTCATATTAAAGCAGTGATTTCATTAACTGAGAGTACCCAGCAGAACTTTGTACACAAGAGGACAGAAGACAGGGGCTCAAGGTAGCATTAATGTGAAAGGGCTCTGTAGGTGTTGCCAGTGAAGGGTGCTGGTGAGAACTTCCACTCCCACTGCTCAGGTCTGTGCTTGTCTAAGAAGGGCCCACTTGCTCACTGGGCTGTGGAAGGATTGGTATGGCTAGGAGCCCTAGGAGAGACATGCTGGTCCTCTGTAGCTTCCCATCTCTCTAGCTTCCCCCTTTTCTCCAGTAAGTCTATTTACCAGTGTTCTTCATTCCTGTTGCCCATATCTGAACTCTATTCCATCCGTTCAGGACGATTACAACCCCTAACTGGTCTCCTGGGCTTTATCTCTTCTTTTCTACTTGCTATTGGAATTGCCTTTCTCAAATAATCTATCTTTTCCTCCTTCCTTTCCTCCCTGTACAAATGGCATTTCATTTGTATTTTAGTAAATAAAGCTTACCTGAGGATCAGAAACCTAAAACAGCCACACTGGCCAGCCTTACAGACCAGGCAGTAGTGACACACAACTTTAATCTCAGTAGCCACAATGACACACACACATTTAATCCCAGTAACCTCACTAGCTTGCCATAGAAACCAGGTAATGCACACCCTTAATGCCAGAACTAGAGAGGATTATAAGACAGGAGATAGCTCTCAGTCTCAGTCTCATTCTGAGGTTTCCTGGAGGCAGGATTACCCTTTTTGGATTGAGGCTGAGATAAAAGCCAGTGGCTGGATGCTTTGCTTTTCTGACCTTCAGGTTGATCCCAATTTCTGTCTCTGAGTTTTTATTAATCGTGCTTCCCTTCCCTCCTTCCCCTTGTCTTTCCCTCCCTCCTTCTCTCCCTCCCTCCCTCTCTCCCTCTCTCCCTCCCTCCCTCCCTCCTTACCTTCCTTTCTTCTTCCCTTCCTTCCCTTCTTAAATAAAACTTTAAATGAGGCAATCTTTCTCTTTATCTACAGGGTCAAACCTACAATTTTTATCATCCCAGTGGCTCCTCCCAGTGACTTTCATAAATCACACAGAGCCATTCCAGAACAGTGAGTGCGATACAGAGAGTAATTATTATTATTTTTTTTGGTAATTTTATTAAATTATAAAAGTTTTCATTTCCGCCCCTCCTCCCACCACCCTCCCACTCCCCCCACTCCCTCTCCTCCTCCATCTCCATCCCTAAGAGCAGTCAGGGTTTCCTGCCCAGTGGGAAGTTCAAGTTCCTCCCGCCTCCCTCCAGGTCCAGGAAGGTGAGTGTCCAGACGGACTGGATCCGCAAAATTCAGTATATGCAGAGGAAACAAGTCCCAGTGCCATTGTCAATGGCTTTTCAGAAAGACTCCGGCCAGCCACATTCAGAGAATCTGGTTGGATTGCGTCCTCGTTCAGTCCCAGTCCAACTGGCCTTGGTAAACTCTCATTAGATCCGTCCCCTTGTATCAGTGGGTGATCACGTCCCTCACAGTCCTTATTTGCTTTTTCATTTTCTTCTTCCTTCTGCTCCTCATTTGGACCTTGGGGGGCTCAGTCCGGTGCTCCAATGTGGGTCTCCATCTGTATCGCCATCCATCGTGGGATGAAGGTTCTCTCTGATCTTGCCGTCTTTGCTCACGTTCTCTTTCCTTCTGCTTCTCGTTTGGAACTAGGGAGTTAAGTCCAGTGTTCCGATGTGGGTCTCTGTCTCTATCTCCATCCATTGCCAGATGAAGGTTCTATGGTGATAAGCAAAATATTCATCAGTATGGTTATGGGCCTAGGCCGTTTCAGGCACCCTCTCTTCTGTCCAGAGAACAATCTGGGAATTTCCTTGGACCTGGGATCCCATTTATAATCAAGTCTCCTGTAAACCCTAAGATGCCTCCCTTAGTTGAAATATATTCTTCCCTGATCTCATATCCATCCTTCCTCCCTCCCCCCATCCCAGTCCACCTAGCTTTCCCCATTCCTCCCCTACTCACTTCTCTCTAACCCTCTCCCCTTCCAACAACCATCCCACCCCCCCATGCACCCGAGGTTACCTGGGACTCTTGTCTATTTCCAATCTCCAGGCAGATAGCTACATGATTTTCATCAGGTTCACCTTCTTATTTAGCTTCTCTAGGATCACAAATAATAGGCTCAAAGACCTTTAATTATGGTTAGAATCCACATATGAGTGAATACATACCATAGTCCTCTTTTTGGGTCTGGCTTACCTCACTCAGTAAAGCGTTTTCTATTTCCATCCATTTGCATGCAAAATTCAAGATGTCATGGTTTTTTACCGCTGAGTAAAACTCTAATGTGTATATGTTCCACACCTTTATTAACCATTCTTCTATTGAGGGGCAACTAGGTTGTTTCCAGGTTCTGGCTATTACAAATAGTGCTGCTATGAACATAGTTGAACAAATGCTTTTGTAGTATGATAGGGCATCTGTTGGGTATATTCCCAAGAGTGGAATTGCTGGGTCCTGAGGGAGGTTGACTCCCAGCTTCCTGAGAAACTGCCACACTGATTTCCACAGTGGCTGCACGAGTTTGCATTCCCACCAACAATGGATGAGTGTTCCCCTCATTCCACATCCTCTCCAGCATAGGCTATCATTGGTGTTTTTGAGTTTGGCTATTCTGACAGGTGTAAGATGATATCTCAAAGTTGTTTTGATTTGCATTTCCCTGATCGCTAAGGAGGTTGAGCATGACCTTAAGTGCCTTTTGGCCATTCGGAGTTCATCTGTGGTGAATTCTCTGTTCAGTTCAGTACCCCATTTTTTAATTGGGTTAATTAGAGTTTTAGTGTCTAGTTTCTTGAGTTCTTTGTATATTTTGGAGATCAGACCTTTGTCTGATGAGGGATTTGTGAATATCTTCTCCCATTCGGAAGGTAGCCTTTTGGTCTTACTGACAGTGTCCTTTGCTTTACAGAAGCTTCTCAGTTTCAGTAGGTCCCATTTATTCATTGCTTCTCTTATTGTCTGCGCTCCTGGGGTTCTGCTTAGGAACTGGTCTCCTGTGCCTATGTCTTGTAGACTACTTCCCACTTTCTCTTCTATCAGGTTCAAAGTGGTCAGATTAATGTTGATGTCTTTAATCCATTTGGACTTGAGTTTTGTGCATGGTGATAGATATGGATCTATTTTCATTCTTCTACAGGCTGACATCCAGTTATGCCAGCACCATTTGTTAAAGATGCTTTCCTTCTTCCATTGTATACCTTTAGCTCCCTTGTCAAATATCAGGTGTTCATACATTTGTGGGTTGATACCCGGGTCTTCTATTCGATTCAATAGGTCGACTTCTCTGTTCTTATGACAATACCAAACTGTTTTCAATACTGTTGCTCTGTAATAGAGTTTGAAGTCAGGGATGGTAATGCCTCCAGAAGTTCCTTTATTGTATAAGATTGTTTTGGCTATCCTGCGTTTTTTGTTTTTCCATATAAACTTGATTATTGTTCTCTAAAGGTCTGTGAAGAAGTTTGATGGAATTTTGATGGGAATTGCGTTGAATCTATAGATTGCTTTTGGTAGAATTGCCATTTTTACTATGTTGATTCTCCCAATCCAAGAACAGGGGAGGTCTTTCCATTTTCTGGTATCCTCCTCAATTTCTTTCTTCAAGGACTTAAAGTTCTTGTCAAATAGGTCTTTCACTTCCTTGGTTAGAGTTACCCCAAGATATTTTATGCTATTTGTGGCTATCATGAAAGGTGATGTTTCTCTGATTTCCCTCCCTGCTTCTTTATCCTTTGTGTATAGGAGGGCAACCGATTTTTTGGAGTTGATCTTGTATCCTGCCATATTACTAAAGGTGTTTATCAATTGTAGAAGTTCTTTGGTAGAGTTTTTGGGGTCGCTTATGTACACTATCATATCGTCTGCAAATAACAAAAGTTTAACTTCATCCTTTCCAATTCGAATCCTCTTGATCCCCTTATGTTGTCTTATTGCTATTGCTAGAACTTCAAGCACTATATTGAAGAGGTATGGAGAGAGTGGACAGCCTTGTCGTGTTCCTGATTTTAGTGGAATGGCTTTGAGTTTCTCTCCGTTCAATTTGACGTTAGCTGTCGGCTTGCTGTATATTGTTTTTATTATATTTAGGTATGATCCTCGTATACCCAATCTCTCCAACACCTTTATCATAAATGGGTGTTGAATTTTGTCAAATGCTTTTTCAGCATCCAATGAAATGATCATATGGTTTTTTTCTTTCAGTTTATTTATATGATGGATTACATTGATAGATTTCGTATGTTGAACCAGCCCTGCATCTCTGGGATGAAGCCCACTTGATCATAATGGATAATTTTTCTAATGTATTCTTGGATTCGGTTTGCCAGTATTTTATTGAGTATTTTTGCGTCAATGTTCATGAGTGAGATTGGCCTGTAATTCTCTTTCTTGGTTGTGTCTTTTTGTGGTTTTAGTATCAGGGTAACTGTCGCTTCATAAAAAGAGTTTGGCAATGATTCTTCTGTTTCTATATTGTGAAATACATTAAGGAGTATAGGTATTAGCTCTTTTTGGAAGTTCTGGTAGAATTCTGCATTGAAACCATCTGGTCCTGGGCTTTTTTGGTGGTGAGGTTTTTGATAACAGCTTCTAATTCTTCGCGACTAACAGGTCTATTTAGATTGTTCAATTGCTCTTGATTTAACTTTGGTATATGGTATTTATCTAAAAACCAATCCATTTCTTTTACATTTTCCAACTTTGTGGCATATAAACTTTCGTAGTAAGATCTAATGATTCTCTGAATTTCCACTGTGTCTGTTGTTATGTCCCCCTTTTCATTTCTGATCTTATTAATTTGAGTGTTCTCTCTCTGCCATTTGATTAGTTTGGCTAGGGCTTTGTCAATCTTGTTGATTTTCTCCAAGAACCAACTTTTTGTTTCGTTGATTTTTTGGATTGTTTTCTGTGTTTCTATTTTGTTGATTTCAGCCCTCAGTTTGATTATTTCCAATCTTCTACTCCTCCTGGGAGAGTCTTCCTCCTTTTTTTCCCAGAGCTTTTAGGTGTGCTGTTACAGAGAGTAATTCTTGAGTTTCATTTCTCAGTTTATTCCTCAATGGCTAGTGGTGGGTCATGCAATGAGTCAACCCTTGTGAAATACAGCTCCGGCACTGCTTACAATGGCTTAAGAAGTATAGCGTTTTTCCTGCTAACATCAACTTATGTGCTCAGAATTTAGAGACAGAACGAGCAGGATGGAGGGAGGAGAGAGACAAAGAGAGAGATGAGGAAAGAGGAAGAGGTGAAGGGTGGAAAAGGGAGGAGAGTAGAAAAATAAAGAGAAAAGATTAGAGGACGAGAAGAAAAGAGAGGAGAGGAATAGGAAAGAGAGGAGAAAGAAAACATCTATTACCTCATTCCCAGGATTTTCATCTTGTCCTGTGGATAAACACCAGGAAGTCCTTTTGTTTATCACATGAGCCTGTGACATCATGTCCCAGTTCTTTTAGTGTTGGTGGAGAACTCTGGGACCCTCAGCATTCACATTCTTTTGTCTGCCTATCCTTACCTGGTCTGCACCTTATCTAAGATGTCCTGTTTTTCATATTATCTGTGAGCAAAGCAAAGGACCTGAGTGGAAAATGGAAGGACTGTCGTGTGTCTTTCTGCCTTGGACATGGAAAGAAGAAAGGCTCCTCCAAGGGCTCATTCTTACAGCTGCTACTCCAAGCTCTGATTTTGTCTAAGTTGGTTCTCTAAGATGCTATGAACAGTCAGCCAGAAGGTACAGGAACTAGTGTTCTCTCTGCTGTTGCTGAAGCTGTCCCTAACATCCAATGCTAAGCATTGGGAATCTCCCTCCACTTTCCACACTCTTCCATTCCAAACTTCACCCAGACATTCCACAGGTAACCTAGCCCCACTCCTCCCACTCCAGACCTCTCCCCTTAGAAAGTCCTTCAAGCATCAGAGATGCCTAAAACCATGGTGACAGAGTATTTTAGACCTGGTCCATGAACCTACCATGTGATTTTACCCCATCTGTTTCCCTGAGCTCACCTGGAAATGTTTAGGTCATTAAACCTGGGCTTTTAATTCAACATAATCTGACTTATTGCATTGCAGAGAAACCCACCAATCAGCGATTTTCAAAATACTTACCACTAAGGACATTGAACCAAAAGGTATGGGAAGCAGTGCAGAAGCTGTCCCTAACACCCAATGCTGATAACATTCAATCAGAAGGCACCAAAGCAGTGTTCTCTCTTCTGTTGCTGAATCTGCCCCTAACACCCAATGCTAAGAACATTCAGTAAGAAGTACAGGAAGCAGTGTTTTCTCTGTGATTGTTGAAGCTGACCCTAACACCCGTAATGGCATCAGTTCCTAGCCCTTCTTCTTTTCATGAATGCACCAGCTGTCTGATGTTTAGACACTTGCTCTCCAACATTCTCAGGTGCTTTAATGCAATTATTCTATGTGTTTCTTGAGTAAGAATTATTCTATTAGATTACTTGATTAAAAAATTACATAGTAAGCTTCGTGGACTGCATGCTTGTAAGACAGTTATGCCAAGAGCAAGGTATATGTTGTGAACCATTGGTATCCGTGCCATTTAGGACTGGCTTTCCTTCCTCTTCTCTCTTCCTTTTTTCGCTTCTATTTCTTTTTTGCACTCTTTTCCTATCCTTTTCACCCTTGCCATTTTCCCTTTTTGTCTTTGGTCCTATTCATGTATTGAAAAATCTAGTAGTGCAAACATTATACTAAGAATCAAAGAAAATATTGAAAAGAAACCCTTTATGGCTTTTAGAAACCACACAATCCAGTGTTGGGAGAAACATACAAGCAAGTATGAAGTTTGGGACTAATCACATGTTATAAAGGAAAGGAAAGATTTACTATGTGCTTTACCTTGTACTCGAATATTCTAAGCATCCTAGACTTCTAACTGAGGAAATTTCTTAGCTGATGATCCCTCGGGCATATCAAATTAAAAACAAACAGTGAGATACTGTAACATTGGGTTGGGTACCATTCTGTAACACGAGGGGCCTGCTTGTTGGGGTTTATGTCCTGCCCAGTTCCCCACAACCGGAAAATCAGAGAGAGATCTCCATAAGTTATAAAACTGATTGGCCCATTAGCTCAGGCTACTTATTAGCTCTTGTGGCTTATATTAACCCATTATTCTTATTTATGTTAGCCACATGGCTCGGTACCTTTCTCAGTGGGGCAGCTCACATCTTGCTTCTTCGATGATCTGGGCAGAACTGCAGGAATGGGCTTCCTCCTTCCTAGAATTCACCTGTTCTCATTGCCCTGCCTCTACATCCTGTCTGGTTGATCCACCTATACTTCCTGTCTGTCCAATCAGCATTTATTTATTTAAAACATGATTGACAGAATACAGACAATTCTCCCACACCAAGATACCGTAGAACACCCCCAACCACTACAAGCCATTGTCAGTGCTCTTGGTAACCAAGATGAAAAGACGCTATTGCTGAATACAGTATATACTTGAATCATGGCACTTCGAAGAATGAAGTTGAAGCTGACCTGAAGCCTTCATCACTGCTGCTTAGTTTTCATAGTGCTTCACATGATAACAGAAAAATATTATCTCTCTTACCTGGCTGTGAACCTTATGAATTATGACAATGTGTGACCTGACAAGACGTGCTCACTGGTATAACTGTGTGTGAATATCATGAAACTAAACAATCAATTTCTAACTAGACTGTAATCCTGTTCCAAAAGATGAAATCCATACTTGGCACCATTATGGGTCTAAGGTAGTTTGACATAATCTCATAGGGAGTGACACTATTAGGGTGTATGTGTATGGCCTTTTTGGAGGAAGTATGTAACTGTAGGTGTGGGTTTGAGGTTTTCTATTCTCAGGATACCACCCAGTGTGTCAGTTGACTTCCTGTTGCCTGCAAGTTGTAGCACTCTCAGGTCCAGCACTGTCTGTTTTCATGCCTCCATGGTCCCCACCATGATGATAATGGACTAAATCTCTGAAACTCTAAGTTACCACTCCAATTAAATGTTTTCCTTTAGAAGAGTTGCTGTGGCCACAGTGTCTCTTCACGACAATAGAAACCCCAACTAAGACAGGGTCCAAGAATCTATAAGTAGACAAGCAATAGGCAGTAAGGTAGAATCTATTAGAATTATTTTGATAAAAGAACATAATATTAGACAGGTTCCTAGTCACTTATCATAGCCACATAAAAATGAATCTCTCGGGCTTTTATTTGCAGTAGATGGTGATTGATATAGAGACCCATACCTGGCCAAGGTGCAGAGAGTGAGAGACTAAAGAAAGCTCAGCCACAGTAGAGCATCATCACCAAACCCTCCTCCAAAGAATCAAAGATAATAGCAGAAGATGGAACATAAATAGTGTAAGAGTCACACAAGGAAGATGATTGCAAGAAAGTATTGTCTAATGGAAGCATCAAGAAAGCACATATGAACTTACAATCATGGCAACAGCATGTGCAAGTCCAAGACAGACTAAATTCCAGCATGGAGAAAGGAGTTGGGCACGAAGTCTCACCAAGAGCTGAGGAGTTTTGGCAACTTATCTTCTAGGAGAGCCAGCTTTCCTCTATGAGCGTAGCTTCTGGTGAGTTGGCAATGCTCCAGGGGAAGGTCAGACATCTGAGAATATTTGAGCACCAGAAGTTGGTCTTGATAGGGTTTCCACAAATAAATAAATAAATAAAAATTTAAAAAAGACACAAAATTGGATGGATCAGGAAGGGGGTGGTTCTGGGAAAACACGGAGTAGGGATTTGAATGTGATCAAAACACATAGGAAGTTCTCAAAGAACTAATAAAAATAAAGCAAAAAAAAATCAGAGAAATAAAAACAAAAACCCCACCAGAACATTACACCCCTTGTCACTGTGACACATAAACACGTCATTGTAAGCCATAACCTTTCCCTTCGTTGTTTCTAAGACTTCATGTTAGAATTAAAACAAAACACAGTCCAGCTCCACTCCATTCATTCTGCTGCCTTCGGTGGTCATCTCGCTGTCCTGGATGCTGAGGTCTCCCTTACAACTGAGGATATACCTTTCCCAATGGTCTCCCTGGCCTCTTTAGGGACTTTGATTCTGCATCCCACTGCGAAGTCTCCGTTTCTCTCGATGACCCCTTCTATCCTGGAGTTTCTGCTGCAGCTGGTGAGAGAGGTGGAGTAGTAGAGGTCATGAGCCATTTTCGAGAGACATCTCCATCATCCTGACAAGTGATGCAAGCTCGCTAGGGTAAGGAGAACCTTCCGGTTGCAGTCCAGGGATAGGAAGAAGACAAAGAAGCTTCAGTGCTGTACTGTGACAGGCACTATGACAGGATGGGCTGTCCATCCTCAGCATGGAGTTACTGTGAGTGTCCAGAGGGACGGTAGGAAGCAGAGAACATCTGAACAGAGACTGTTCTTTCAATCTTTCTAAGACAACCTTCCCCTTCATTTAGAGGAACCAACCTCCATTTGCTTGGAGGCGAGGGCTTTCCTGGGCCACAAGACTTTTAGTGCTAACTCTGAGAATGCCTTTCATACACAAAAGTGCTTGTTAATCTACAACTGGAAGAGCGATTATTGGTGGAATAATGCCCCAAATCACTTTCCCTATCACTGGGCTCTGCAAAGTAGTCCCTCATGATTGGCTTGCACATGTTTCTGATGTATGCCTTTCGTCCATCCTACTCCATCTGCCTTTGTCTAAAGGGAGCATCCTGATCTACACTGCCTTGGTTAGCAAATTTCTGCCTGCAAGGGTGAAATGTCAAATTAGCACTAAGCACACTGTTCATGTGCAGGTATAGGGAGGGTTACAGACATGATTCAACTGTAGTTGTGGCTCTGATTTGCTACAATCTGGGGGTCATATTCCTGGACTTCTATATCTCTTAGTTCAGACTATCTAGAAATGAAAACTAGAAATACAAACAGTGAGGCTGGACCTAGGGAGGATGCTGGAGACTCTCATAAAGCTATTCACCTATCTGATTTCCAATAAAGTAATCTATGTGCCGAAGAGAAGGGAATTAGTTTGGAATTCTTGCTAACTAAGCAGCTACAGCCCATGCTGCCTTTGTTTTTGCTGAAATCTGCATTAATCCCACAAGGGTTACCTTCTAGAATTCATAGTCATATAGTGATCAATTAAAATTTTCTCTTATTTTTTGTTTGAAATACATAATAGGATTTCTTAATATTCAGTCTTTGGGGAAGGAAGCTCATGTTTGAGAGTGAGGTATGTCAAGACAAACCAAGCAGAGAACCAGAGCTCTTGCATTGTGTGGGCTGATTGTACATATACTGATCTATAATTTCTGAAATATATGGTGGGGAGACAGACTGCCCCAAGACTGTCTCATAGGCCCAGATGAAAGGACTGAGGAATCTTTAGCTCTGTGTGTAGACATGGTAAGGTCTGGCCTGGGACTGCGGCGAGGGTCTGGAAGGAGCCAAAGTTGCCATTTCTGGGCTCGGGACCAGGTCCTTGAAGGTGTCAAAGCTGCCATTTTTGTGGATACAACTTCCCCCTCGACTGTGGATATTAGTCCTAAGACAGATAGATGTGTCTAAAGTATCTTGTATTCTCTTTGTCAATGTTGTTTGATTTAACTCTCTCCTGAGCTTGGCCATTTTCCTCCAACAAATAGTAGATATTATGCTAACTTCTTAAAAATCTTGCTTGGAACAAAACATAGCTTGTGCAAGACCTCAAGATCCCAGCTTTTATCTTGTCTTCTCTTAGGACTCCGTCACTGAAGAACGATCTGCTTGTCCAGGTCATAGGTCCTCTGAAGGACGGAACACTTACAGAATTCTGAATGGCTACCACATGAGTTAAATGCAGTAACATTTATGAAGTCTTGGTACAGGATTCAACTCATTAAGCAGCCCATAAATTTTGCCAACTTATATTCTGTGCCTTTATTCATCTGTTGGTGGAAATATTGTGAACGCCGAGTCATTGCTGGAATGGGGGAACTCAGATTATTGGCATCTAACTATGATGACACCATAAAACGAGTTCATGTGAGTCACTAGGTCAGGGAGAAAGAAGATCAACCCAGGAGATAATGAGTCTTGAACAAAAGTCATGAGTTTTGGAGATGGATGTTCTAGAAGGAAAATGCGAGGCATTTGAATAAACCATGAGTCCTTGGGATGTAGCTCAGTTGCAGAGCACAGGTGAGCATGCACAGAACCTGGAGTTCAACCCCCAGTGCCACGTAAACTGGGCGTGTCAGTGTACATTTGCTTTTCTGAGTGCTCCTGAGAGCACTCAGGAGGTGGAAGCTGGAGGAACAGAAACTCACTGTTCTTGTCAGCTATATAGAGAGATAGCAGCCAGCTTGAGACACAGGAGACGCTGGCGCAGTGGGGTAGGAGGAAGGAGGGATGGAAGAAAAGACAGAAGAAGGAGGGTAGAGGGAAGGAAGATGAATAATGCAAGTATTCATAAAACTTAGAAACTTTGAGACTGTTGGCCATTTTGAAGTTCAGGGTTTAGATCAGTAGTGTTAAATGATGTCAGAGAAGAGGGCATTCTATAGGAGTTTGAACTTTCATCCCACATAGAAAAGAGTTTAAATAGAGATTATTTGCATTAACTGTTATACAGATCCTCGGGGTCTCCCAGAAAAACCACAAAAAGACCGAGTCCTGTATATAAAAGCATCGAGACTTTATTCTTACACAAGTTTGCGGACTCAAACTCTCCGTGTGCCCAATGTATTGGTGCAATCGTAGAGCCCCGGGTTCAGTTGGTGTTGGGTTTTTATAGTAAAAAACGTAGGGTGAGGGATTTCTAAGATTCAGGACCCTTGACTGGCTGTTATTTGTCTAGGGGTGTCCTGGTGAAAAGCGATGGGTGTGTGCTGGCAGGTGATCCTTTCTACAATGGTTGGAAAATTAGAAATTTCCTTTGGAGGGTCTGTTCCTGAGTGGAGCATGGGTGGTTTCGATTTGTGGCCTTTTTTGGAACCAGGCAAACTGAGACTAAGGTCTACTTTCCCGTTAGTCTATAGGGCCTGTCTTGGCAAGTGTGTACCAAGCTGCTCTGGGTCCTACAATAGCCACTAGTTTTAGGGGGGAGGCATTCATCCTAGCGAGGGTGAGATGTGGGTGGGGAGGGAGGGACAGTGTTGAATATCTTCATGAAACCTCCCTGTAGGAGATGAAAGCCTCAAGCAAGAGGGTTGTGTCAGAAAGAGTACAGAGGGGGCATGAGTGGTGGACTGGAAGGTGGTGTCAGAAAGGGTGCAAAGGTACTTGGGGTGGAGGGGTCTATGCCTAAATAATACTCAAACATGAAGAAATAGATGCTACTGTAGCTGATTTGGTATCTATTTTTTATGTCTATATTTTTCTCTGGTGCTTAAACATGCTGCACCAAGACTTGTCAAGCTTTTCTTCCCGAGCATCTACAGAGCCTGTGAAAGATTAGGAAGATACAAACCATCAATTTCACACACTAAAGAAACTTAGAGGAGTCTAGAAAACCAGTAAAAGGAAATTCTTGCCCTCGTCCAGAAGAAACTACAGGTCACCAGCTAAGAAATGACAAACTCTTAGGTATGGACGCCCCCTAGTGAGAAAAGGGAGGATTTCAGAGGAAATTTAATGACCCACCTTGTGTGCTTAAAATATTAAGTTGGAAAAAAAATAAATATTAAGTTGGGTGTGGTGGCACACACCTTTAATCACAGCACTTGCAGATCCCTCAAGGCCAGTGTGGTCTATAGAGTGAGTTTCAGAACAGCCAGGGCCATATAGAGAAACCCTGTTTCAAAAAACTATGATGATGATGATAATTATGCCCAGATCACAGAGTCCCCCAAAATCAACCAGGAGGCTGAGAGTCCTGTATGTAAAAGCAAAGAGCTTTTAGTCTTACACAAGTTTGCAAACTTGGACTCTCTCTGTATTCAATGCATTGGAATGATCAGGAGCCCCAAACTCAGTTACGGTTGGGTTTTTTAGAGTAGCAAAGTTGCAGGTGACAGGTTTCTAAGGTTCAGGACCCCTGATTGGCTGACATTTGTCCAGGGATGTCCTGGTGAAAAGCAATGGGTGTGTGCTGGCAGGTGATCCTATCTACAATGGTTAGAAAGTTAGGACTTTCCTTTAAATGGTCTGTTCCTGGTACCTAGGTAGTCTCAGTTTGTGGTCTTTCTTGGAACCAGGTATTGCCTTAGGGTAAACTACTAAGATGCAGGCCTCTATTGAGCTTGTCATGGCGGGGTCCTACAATGATGATGATGATTATGACTACGACAATGATGGCTGGGAACTTTATTTCTTCATCCAATAAACATTTATTGAGCACCATCTGTCTTCCAGATATATGAATAAGTATTAGGGTCTGGTACTGACTACTGTCAATGTGGTAAAACACCATTATCAAAAACACCTTGGGAGGAAAGGGTTCTTTTTATTGTTCAGACTGTTTTGTATCATGGAGGAAATTCAGGGCAGGAAGTCAAGGCAGGGATCTGGAGGCGTAACTGAACCAGACGCCATGAGGCATGCTGCTTGCTGGCTTGTTCTCCATAGCTTTCTCAGTTGCTTTCTTATATAACCCAGGACTACTTGGATCATTAATCATGAGACTTCCCTGAAAGCTATATAATGGGGGAATTTTCTCAATTAAATGTCTCTTCCCAAATATCTCTAGCTTATGTAAGGTTAACAAGAAAGGGGGTACTAATCAAGTCAGCCTCAAACAGGGAGTTTGATGTCCATCCTTTCTGTCTGTGGATATGTTATCATTTCTCATTGTTTTATTTCAAGGCATAGCCTTCTAGCTATATAATAAATAGGGATGATTAGAAGTAGATAAGCACTTTCACTTTTTGACATGTGAAGAAAAATATTGGCTCTCACATTTTTGTAGACTTTCTTGTACTAATTCTCCTTTATTCCTGACTTGATATGAGTCTTAGTCTTCTACAACAAAGCTCATCAAATTCCTTCCCTGAATTAATTGCCATGATGACTCTTAGTGCTTTCCAAATATTGAACTAAACTTCAGTACCTGGAATAAATTCAATTTGGTCATGATATGTATTTTTAATATACTATTGCATTTGATTTGTGGAAGTGGTTTATTGGTTGGTGAGGAATTTTTCCATCCAAGTTCATGAGAGATTCTATTGTATAGTTGTGTGTGTGTGTGTGTGTGTGTGTGTGTGTGTGTATTATGTGTCCTTTAGGTATTTGAGTAGCAAGGACTTTGTACAATCTGAAATGGCAAGGTTTATCTTTTGTCTTTGGGTATCTACTAACTTCAGAAATGTTTGTTGTATATTTTACCCTCTCTTTGTTGAACTGACTTTAAGCCTTCATAAAAATCAGCTGTCCAATGGTTGGAGAGATGGGTCGGTGGTTAAGAGCACTGACTGCTCTTGCAGAGGTCCTGAGTTCAATTTTCAGCAACCACATGGTGGCTCACAGCCATCTATAATGACATCTGGTGCCCCCTTCTGGTGTGCAGGCACACATGGAAGGAAGGCTGTATACATAATAAATAAAAAATTGAAAAAAAAACTCAGCTGTCCATATCTGAGCCTGTCTACTAATTTTCTTAATAATTTATTTATTTATATTGCATGTACATTAATATTTTGCCTTACATGTATGTCTGTGTGAGGGTGTCATATCCCCTGGAGCTGGAATTACAGACAGTTGTGAGATGCCATGTGAATGATGGGAATTGAACTTGGGTTCTTTGGAAGACCAGCCAGTGTTCTTAACCATTCATTGAAGCATCTCTCCAGCCCCAACCCTTAATTTTTCTTTCTAACTTGGCTCATGTCAAAGTTCCCCATCTTGCTTCTTTACTGAACTTTGATATCATTTATAGAATCAGTTTTCTGCTCTAAGCAACAGATGGTCTGATAATTTATTGAGATTCTATTAAGCTGGGAATTCGATCAGATAGAAGCTTACATTTTAACAACAAGTGTTTCTTTTTCTTATTGCAGTGACCAAATACCTGGCAAGAAACAACTGAAGAAGAAAGTTTTCCTTTCCTCACAGCTCAAGGCATCCTTGTCCTCCATGGTCAGGAAGGCGGGGCAGCAGGAGGCCAGGCAACTGGTCCCATTGTGTCAGGAATCAGAATAGAAGGAAGTGGACCTGGGATAGACAGCCTCAAGTCCAACCCCCAATGACTCACATCCTTCTATGATGCTCTACCCTTCACCTTTCCAAAACAGCACCACCATGCAGGAACCACTTCATGAAAACACATGAGCCTCAGCAAGATGTTTATATTCAAACCACATCATGACGCCCATGGCTCCATAAGTTTGCAGCCATCTCATAAAGCAAAATTCATCAATTCCAGTTTTTAAAGTCCCCACATTTTGTTAGAGCCCTCAAACTGTTCAGAAGTCCAAGGTCTCTTCTAAGACGCAAGGCTGTCTCTTAACTGTGAGCCTCTATAAAGTCAAAACACCAGCCACACACATTCAACATATGATGACATGAAAAATGTTCCATTCCAAACTAGCAGAATGGACGTAGCAAGTGCAGATTGAACCTGAATAATGGCAGTGAGTAAAAACTACATCTCAGATGGAATGCTTTTCTGTCTTGACATTTTCTCTACCAATTAAAATCGTCCGAAGCTTTTGAAACCAGCCTTAAGTTTCCAGGGCAAAGGCAGAACATAGCTAGTTCATTGTCAGAATGTGAAATGAATGGCCTCTAGCCAAGGCCCTGACATGTCCTTGGTCCTCTCTGAAACCTTATGAGGTTTGCCTTCCCTGTCCGTGTTTCTTGTATTGTGATCTTCCATATTCCCACCAGAATGGCCAGTAAACTCTGCACATCACAGTCTATGGCTTTTCTGGTTCAAAGTTTGAAACTTTTCTGTATTCCTCCTCTAAGTCAGGAACCCACCCTTAGAACCACATTGTCAGACTTACTTCAGCAACAGCCAAACTCCTTGGTGTCAATTCTCTTGTGTTATTTCCTTCCTTGTTGCTGACACTAAAATGCTACAGAAGGAGCAATCAGGGAAGGGGAAGTTTACTTGGACTTACAGTTGGAGAGGACACATCAGCTATGGCAGTGGAGTTCCAGCAGCAGGAGGCTGAGTTGGTTGGGCACATTGTATATACGATCAGGAGACAGTGTGGAAGGAGAGTGGGTTCTGATACCTCAAGGGTCACACCTAGCAACACATTTCTCCAGGAAGACTCTACCCCTTAATGGTTCCACAACCTTCCAAAACAGCCTCACTGGCTGGGCACCAAGAGTTCAAACATATGAGCCTGCGGTGAACATTTTACAGTTAAACCAAAGCAAACAATATTGAGTTTTGTAACATAGTAGGAGACTATTTGGGTGAGAGGACAATAAGTATAAGGTCAAGGGGACAAGAGAGACTAGTGACGTAATGTATAAGAATAATATACTGTGATATACATCAATCCCTTTACCTAGAGGTCTTTTTCTTCATGTGTAATATAGTGTAAATTTTCATGTGCTCATCTGACTAAGAATATATCTAAGTTTCTCATGGCTTTTTAATGTTATTTCATAAAAACTTTTGTTAGAAGATACAACAACCAAATAAAGAGTTGAAATAAATCTACTAGCAAAGAACAATTAGAAATTATTTTTCAAACACTAGGACTTTGAGTAGAATGAACTATAGATTCAAGATCGGCATCCTTGACTGATTTCTAATCTTTAGGGGATAATAGTTCGTTGTTCTCCTTTAAACAGTGTGTGTAAAAAAAAAAAGTTATCTTAATTCTTCTTGGAGAAAATTTCTATCAAGAACACTTTTAAATTGGACCTATCAGGTCAGTCATAAAAGTTTTCTTCTTTTAGGTTAATAAGGCATGCTCCTAGAATAGACACCAGTAGTCAAGATACAGCACCATAGGGGTCGGGAGATGATTCATTTAGTAAAGTGTTGGCCAGAAAAGCATAAGGACTCACGTCAAAACCCCAGCTCCCATGTTCAAACAAACAAATAAAATAGCAATAAAATCACCCAACAAACAGACAGACCCAGAGCTGAACCTGTAATTCTAGCACTTGGAAGGCAGAGATAGGTAGGTCCTGGGAGCGCTCAGGCCAATTAGTAAAGCCAAATTAGTGAGGTCTAGAGTGGGAGACTATGTCTCAAAAAAGTAAGATGGAGATTGAGGAGATCACCAAATTTCTACATCTGACCTTTACCTGCATGCACATCTAAGTGCCTGTGTGCGCACATAAATACACACACAAAGTAAAATTAAAAATAGAATATCTCCATTTTTTCTGGATTCCTTTGTTAATTATTTTTATATCTTATTTCATAAAAGATAATGGCAGATAATTTTTGTTTGGTTTTAGATTTATAATAATATGAATATTATAAAACACATTGAGATGTTTTCATATGAGACTTCCTATAGAACTGGCATCATATTTCCCTTCCCCATTACCCATAATCCATTTATGAAGGAAAATGAATGCAGAGACTTTTTGTTATGGGAATGATTGGTAAGAGCAGTAAGGCCGGCTGTGTTACCTCAATATTTCTTGTACCAGTGGATTTTCAAGTCTCCTACTGAATTCAGTTTGGGATAATAACAGCAGGACATGCTGCATTTTCAGACTGTGGACAGTTCACTTCGGTTAGCTGCCCCTTTTAATAATGCCGCATGTGCATAAACTTTCTGTTCCTACCATACTAAGCTTTGTCTTCTGAGCTCATCTTGTCTCTGGTAGAGAGACTAATATAGTCCAACAGGAAGTTCTGGATTGACAATTGCCTGGTTTCTCCTCAACCATGCCGGGGACTGGGTCCATTCTCTTTCTCACCTCAGAGAGACTTGATTACAGTACTAGGTAGGAGTGTAACATGAGGGGCTGGCTTGCTTGTTGGGGTTTCTGTCCCGCCTGGGACCCCACAGCCGGCAAGTCCCAGAGAAAATCCCACAGAGATCTCCATAAGTTATAAGCTGATTGGCCCATTAGTTCAGGCTTCTTAATAGCTCTTATGACTTATATTAACCCATTATTCTGATCTATTTTAGCCATATGGCTCCTACCTTTTTCAGCTGGCAGGTCACATCCTGCTTCCTCGGTGATCTGCACAGGACTGGGAGGAATCAGCTTCCTCCTTCCCAGAATTCTCCTGTTCTCATTGCATCACCTCTACTTCCTGTCTGGTTTTCCTGCCTATACTTTCTGCATGGCCAATCAGCATTTATTTAAAACATGATTGACAGAGTACAGACAATTCTCCTGCACCATAGGAGCTTTCAAAACTCACCGTTCCTAGAAAAACCACTGAATTTCATGCTTAGTGAAGGCTTCCCAACTTTTTCTTCATCTGCTTTCACTTCTGACTCCTGCAACTTTAAACCTCTCTTACCCTATTGTTCTCTTTCTTTTCTCCCTTTTCCTTTTAAATGAGAACTGGAATATAGACTCTTTCAAGGTGTGATCACCTACGGCGTGAATGTACTTTAAAAACAGATGTGGTGGGACCACAGAGGCCTCCCCTCTTCACTAAGACTGAGGTTGAAATGACCATCTTTTCATACCTCTGCCATTACCTTTTCTTGTCCTTTTCCTCATTCTTACTTACAAGTTTTTTTTTTCTTTGCATTTTTTTTGTTTATTCAAGTATCCGAAAACACTCTTTCCACTTCCTCCCCTCCTCCCAATACCCTCCCGCTCCCCCGACTCCCTCTCCTCCTCCCTCACCATTCCCAAGAGCAGTCAGGGTTTCCTGTCCTGTGGGGAATCCAAGTTCCTCCCCACTCCCTCCGGGTCCAGGAAGGTGAGCATCCAAACAGGCCAGGATCCCAAAAAGCCAGTCCATGCAGACAAAACAAGACCCAGTGCCATTGTCAATGGCTTCTCAGTCTTCATTTGGACCTCGGGGGCTCAATCAGCCCCCATGTCAGCCACATTCAGAGAATCTGGTTTGATCAAATGCTCGTTCAGTCCCAGTCCAGCTGGCCTTGGTGAGCTCTCTTTCGATCAGTCCCCTTGTATCAGTGGGTGAACGCACCCTTCGCGGTCCTGACTTCCAGTGCTCCAATGTGGGTCTCCGTCTCTATCTCCATCCATTGTCGGATGAAGGCCCCCTCTGATTTTGCTTTCCTTGCTCACGATCTCCCTCCCTCTGCTTCTCATTTGGACCTAGGGAGTTAAGTCCAGTGTTCCAATATGTGTCTCTGTCTCTATCTCCATCCATCGCCATAGGAAGGTTCTGTGGTGACATGCAAAATATTCATCAGTATGGTTATGGACCCAGGCCAGTTCAGGCACCCTCTCCTCTGCTGCCCAGAGTACAATCTGGGGACCTCTCCTTGGGCCTGGGAACCCCTCCAGAATCAAGTCTCTTGCAAACCTTAAAATGGCTCCCTTAGTTGAGATATAAACTTCCCTGCTCCCAGAACCATCCTTCCTCCCTCCCCCCTCCCACTCCCCCAAGCCATCTCCAATCCTCCCCCTCTCCGTTCTCCCTAACCATCTTCCCCTACTTCCACCCCCCCCCACCCCCCGTGCACCCAAGTTTGCCTGGCAATCTTGCCTAGTTCTAATATCCAGGAGGATAACTATATGATTTTCTTCAGGTTCACCTTCTTATTTAGCTTCTCTAGGATCACAAATTATACTCACAGACCTTTAACTATGGCTAGAATCCACTTATGAGTGAGTACATACCATATTCCTCTTTTGGGGTCTGGCTTACCTCAGTCAGTAAAGCGTTTTCTATTTCCATCCATTTGCATGCAAAATTCAAGATGTCATTGTTTTTTACTGCTGAGTAGAACTCTAATGTGTATATGTTCCACACATTTTTTAACCATTCTTCTATTGAGGGGCACCTAGGTTGTTTCCATGTTCTGGCTATTACAAATAGTGCAACTATGAACATAGTTGAACAAATACTTTTGTAGTATGATAGGGCATCTCTTGGGTATGTTCTCAAGAGTGGAATTGCTGGGTCCTGAGGGAGGTTGACTCCCAGTTTCCTGAGAAACCACCACACTGATTTCCACAGCGGCTGTACAAGATTGCATTCCCCCCAACAATGGATGAGAGTTCCCCGCATTCCACATCCTCTCCAGCACAGGCTATCATTGGTGTTTTTGAATTTAGCTATTCTGACAGGTATAAGACGGTATCTCAAAGTGGTTTTGATTTGCATTTCCCTGATTGCTAAGGAGGTTGAGCATGTCCTTAAGTGTCTTCTGGCCATTCGAAGTTCATCTATTGTGAATTCTCTGTTCAGTTCAGTACCCCATTTTTTAATTGGGTTAATTAGAGATTTAGTGTCTAGTTTCTTGAGTTCTTTGTATATTTTGGAGATCAGACCTTTGTCTGATGAGGGGTTGGTGAAGATCTTCTCCCAGTCAGAAGGTAGCCTTTTTGTCTTACTGACAGTGTCCTTTGCTTTACAGAAGCTTCTCAGTTTCAGCAGGTCCCATTTATTCATTGTTTCTCTTATTGTCTGTGCTACTGGGGTTCTACTTAGGAAGTGGCCTCCTGTGCCTATATCTTGTAGACTACTTCCCACTTTCTCTTCTATCAGGTTCAAAGTGGACAGATTGATGTTGATGTCTTTAATCCATTTGGACTTGAGTTTTGTGCATGGTGATAGATATGGATCTACTTTCATTCTTCTACAGGTTGACATCCAGTTATGCCAACACCATTTGTTAAAGATGCTTTCCTTCTTCCATTGTATACCTTTAGCTCCCTTGTCGAATATTAGGTGTTCATAGGTTTGTGGGTTAATATCTGGGTCTTCTATTCGATTCCATAGGTCGACTTCTCTGTTCTTATGCCAATACCAAGCTGTTTTCAATACTGTAGCTGTGTAATAGAGTTTGAAGTCAGGGATGGTAATGCCTCCAGAAGTTCTTTTATTGTATAAGATTGTTTTGGCTATCCTGGGTTTTTTGTTTTTCCATATAAACTTGATTATTGTTCTCTCAAGGTCTGTGAAGAAGTTTGATGGAATTTTGATGGGGATTGCATTGAATCTATAGATTGCTTTTGGTAGAACTGCCATTTTTACTATGATGATTCTTCCAATCCAAGAGCAGGGGAGGTCTTTCCATTTTCTGGTATCCTCCTCAATTTCTTTCTTCAAAGACTTAAAGTTCTTATCAAATAAGAACTTTATTATTATAAAAACCACTTCCTTGGTTAGAGTAACACCAAGATATTTTATGCTATTTGTGGCTATCGTGAAAGGTGATGTTTCTCTGATTTCCCTCTCTGCTTCTTTGTCCTTTGTGTGTAGGAGGCAACCGATTTTTTGGAGTTGATCTTGTATCCTGCCACATTACTAAAGGTGTTTATCAGCTGTAGGAGTTCTTTGGTAGAGTTTTTAGGGTCGCTTATGTACACTATCATATCGTCTGCAAATAACGAAAGTTTAACTTCATCCTTTCCAATTCGAATCCCCTTGATCTCCTTATGTTGTCTTATTGCTATTGCTAGAACTTCAAGCACTATATTGAAGAGGTATGGAGAGAGTGGACAGCCTTGTCGTGTTCCTGATTTTAGTGGAAAGGCTTTGAGTTACTCTCCATTCAATTTGATGTTGGCTGTCGGCTTGCTGTATATTGTTTTTATTATATTTAGGTATGATCCTTGTATCCCCAGTCTCTCCAACACCTTTATCATAAATGGGTGTTGAACCTTGTCAAATGCTTTTTCAGCATCTAGTGAGATGATCATATGGTTTTTTTCTTTCAGTTTATTTATATGATGGATTACATTGATAGATTTGCGTATGTTGAACCAGCCCTGCATCTCTGGGATGAAGCCGACTTGATCATAATGGATAATTTTTCTAATGTAGTCTTGGATTCGGTTTGCCAGTATTTTATTGAGAATTTTCGTGTCGATGTTCATGAGTGAGATTGGCCTGTAATTCTCTTTCTTGGTTGTGTCTTTGTGTGGTTTTGGTATCAGGGTAACTGTAGCTTCATAAAAAGAGTTTGGCAATGACTCTTCTGTTTCTATATTGTGGAATACATTAAGGAGTATAGGTATTAGCTCTTCTTGGAAGTTCTGGCAGAATTCTGCATTGAAACCATCTGGTCCTGGGCTTTTTTTGGTAGGGAGATTTTTGATAACACCTTCTAATTCTTCACGACTAACAGGTCTATTTAGATTGTTCACCTGTTCTTGGTTAAACTTTGGTATATGGTACTTATCTAAAAAGATGTCCATTTCTTTTACATTTTCCAACTTTGTGGCATATAAACTTTCGTAGTAAGATCTAATGATTCTCTGAATTTCCTCTGTGTCTGTGGTTATGTCCTCCTTTTCATTTCTGATCTTATTAATTTGCATGTTCTCTCTCTGCTGTTTGATTAGTTTGGATAGGGGTTTGTCGATCTTGTTGATTTTCTCCAAGTACCAGCTTTTTGTTTCATTGATTCTTTGGATTGTTTTCGGAGGTTCTATTTTCTTGATTTCAGCCCTCAGTTTGATTATTTCCAGTCTTCTACTCCTCCTGGGTGAATCAGCTTCTTTTTTTTCTAGAGCTTTCAAGTGTGCTGTTAAATCTCTAATGTGTGCTTTCTCCATTTTCTTTAATTGGGCACTTAGTGCTATGAACTTTCCTCTTAGCACTGCTTTCATAGTGTCCCATAGGTTTGAGTATGTTGTGTCTTTATTTTCATTAAATTCAAGGAAGACTTTAATTTCTTTCTTTATTTCTTCCTTGACCCAGGGGTGATCTAATAGTTGACAGTTCAACTTCCATGAGTTTGTTGGCTTCCTGGGGGTAGCATTGTTGTTGAATACTAACTTTAATTCATGGTGATCTGACAAGACACAGGTGGTTACTAATATTTTTTTGTATCTGTGGAAGTTTGCTTTGTTACCGAGTATGTGGTCAATTTTTGAGAAGGTTCCATGGGCTGCAGAGAAGAAGGTATATTCTTTCCTATTTGGGTGGAATGTTCTGTAGATATCTCTTAAGTTCATTTGATTCAATATCTACAATAATTCTCTTATTTCTCTGTTGGGTTTTTGTCTGATTGATCTGTTCATTGGTGAGAGAGGTTTGTTGAAGTCTCCTACTATTAGTGTGTGTGGTTTGATGACTGCCTTGAGTTCTAGAAGTGTTTCTTTTACATATGTGGGTGCCTTTATATTAGGGGCATAGATATTCAGGATTGAGACTTCCTCCTGATGAATTGTTCCTGTTATGAGTATGAAATGTCCATCTCTATCTCTTCTGATAGATTTTAGTTTGAAGTCAACTTTGTTAGATATTAGAATGGCCACACCTGCTTGTTTCTTAGGTCCATTTGCTCAGAAAACCTTTTCCCAGCCCTTTACTCTGAGTAGATGTCTGTCTTTGTGGTTGAGGTGTGTTTCTTGTAAACAGCAGAATGTTGGATTCTGTTTTCGTATCCAATCTTTAAGTGTGTGCCTTTTTATAGGTGAATTGAGTCCATTGATATTAAGTGATATTAATGACCATTGGTTGTTGACTCCGGTCATTTTTTTGGGTAGTAGAGTGTATGTGTTTTCCTTCTTTGAGTTGTGCTTGTGAAGGGTCGCTAGATGTCTGAGTTATTGCAGGCAGTGTTGGGAATGTTGGATTCCTTGGGTTGTGATTTGCCTTCTAATACTTTCTTTAAGGCTGGATTTGTAGCTACGTATTGCTTAAATTTGTTTTTATCCTGGAATATTTTGTTTTCTCCGTTGATAGTGAACGATAGCTTGGCTGGGTATAGTAGTCTGGGCTTGCATCCATGGTCTCTTTGTTTCTGCAGTACCTCTATCCATGGCTTTCATGGTTTCCATAGAGAAGTCTGGTGTAAGTCTGATAGATTTACCTTTATAAGTTACTTGATCTTTATCCTTTGCAGCTCTTAATATTCTTTCTTTAATCTGACTGTTTTGTGTTTTGATTATTATATGGCGAGGTGATTTTTTTTTTTGATCCAGTCTATTCGGTGTACTGAATGCTTCTTGAACCTTCATAGGGATATTGTTCTTTAGGTTGGGGGAGTTTTCTTCTATAATTTTGTAGAATATATTTTCTGGACCCTTGATCTGCAATTCTTCTCCTTCTTCAATTCCTATTATTCTTAGATTTGGTTTTTTTATTGTGTCCCACAATTCCTGAATGCTTTGTGATGAGAATTTGTTGGATTTGCTGTTTTGTTTGGTCAGAGCGTTTAATTTCTCTATGGTGTCCTCAGAGTCTGAGATTCTTTCTTCTATCTCTTGTATTCTGTTGGTTATGCTTGTTTCTGAAGTCTCTGTTCGTTTACCTAGATTTTCCATAGCCAGTCGGCCCTCGGTTTGTGATTTCTTCATTGACCCCATTTCAGTTTTCAAATCTTGAACTGTTTCCATTACCTGTTTGATTGTTTTTTCTTGGTTTCCCAGAATTTCGTTTACGGATTTACTCATTTCTTCAAACTTTTTGGTATATTTCTCTTCCATTTCTTTACTCATTTCCTCAATCTTTTTGTTATACTTATCTTCCATTTCTTTACGGCAGATTTTCACCTCCTGTTTAAGTTCCTCTATTATTTTCATAAAGTTCTGCTTAGAGTCGATTTCTTCTATTTTTTCTGGAGTAGGGTGTTCAATTCTTCTAGTTTTGTGCTCCCTGGATTCTGGAGATGTCATGTTGCCTTTCAGGTTGTTGGAGGAATTCTTGCATTGGCGCCTGCTCATCTCCTCCTCTCTGGATGAAACTCCTCAGCACTCTCTGGATCGAGCTCCTCAGCACTCTCTGGATAGAACTCCTCAGCACTCTCTGGGTAGAACTCCTCAGCAGTGCAACAGGGCTAGCTGGTCTTCCCAGGGCCCAGGAGCCAAAAGGGCGGTAGCAGTGGGGGCAGGGAAGGGTCCTGTGGAACACTGAAGACCGTGCTGCAGAAGCTGAGGGGGGAGGGGCTGTGCTCTCTTCCCAGACAGGCTGGCCGCCCAGGAGAGGACCCACTCACCTCTCTGGGTAGAACTCCTCAGCTGTGCAACAGGGCTAGCTGGTCTTCCCAGGACCCAGGAGACCTTACTTACAAGTTTTTTAAAAATCAAAACTTTAAATAGAGCTGGAAACTGTGAACCCAATGCCATGGAGACGAAAGAATAAAAAAGCATTGTTTGTTTAGTTAAAAAAAACAACCAGAAAAAGATTAAGACTTGAAAAGGTGGTGGAATTGATTATAATCCTTATGTAAGAACTATCTACCAGCTGGCAAACCTTTAATTTGAAATGTTTATTGTAGCTTTTATTTTTAATTGTGAGTCCAGCATTTAATCTTGGGATATCTCTCAAGTCCTTAGCTTTTTTTAATTTATATATGTGTGTGTGTATGTGTCTGTGTGTGTGTGTGTGTGTTTGTGTGTGTGTGTGTGTGCATGCTATGTGTGTGGGGGTAGATATAAAGTCTAGAAGAGGGAACTATCCATATAAGATAGAGCTGTAGGTGGTTGTGAATCACACAATATGGGTGCTGGAAATTGGACTCTAGTCTCCTGCAAAAACAAGAGACTCTCTTACTCGCTGAGTCATCTCTCCAGCCCCAAAAGTCTTTAATTTAATATATGTTCTCCAGTTATCATCACTCACAGCATAATTATATTTTTGAAATGTATTATTTTCTGATTTAGCTTAATTTCAAGTGTACAATAACAAATATCTCATTTAGCTTTAATTCTAAAAGTATTTTTTAAATGTTTTATTGATTCTTTGTGAATTTCATATCATGCACCCCAGCCCCATTCATTTCCCAGTCCCTCCATATGTGCCCTTGGCCCTTGCAACCACCTCCCCAAAAGAAAACAAAAATAAAAATTATAAAAAAATTAAAACTAAAATAACAAAACAAAAACCCAAACCAAAAAAACCCAAAGTCTCAGCGTGGCAGCTGCAGTGTGTCATGGTGTGTCACCCAATCTACTCTTTTGCCCAAATGTTTGTTGCAGTGAGACTGTGGTCTTGTTCCTGGTTTCTGCTACACTATCAATACGGGATCTACCCCAAGACTCCCCTTGGATATCCTGCTGTTACCCGGTGTCATGGAGATCCTGTAGCATTGGTTCTGCAGAGCTGGCCCCTTAGTACGCTCTGCAGTTCTTAGATGGGGTGTATGTTGGGATGGGTCAACTCAAAGCCCTGGATCTTGGCCTGGGTGGTAGCTGAGTCGGTCAAGTCACCAGCACTACTGTGCCTGCACCACCAGGGCCAGCTCTTCTGCTTTGCCGAGGAGAGTGGCAGGGCCAGCTCTCCCGCCTGCCGTAGCTGGAAAGGAGCAGGATAGGCTCTCCTGAGCTGATGCCATCAGGGCCAGCTCTCCAACAACCTCATCGCCAGGGCCAGCTCTACTGTGTGGCCCAGGTGAGGTATGGTCCTGGATCTCCTAGGTGCTGCAGCAGGCAAGGGGCAGGTTCAGCTCTTCTGCTCTCAGGGAAAGCTCCCCAGACTGCCTTAGACAGTGAAGGGGGCATCCCTCCCACACCTACGCACTGCCAACGTGAAGGCAGGACCAGCTACCCCTGCGATAAGGGCCAGCTCTTATGCCCTCAGGGCCAGCTTACCCAAGCAGAGTGCTATAGTAGGTGAGGGTGGGGCCAGCTTCACACAACCCTCAGACATCAACATGGCCCCAGGCAATAGCCCAGATCTGCGACACCCCCCCCAAGACCATTAATGGTAACGTGGGCCACGGACACTGCTGTTGCTGTGGCAGTGGCAGGCCAGGAATCCAGACATGGCCCTCTGCGGCAGCTCGGGCTGGGACATCTCCAGGACCTCAGGGGACAGTGCTGGCTACTCACATCCAGGCTGTTCCTCGCTACCCTCACCTCTTCATGGTGCACAAGCCTTTGCACTTTCTTTCCCCACCATCTCTCCACCTTGTACTTGCTCATTCTTGTGGCACCTTCCCCACCCCCATTGCATGCCCGGGGGCATAAGGGGTCTCTTCAGTGTCTCTCACAGACCTGGCCTGTACCACATGGATGCGGACAAGGGCATCATAGGTTCTCTACTTCCTCAGGTGTCCTCCAGCCTGGGCCCAGCAGCACGGGGCAGGCCCCCAAAAGTATTTATTAGTGTTTCGAAGCAGAAAACAGTATTTAGCTATAAATTTGAATAGTTGATTACTTATTTATTTTAAAACACATAGTGACATGTATGTACTGATCTGTATTTGCATCAGTTACGTATGTTTCATTTTTTTCTTTTTTTTTGGTTTTTGAGACAGGGCTTCTCAGTAGCTTTGGAGCCTGTTCTGGAGTTCACTCTGTAGATCAGGTTGACCTTGAACTCACAGACATCTGCCCGTCTCTGCCTCCTGAGTGCTGGGATTAAAGGTATGTGCCACCACTCTCTGACTATTTCAAAATTTTATATATTATTATTGGGGTTGTGTGTGTACCATAGCGTATGTAGAGGTCTGAGGACAACTTTGTGGAATGCTGTGGTCCACAGGACTATACAGTGAGAATGCAGCTGTCAAAACCACTGGGCTAACCCTCAGGGATCATGTTCCAGTGGAGAAAACCCAATCTGCAGAGCTTTTGGGAATACCCGCCTTTTGAATAGTCACTGCCATTTCTGCAAAACCTTTGTGAAGCCACAGTGCTCCCTTCTCCATAGTGAGATTCACCCCCAAATCCTCAGCAGTGTATTAATCAATTATTTGTCATAGCTTCCTTCTGTGTGGGTAACAGTATGGCCATTTCCCATACTGTGAGACCCTGGTGTGAAAGTATTCACTCAGTCAAAGAAACTTTTGTTCTCCTCATCAAATTGACATAAAGCTAGAACCCCAATTATTTTTGGTGGCAGGACATCGACAAGGAGAGGAGCCTTGCAAATAGACCACATTCAGAGTCTCCAATGACAGGCACTGGGAAAGAGGACTGGACACCCTGATTTCCCTGACAGCTGTCTTAGGAGAGTGCAAACCCCTGGCCCCTGCTCCACCCTAACAAGCTGCTAATATTCCCTTCTTACCTTCACCACAGTTTTATTGATACAAAACCTTAGTCCAGGAAATTAACTGTTTATGCCTCTACCCCTAGAGATACAGGAGAAAGCTTTGCATCACTTAACCAGCACCAGAGAAAGGAATTCCTTCTCACCTGGGTGTCAGCGGGAATGAGTGCCCTGCTGTTTAGCCCAGGTCTCAAAGTGGCAGTTTCTGGATTTTATACTAGCCCCATCCTCTATTTGCCTGTTTTAGACATGCCCAGGCACTTCACAGTCACTCTCCCCCGAGACATAAGCAAGGTAACAGGCACCGTGTTGTCAGTCTTGTCTGCCTTCTTGACCTTGAAAAATGCATGCCTGGTATCTTTGCTATTCCCAGAGAATTGCTAATTGTGTCTGTGTGGGTATATAAACTGGAAACCTTGTGGGATCCAGACAGGACTTTTGAAGAATAAAGAGGCTTGAGAAGAAGACATGTATGAACTGATTCATTCACCCTCAGATCCCTTTGGTCAGCCCCACTTTTTGTAAGTATCCTGTCTGAGCCCCGAGGGGACTCTGAGATTGGAACTAAGAGGCCCCCAGTAGTGGAGCTGGTTCTCCATCCACCGTTGCATGGGTTCCTGGGATTGAACTCAGGTCATCAGGCGTGTGAGGCAATCACCTTGACCTGCTGAGTCACCTTTCTGGTCCTGAAATATTTGTGCATATAGCATCTGTGCGTGTTGTGTTACATGACGATGTTTTGATTCATTTCCATTGCTTATTAGAGGTCAGCCAGGAAAATTAGCATATCTATCTCCATACACTGTGACCATTTCTGTATTGGCAATTAATTACATTTAACTTATTTTTTAAATCTCTTTTCAGATATGGAATGTTTGCTGTTAATGTCACCCACCTCCCTCTGCCACAGAATACCAGAATTACTGCTCCTATTAAATCGTAAGAAGGCACACATTGCCTGTCTCCCACCTCTTCTCTATACGTCTAGGTTTAGATAGTAATCTATAGTTTCTCTCTTTCTTTAGGAACCAAATAAGTGCTAGGGGCTAACCTAGAATATTGGCTTCCAAGTAGACATTTTTCTCCATAAGAAATTACACCCTAAACAGTACATTAATCTCTTTTCATTCAAAATCAGATTCTCTCTCTCTCTCTCTCTCTCTCTCTCTCACACACACACACACACACACACACACACACATACACACACACACACGGTGCGGGTGAATTATCTGTATTCTGTCAATCATGTATTTTAATAAAACGCTGATTGGCCAGGCAGGAAGTATAGGTGGGTCAACCAGACAGGAAGTAGAGGCGGGGCAATGAGAATAGGATAAGACTAGGGAGGAGGAAACTCCCTCAGCCACTCCTGCGCAGACCACCGAAGAGGCAACATGTAAGCTGTCACACTGAGAAAGGTACTGAGCCCGTGTGGCTAACATAGATCAGAATAATGGGTTAATATAAGTCATAAGAACTAATAAGTAGCCTGACCTAATGAGCCAATCAGTTTATAATCTTATGGAGTCCTGTGTGTGATTTTTCTTGGGGTATGCCGGTTGTGGGGTACTGGGCAGAACAGATACCCCAACAAGCCGGCCCTCATGTTACACACACACACACACACACACACACACACACACACATACACACACACACACACACATTCTTTCTTGTACTGGAAATTGAACTCAGGGTCTTCAAAGCACTCCACCACTGGGCAATAGCCATAGAAACTCCTTACATTTTGCTTTTTTCCCAGTTACCCTGTAAAGTTAATCATTTAAAACATTTATATTCTTTGGCTTATGTTTGACAGTCAGTCAATATTGCCTATTGTGTTTAAGAATTTCTCAATACTAAGTCTTCTAGTTCTGTTATCATTGCCAATTTCCTATCTGTGTTTCTAACCTTTCCTTTCTGTTTCTTCAGAATGCCCTCTTGATCTCCTTACACCCAAGTATGCATTTATCTCTTTTCAGATCAATCATGTTATACTGTCAATTATTCTTATTTGGTGAGCGTTTTTACTCTCATGAACTTAACCCTCTAGATGCCCTTCTCTTGGCTTTTTCTGTACCCCATCTATTTCCAACTCACTATGAACTATAATTTCTTTGAGCTTCCTTTCCCTCTTTGCTTTAATTGGATTATTCAGTGTCAACCAAGACTTTCAGTTGCCCAAGCATTAGCTAAAGCTATTCAGTGTTGGGCTTGGAAGCAGCTATTATCAGACCTAGGGATTTTCTGGTATCCAATGTCCTCTGTGATTTGGACACAACAAATACTGTGCTCCTTCAAAAAATATGCTCTAATCATCATCACATAGTGGCTTATTTATTTATTTATTTATTTATTTATTTTTTTTTGTAATTTTATTAAATTATAAAAGTTTCCATTTACGCCCCTCTTCCCAACACCCTCCCACTCCCCCCACTCCCTCTCCTCCTCGCTCTTAGTCCCTAAAGGCAGTCAGGGTTTCCTGCCCTGTGGGAAGTTCAAGTTCCTCCCCCCTCCCTCCAGGACCAGGAAGGTGAGTATCCCAGCAGACTGGATCCCCAAAATCCAGTATATGCAGAGGAAACATGTCCCAGTGTCATTGCCAATGGCTTTTCAGAAAGACTCCAGGCCAGCCACAATCAGAGAATCCGGCCACATTCAGAGAAACTGGTTGGATCACGTCCTCGTTCAGTCGCAGTCCAGCTGGCCTTGGTAAACTCTCATTAGATCCGTCCCCTTGTATCAGTGGGTGATAGCATCCCTCGCAGACATTATTTCCTTTTTTCATTTTCTTCCTCCTTCTGCTCCTCATTTGGACGTTGGGGGCTGAGTCTGATGCTCCAATGTGGGTCTCCGTCTGTATCGCCATCCATCACCAGGTGAAGGATCTATGGTGATAAGCAAAATATTCATCAGTATGGTTATGGGCCAAGGCCGGTTCAGGCACCCTCTCCTCTGTCCAGAGAACAATCTGGGGATCTCTCCTTGGACCTGGGATCCCATATATAATCAAGTCTCCTGTAAACCCTAAAATGACTCCCTTAGTTGAAATATATTCTTCCCTGGTCCCATATTCAACCTTCCTTCCTCCCCCCCATCCCGGTCAACCGAGCTTTCTCCATTCCTCCCCTCCTCCCTCCTCCCTAACCCTCTCCCCTTCCAACACCCCTCCCAGCCCCCCCCCATGCACCCGAGGTTACCTGGGACTCTTGACTATTTCCTACCTCCCAGCAGATAGCTAAATAATCTTCATCAGGTTCGTCTTCTTATTTAGCTTCTCTAGGATCACGAATAATAGGCTCAAAACCTTTAATTATGGTTAGAATCCACTTATGAGTGAATACATACCGTGTTCCTCTTTTTGGGTCTGGCTTACCTCACTCAGTAAAGCGTTTTCTATTTCCATCCATTTGCATGCAAAATTCAAGATGTCATTGTTTTTTACCGCTGAGTAAAACTCTAATGTGTATAAATTCCACACCTTTTTTAACCATTCTTCTACTGAGGGGCACCTAGGCTGTTTCCAGGTTCTGGCTATTACAAATAGCGCTGCTATGAACATAGTTGAACAAACGCTTTTGTAGTATGTTCGGGAATCTCTAGGGTATATTCCCAAGAGTGGAATTGCTGGGTCCTGAGGGAGGTTGACTCCCAGTTTCCTGAGAAACCGCCACACTGATTTCCACAGTGGCTGCACAAGTTTGCATTCCCACCAACAATGGATGAGTGTTCCCCTCACCCCACATCCTCTCCAGCATAGGCTATCGTTGGTGTTTTTGACTTTAGCTATTCTGACAGGTGTATGATGGTATCTCAAAGTGGTTTTGATTTGCATTTCCCTGATCGCTAAGGAGGTTGAGCATGACCTTAAGTGTCTTCTGGCCATTCGAAGTTCATCTGTTGTGAATTCTCTGTTCAGTTCAGTACCCCATTTTTTAATTGGGTTAATTAGAGTTTTAGTGTCTAGTTTCTTGAGTTCTTTGTATATTTTGGAGATCAGACCTTTGTCTGATGAGGGGTTGGTGAAGATTTTCTCCCAGTCAGAAGGCAGCCTTTTTGTCTTACTGACAGTGTCCTTTGCTTTACAGAAGCTTCTCAGTTTCAGTAGATCCCATTTATTCATTGTTTCTCTTATTGTCTGTGCTACTGGGGTCCTACTTAGGAAGAGGCCTCCTGTGCCTATATCTTGTAGACTCCTTCCCACTTTCTCTTCTATCAGGTTCAAAGTGGACGGATTTATGTTGATGTCTTTAATCCATTTGGACCTGATTTTTGTGCATGGTGATAGGTATGGATCTACTTTCATCCTTCTACAGGTTGACATCCAGTTACGCCAGCACCATTTGTTAAAGATGCTTTCCTTCTTCCATTGTATACCTTTAGCTCCCTTGTCAAAAATTAGGTGCTCATAGGTTTGTGGGTTAATATCCGGGTCTTCTATTCGATTCCAGAGGTCGACTTCTCTGTTCTTATACCAATACCAAGCCGTTTTCAATACTGTAGCTCTGTAATAGAGTTTGAAGTCAGGGATGGTAATGCCTCCTGAAGTTCCTTTATTGTATAAGATTGTTTTGGCTATCCTGGGTTTTTTGTTTTTCCATATAAACTTGATTATTGTTCTCTCAAGTTCTGTGAAGAAGTTTGATGGGATTTTGATGGGGATTGCATTGAATCTATAGATTGCTTTTGGTAGAATTGCCATTTTTACTATGTTGATTCTCCCAATCCAAGAGCAGGGGAGGTCTTTCCATTTTCTGGTATCCTCCTCAATTCCTTTCTTCAAAGACTTAAAGATCTTGTCAAATAGGTCTTTCACTTCCTTGGTTAAAGTTACCCCAAGATATTTTATGCTATTTGTGGCTATCATGAAAGGTGATGTTTCTCTGATTTCCCTCTCAGCTTCTCTATCCTTTGTGTATAGGAGGGCTACCGATTTTTTGGAGTTGATCTTGTATCCTGCCACACTACTAAAGGTGTTTATCAGCTGTAAGAGTTCTTTGGTAGAGTTTTTGGGGTCACTTATGTACACTATCATATCGTCAGCAAATAACGAAAGTTTAACTTCATCCTTTCCAATTCGAATCCCCTTGATCTCCTTATGTTGTCTTATTGCTATTGCTAGAACTTCAAGCACTATATTGAAGAGGTATGGAGAGAGTGGACAGCCTTGTCGTGTTCCTGATTTTAGTGGAAAGGCTTTGAGTTTCTCTCCATTCAATTTGATGTTAGCTGTCGGCTTGCTGTATATTGCTTTTATTATATTTAGGTATGATCCTTGTATCCCCAGTCTCTCCAACACCTTTATCATAAATGGGTGTTGAATTTTGTCAAATGCTTTTTCAGCATCCAATGAAATGATCATATGGTTTTTTTCTTTCAGTTTATTTATATAATGG
Organism: Myodes glareolus; assembly: GCF_982192425.1. Taxonomy (NCBI): domain Eukaryota; kingdom Metazoa; phylum Chordata; class Mammalia; order Rodentia; family Cricetidae; genus Myodes; species Myodes glareolus. The sequence continues at coordinate 51,429,751 of NC_142045.1, forward strand.
ATTACATTGATAGATTTGCGTATGTTGAACCATCCCTGCATCTCTGGGATGAAGCCTACTTGATCATAATGGATAATTTTTCGAATGTGTTCTTGGATTCGGTTTGCCAGTATTTTATTGAGAATTTTCGCGTCGATGTTCATGAGTGAGATTGGCCTGTAATTCTCTTTCTTGGTTGTGTCTTTGTGTGGTTTTGGTATTAGGGTAACTGTAGCTTCATAAAAGGAGTTTGGCAATGACTCTTCTGTTTCTATATTATGGAATACATTAAGGAGTATAGGTATTAGCTCTTCCTGGAAGCTCTGGTAGAATTCTGCATTGAAACCATCTGGTCCTGGGCTTTTTTTGGTAGGGAGATTTTTGATAACAGCTTCTAATTCTTCGCGACTAACAGGTCTATTTAGATTGTTCACCTGTTCTTGGTTCAACTTTGGTATATGGTACTTATCTAAAAAAATGTCCATTTCTTTTACATTTTCCAACTTTGTGGCATATAAACTTTCGTAGTAAGATCTAATGATTCTCTGAATTTCCTCTGTGTCTGTGGTTATGTCCCCCTTATCATTTCTGATCCTATTAATTTGCATGTTCTCTCTCTGCCGTTTGATTAGTTTGGATAGGGGTTTGTCAATCTTGTTGATTTTCTCCAAGAACCAGCTTTTTGATTCATTGATTCTTTGGATTGTTTTCTCTGTTTCTATTTTGTTGATTTCAGCCCTCAGTTTGATTATTTCCAGTCTTCTACTCCTCCTGGGTGAATCAGCTTCTTTTTTTTCTAGGGCTTTCAAGTGCGCTGTTAAGTCTCCAATGTGTGCTTTCTCCGTTTTCTTTATTTGGGCACCTATTGCTATGAACTTTCCTCTTAGCACTGCTTTCATAGTGTCCCATAGGTTTGAGTATGTTGTGTCTTTGTTTTCATTAAATTCAAGGAAGTCTTTAATTTCTTTCTTAATTTCGTCCTTGACCCAGGGGAGATTTAGTAGTTGACTGTTCAACTTCCATGAGTTTGTTGACTTCCTGGGGGTAGCATTGTTGTTTAATTCTAATTTTAATCCATGGTGATCTGACAAGACACAGGTGGTTACTAATATTTTTTTGTATCTGTGGAAGTTTGCTTTGTTACCGAGTATGTGGTCAATCTTCGAGAAGGTTCCATGAACTGCAGAGAAGAAGGTATATTCTTTCCTATTTGGGTGGAGTGTTCTATAGATATCTTTTAAATCCATTTGATTCAATACCTCCAATAAATCTCTTAATTCTCTGTTTGGTTTCTGTCTGATTGACCTGTCCATTGGTGAGAGAGGAGTGTTGAAGTCTCCTACTATTAGTGTGTGTGGTTTGATGACTGCCTTGAGTTCTAGAAGAGTTTCTTTTACATATGTGGGTGCCTTTATATTAGGGGCATAGATATTCAGGATTGAGACTTCTTCCTGATGAGTTGTTCCTGTTATGAGTATGAAATGTCCATCTCCATCTCTTCTGATTGATTTTAGTTTGAAGTCGATTTTGTTAGATATTAGAATGGCCACACCCGCTTGTTTCTTAGGTCCATTTGCTTGGAAAACCTTTTCCCAACCCTTTATTCTGAGTAGGTGTCTGTCTTTGTGGTTGAGGTGTGTTTCTTGTAAACAGCAGAATGTTGGATCCTGCTTTCGTATCCAATCTCTAAGTCTGTGCCTCTTTATAGGTGAATTGAGTCCATTGATATTAAGAGATATTAATGACCAGTGGTTGTTGACTCCAGTCATTTTTTTTTTTTTTGGGTAGTAGAGTGTATGTGTTTTCCTTCTTTGAGTTGTGCTAGTGAAGGGTCGCTAGATGTCTGAGTTATTGTAGTCAGTGTTGGCAATGTTGGATTCCTTGGGATGTAATTTTCCTTCTAATATTCTCTGTAAGGCTGGATTAGTAGTTACGTATTGTTTAAATTTGTTTTTATCCTGGAATATTTTGTTTTCTCCATTGATAGTGAATGAAAGCTTGGCTGGGTATATTAGTCTGGGCTTGCATCCATGGTCCCTTAGTTTCTGCAGTACCTCTATCCAGGACCTTCTGGCTTTCATGGTTTCTATAGAGAAGTCTGGTGTAAGTCTGATAGGTTTACCTTTATAGGTTACTTGACCTTTTTCCTTTGCAGCTCTTAATATCCTTTCTTTAATCTGAATGCTTTGTGTTTTGATTATTATATGGCGAGGGGATGTTTTTTTCTGATCCAGTCTATTCGGTGTTCTGTATGCTTCTTGCACCTTCATAGGAATATCACTCTTTAGGATGGGAAAGTTTTCTTCTATAATTTTGTTGAATATATTTTCTGGTCCTTTGATCTGCAGTTCTTCTCCTTCTTCGATCCCTATTATTCTTAGATTTGGTTTTTTTATTGTGTCCCAGATTTCTTGAATGTTTTGTGATGAGAATTTATTGGATTTGCTGATTTCTTTGATAAGAGCATTTATTTTCTCTATGGTATCTTCAGACTCTGAGATTCGTTCTTCCATCTCTTGTATCCTATTGGTTATGCTTGATTCTGTAATCTCTGTTCGTTTACCTAGATTTTCCATATCCAGCCGGCCCTCGTTTTGTGTTTTCTTCATTGACTCCATTTCAGTTTTCAATTCTTGAACTGTTTCCATTACCTGCTTGATTGTTTTTTCTTGGTTTCCCAGTGTATCATTCATTGATTTACTCATTTCTTCGAACTTTTTGTTATATTTCTCATCCATTTCTTTACTCATTTCTTCAATTTTTTTGTTGTACTTCTCATCCAGTTCTTTAAGGGAGTTATTCATATCCTTTTTAAGGGACTCTATTGCTTTCATAATGGCATTTTTGTCCGCTTCTTCTGAATTAAGAGGTTCAAGACCTTCTATTGTAGGGTCATTGGTATCTGGTGTTTTCATGTTGTTTTTTAGATTGTTGGAGGAGTTCTTGCCTTGGCGTCTGCCCATCACTTCCTTCAAATGCTCTCTATTGGAACCTCTGGTACCAGGTCAGGTTCCCTTGTTGGGCAGGGACTTCACTGACAGAAGGTCTACCTTTCGGCAGGTAGTCTATTGAAACACAGGCCCTCCCTCCTGCCGAGTTGCACTCACAGCCCCGGCACAGCGCACAAGGGAGCTGCTCTGGGGAAATCTTGTGGCCCCAGAGGGAAGGGGGGGAAGAGAGGAAGGTGTGCCTGGATAAAGACTGGGACAGGATTCGGGAGAGCTCTGCAGGGAGAAGCCTCCTCTGCCTGGTGATGAGAAAGTCGAGGGGGGCGTGGAAAGACTGAATTTCTCCTAGCCAAAGCCCCCGGGACAGGAGAAAACTCACCCCTCCTCCAATGGATGTCTGCTAGAAGATCACTGTCTCTTGCTGGCCAGGATTGTGGCTGAGCTGAGACAGAGCTTACCTGTCCTCAGGCAGGGTCTCAAAGCAAATGAACTGCCCCTGCCAACCTGAGCCCACAGCCCAGGCCCAGCGTGCAAGGGAGCAGCTCTGGGACGATCTTGTGGCCCCAGAGGGGAGGGGAGAAGAGAGGAAGGTGTACCTGGATATAGGCTGGGATAGGATTTGGGAGAGCTCCGCAGGGAGGACCCGCCTCTGCCTGGTGACCAGAAAGTCAAGGGGGACGGGTCAAGTCTGAATTCCTCCCAGCCAAAGCCCTCGGGACAGGAGAAAACTCACCCCTCCTCCAAAGGATGTCTGCTAGAAGATTACTGTCTCTTGCTGGCCAGGAGTGTGGCTGAGCTGAGACAGAGCTTGCCTGTCCTCAGGCAGGCTCTCCAAGCAAAGGAAATGCCCCTACCAGCCTGAGCCCACAGTCCAGGGTCAGCGTGCAAGGGAGCAGCTCTGGAGAGATCTTGTGGCCCCAGAGGGGAGGGGGGAAAGAGAGGAAGGTGTACCTGGATAAAGGCTAGGACAGAATTCAGGAGAGCTCCGCAGGGAGGGCCCGCCTCTGCCTGGTGACCAGAAAGTCGAGGGGGGCGGGGAAAGTCTGAATTCCTCCCAGCCAAAGCCCTCGGGACAGGAGAAAACTCACCCCTCCTCCAAAGGATGTCTGCTAGAAGATTACTGTCTCTTGCTGGCCAGGAGTGTGGTTGAGCTGAGACAGAGCTTACCTGTCCTCAGGCAGGCTCTCAAAGCAAAGGAAATGCCCCTACCAGCCTGAGCCCACAGTCCAGGGTCAGCGTGCAAGGGAGCAGCTCTGGAGAGATCTTGTGGCCCCAGAGGGGAGGGGGGAAAGAGCATAGTGGCTTATTTATAATGAAATTTTTGTGCAGACCTATGAAAGCGAGGAGGCAAACACCACTTCCTTTGATGTACTGTTGAGTGGTCTATAACCCCTGTAGCTAGACACAGTAGAAGAAAGTGTCTTATCCCTAACCAAATAAGAAATGAGTGTGAGCTTGTGTCATCATCTGCATAGTGTGGACTGTACGTCTCTCTAAATAAATGTTTTCTGTTCCTTTTCATGGATGAGCTATTGACTTGCTTCCCCCTGATTCTGTCCTTTCCTTACAGGCCGGATACCTATTTGGTCACACTCCTCATCCTCTCCTTATCTCATTCCCAACATGCCACCAGAATCAGGAAGCTGAGTTAAAGATCTCAGTGATGATTTACTTTCCACTGACGTTGGATAAAATATTAGAATTGTAGACTGTGCAGCTCTTGGCCACTGGTCATGGGTTGGGTAAAAAAAGCAATCTGAGCAAGCCTGTGGCCAACAACAGTGTTGGCCATGGTCTCTGTTTCAGTTCCTGCCTCATGCCCCTGCCATGGCCTCTCCTAATGGCAGACCAGAGCACTGAAGTATAAGCCAAACGAGCCCTTTCAGCCTTAGCTGCTTTTAGCTGGTCACAAAAATTTCTTGCCGACACAGAAACCCTGACTAGCACATCACACATGGTACTTTTCAGGAGACAAATGAATTTTAGAGTTGATCTTTGTTAGTCTATTAAGTTCTAAAAAAATACTATTTAAATCAATTTACAGTTGCCTATAAGCAAAGCTTGATTTCTGAAAAACATGTTGGGTTTTGTTGTTAGTGTGAGTATCCATATAGCTATACATCAAAGTTGTGGTTCTTTCTTCAGCTTCACTTCCAGCCTTTCTTTAGAATTGTGTGGTAGCTTTGGTCTAAAATCATTAGTAGTTCTTCTATATAATACAGAATTGGGTTTGGGTGGATCAAAATATTATTTTTATTATGGAAGTGTTGGCCTAATTTTTCCTTAAAAGTGGACATAATTACTAAAAACAGGTGAAAGACATAAATACAAATTCTGTTGCATGAATAGATGCTACTGGATCTTCACATTCTGTTTGCCTTTGAAGACTCCGTGAAACACAGCAACTTGTCTCACTTGGTCCGGTACAGAAGTTGTCCTTCTGAATTGAGGCCTATCCAGTTGGCAGTGTGGTTATTCCCTCCACCAGCTGTCATTTCCACAGCTCTAAAGGTTTCTGTAGGCCACATGCTCCGTCTGTCTCTGTTTGAATGAATGAAACTGTGGAAATAAACTAAGCACCCATAACCAAGTGCTGAGGTTAAGGGAAGCGTTGGTGTAATATGAAGGATCTCCTGAACTCTTTGAGGAGCTGCAAGACTTATACATGATCTTCTGTTTCACCCAGCCAGAGATAAAAGAGAAGTCAAAGGGGTCAATTCCATCCCCAAATCAGTTCGAGCCCTGTTGATACTGACCTCACCTCCGTAACACCAGCCTGGACTTAGGCATGAATTTAAGTCTAGCCTGGTAACTTAGTAAAGACATCAAAAGTAAGAAATAAAACCCTGAACCACCCACACTCTGGATAGGTCTCAGATTACGAACCAGGTCCAAGTTGCAATGTGACTAATCTGTGGACTTCCCTGGAGCAAGAAGTGTTTCCTATATTCTGTTGGCAGATGTTCTGAGTGCTATGTGCATTTCAGAAAAGGTAGAAGGCTCAATAGAGGAAGAATGGGCTACATTTCCTTCCTGGTTAAGAAAGATATTTTTTAATGGTCCATGTGCTGAACCAAGGCCAAGTCGTAGAATCAGCCCTTTGCCTACCTTTATGGATGTTTGTGCAGGAGATACCTCGCTCAGAACAAAATTTTAACAATCACATCTAACAACACCCGATTCAAGGAGGCAGAGAAGGGCAAAAGCATGTACTGAAGTCAAGGAGACACATGGTGACAAACAAAAGGAAATATAAACAGTACCTATTCTCTTCCATTGTTCCTGCGGTATCTTCATGGGGGCAGGAAATGATGGTTCCCTCCTCTAGGCAGCATGCCTGAAAACAATTAGAGACCGCAGGAATACGTTACTCCTTTAATGGTCTCTATCCTTGGAAAACTTTGCAGGATTTAATCTTGCCCTCCCAAATAAATGAGGCCTTGACCTTAGTTTCTGGACACACTTTCCAATGTCATGTCTGATTGGGGATTGCTTGCCTGATGATTGCTCCACTAGTTAGCTAACACACCCAGATCAGATTTGTGTGGCATTTGAACATACCAGACAAACCACCAAGGTCGCCTAGGGTGGGGGACTTCGTGTCACCCTGTGTCCAACCCTGGAGACCAAGAGTAGTTATATGGGCAAGGGGAAAGGCAGCTCTTTCCGTATAAACGGGCCTCAGTAAAAACTCCTCAGGACAAGGTTGCAGCAGATTTTCACTGCTTGGCAATACTCCACCCAGCCATTTCAGAAATTCACTGCATCTAGATCCATGGAGACCAACTCCATGCTGGGTACTTTCCAGTGTGGACTCTTTCCAGTGGGCTGTTAAAAACACTATATATTTATTGTTAAATCAGAATTGAGAGTGCAACAGCTTTTAAAAGCTAATGTGTTTTGAGTCCCAGGAAATTAATGAATTTGAGTCCCCACACCTTTACTGTCGGGGTAAATGCATGTTTGTAAGCACAGATGCATAAACTCACAACCTCACCCCTAAATTTTCTTCAATATATGTGTGCATATATCCATATCAATTCTTGATTACATCACAGTAGTAAATAGGTGGGGACAAGTTTTACCTCTTTGCTTATCTGTTTTTGAGTTGTGTTTAATTTTTCTGACTATGCATTGTAATTTTTTTAAAATATTAACAACATTAAAATAACTTGAAGTTTCGTCATTTCATCTTTACCCACATTAAACAAGCACAGGAAATTATGTGAGAGGGAAAGGTTTACAATGATCAAAGAAACAGTGAATTTGGAAGCCAGTTACAGAAGTACATAATTAGAGTAAAATTAGGTACCCTACATTATAATTTATTTTAATCCTAGAAACTATCTTAAAGATTTCTATTGAGTCAAGTACATAATATATCTAATCTTAATAGCAACTGGGTTGTTTAAACTGTAATTATCGTTTAAAGGGAAAATACCATCATTTTTGTAAGTATGTGTGCTGAGTCATAATTCTACATTATACAAACCGCATCACAGAACTATTTAATCAAAGCACTGGAGTTTTAGGATTTCCTAACTATGCACATATCAGACAAGAGAACTCTTTTGTTAGCAAGAATATCCCCAAATTCCTCTAAACACCAAGTTGTAAGAAACAAAACAGAAAGAGGAAATACAGTATCTATTACTTGAGAGGAGAACTAAGGAAATGTGGTTTTTAGACACAGGCAGTTTTTTATGTGGTCTCAGGCAGCTTTCGCATTAGCAAGTCGGTTTCGTAGAGGCAAGTGTTCTGGTTTGTTTTCTGTTCTGGTATAAACACCATGACCAAAAGCAATTTGGGGAGGAAAAGTTTTATTTGGCTTCCAGTTCTATGCTGTAATCTGTCATTGAGGGAAGTCAGGACAGAAATCTGATCTAAAGCAGGAGCCACAGAGGAACTGATGAGTGGCTTGCTTTTCATGGCTTGCTCATTTGGTTTCTTATACAACCCAGGGCCACCTACCCAGGGATGACATTGCCCACAGTTGGTCATGCTTTCCTACATCAGTCATTAATCAAGAACATTTCCCTACAGACATGTCCACAGGCTGGTGTGATGGAGGCAGTTCTTCAATTGAGGTCCCCTTTTCTAGATGACTCTAGTCTAATCCACAGAGACGGAAATATTACAACAAGCAACCATAAAGAAGAAACTTCAAAATAAGGAGTGAGTAGAGTTTTTTACACTCAGCTATTGCCTCAAGAAGTGATGATCTTTGTGTTAACTAAAGTAGTTCTGATTATACCATGTACATATCTGATATATGTTGATCAATCACTCTTACCTTGTACTCTTAATCACATCCCCAACTCCTGTCTACCCTGTACTTCCCAACAAATCTTTCTCTCACATTTCTGTCTATTTGTTTTGTGACCTATTGAGTTTAGTCAGGACAGTATGAATGGCAATGGATTCGGGGTTACTCATTGGAGCCTTCTTGGGTCAGCATTGGGTACACAATTGAAGTCAATGGGTTTTTTTTTTTCCTCACTGAGGATTGAGCTGTCAAAGTCAGTAAATCATCAAAAAGGAGTAGGGACCCATGAGCCCTTCCTGATGTGGGATTCCTCTCTGTATGCTGTGAATACCATTGATTAATAAAGAATCTGTTTCGGCCAGTGGCTTAGTTGAACAGAGGTGAGCAGGGAAAACTAAATCGAATGCTGGAAGAAAGAAAATGGAGTCAGAAGAGAAGCCATGGAGCCACTGCCAGAGACAGATATGCTGAAATCTTGCCAGTAGGCCACAAGCCTTGTGGTAAAATATAAAATGTTGGAAATGGGTTAATACTAGATGTAAGAGCTAGCTAGTTATACACTTAAGTAATTGGCCAAGCACGGACTTAATTAATACAATTTCTGTGTGGTTATTTCGGGAGTCTGGGCAGCCAGGAAATGAACAAGAGGTCGCCATACTACATCTTCCCCTGTATATGACTGGTTGTTGACAAAACCAGACTTATGGGGTTCCATGCAATCACTGCAGCCATTTTGAGTTCATAATTGTAATAGTTGTATTGTCTTTCAAGTATGAAATTTGTAGCTCTTCTGCCTTTTTTTCTAGCTGGCTATTATCTTCTTACCCCCTCTTCCATAATGTTCCTTGAGCATTAGAGAGGCTGGTATAAATAAATGTTTTGTTTAGGGCTAGGTCCTCAACCCTCACTCTTTCTAAGCATCTTGGTCTGTGTCTCTGCATTCACCACTATTCACTTCAAAGAGAGGATTTCATGCTCAAAGCTGAGTGTAGCTTTTATTTATGAGAGCAATAATAAATATTTGGAGGTCAGTTTAATGCTATTTAATTTAATTAAACAACCTTAATAAGTTGACCCTTAGGACTATGACTTTTCCAGGCATAAGTTGTTTCTAAGAACTATAGTACCAAGCATGAATTCTCTTCTGTGGAAGCAGCCTTCAAATCCAATCAGGAGAGTTGGTTGACCTCTTAACAGATATGCCACTGTTCCTCAGGGTGACACCTGCAGGGAAAGTTGGGTTTGGAGTTGATAAGGGCCATAGCTGGATAAGACTGTTGATGAACTTTGTCCTTTAGCTGTCTATATTGTACCTTCTGAAGTTTTAAAAGCCAAACAGGAAGATTTCAGATCAATTCCCACTTACTCTATCTAGATCTTCATACTGAGGTGTGTGGTGTCTTTAGCAAAGGAGAATTATCCTCTAATTCTGGTGAGCAAGGAAGAGAACTGAAAAAAACTTGTATGGACCTAGCTGAGCAACAACCCGTTGTTACAGATTTTTTGTTGTTGTTCCAAGACTGCCAATGGAGTCCAACCTTGGTTCCAAGGGCAGCGTCCACAGAAAGTTTACCAGAGTGGACCATAGTTTTCTGGCAGACTGAGAGGAAGCTAGAGGAACACACAGAGGAGGAAGAAGAAGGGGTCAGGGAAGACATGAAATCTTTTTTCTAGCAGGGAAAATGGAGAAGAGAGCATGAGATCTTTTCTCTGTCTTTCATGCATCTCTCAGTGTTATTTTCTTAGTATTTAACTCCTGAGTTTTGTTTTTTTTCAATAAAGCAATAAAAGAAGTCACAATAAGCCATACAAAGTTATGCAGCATTTGACACAGAAAATTTTATTTAGTATCTCACTATTGTTAGGAGTAGCATTAAGGGCATCCACCTTCAATTTTCAGTTTTGCTTTTTGTACTTTTTAAATAGATGTATACAAGAAAGTCAGCTTCCACATGGCTTTTCCATGCACTATTTTTTCTTTATTTTATTTTACATGACAACCACAGTTTCTCCTCCCTCCTCTCCTCCAACCCCCTCCTCCACTTTTTTTCTACCACATCCCCATCCACTTCTCCTCTTTCTTCATTCAGATAGCTAAGGTCTCTTTTGGGAGTGAACAAAGCATGGCATATCAAGTTGAGGTGGAATCAAGCTCCTCCGCTCTGCATCAAGGCTGAACAAGGCATCCAACCATAGGGAAAAGGTTCCAAAGAGCCAACCTAGGCATCAGGGACTGGTCCTGGTCCCACCATTAGGGCCCCCACAAAAGAACAAGCTGCACAACTGTCCCGCAGATGCAGAGGGCCTCTAATGGCAGCTCCCTAGCTGTCTGTCCAGAGTCAGCGAGCTCCCACAAGCTCAAGTCAGCTGTCTGTGTGGGCTTTCCTGTCATGATTGTAACTCTGTCCCAACCATAGTTCCTCCTCCCTCTCTTCAACTGCACCCCCAGAGCTCTGCCCAGTGTGTGGCTGTGGATCTCTGCATCTGCCGCCATCAGGTACCAGATGAAGGTTCTATGATGACAATTAAGGTAGCCATCAATCTGATTATAGGGGAAGGCCAGCTCAGACACTCTCTCCACTATGCCAGGAGTCTTAGCTGGGGTCATGTGGTAATATTTCTTTTGTATTTTAATAAATATAACTTGCTTGAGGATCAGAGAGTAAAACAGCCCCACTGGTCAGTCTTACAGACCAGGCAGTGATGACATACACTTTTAATCCCAGTAGTCACACTAGTTTGCCATAGAAACCAGGCAGTTACCTTTAATCCCAGCCCTAGAAGGGAATATAAAATAAGGTGGGGGTGTGTGTGACAACTCTCAGTCACAGTCTCATTCTGAGATTCCTGGAGGCAGGATTGACATTTTAGACTGAGATAGAGGTAAGAGCCAGTGACTGGATGTTTTGTTTTCTGACTTTCAGGTGGAACCCAATATCTATTTCTGGGGTTTTATTAATTCTGGGTTCCTGAGAGTTTCCCTGGCACCAAGTTTCTCCCTAACTCCATAATGGCCCTCTCTATCAAGACATCTCTTTCCTTACTCTCCCGCTATGTTCCATCCAACTCGACCATCCTGATACCTCATGTTTCCATTCTCCATCCACTTCCTTCTACCCTACCTATTCCCCATCCACCCAGGAGATCTTATCTATTTCCTCTTCCCATGGAGATCCATGTATACCTCTTAGGGTCCTCTTTGTTACCTAGCTTCTCTGGGGCTACTGATTGTAGCCTGGTTATCCTTTGCCTTACATCTAATGTCCACTTATGAGAGAATACAAACTGTGTTTGTCTTTCTTGGTCTGTGTTACCTCACTCAGGACAAGATTTTTTTCTGGTTCCATCCATTTGCCTGAAAATTTCATGATGTCATCATCCATTGAGTAATACTCCATTATGTAGATATACCACATTTTTAAAAAATAGATTCTTCTGTTGAGGAGCATTTGGGTTGTTTCCTAGTTCTGGCTATTTCATATAATGCTGCTATAAACATAGCTGAGCAAACATCCTTGTGGTATGGTTGAGCATTCTTTGGATATAAGCCAAGAGCAATATCTCTCGGTCTTGAGGTACATTGATTCCCAATTTCCTGAGAAACCACCATACTGATTTCCAAAATGACTGTACAAGTTAACACTCCCACCAGCAATGGAGAAATGTTCCCCTAACTCTACATCCTCTCCAACATATGCTGTCATTAGTGTTTTTGACCTTAGCCATTCTGACAAATGTAATATAGTATCTCAGAGTTCTTTTGATTTGCATTTCCCCAATAAATAAGGATGATAAACAATTCCTTAAGTGTATCTTGGCCATTGGAGATTCTTCTGTTAAGAATTCTCTGTTTAAATCTGTCCCCTATTTTTCAGTTGAATTATTTGGTATTTTGGTGTCTATTTTCTTGAGTTCTTCATATACTTTGAGTATCAGTCGTCTGTTAAATGTGAGGTTCATGAAGATCTTTCCCCATTCTGTAGGCTGACATTTTGTCTTGTTGACTGTGTCCATTGCCTTACAAAAACATTTTAGTTTTAGGAGGTCTCATTTATTAATTGTCAATCTCAGTATCTGTGCTACTGGTGTTATATTCAAGAAATAGTCTCCTGTGCCAGTGTATTCAAGGCTACTTCCCACTCTCTTCTACCAGCTTCAGTGTAACTGGATTTATGTTGAGGTTTTTGATCCACTTGGACTTGAGTTTTGTGCAGGGAGATAAATATGGGTTTGTATTCTTCTACGTGCTGGCATCCAGTTTTGACAGTACCACTTGTTGAAGATGCTATCTTTTTTCTCACTGTATAGTTTTGACTTCTTTATCAAAATCAGGTTTTCATAGATGTATGGACTAATATCAGGGTCTTTGATTCACATGTCTGTTTTCATGCTGATACCAAACTTTTTTGTTACTATAGCTCTATAGAAGAGCTTGAAGTCGGGGATGGTGATACCCCCAGAAGTTTCTTTTTTGTACAGGGTTGTTGTAGCTATCCTACATTTTGTTGCTGTTGTTGTTTTTCCAAATAAAGATGAGTGTTGTTTTTTGAAGTCTGTGAAGGATTATGTTGGAATTTTGACAGTGATTGTGTTGAATTTGTATATTGTTTTTGATAAGATTGCTATTTTCACTATGTTAATCCTACCAATCCATGAGCATGGGGGATCTTACTGTTTCTTGATTTCTTCCCCAATTTCTTTCTTCAAAGACTTAAAGTTCTTGTCATATAGATCTTTCACTTTTTTGTTAGAGCTACCCCAAGATATTTCCAAGATATTTTATATTACTTGTGTCTATTGTAAAGAGTGTTGTTTCTCTGATTTTTTCTCAGCCCGTTTATCATTTGTATATAGGAGGGCTAATGATTTTTTTTGAGCTAATCTTGTATTCAGCAACATTACTAAAGGTATTCATTTATCAGCTGTAAGAGTTCCATGGCAGAATTTTTGGGGTCACTTATTTATACTATCATATAATCTACAAATAGTGAAAGTTTCACTTCTTTCTTTCCAATTTGTATCCCTTGATCTCCTTTCCCCCCTCGTATTGCTCTAGCTGGAACCTTAAGTACTATACTGAATAAATATTGAGAGGGTGGACAGCTTTGTCTTGTCCCTGATTTTCATGAAATCGCTCCTTGAGTTTCACTCTGTTTAATTTGATGTTGGCTATTGGCTTGTGGTGTATTGCCTTTATTATGCTTTGGTATGTTCCTTGTATCACTGTTCTTTACAGAACCTTTATCATAAAGGGGATGCTCATTTTTGTCAAAGGATTTTTCAACATCTAATGAGAAGATGATTATGCACTTTCTTTCTTTCAGTTTGTTTATATGGTCAATTGTATTGATAGATTTTCATATGTTGGACTATCCTGGCATCTCTGTGATGAAGCCTACTTGAACATGGTGGATGGTTTTTTTTTTTTTTGATATGTTCTTGGATTCAGTTTGCCAGTATTTTACTTAAGATTTTTGCATAGATGTTCATGAGGGAGATTGGTCTGTATCTTTGGTGCATCTTTGTTTGTTTGGATATCAGGGTAACTGTGGTCTCATAAAATCTCATAAAAAGAATTTGGTAATATTTCTTCTGTTTATGTTGTGTGGAACAATTTGAGGAGTATTGGTATTAGCTCTTTTTGAAATTCTGAGACTTCTTCTCTGAAACAATCTGGCCCTGGAATTCTTTGGTTGGAAGACTTTTAAGACTGTTTCTATTTTCTTGGGTCTGTTTAAATTGTTTATCTGATCTTCATTTAATTTTGGTATGTGGTACTGATCAAGAAGGTTGTCTATTTCTTTTAGATTTTCCAGTTTTGTGGAGTACAGGTTTTAGACATATGACCTGATGATTTTCTGGATTTCATTGGAGTCTGTTGTTATGTCCTCCTTTTCATATCTGATTTTGCTAATTTGGGTATTTCCTCTCTGCCTTTTGGTTAGTTTGGATAAGATTTGTTTATCTTGTTGATTTTCTCAAAGCACAAAACTCTTTGCTTCATTTACTCTTTGATTTGTTTTCTTTGTTTCAGTTGCAATGATTTCAGTCCTGGGTTTGGTTATTTGTTGCTATCTATTCTTCCTGAATAAGTTTGCTGATTTTTGTTCTAGTGCTTTCAGGTGTTAAATCACTAGTGTAAGATTTCTCCAAATTCTTTATGTTAGCACTTAGTGCTATGACATTTCTCATAAGTCTGTGCATGTTGTGGATTCATTTTCACTGGATTGTAGGAAGTCTTTAATTTTTTTCATTATTTCTTCCTGAGGTGGTTCAGTTTAGAGTTCTCCAGTTTCCCTGAGTTTGTAGGCTTTCTTTAGTTCGTGTTGTTGTTGATGTCTAACTCTATTGGCACTTGGTAGCCCAATAAGATACCAGGGGTTATTTCATTTTTTTCGTATCTGTTGAGATTTGCTTTATGATTGAGTATGTAGTCAGCTTAAGAGAAGGTTCCATGAGGTGTTGAGAAGGTATATTCCTTTGTGTTTGGGTGAAATGTACTGTAGATGTCTATTAGATTTATTTGAGTCATAACATCTGTTAGTTCCCTTATTTCTCTGTTAAGCTTCTGTCTGGCAAACCTGCCTATTGATGAGATTGGGGTGTTGAAGTCTCCCAATATTAATGTGTGGAGTCTGATGTGTGATTTAGGCTTAAGTTATGCTTCTTTTACAAATGTGGGTGACCTTGTATTTGGGGCATAGATGTTCAGATTTGATACTTCGTTTTGATGGATTTTTCCTTTGATGAATATGAAATGTCCTTCTCCATCTCTTTTGATTAACGTTAGTCTGAAGTCTATTTTTTTAGATATTAAGATAGCTACACTGGCTTGCTTTTTAGGTCCATATGATTGGAAAATCTTTTCTCAACTCTTTATTCTAAGGTAATGTCTGTCTTTGAAGTTTGAGGTGTTTTTCTTGTGTGCTGCAGAAGTGTGGATCCAGTTTTTGTATCCATTCTATTAGCCTGTGTCTTTTTATTGGCAAATTGAATCTATTTGTATTAACAGTTGCTGTTGACTAGTGATTGTTAATTCCTGTTATTTTTTTAGTTTTAGTGTTGGTGATGGCAGGGTGTATGTTTCCCTTCTTTGGGTTTTGCTGTTGTGAGATTATGTATTATCTGTATTTCTGTGGGTGCAAATACATTCTTTGGGTTCTAGTTTTTATTCTAGTGCCTTCTGAAGTGTTGGATTTGTGGATAGGCATTGTTTAAATCTAGTTTTGTCATGAAAAATCTAATCTTGTTTTCTCCACCTATGTTGATGTAAGCTTGGCTGGGTATAGAAGCCTGGAGTGCTGAGGTCAGTGTTTGTAAGACTGAGAAAACCAAAGATGTTGGGCAGGCACTTCTGACTTGAGATTTATTTTTGGAAATCAGTAGTAATAACTCCTGCCTATGAACATGTTCAAACAAGCCACCACTGGGGATAACACTACCTCCATTTCCAAAGAAAATTATTCTAAGATTAAAGTTAGACATTGTCAGATAGGCTGTACTGAGAAAACCGGAATTAATCTGGCACCTTTGTACCAGAGAAGAACCATACTAAACATTGCCAGCTGCACTAGTTCATGCACTTCCATAAATCGTTTCTCAAAGTCTCACCTTTGCCATTAGTGTTTCTTGTCTTCAATCACTCAGCTTGACGACTGAATTCACAGCATCCAGTGGCTTTGGGTATACATGAAACATGCTTAAATAAGAGTGAGATGAGCTGAGTTGTGAAGCCAGTTGTGTAAATTCACAGCTACTGTGTGTGTAGTGTGGTTCAGACCTACACTTCGATCTTACAACCTGTTCTTCTATCTGTGGTGCTATTTTTAAATCACTGAAGCTTCTCATTTTTGTGCTAATAATATTCTTTGTCTCTAGGGGAAATTTGTCTCTTTGTTTCCTCTACAAATAGAGGAGGTGGCATTAAAACTGTTTATCAAATCATTATATCCATCTAACATATTGGAGTCTTAAGCATGGCTATAATAGTATTGCCAGCCAGGAAAAGGGAATTCTAATAATAACCTAGTTAGAAAAACTCCTAAATTCTGTAAGTCCAGGAAACAGCCATGCTTAAAAGATGCTCAGGAATCAGTGTGTGTTTGTGTTTGTGTGTGTTCATGCACGCGTGCACACATGTGAGCACAAGTGTGTGTGGTTACAAATTAATTCTCTTTACCAGACTTCATCAGATATGCTAAACTGAATAAATGGAAGTTCAAGTTTATGTTTACATGATGCCTCTTGGAAGAAATATTTCCATTCTATACGACCCATTAAATAAAGTTCAGTTGTTTTAGTGTGCACATACTGGGGAGTGCTGCAGACACCTCAGCATCCTTCAGGAGAGGGACACTCGTCGTACATCTACTTTAGAGTGCTGAACAGACGGGAGGAGGAGGAAGCTTTCCCCCAAGAGGGGTGACTTTTGTTCATTAAGTATACCCGGGAAACTATCTTAGAAAGATAGTGGTTTCTTCTTTCACCGTAGTTACTATGTTGTAAATATCATTATCCATTATCTTCCCATGGGTGAGTTCTAAAGACACATTCCGGCTGAGCTCTAGTCCCAGATACAGGAGACACCTTTGACAGCATCGCCACTCACCAAGTGCTTCTCACCTTTAACTTGACTTTTCACTTTCATTCCAGAATAAGAAATATCACAAGTTTATTTGCACAAAGTATTTTACATACATGACTCAGTTTATGTGCCCAGCATGGAGAAGACTTTTTTTTTTCTTTTATAGTGCAGGAAATAAATTGACTAGGGAAATTTCCCTTCTATTCACTGATATTTTGGAGATGATATAAAAAGAGATTGCAGAGAATGAAACCGACATGAGCATTTCATGATTCTTCCAGGCAAGTGGTGGAACATATTTATTCCTGGGGGAGAGGGAGAAAGAACATGACTTTTAACACTAGTAATCAGTTTTTGAGTCTCTGTGTGAGGTTTCATAATAAATACTAATGGACATTAGCATAGTTAAGCACCACACCTTAAGTGATGGATTGTTATACTCAGATATGGAGTCAAGGATTAGAGGGTGATTAACCCCAGATTATATATCTGATGAATGGTCAAGGAGGGCTCAGCCTAGGCCATCTGACCCAGCACTTGAAGTTTCTGAGTGCTGTTAAGTCTTCAAAATTTAGGATACCTTGTTCTGTATTCTCCGTGGCCCTACTGATTGGTAGCTCTCATGGGAAACCAGGTTTGTTACAAAAAATTAATTTATTTGGGGAAAAAAAATCTCAGACCATTTGCAGGTAAAACTGGGAAGTTTGGCTTTGGTAGTGTTATAGGATGGAGGCCAAAACAATGACGTCACAGAGAGGCAAGCATGAGCAGTCTTTCTTTCTTTATTCTATATTAACGTACAGGGTACAAAGAATAGCAGAGAGAAAAATGAGATAAAATTAGATAACCACAAGGAAGAAGACTGAAGGAACAGATAAGGTGTAGTCAGTTGCAAGAGGAGTCATTTATTCACATGACGTCTTAGAGGCTACAGGGTCATGAGTTCTTAAGATCATTGACAGATGCCCCAGACATGCAGAAGCTTTACTACCAGTGTAGGGTTGACAGCAGGTGTAGAGAAGCAGCAACTTGTGCCCATCCGAACTGTGGCTGAGCTGGATTTGAGGCCCTTTTTTTGATGGCCTGTGAATGTAGATCATTACTTGGTTTCAACCAGAACCATCTGTGGGCAGATCATAGGGCAATGAGTTAATATTCTTTCCCACAGGGCACCCCATTTTCCCACACCCTCAATACTCAGTGCTTTAAAGCCTCTCTCAGAAATGATGGGCTCATGCATCTGAACACAGCAGTGCTCTCCAACACACCACTGCCCTGCCCAAGCATCTTCCTGTCATCAGTTCAGTGAGTTCCCCTGAACCCACTAATGAGTCTGAGTCACAGCCAAGTGAGGGATTGTTGTCTCGCGCCCCCTTCCTATGAGTATTTTAATGCAAAGAGGGAATTCTGACATTTTAATTAATGATCTGTCTTGCTCACCCAAAAGAATCTGCATGGTGGGAGTTGGAGCTGACATGTGGTTTAGGGTGAAGAACAATGTGTAGCAAAGAGAATAATTATTTTAGGGAGAGATTTTTCTTTCTCTATGAATCCAGAAGAAGATGTGAGCCCAGGATGTACCCTCACTTATCTTGTACAAGAGAATTTGTTTTTATAATTTTTAGTTGCTTGACCCATAAACAGGGCTGATGCTGTATTTTGCCACAGAAGGTTGTTATGGAACTTACACGGCTCCCATGTGCAAGGTACTGTGCTGATTGGTCACTGCTCTACAAGAGGATGCTCGTGGACTAAGACATAGGACCTGAGCTGGCATACTGAGCCATCACAGATGGACACAACAAAGTAACCAGTTAGCAAGTGGCATCTCAGTGGAGCAGGCAGGTCCAGCCTTTCCTACCCACCGACACATGTTTGCTCGTGAGTGTTCCTTGTGTTCTATTGTGTAGCATAGTATTCTCCAGCAAAGGTAGCCCTTGAGAATAAAAACTATTCAGAATGTTTACTATGCTTATCTTAAAAATTGTATTTGAACACGTGATCAATAACAATAATTTTTACCATTGTGTTAAACGTGATTTTGATATAGGCTGTTGCAACAGTAGATATTTGTGGGGTGGGGTGGGGAGATGTGGGTGAACATCCGTATGATGTGTCTTTTTCTATCGTTTTCCACCTTAATAGTTTAGATAAAGTCTCTTGCTGGAACTGGAGCCTGCTGATTTAGCCAGACTGGGTAGCCAGTGGCCCTGAGCTTCCTTGTTCCTCAGTGCTGGGATTACAAGACCCTGGCACTCTGCTTGAAGGCTTTTCTTTACTTTTGTTTTTCCTCTGCAACCTTCTCTCTCTCTCTCTCTCTCTCTCTCTCTCTCTCTCTCTCTCTCTCTCTTTCATTTTTCTTGAGACAGGGTTTCTCCGTGTAACCCTGGCAGTCCTGGAACTCACTCTATTGACCAGGCTGGCATAGAACTCACAGAGATCCATCTGCTTCTGCCTCCTGAGTGCTGGGATTAAAGGCATGTGCCACACCCTTTCTCCTTTATGTAATGTGTATGTTATATGTATGTATGCAGGTACATATGTAGTCATGCATGTGGAAGCCACATGTTGATGTTGTGTCTGTCTTGGTTTCTCTCTGTCTTAGCTCAGCAAGACAGGGTTTCTTTTAACATGGAACTCACTGTCCTAACAAGGTTGGCTGGCCAATGGACTCCAGCTGTCTTTCTGCCTCGACCCCACCAACTCTACCTCACAGATAGATAGAGCCAGAGCAGTTTTTATGTGGTAGTGGGAAATCCAAGCTCAGGTTCTCTGACTTGTGCAGGAAGCAGTTTACTAACTGAGCTGTGTTCCCAGCCCAACCAGTAATTAGTCTAAAAGTTACAGTTAGTCCACAAGTTGTCAGAATTTAGTTCGTATGCATCAAAATCGCTAGGAAGGCTCTGCTTAAGAATCCAGTTTCACGGTTGAAGCCTTGGTTCAACTGGTAAAGTGCCCATTGAAAAAAGATAAGGTTATAAATTCAAATCCCCAGAACCTGTGTGAAAGAAAAGAAAATCTGTGCACCTGTGTCTTAAACCTTAATGCAGGAGAGCAGAGGCAGGAGGATTGATCATTGAAGCTTGCTTGTCTGTCTAGGCCAATGAGAGAACACCAAGTTTGGTGAGACACGTTGTTTTAAAAAGTAAGGTAGAAAGAAACCAAAGAAGAGAGTCTCACACATATGCACATGTACACATATGCACACGCACACATTCACACATATATAAACATACAAGCACATGCACACACATGCACATACACTCACACACATACACACATGCACACACACATACACACAGGCATGCACACACACAAACATGCACATGAACATGTGTAAACACACGCACACACTCATACATACACACATAAGTACATGCACACACATGCACATAAACACATACACACACTCACACATTCACACACATTCATACACATACACACATGCAAATACATAAACACACACATTAAAACACACACATTAAAACACACACACAGATACATACAAACATCAACACACACAAACACACACATGCACACACACACACACATACACACACATGCACACATGCACATGCTCACATAGAGTCCTGCTCCCTCGGCTCTTCTCTGAAGTTTAGAGGCAGCGCACAATGCACACACTCACACACATGCTTATGCACACACAGATACACACAAACGTCAACACACACACAAACATGCACATGCACACATGCGCGCACATGCACACACACACACACACACACACACGCACGCACACATCCACACACACAGAGTCCTGCTTCCTATACTCCTCTCTGAACTTTAGAGACAGCACACTGAGATGCAGGCTCAGGCAGAGGAATTTCTGGTAAGTTCTCCCAGCAGACCAGAACAGGAGCTTATAGGAAAGATCTGGAGAAGGTGCTTTCTATTAATTTATTTATCTTCTCTCCTGGGAAGAGGCAACTGTTTATCTAGGCTAAACAAATTTTATACATCTTGCCAGCTTCATCTCCCTTTCAACATCCCCAATTCATAAATGCTCAATATAAATTTACACGTGAAAAAACTACCCACCTTCCCACTCTTGGGACCCTCTCTAAACTCAGAAACATTCCAATGCCTGCATTTGAATCTCTATTGGGATCTTTTTTCTCCCCATTTCTAGCTTTAAAGTTCACACTCATACATAATTCTATATCATTTTCCTGAGTCAGATATTATTCTATTCTTATTGTTCAAAATTTGACGGGAAAACTCAGACCTCGTGGTCTCCTTTCTCTTCCCCTCTCTCTTTCTCCCTCATTTCCTCCCCATCCTCCTTTTCCTCTTTCTTTCCATTTTTTCTTCCCGTAATGGCCTTATTAATTCTCACATCTATCTATGTCCTAGTTAAAATAAAATGACAGATGGTCCCTGTTTGCCATAAATGTAATTAGGCGATACTAATATGGGCTTTGAGATCATTAGATGAAAGCGTCTTGTATGCGCTTTTGGACCTTAGCAACACACCATGGCCCCAGTGCAGCTTGGGGTTGATGTCAGTGAATGTTCGCATGGCCTTCTCTGACTCAAAGGGTCCCCCCCCCCCCGTAATGAGTCCTCAGGATCTCTAATTCAGCCTTCTAATTGCAGCTAGACCAATGGAGCATCGTACTACTCCACATCAAAAAGTTCAGTGCACTGAGATTATTCCTGTTGCTGCCCTTTCCACAGACCACGTAACTTTTAGGAAAGGTTCTAAATGTCCAAAGAACAGGTGACACCCCGAACAAAAGGGGCCAGTGTTTGCCCATGTGGCCTCACATTTAGATTCAGAAACATGTAGTCCTATGGAAAATGTGAGACTAGAAGGAAAGTGCTTTGTGTGTTGTTCTCGTGACCTGGATGAGCCGCAAAAGCCAACGTTAGGGAAAATTCATAGAGGAGTAGTTTATAATTAGCTGTAAGGTCAATTAATCTGTTCATCATTTTCATATTACAGAGCTTCCCTGCTCCCACCCTTCCCTTTCTCCAGTTACTCTTCTGTGCGTCAGGTATGCATGAGTTCAATTCCTTTGAATATTCAGCCACGGAGCATAAATCCTTCTTTTATTGACAAGTCAATAGCATTGTTACCCAGAGGAAATCGCAGGTTCCTGGGTTTCCCTAGGTAACTCTTTAGAAGCCATTGTCACTCGTTGTGGATTTCGTCTGTGTAGATGGCACAGCTGGGATGAAGCGACAGCTTCTTAGTGACTCCCTTTCAATAACGTTTGAGAGCCCCAAGAACTAATGATTTAGCTATCAATCAAGGCTGTGTGCCTCACTTGTGTGCTTTGCGTTTCCCAGATGGCCCCAACTAGCATGCTTGCGAGTGCCTGTGAGTGCGATACAATCTAAACTGATAAGCACAAACTGAGTCTGCGTTCAAACACAGGTGCTGGTCTTGACTCTTCTTATACGGACATTTTTGGAAGCAGGGAAATAGCTTGATAGAGGAAATCTTTATGACTGGTCTACTCTGTAAAAGGCAGGATGCTGAACAAAGTCAGTCAGTGGCCTGGAGGCAGCCATACACTTCAACTTGAAAACTCAGCTACAAGAAAGGTAACCCTTAAACAAATGTGTGTAGAAACAATACTTAGTAAACTCAGTACGCTGTGAGTTGGTGTGTAAGTATATATATATATATATATATATATATATATATATATATATGCATATGTTGCATACATATATACAAGGTATATAGATCCACACATGTAGCAATAATAATTTTTAATATATATATATATTTATTTTTCCATTTAAAAATTTCCACTTCCTCCCCTTCTCCCATTCCCCTCCTGCTCCCCCACTCCCCCTCCTTCCCCCCGCTTCAGTCTTAAGAGATGGCAGGGTACCCTGTCCTGTGGAAAGTCCAAGGCCCTCCCTGCTCCATCCAGGCCTAGGAAGATATGCATCCAAATAGACTAGGGTCCCTAAAAGTCAGTACATGCAGTAGAAATAAGTCCTGGTGCCATTATCAATGGCTTCTCAGTCAGCCCCCCTTGTCAGCCACAATCAGAGAGTCTGGTTTGATCACATGCTCATCCAGACTGAATCCAACTGGATTTGGTGAGCTCCCATTAGAACAGGCACACTGCCTCAGTGGGTGGACCAACCCCTCACAGTTCTGACTTCCTTGCTCATCTTCTCCCTCCTTCTGCCTTTCAACTGAACCTTGGGAGCTCAGTCTAGTGCTCTGATGTGGGTTTCTGTTAGCAATAATAATTTTAAAAGAAGAAGTCAAGAGTTTGGTATGGAGTGGGGGTAGGACGAGTGGCATTAGAGGGGAGAAGAGGTACAAATAATACTATATTACTCATGTATGAAATTCTCAAAAAATAAAAATGCTTAAACTAAAATGTTTCCTGATTAAGAAAACCACCAGATGAATCCTGTTTCGAGAAGTTTTCCCCTTCTTGCATTTATTTTTCTTTCTGTCATCCAGGACAGCCTGGAGCATATTGCATGTGGTCCACCCTTTCTGAGAAGGGTTGTGGTGCCCTCCAAATAAGCCCCATCAATTCTTCCTGGCTACTGTCTCCCAAATCATAAGCCAATGTTTGCAAACCAAAACACCAAGAGCCCTGGCAGGCAGAGCGACAGGAGAAGACTAGATGGCCACTGATGGGCTTGACAGCATGTTGCCTGCAATGGTGGTGGCTGCCACTGTAGCCTAGTCTTTGTTCTGTGCTCTGTGAACTCTGGAAGCTCAGATTTCCGATTTTTAAGTCTGAAAACCACCTTTTAGTACAAACTGCCTCTCACCTCCTTCTATGAAGCAGACACTATTTTTCAGAGCAAAAAGAGATTTTGCAAGGCTCAGAAATAAAGATAATTTTGTGGTACTGGAGAGGGAGAGAGAGTCACTCATGGGTCTCCGCAGGTGAGAGAGGATAAGATGGGCTTCATGGAGACTTAGGGAGGAGGTGTTTCAGATGCTGTCATTTGCAGAGGAGCTGTCAAGATTGTCAGTGTGCCCTAAGAGGAGCTTGAATCCATTTTAAATTGACTTATGCACAGCGAAAGAGATATAGAACTAGTTTTATTTTTCTTTCTAAGATCACCAATATGTTCCTGCATATTTGTTCCAGAACTGTATGTTCTTTAATCTTTATTTTGGGCTCCTTTACTGAGAATCAGATGTCTGGACAATCATCCAAAGTTCTTCTGTAATGTTGGGACATTCGTCTGATGTGGGAGTCCCCTCTGTGTGCTGTGATTACCATTAATGAATAAAGAAACAGCCGTGCCTGTTGAGAAGGCAGAACTTAGGTAGGCGGGGGGGGGGGGGAGGAAACTGAACTGAGTGCTGGAAGAAGGAAGGGGGAGAGAGAGATACCATGGAACTGCCAGAGTCAGACATGCTGAATTTTTGTCGGTAAGCCATTGCCACATGGTGATATATGGATTTTTAGAAATGGGATAAATTAGTATAAGAGTTAGCCAATAAGAAGCTAGAGCTAATGGGTCAAGCAGTGTTTTAGTTGATACAGTTTCTGTGTGGTTATTTCGGGGTTAAGCTAGTCAGGTGGCAGGACAAATAAGCACCCTACTTCTTGCAACAAATTGACACTAAGCTGCCTGATTTCAAAATGGCAGCTTCCCAGCTGTGGGCTATGCTGTTAGCACAAACTCTGGCTCTTTCAGGAGACCACACATTTTGATGGGGTTTGTGAACAGACTGCTGCAGCTTGCTAATGGTAATGTGGACTGGCTGTGTGCCGGGAAGTGGGGCAGTGCACATGGCTCAGAGGTGCAAGTGGCTCAAAGGCACAAGAGGCTCCACCATGCTGGATTGGGCAGGGCTGGCAGCCACTACTGTATTTGACCTAGCAATGACACAGTTTAAATTTTTAAGAAGCACTTAGTATTTTAAGAAGCACTCCTGGACAGTAAACAATTACAGATTCACAAAAGGATAGATTCAGACATAAAAGACCTCTAAATGGGTCACAGTGTTGGATAAATGTATACAGGTTTAGGAGAGAGAATAAAAAGAGTATAGAGAGTTATAAAAAGAAGTAAATGTTTTTTTAAAAAAAATAAAACAAAGACTTTCAAGAGACAGTACAGATAAAAGGAGGAAAGAAAAATAAGCCACATAATGATGGAATATACACAGAGAATCTGGATTATGTATACTATTGTGTTTTCTTTGAATTTTTTGACTGTGAAGGAGCTAAGCACAGAGAGATATTTCATTGTATGGACTGCTAAGCTAAACCAGCATGTATTTTATAAAGGTATCTTGACTTCAAAATTTGGGTCTAAGGATTCGTTGCTTTGGGAAAGGTTTTTCTTTTGCTTTCATAGAAGATGAGAACCTATGGATTGCTTCCAGACCAATATGGTTTTATAGACCAAAGCCCCCTAAAGGTCACTGTGAACACCCTCAAAAAATTACTTTGCCCATCTGCTGACTGAGATGAACCTAGCACACATGAAAGACCAGATTAACAGCTCCCAACCCAATAGCAGAAGCAGTATGGACAGAACTATGACCATATTCCCAAATATTGTTTATAAATGTTCTTTTACATTTAAAGGGGGACATGCTATAGAGATGGATACTTCACACTGGTATGGATCTTGTTTTGTTGATAAAAATTTAAGGTTGGTTTTGTTATATGTATATGTATTTCTGATCTTGATTAAGGTATTCTGTTTGTGTAGCTCATTTAAAAAATGTAATGTATAATTATGAAATATAGGTTAATAGATAGTCATTTATAATAGTCAAGATTATAGTCTCGTTAGTTAGGTCTTCTATATAGAGACATATTTCAGTTAGATAAGTATTCTTCAAATCTTTCAGAGACCTTCAGAATATGACATTTAAATGGTTTAAGAAATTAGGACTTTTGATGACAATGAGACAAACCTGGTCCTGGCAGCACAAGTTAATTTAAGAGGAAGATGGGCATTAAAGAGGCTTTTATGGCATTGATTAGCCATTTACACAAGAAACTGCTCTTGTCTGAACTGCTTGACTGGACTTGCAGAACCCACAGAGAAATGACTGATAAACTTGCCTAAAGGTGAAATGGCCCTTCGGGGTTCTTGTTTCATAAAAGAGTCTGCTAGACATTCTGCAGGACACAGAAGAAAGTGACTGAGAACTGTCAATATAGGCAGAACTGTCTTTGAAATTTCCTGCTTCATGTAAAAGTTTGTTGGATACTATGGGCTTGTAGACTGAAGATGGATGCCCCAATGATACAGAAGAACTTTGAGTGACTGTACAGTCAGTGAGATGTCTCTATCAATTCTAGAGTTTTGGAAGTTGCTTACAATGCACTTCCTGTTTGCTTAGGTAATATATCCTGCTGGAGTCTTTGATGCAGTTGAAGAATAGATAGGAAGTAGATAAGAATATTGTAGCTGTAATTTTTGCTTAATAACTTTTTTGTTGCATGTAATTTTACTATGTTAAAGTTAAAACATTCCTTTTTATTTAAACAGAAAATGGGAGGTGATGTGGGAATCCCCTCTGTGTGCTGTGATTACCATTAATGAATAATGAAACTGCCGTGGCCTGTTGAGAGGACAGAACTTAGGTAGGAAGGGAAAACTGAACTGAGTGCTGGAAGAAGGAAGGTGGAGAGAGAGACACCATGGAGCTGCTAAAGTCAGAAATTGCTGAATCTTTGCCGGTAAGCCACTGCCATGTGGGCATATACAGATTAATAGAAATTGGTAAAATTAATATGAGTTAGCCGATATGAAGCTAGAGCTAATGAGCCAATCAATGTTTCAATTAATACAGTTTCTGTGTGATTATTTCGGTTCTGGGTAGCCAGGACAAACAAGCAGCTCCTTCTTCTACATCCATCTTAGCCTACAGACCCATAGTACCCAGCAAACTTTCCCACGAAGCAGGAAATTTGAAGATCTGTTCTTCCTCATAATGGCAAAGTTCATCAGTTTCTTTCTTCTGTGTCCCACAGAATATCTGGCAGGACATGTGAAGCAGGAACTCTGAAAAACAATTTCATCTTTCGGAAAATTGAGCAGTCACTTTTCTGTAGGTCCTGCATGTTCAGTTCATACAGCATACCATAAAGCAGTCCAGGCAAGAGTAGCTTCTTGCCCAAATGGCTAGCCTGGTCACATTGAAGGCAAATTTCATAACAGGTTTCTTTAACACCCATCATCCTCTCTGAGGTGCTGCCAGAAGCAGACATGTCTTACTGCTGAGAAAATCTAAGTTCTTAAAACATTTTATATGCCATATTCTGTAGGTCTTTGACAGGCTCAAGATTATCTATCTAACTGAAGTATATCTCTGCATATCTAGAAAACCTAACTAACATAATTAAAGGTTTGATTAATATAAATGACTCTCTATTAATCTGTATTTCTAAATTATACATTACATTTTCGAATGAGTTGTACAAACACAATACCTTAAATAAGAGCAGAAATACATATATACAGTGTAACAAAATTGATCTTAAATTTGTATTAATAGACCAAAGTCCATACTAGTGTAGAGTATTCTCTATATCATATCCTACTTTAAATGGAAACAAACATTTATGAATAATCATTTTGGGAATTTGGGCATTGTTTTCTCCAAACTTCTTCCTGCTTCTTTGGGGGTGAAGTTCTTTTAGGGTTCATGAAGAACTTTCAGGGGGTCTTTTTCCATTAAACCACATTAGCCTGGAAGGAATCCACAGGTTCTCATCTTCTGTGGAAACAAAAGCAGAACCTCTTTTTCCAAAGTAACATATCCTTAGAGTCAAATTTTAAAACAAAGAGAGCTTTATGTTGGTTTAACTTAGAAGCCCCTAGAATAAAATTTCTCTCTGTAGTCAAAAAATTCAAAGAAAACACAATAACATATTTAATCCAGACTCTCTGTGTATATTCCATCTTTATGTGACTTATTTTCTCTACTCCTTTAATCTATGACTCTCTAAACTCTGCCTCTTTAAAGACTTTGCTTTATTTTTTAAAGCTATTTATTTTTTTTTATAACTGTCTATACTCATTTTCTCTCTCTCCCAAGCCTACATATGGTGTGGGAGAATTGTCTGTGTTCTGTCAATCATGTTTCAGATAAATGCTGATTGGCCAGGCAGGAAGTATAGGTGTGTCAACCAGACAGAAAGTAGAGGTGAGGCGATGAAAGTAGAAGAATTCTGGGAAGGAGGAAGCCCATCCCTCACAGTCCTGCCCAGATGACAAAAGAAGCAAGATGTAACCTGCCTGGCTAAGAAAGGTACCTAGCCATGTGACTGACATAGATAAGAATAATGGATTAATATAAGCTACAAGAGCTAATAAGTAGCCTGAGCTAATGGGCCAATCAGTTTATAATCTTATAGAGTCCTCTGTATGATTTTCTTTGGGGCTTGCCAGCTATGGGGAATTGGGCAGGGCATGAACCCCAACAAGCCAGTCCCCAATGTTACAGAATGGCACCCAATCTAATGTTATATATATACATTTTTCAAAACACATTTTGTCTTGCTTAGATGTCTTTTATGTCTGAATTTGTCCTATTGTATATCTGAAATATTTTTCTGACCAGGAGCACATTTTTTTTTTAAATTGCTAAGTGGGTGTAGCTAAGACCAACTCCGTGGCCCTGCCTACTTGCTCCACCCAGTCCAACATGGTGGAGGCATGTTCACTGCTCACCACCCCAGCTCCAGGGACACAGGGGGTCTGTGTTGCCATTAAACTATTTGTAACACACTGATCACATGCTGGGGACTGTGGACCCTCAGACCCTGAATTTTTTTATGACCCTTTGTCCATCAGAGTAAACAGCTTGTTTTCCTGTGCTTGTAGCTTCTCTGAGCACAAGACCCTCATGAGTTCCTGATGGCAGCAGAGTGGTTTCTAGTGGACTTGCAGCTGAAAAATCCAGAGAGGTAGGGGGCGTGGCCTTCGTCAAGGAGAGCCCTATATAAACTGCCCTGGAACACAATAAATTTGTCATTCTTGTTTCAAGAGTGAACCATGTCCCTGTGTGTTTTTTAATCCCCAGACCCTTGCCTGATCGCAGTTCCAGGTGGTGCAGACATCACAATCACAGACCCCATTTAAGTACAACCTCCTGAAGGAGCCAGAGTTTGTTGTGTCATCATGAACCAGAAGCCATCTCTTAAAGGAGCCATGCAATTTTTGCCATTAACACTGAGTCAGGAAGACTTCTCTTAAAGGAGCTGTGCTTCTGCAAAAAATGTGACTAGCAAGAAGCTATGCTTAACTCTGTTCTTTTGTGTCTAGATTGACTTCTCAAGCTCTCTCAAGTTTTATGTGGATGTACTTGCTCCATGTGGGGCACCATTTGTAGATAGAGGCTTATGTTCTACCTGGTCCCACAGCCGTTCAGTTCCAAAGAAACACACAGAGGCCTACATTAATAATAAACTGGTGGCCTATTAGCTCAGGTTTCTTATTAACAAACACTTACATCTTAAATTAACCCATTTCTATTATTTTATATTTTACCATGAGGCTTGTGGTTTACTGGCAAGGTTCCAGGCCATCTGTCTTCTTTGGCAGCTACATGGCATCTCCTTGACTCTGTCCTCTTTTCTCTTCTATCTCTGTTTGGAATTCCCACTCATCTCTGTTCTTCTCTGTCATAGGCTCAACATAGGTTCTTCATTAACCAGTGGAGATAAAACATATTCACAGCATACAGAGGAGAATCCCACACCAATGTGTAGCAAAAAAGTTAAGAACTCCTTGGAAGGAAGAAAACGACAAATCAAGGAGTAATGTGACCAAGAGAAGGTAATGGGGAAATGGTGAGAAAACAGTATATATGTGTATGAAATTTATTTTATTAAAGAATAAAAATATTTATTTTTTTAAAGAACAAGTGCATTGTGACAAATGAAAGAGGGATAAAAGAGTAGTCAGGAAAAGTAGCAGAATAATCAGAGCTTTGGTGAAGAGTTCCACTTGAGAGAGAGAAGCAGCTGTGTCTCAGACGATGAGAGGTAAGATTCTTATGTGTCCTTGCTTAAGCTAGTATTGGACTGTGGCATCCAAGGCAGAGTGGCTGAGAAATAACAGTTCAAACCCTGTCTGTCCCAGAACCATTTCCTTTTGGTGCTGAGCAAGCGTTCTAAAACTCTCCATGCATTCATTGGTTTCCTCATCTTCACAACAGGAATAATATTTGATAAATGAGGATGGATTTGATATCACCAACAGAATTAAAGTAAGTAAAGTGTGTTCATGTGTGTGCAAGTGTGTGGATGTGCATGCACACGTGTGTAATAGTTTAGGTATGTGTGGATGTGCATGTGTGTGTACTCGTGAGTGGGCATCTGTGTATATGTGCATATGTGTGTAAGTGTGTGTGTACATAGGTGTTTGTATGTGTGTGCACATATGTGTGTGTCTATCTATTTTTACTGTGTCTTGAAAGCAATCTTGAGCTTTTAGGCAAGCACTATACCACTGAGCTCTGTCCCTGACCTCAGATTCATTACCTCCTTGCCTCTACTCCTGCCAGGATAATAGGCCTCTGTTGTTATGTCTGGTTCTTGCTGCCTTTTACAATTTTGCTCCCTAGGGAAATCTTTTCCTGCTGCTAATTGGAAACACAGGTTAACCAATGTCTTTCTGCTGTTTTAATTACAAAACCTGTTTTTTTTTAGACATTCAAGTTTGCAAACAGACCTGGATTCTAAAAATAAAGAATTATATAATAAAACCTACAAATTTCATTTGAACTTAGCTTTTTTCATTCTTGCATGAGATCTATTTTTTCCTATAGGAATGGAGGGAATGGATATCTCTGAGTTGTCTGTCACGGTCATCTAATATTGCCATGCTGAGTGGAATGACAGGCCTTCACCTTGGTTGTTCTTTGATCAGGATTGTGCAATGAAAGCAAGCCAACTTCTGTACTGTAGTCATACATTTCTCTCTCCGCCTTGTTTTCTGTCGCTTCAATTGTTTGCTGTCTTTCTGACTTACCTGTCTCACCCTGACCGTAGGTACTTTGTAAAGCATCCCTTTGCCATCACTGTTACTTCAGTTCAAATAGCAGTGTTGAGGGGATCACAGAAAAGCATATAAAGCTACTTCCAAATTAGGCACACTGTACTACACACACAATTAAGTCTTTCTTTTTAACACAAATTGTTCTAAGTAAGACGTGCTACATATTACGTATACCTGCTTAAGTTTATGGTGGAAGAATGGGGCAACATAGGTTACATTAACTTAATATATGTGGGATTTTATGAAGGGGCCATAGATGACTTCCTGAAAACTGCAGTGCTGGATTAAATATCAGAGTAGGAAGGAGGGGTTGGCATCAATTGTTTGCTTGTTCAGTATCCCCCAAGGTATTAAAAACTTTGTCCTCAGCGCAATATCACTGGGAGAAGCTAGTGCAGGCCCTGGATGGGGCTCACTGTAGGTCCTTCCCCAAAGTGTGTGGGCCCTGGGGTGAGGTTACAGGGTCATTGCAGGTACACCCCACAGGATTGGGAAGCTGGTCTCCTTCTTGTCTCTTTCATTCTTTGTTTACTGCTTGCTTGTCAGGCGCTCTCACCAGGGTAAATTGGTTTATCAGAACCCAAAGTGATGGGGCCATCAATGCGGTGACACATGTCTATAACCCTAGTGCGCGGGCAGTAGAGGAAAGGAGCCAGAAGTTGCAGGTTATGCTTCGGTTACACAGTGGGTTTCCAGTCAGTGATTCATGAGACCTCCCTTTGGGAAAGGGAAGAAATCACGTGCTATTTATGGAGAGGACACAGCAGCCAGACGTGGACTCTGGCTAAACAGCAACCTGCCTAACTAGTGCACTTTATAGGGCCTTTGCTGCTCAGCTCACAGGAAGCTAATCCACCATGTCCTCTGGGTGCAGGGGAGATTGAAGATAGTCAGGGTAAATAGGTTTTAATTGCTTAGCTTCTGCTTTCACAATCATTTTAATCCTTAGCTTCCTATCTCTGTGCCTCTTTCCCTTGGCGAGTATTTTTCATCCTGAGATTAAATTTACCTCAGGAGATACCATTCAGTGGAAATACATAGCATCTCCATTACTATAGCAACTACCCTTTAGTAGGTGTGACAGTCAGAGGATTTTTAAGAATAAGTTTGCCAATGTATTTAACAGTAAAAATTACTTTAAAGTGTGTGTGTGTGCATGTGTGTATGTGTGTGTGCATGTGTGTGTGCATGTGTGTATGTGTGTGTGCATGTGTGTATGTGTGTGCATGTGTGTGTGCATGTGTGTATGTGTGTGCATGTGTGTACGTGTGTGTGCGCGCGTGTGTACATTGTGTGTATGTGTCATTCTGTACAGTGTGTATGTATGTGTGTGAGTGTACATGTGTATACTGTGTGTAACTGTGTTTGTGTGTGAGAGAGAGGGGGACACCAGAAGAGTTCAGAAGGGGGTGTCAGGTACTCTGGAGCTGGAATTACAATTGGTCATCAGTCACTTGACTTGGGTGCTGAGAACCGACTTGGGCCCGTTGCAAGTGTACCCTGATCTCGTAACTGATGAGCTAGCTTCTCAGTGCAAGTGTGACTGTTGTCTAAATGAGAGTAATTTGCAATTATTAAAACTTAAGATCTAGATCTTTGATCTAATAGGATGGGATAAGGATGTGTGACCTGGAACCTAGTTTTTTTTTTTTTTTAATGAATAAGAATTAACTGGAAGTGGGAAGAGAGGAGTGTTCCAGCGGAAGAGTGGCATGTCCCGGCAGCAGGATCAGCAGTTACAGAGGGTCCTGTAGTAGCAAGAACTTGCTGCAAATAAAGCTTTAGTGGTTAGTACTGAGTGAACAAGGAGCAGGCAGAGTGGAGAGTAGTAAGGAGAGAAAGGCAGCTGCAGTACACAGAAGAGCCTTTCCTTTAGCCTAAGGGCAGAGCACAAAGGAGAGGGGTGGCAGGTGACAGAGCCCTAAGGAGGCTAAGAACTGGCAGGCGGAGAAGTGGGTGTGAGTCAAGCCGGGCGGTGGTGGTGCCTGAGACAGAGAGCAGTAATGCCGCGATAGAGACACAGTCAGGGTGATACTGGGGAGATACCAGTGGGCCAGGAAGGGGGGGTCTTCAAAAAGTTCCCTCCTTGTTGCGGTTCACAACCTGGCCAGGCTGCCATCCCCGCAGAACGAGCTGGTTGCATCTGTTTGAGTTGTTAGTGGAAAGAAGTCCATGAGTTTGAGTTGAGGTATCTTCAAGCCTTCAAGGAATTCTGGAGCTTGAAGTTTCGTTCTGTTTCTGTCAATATCCTACCTTGAACTTTCCTCCTTTTTTGTCCTGAGCTATTGTTATATTAAAATAAACAATCTTCTCAGACCGAAAGCAATTGCTGCTGTACAGAGCATCTACCAGCCAGTTTGGCCTGAGAATTAGCCTCCACTGATAAAATCCCACTATCTACCCAGGGTGCTTTGGGCTGGTCAGCCGACACAGACCTTCTGATGTGGATTCTGCCAGCCTGCTCCTCTGTCCTGTTGAACTCCCGCCCGTCCTTCACACCTTGCTCCCATCTCCTTCATCCACCTCCTCACCAAACAACTACCATCAATGCTGGCTGTGGCCTAGTACAGCAGGAAGACCCACAATCCTCTTCTTCCACTGTTTCTTCAGTTTCTTTTTCTTTGGATCAAGTGAAGCTGCAAATCCGCAAACCAGCCACCAGATGGCGCCAAAACATTGCATTCCAATATCGCACACCTGTCTTGCGTGTTAATGGGACTGGAAACCTTTTATTATTTTGAAGTTGTTATTCGCAACTCCAGATACAAACTCAACACGCATTAAAATTCATGTTTCAACTTCCTAGAACATATTGGGTGGAGAGAGAGAGAGAGAGAGAGAGAGAGAGAGAGAGAGAGAGAGAGAGAGAGAGAGAGAGAGAGGAAGTAAGGAGGAGAGAGAAAATAAAGAGCAGGGAGAAAAAGGAGACAGCAAGATATGGATTGAGAAAGAGAAATGGAGAAGGGGAGAGAAATAAAAGGAGAAGGAGGGAGAGAGAAAGGGGAGGTGGCATGGACGGGGCGGGGTGAGGGAACCTGTATTAAGAATGGTGTTTTTATTGTTTGCTTGGTTGGATGTTTTTCCTCTATAGGCTCAGGCCAGAGAGGGCAGGCCTTGCTAAGGGACGCACATACCAGGGCCCCAAGTCTTTGCCCTGCTTAGCGGCTGTGCTTGCCGCAGCCCCTAATGTTTATCTGTGATAGAAATGCGAAGGCTTTCTTCTACCCAGCAGCCAGTACAAATGAAAATCATTCCAGGCACCTCTCTAAAACCAGGAACACACTTAACTGACTTTTATTACTTCAAGATGCGATCATTTTTCTTTCATTTAAAATTTAGTTATTATTGATATAAACAGCACGAATGGTAATCAGTGAGTTGGTAAACTAGTAAATCAGGAAAGCAGTTAATAGAGTTAATGAAAATAGAGCTTCTTACTATTATGTCCAAAGTACAGAAGAGGATGTTATTGTTGTTGCTGTGTGTTTTTGTTTTGCTCTTTCCAGTTAATATAATCAGCTGTCAGTGGTGCCTGTGACACAGATTACGAAACTTTGATGGCTTTAAAAATTCTAGTGGATTTTTGAAAAATTCTATGGATTAAAGCATATTACCTGTTTGCAAATTTGAAAAAAAAACTGGTAAAAAAATTGTGGAAAGGAAAAAATCTGCAAAAAAGATGTCATTACAAATTTGGAAACTTGCAGCTGGGTATGATTGTGCATCCCCCTGTAACCCAGCCCCCAGGAGCTGGAGGCACGAAGGTGAGAGGGGCATGAGCAGACTCTCAGCCACGCAGACTGCCGGAGGTGACCCTGTCACCAACAAACAAAACAACAGCAAGTCCACGTGAGGAGGCAGAAGGATTATTGGGGCAAACAGTGGAGCATGGGATGAATTTGGGAAGTGGGACGTATGAAGAAACAAGGCAATAGACACCTCTGGTGTCATATTGTAGTGTTGTCGTATTTTGTGGACAAACATTTGTAATGCTGGCAATTGTACCACGTGGGTGTAGCTCATAGACACCCAACGTTCAACAAAAGTGCATTTGTGTGGGAGGTGCCGTATTTTCCCACTGTAGGGAATAAAATGTGACATGCTGTCCAGCTCGAAGGAACTCCGACTGCCTCTCTACCCAGAGGAGTCATCTGAATGTCCACAGCTCCCAGAGGGCTTTGGGTTCACCCATGCTCAAGGATGCCATTTATTGTGAAGCCGTCTCATTGTATTCCCAAGGGAGTCGTGCCGCTTTGTGTTTGTGAAAACTGCCAGTGTGTCTTTCTCAAAGCGCGACCATCTGAACTAAGCCAACCCACACCGAGTGGACCCCGTGCCCACAGCGTCATTTTATTAAGAGCAAATTAGACTGGAAAAATGATCGTCTAAAATGCATTTTCAATAGATTGCTGTCAGGCTTGCTACCTGTCAAACAGAGGGGCCTGAAGTCTCATAGTGACACATGGATTAGCCCAGTCTTCCCTGCAGCGTGAAAACAAAAGACAATTGTTGATGCATGGGGCAAGCGCATCTTCAAACAGAGACATCCACAAAGGAATATGACAGCATGAAAAGACAGAACAGGCGCTGCTGTCCACATTTGCAAAGAGACTCTGTCTGCGTCCGTAACTTCAATCTACCCTGAGACAGAGAAAGAGAAAACACCCATTGAGTGTAATTGTTCATCGCAACTTTGCGTTAGTAAATGCTGATTTCGTGCTCTAAAAGGGGAGCAGGTGGAAACAAGAGATAAAATTGGTGCCATTACAAAAAAGTATTAAGAAAACGTCTATGGAATTAGAATTATTTTTTTTTAAATCCATCATTAAGACTTGAATGTTCAAATTTCCCATCTGTTAATCAATCCAAAAATAAAGACTTAGGGTTGCAAGAGAACTGAACAGCAAAAATTCTTTTCTCAGATAAACTTTAAGCTGGGCTGCTCAAATCGGATTGTTCAGGATTTATTTGGAAAAATAAGTATATATCAAAGTTTGGGAAAATCATAAAGATAACCTTAGTTCTGGAAAGATAGTTTCTCTCCCTCCTTCCCTCCCTCTCTC
Organism: Myodes glareolus; assembly: GCF_982192425.1. Classification (NCBI taxonomy): domain Eukaryota; kingdom Metazoa; phylum Chordata; class Mammalia; order Rodentia; family Cricetidae; genus Myodes; species Myodes glareolus. The sequence goes on from NC_142045.1 coordinate 51,465,583, forward strand.
CCTTCCTTTCTCCCTCCTTCCCTCTCTCCCTCCTTCCCCTTCTTAAGATCCCATGTGAATAATCACACAGCACACTCGTCTAAGCTGTATGTTTCAATTGAACAAATATGAAATGTCCTCTAATATCCGTATTAGCCCATGTTTCCTTAGGGGCTCCACAGCCAAGCTTAAGGATGCAGTGCAGGAGTGCATGAAGGAACACGAAGCTGGGATTATAGGGGCTGTGTTTCACAACTCTGTATCTGATGCTATCAAATCCAAACTAAGGTTGTGTAGTCATACTGTGCCACCGCAAAGCCAGCAGTGCTCAGTGGAGGAATACAGAGAGACACTTGCCCTTATCCTCATAAATATGTTGAACAAACTCATTAACACACACATACATAGAACACACACATAAGAAGAAAAGAATTCAGTAGGGCAGTGGTAAAATCTGGGGGCATCAATGAAGGCGTTATGTAAATCACAGCTACGCTTTCCAGTGTAATTCTGCCTGGAGAACTTATTTGCCCCTGGATTGTGGAGCGGCCTAGGCATGCAAAGAAATGATGAAAGCCACACACTTGCTTTCAGTTACTGTCTTTGTGCCTTCTCTATTGATTGAGTCTCTTGCCAGCAAATGTCTCTCCTTCCTGCAGGAATCGGCCTTGATTTCTCATTTTGAGAAGTGTAAACTCACCCCCCAGAAGCCCCAGTGTGTGCTTTTGTGCTGTAATTACCGCTGGTTTGTTGCTATTATATTTCTCCGGTCACTGTACCAATAAGTTAGATTATACTGCTTTATCAGTATTAACACAGTGTGTTAGATGAGGTTGCCTCCAATAATATGAAACAGTCAATATTTGATTATTCAAACAAGGGGTTATTGGCTCTCATTGAGCACAACACCCATTTATCCAGGGCTCTCGCAGTGACTCTTGGTGTAATGGGAGTAGGGATGCTTTCCTTCTGAAAATCCGTTGGGGATATGATTTTTCATTCTTGTCGTTATCTCATGGACCCAACATGCTCCTCCTCTGGCCTTTCCGAGCATTGTGACAAGAAGAGAAAGGGCCAAGGAGTGCTGCACTAGTCTGGAGAGTGACACCCCCCCCCCCCCCCCCGCCCATGGCCCCAGGCATCTCCTGCTTACATTTCAGTAGCTACTCCGTGCCAGGTAACCACCCTAGCAGAAAACCAACTTTCAGTTGGACTCAGAACCAGTATTATGTTTGCATAGAAAAGGAGGCTAAATATTGACGATTGGCAGGCTCTCCCCTACACTGACATTTTACAGCCTCAAGGTAGAGTCTAATCTCTTAAAAAACGATTCAAAAGGCTGGCAGGAAGGCTCAGCAGGTCATAGCACTTGCTGCCAACTTTGACATACTGAGTTTGATTCCTGGAACCTAAGGTGGAAGGTAGGAGCTGATTCCTGACCTTACCCCTCTGATCTTTACACATATTCCTTGGCATGCTTTCTGCCCATCTCAAACAAATAACTAAACAAACAAACACATAAATTAGTAAAATTTATCTAAAATGATTCACTCTTTAACTGCTAAGGGTGTCAAGTATCTTGGAGACTTATAGACTCCCTTGATGGAAGAGGGGTGGCTTAAATTTTGAGTTGAGAATATGGAGAAGTTGTGGTATTCTGCTTTTTAACAAAGTCTATTAAATTGTTTTTAAATTTCAAAAGTGATGTTGACTTTTTATAATGAAGGAGAGAAAGCACAAAACAACACTTAGGTGACAGAGTTAAGTCCTTCATTGTTCGAAAACCAGAGACCCCAGGTGCTCTGGGTTAGTTGTGCCTTTCGGAACCACACTTAGTGTGATAGGCTGGGGCACAAACAGAGCAGGGAAATTTCTGTTGCTGCTGCAGCACACATGGGTTGGTCCCGTGGCCTGGATTCTAGCGACATGGGTGTGATGGGGTGCAGTACCGTCCCGATCCACTTTAAACAGAGCAATCCACAGACATAGGCAGCGGTAGGGGCAGCAGCCATGATGGGGTGGGGCTGTTTGAGTGACAGTCTCCGCAGCTGTCCTTTCTGATCTCGGACAAGTCACTTGACCACGGGGATATCTTTTTCATTCAGTTAAGCTCATGGGCAAATCAGAAGACAGTAGTGATGGCGCTCAGTAAAACATCCAGGGAACGGTATGTCTAAACAGGATGTGTTATCAGCATTAGCACAGTGTCAGAGTATTTTCCTTGTCCAGCTAAGAAAGTTCCTGCTTCCCAAGGAACAGAGGGAGGGGTGGGAAGGGTCTGGGATCATTAAAATCAAAATCACACTTGACCAGTGTAGATGAGATATTGTCCGTCTCCAGCAGCAGGGACTCGAAGATTGACATGTAAGAAGCCAAGCCATGTTCTAAAGTATCCCTTGTAATTTTTTTTTCTAGATGAAATGAGAAAAGGTTTTATTTCAAACATGTGTGTCAGAGAGAGAATATTCTGACCTGCATGAAGCCTTACCTTTGCGGCACTGGTCTACCTGTGTAACGAACCATGGGCGCCGAAACAGCACCCACTTACAGGATTCCCTCAGAGAGCAGAACAATGACTCCTTTGATGAAGGGAGTGTTCCCGGAGCTCCCTGCCCTGTCTCAGCTGGGAGCAATTCCCAAAGCAGCTAGCCTTCCCTGCAGCACAGTGCCCACACAGGTGGTCAGTTCTGGTTTCTTTGGGGGTCTCATATCCTATATCCTGCATATCAGCTATTTACATTATAATTCATAACAGTAGCAAAATTATAGATATGAAGTAGCAACAGAATATTTTTATGGCTGGGGTCACCACAGCATGAGGAACTGTACTAAAGGGTCCCAGGGTCAGGAAGTCTGAGAACCAGTGCTATAAATTATCTCTGAGCTGCACAGAAGAAGAGGTTCCAGTAAGCTTCTCCTAATTGTTAATGCTTAGGTAGATTCTAACACACTCCTTTTATGCCTCCCACATCATTTTCTATTTGTGCAATATATTGAATTTCTATTCCAATTTTCCTTAATTTTACTTAAGGGACATTTAGTACTTGATAACAGCTTTTTCTAAATTGATACATCAGAACTTTTGCTTTTTTCCCATTAGTTCTAAACCTTTAAAACGGGGTTGAGTAGCAGCTGGCACTTTGCCTTTTGTGTCTCTATTGCTCCACCTCAATCCCTTATCTCCCACCCTTCCCTCCTTTCTGTTGATGTCAGCAAACGGTAACCAAAAACAACTTAATGCAGGAAAGGGCTTGTTTGACTCTCACTTCCAAGCCATAGTCCATCCTTGAGGGAAATCAGGGCAGGAACTTGAAGTAGCAAACATGCAAGAGGGGCTGGAGAGATGGCTCAGTGGTTAAGAGCACTGTCTGCTCTTCCAGAGGTCCTGAGTTCAATTCCCAGCAGCCACATGGTGGCTCACAACCATCTGTAATGAGATCTGGCGTCCTCCTCTGGCGTGCGGGCATTCATGGGGCAGAATGTTGTATTCGTAATAAATAAATAAATAAATAAATAAATAAATAAATAAATAAATAAATAAATAAAACAAAAAAATTTTTAAAAAAGGAAACATGCAAGAATACTGGTGCTCACTGTCTGACTGGTTCAGACTCATGCTCCTGTAGATTCCTTAGACAGCCTAGAATCAACTAAGCAGGAAATGGCAAAACCCACAGTGATCTGGACCCTCCAACAATCAAGACAGCCCTTCACCAACATGCTGAAACCACCCTGGTAAAGACAGTTACTCAGTTTAGACTCATAATCATCCCCCACCCTGGTGATTCAAGGCCATAGTGTTGGCATTTTATAGCAGCCAGAACTCCATGCTCCTGTGTTACATTCATCTCCTGGATGACTTCCATCTGTTCCTTTTCCTAGACGAGCTCCTTACAGCCTCCCCTCCATGAAGTCAATCATTCTCTTGATCCTCACATTTCAGTGCACATCCTCTTTTTATTTTCCACCCCACAATGCGGATAGTTGCATTAATTATTCTCTCTGTAGCATCTATAATGAGATGTATCTTACCAGGCTCTTTGCTTCGGGATAATCTTGACAGATTTTGTTCCGTTCCCCTAAGTATTGCTAAGCAGCGGGTCTGAGGGATTTCCAGTGACCAGGACCCATTCTCACTGTGTAGGATGTGGCAGCAGTGTGTGCTTGAGATTATAAGAGTCCTGCATAGGCCAAGTCTCTAGGTTGGGACTGATGCCCATGGCTGGGTGGTCGCTTGACAGATGCTGGCTGCTCATGAAGGGAAACGCTGTGTGGGTGCCACTGCCAACGGGAGCAACTGCTGGCATTATCTCAGGTGCAGGCTGGTGGTTCAAGGATGAAAACTCCGCTCGCTTTCAGCTCCTGAACGCTTGAACAGTGTCACAGTTGCCCTTTGCTGGGAATGGTTTGTGCTCCGCATGCCTTTAGCAGGCTTGGCTCTGTCCTCCCTTTCTCATTAAGCCCTCTGCCCACCCCCATCCTTTCATGTGTCCTCCTTGCTTTGGAGAAGGGGAATCTCTATCTTTCAAGTGTATGTTTTATCCATTACAAGCGTTCACCACGTCCTCCAGGCTTAAATCATCGGCAAAGTCAGAAAGAAGCAGCTCTTTTTCTCCTTTCTTTGCTTTCAGCCAATTATGCTGCTCTCCTGGGTAACACAGCCGGAGTGGAGCAGGTGCTTTTCTGTGGGGTGACGCGAAGGTGGGAAGTGCAGGCTGCGAGAGGAAAGAATGCCGTTGGTTGTGTTAAAACACAGGCTGAAGGACTAGACTATCACTCAGTGGCCAGACATCCTATGCTGTTCCTCTAGGTAACCTCCTTTCTTTCCTCCTGCCATGCTGTCCTGTTTACTAGGGGATCAGGAGGTACCATGTTTTGGTACAAAAGGACAGCCTGTTGCCACTATTTTTTAGATGAATTTTCAAAGATTATCCAGTGAAGGCCTTGGGATGCTGGGTGAGCTGGTCTACAGAGTGTCCTGATAATCAACTTCTCCCTGCTCCAAAGGCCTGTCTCTCCACAGATCCAGGGTCAGCAGCACTGGTAGGAAGCCAGCAGCAGCAGCAGCAGCAGCAGCAGCAGCAGCAGCAGCAGCAGCAGCAGCAGCAGCAGCAGCAGCAGCAGCAGCAGCAGCAGCAGTAGCAGCAGGCTGACTTCTCTCCATCTGCTTCCTCCTGGGAGGGGGGGAGTTAGTGCTGAAACAACTTTCTCCAGAGAGCGAGCACATCTGCTGTCACATCTATCTTCAGAGTCATAGGAGAAAAGGAAGAAAGCACCAACCTCTTCTTTTCCTCTGGAACTGGGTTTATTTTGGACCCCTTTTTGACTTGCTACTGGGATGCCACCTCCAGCAGCATTTCCTTCCTTGCCCCAGTCCCATCCTCCCCGTTTGTCATCTGGTTCTTGGAGCCAGAGACATTAGGCTATTTGTATCTGAGCGTCTGCGTTTCTGACTGAGCTGGTGTTGAGGCCAACTGAAGTGTGAAGAAGATGTGCTCCAAGCTTCTGCACCATCAATTGCTTGGGTGAGCTCAGAAGCAGGGACTAGTACTCAGTGCTGCCTTCAGCACATGCAGAATTCTGGAAGGGACTAACCCAGGCTTTGAGAGTGCTTCTGGGAGGAAAGCCCTTGGACAGATCGTCCATATTCTTCACGTATTCCCTCTTGAAAAATGAAACGAAGGCTAAATCCAATCAGATTTAATTTCTCCAGCCTCCAAGATACTGTTATCAACTGCATCTGACCTGAGGGTAATGACTCCTTTATCTTTAGTTAGTTGATTTTTCTTTTATTTTTGAGATCATGATATAATTGCATCACCCTTTCCCCATTTTTATTCATCTCTGAAAAGGTCTTGATTTACCATAAGATATTGAATCTTAAAAAATTCAATTTTTTTTAATTCTTAGTTTCTTTTGTGTGGCTCTATTTTTTTTAAAAAAGAAAATACAGTTCTAGTTTAGTTGCTTTCAAGTAGTCCTGAACATCTCCATGCTTCAAGTCTTTCTGGGTTATTTTCTATTCAGTCAGGATGGCTATTCATTGGCAGAGAGTGGGCAAGGCCATCTTCCTCAAAAATAGACTGGTCAGCTTCTGCACATGATCTATTGATGATGATGTGAGACAGGTCATTTAAGGCCTTTAACAGACCAATATTCTGTAGGATAGGAGATCCCTTTGTATCTCCTTATGAGAAAGAATTTTGCTAAGTTATGATAGAAGAGATAACAGAGAATCATGTGAGCAAAGAGATGAAGAGTGGCAAATACACAGTATATTTATTTCAACACCTGCATGAGATTTCAAAAATACTCAGTATGTGGTAGATGACTTTAGGTTGGCATCTATTTAACAGATCTCAATGATTTTCAAAAATCTACCACACAGACATTTGCATCATAATTTTCATTTTCTTTGGTTTTCAGTGAGTATTCAAATGTTGTCTTCATTTTAATTGATAAAACATTCCTTCTTCTTTACTGACACCCTTGACTGCAGTAACAGGTGAATGTGGAAGATACAAAGATTTGTCCCTTGAAAGAGACTTCTTAGGAGCCCAAGGCTTTTAAATTCAGTATAGAGTATTTACAGGTACTAAGAATTAGGACTTTCTATATTTCCACTGACTAAAAATCCATGCACAGAGGCGCAAACACAAGAAGGACTCACTGGGTCCTACAGTGGAATATTTCACAGGTTGTTCTGGCTCAGGGTGGGATTTGATTCAGAGCTTTGTTCGGTATGGAATAAGGTTGCCATATTTAATTTCTATTTTCACCTGTACAGCCTCAGGCTTATTGACTTTATAAGCTGGTCCTACCTTTTGCCTTTTGAGATTCTCCACAGTCAATTCCATAATAGCAGCACCGCTTTCCAGTCCCACTATCAGCAAATGAAGGCCTCTTGTTCCACATTCTTGCCAGGATTTGATGCCAGTTATTTTCACAGCTAGGTGATATTGGTGAACACCTTTCTCCTCCGGTAATGCGCACAGAACCGATCAGCTGGGGCGTACTTGAGAAAGCATTATTATTTAGGATAGTGCATCCAATTTTAGAGTTAGAACCTCTGGGTTTGTCCACGCCAATCTGTTATTATGTAGAGGAGAAAGCTAAGGGGCAGGGAAGGCAATGGTTCTCCTAATCTTAAGCAGTTGTTAGATAAAAGGTAGAATATATAGTGCCGAATCCTAATGCTTAATTCAGACTTCATTCTGTTTGACATTACATTCAACAAGACAAAGGCAACTGCCTACTTGTTCAAAGAGGAGCAGAAAAAAATATGCCAAATGGGCTGCCAACAAGCCAATCCCAATGTCTTTTTAATCTTTTCCCTGAGTTACATCAGCCCTGTTTTCTCAACTTTACATACTTGGTGATACCTCTCTTTATGCTGAGAAGTGTCTGAGATAAGAATCAAGTTGTTTGGTTAGTACATGGATATGTGACATTAGCATCAAATTGGAGGTTACTGACCGTTCAGTAGACATGTCTGTGCACACCATTTATTTAGAGTAGTTTGGCCACCTAGAAGTCTCACCTGCTTTTGGAAGCATGATCGGTGTTTGGTTTTGGCTCAGAGTAATTTTATTTGTTTCGACCAAAACTGAAGAAGGCTGCTGCAGTTATTAGCCTTGCAGTTAACACTTACTAAGCAACTTTGGTTCATTGTCAAAGGAGACACACTTCTCTTTGTACTTCTAGTATGTGGCGTGCTGAGTGTGCAAGTGAAGACTGAGGGCTGGGAAGAGCCCTCAAACTGGAGGAACCGCGAAGGGGGGAGACATACCAGCACTGCTTCTCTCCCTTCTCGTTTGCAGCGGGTACCGTTTCCTCTCAACTCTTCCAGGCCCATGAACAATGCTGCCAGCGTTTCCAAGGGCATTACACAGCATTGAAATTCCTTTTACTTTAATGGAAATCAAATGAACTTTGCAGCACAGGCACACCCTATTTCTAATGTATTGTGATAGTTCGAGTCTTTCAAGTAGGTGGCGGGACTCTGGAGTGGTGAACGCAGCACGGACGTTCAGGGAATGCCAGAGCCAAGGAATAAACTGTGTGCTCCAGGTTTCAAGGTGGTCACCCTGTTAAACAAGACATTGTCTCTCAGAATGTCCAGAGAGAAGACCTGAAATTAGATACTTTTAATCTCAGGCAAACTAAGATAGTTTAAGACACCCTGGTGGTGTTAACAGGTTAGAATTGCCACAACAGTGATGCTAAGGTATTCAGGAAATTTGGGGTGAGATTCAAGGCAAAAGCAAATTTATTGTAAATAAAATGAGAATTTTAGTTTATGTCTTTGACATTTTAAAATTATTTTTTTATTTTTGAGATTATAATTAGATTATTTAGTCCTTCCTCCTTAATCTCTCCAAACCCTCCCCTATGCCTCTTGCTCTTTTTCAAATCCATGGCTTCTCTTTTTATTATTATTATTAACAATAGTTCATATTGTTACATACATATATGTATATGTATATACATACATATTTCTAAATACGTAAGTGCAGCCTACTCAGTCTGTATAAAGTCACTTGTATGTGTATTTTTAGGGCTGACCATTTCTTATTGGCCAGTTAATTGGTGTGCACAGGAAATATTTTAGAAGAGAAGGCAGAGAGACTGCAAGACACAGAGGATCGGGGTGTCTGCTGTGAGACTGTACCTCTTAGGAATGTCAGAAGCTACACCATGAAGTCTCACCAACATGACAGCCTAAACACCCGCTGAACAAGAATGATACCAATGTGCATGCCAAAGCAGATAAGAAAAGCCCATGAGGCTTCAACCCAGCACACAACTACAAGCAACCAAGAAACCCTGAGAGCAGGAAAAATAGTTTTCCCCTTGAAAGAGCATGCCTCTGAAATGTGACTTCAAGATTGCTTCTTTTTTGAGATGTTTGTTCTTAGATTTGCCTATTTGCAGCAAACAATAAAATATAGTAGAGAGGGCCCACTGAGAACTCATTTGGGTCCTTTTCTTGTCCCTTCAGAGGCATGAAATGACACATGTGGACCTACAGAATTTAAAAAGAAGCTGAACAAAAACTTTTGGTCCTGGAAATGACCTGAAGAATCAAATCCTGGATATCTCTGAGTTCCCCACCTAGACAGAAAGCGAAATAACAGAGAAGTTGCTGACGATTGGTCCTCAAAACAACAAGGAAGCAGGAGAGCGAGCATTTAGACTGCTGCCCACTCTTGTCTGAAAGTTTATGCTCTCTAGTTTTTCTGATACTGCAATAACTTGAAATGAATATTTGTGTTTTAAATTTCTTTAAGAATTTATCAGGTATGTTTTGCATTTATTTGCTTATTTATTTTTTCTTTTTGCACCCTTGCTGTAGTTTCCCTCCCTTTTCTCCTCCCAGTCTCTTCACTGCCCCCCCCCCCACACCCTCCTCCTCCTCCACTTCTCTTCAGAAAAGGGCAGGCCTCACAGAGATGTCAACCAGCTATGGCATAGCAAGTTTCAATGAGACTGGTAGGCAACTCCTCTCCTATTAAGGCTAGAAGAGGCAAGGATAGGAGGAAAGGATCCAAAATGCAGGCAGTAGTCAGTGACAGTCCCTGTTCCCACTGTGATGAAATCCACAAGACCAAGCTACACAACTGTAACATATGTAACATATAACCTAGGCAGAGGGCCTAGGTCTGTCATATGCACGCTTCCTGGTTGCTGGTTCAGTCTCTGTGAGCCTCTATGGGCCCAGGCAAGTTGATTCTGTAGGTTTTCTTGTGATGTCCTTTGGCTCCTATAATCTTTTCCCCCATTTTACTCAAAATTCCCTGAGGTCCCACAGCAATATCACTCTTGGGCATATACTCAATAGATGCTCAATCATGCTAAAAGGACATTTGTTCAACTATCATCATAACAGCATTATTTGTAAGAGTCAGAACCTGGAAACAACCTAGATATTCCTCAATCAAAGAATGGATAAAGAAAATGTGGCCCATTTACACATTAGAGTACTATTCAGCAGTAAAGAACAATGACATCTTGAAATTTGCATGCAAATGGATGGAACTGGAAGAAACCATCCTGAGTGAAGTAATCCAGACCCAGAAAGATGAACATGATATGTACTCACTCATAAATAGATACTAGCTGTAAAGAAAAGGATATCAAGCCTATAGTTCATGATTCTAGAGAAGCTACGTAGCAAGGTGAGCCCTAAGAAAAACATACATGGATCCACCTAAAAAGGGGAAATAGGGAAGATCGCCTGAAAAAATTTGGAACATAGAGGTGGTGGGAGTAGGGAGGGCAGAAGGAGAAGATGAGGGAAGAAGGGGAGTGGGGAGGAGAACTTGAGGGAATGGGATAGTCAAGATGGAGGAAGGACAGAGATGAGAGAAAGGAAAGATATTTGGATAGAGGGAGCCATGATGGGGCTAGCAAGAAACCTGACACTAGAGAAATTCTTTGGAAACCACAGGGATGACCTCAGCTAAGACCTTAAGCAATAGAGGAGAGAATGAGCAAACTGGCCTTGCCCTGTAGTCAGACTGATGAATATCTTAAATATCACCATAGAATCTTCATCCTGTAACTGATGGAAACAGAGATAGAGACCTGCATTAGAGCCCTTGACTGAGCTCCCAAAATCCAGTTGAGGAGTGAGAATATGAGCAAAGAGGTCAAGTCCATGATGGGTACACCCTCTGAAACAGTCTACCTGAGCTAATGGGAGCTCACCAACTCCTACCAGACAGGGAAAGAAACTAGTCTCTCTGAGTGTGGGTGACAGTTGCATGGCTGGGGCAGACTGAGGGACCACTGGAAGGGGTACCAGGATTTATCGCTACTTCTTGTCCTGGCTTTCTTGAAACCTGTTCTTTTTGGATGAATACCTTGCTGGACCCTCCCCAAAGAAATGTGCCTTACCCGCTCGGAGGGGTGGGTGGGGGTGGGGTGGGGTGGGGAAAAGATGGAGGAAATGGGGAAAGGAGAGGGAGTGGGAACTGTGATTGGTATGTAAAATGAAAAAAAAAAGATAGTTTGTTTTCTTTTAAAAAAAATGGAAAAAGAAAAAAGGACTCCCTGAGGTCCACCTTAGGCTTGGTGTGGGTCTCTGCATCTGTTTCCATCAGTTGCTGGGTGAAGCCTCTCTGATGACGATTGGGCTAGGTATCGACCTATGAGTATAGTAGGATATCATTAGAAATTATTTCATTGACCGTTTGCCATTCATGTTTAGTTCTATCTTAGGTTTCTGGGGCTATCCTACCTCTGGATCTTGGCCTTCCAGGCAGTGTCAGATGTGAGCACCCTCTGACGGTATGCTGGATCAGTCATTCATTAGTTGGCCATTCCCCAATTTCTGCACCACCTTTACTCCAGCACATCTTGCAGGCAGGTCAATTGTATGTCAAAGGCTTTGTGGCTGGACTGGGGTCCCAATCTTTCCCATGGAAGTCTTGCTTGGTTACAGTGCATGGCCACATGAGGCTCCATATTCCACACGATTAGGAGACTTAGGTTCACTCTTATGAATTCCTGGGAGTTTTCATTGCACTTGGTTTCTAGCTCAGCCCAGAGATGCCCCTGATTCCAGTTGTTTCTTCCAGTACTCTCTCTATTGCTCTGCCCAGCTTGAAGTCAGGGATGGTGATATCTACCTCGAGACTTTCTTTTATTACAAAGGACTGTCTTAGCTACCATTTTTTCCATATTAAGATGAGTATTGTTCTTTCAAGATCTGTAAAAATTTTTGTTGTAATTTTTATGAGAATTTCACTGAATCCATAGATTTCTTTTGTTAAATGACCATTTTTACTATGTTAATCCTACCAATTCTTGGGAATGGGAGGTCTTTCCATCTTCTGATACCTTCTCCAATTTCTTTCTTCAAAAACTTGAAGTTCTTGTTACACGTCTTTCACTTGCTTGGTTAGAGTTACACCAGTCGTTTGTGGCTATTGCGAAGGGTGTTTTGTGCTTGATTTCTTTCTCGGCCATTTATCAGTTTATCATCTGTATAGGGTAGCTACTGATTTTTTGAGTTAATTTTGTATCCACCCACATTGGTGAGGGTGTTTATTAGTTGAAGGAGTTTCCTGGTAGAATTTTTGGGGTTGCTTATGCATACTAACATATCATCTGCAAACAGTGATACTTTGACTTTTTCCTTTCTGATTCAAATCCCTTTGATCTCTTTCAGTTGTCTTATTGCTACAGCTACAACTTCAAATTATTTAATACTCCCCAAATTATTCCACAAAACAGGAACAGAAGGAATCTGTCAAATTCATTTTATGAGGCCACAGTCACCCAGATACCAAACTAAACAAAGACTCAACAAAGGAAGAGAATTATAGACCAGTCTCCCTCATGAACATTGATGCAAAAATACTCAATAAAATATTCACAAACCAAATCCAAGAACACATCGAAAAGACCATCCCCCATGGTCAAGTGGGCTTCATCCCAGTGATTTGGGGATGGTTCAACATATGGAAAACCCTTAGTGTAATCCACCATAGAAATTGGAAAAAAAAGTGCCTTATGATTGCCTCATTAGATGCTGAAAAAACCTTTCACAAAATTCAACACCCTTTCATGATAAAAATCTTGGGGAGATCAGGGGAATACCTAAACATAATAAAGGCAGTTTACAGCAAGCAAGTAGCCAACAACAAACTAAATGGAGAAAAACTTAAAGCAATTCCACTAAATTCAGGGAAAAGACAAAGGCTGTTCATTCTTTCTGTATCTATTCAATATAGTATTTGAAATGAAGATTTTTTATGCCCCAGAGAAGAAATTAGAATTTAGGAAGCTATATAAGTGAGTATCTCACATGGCTAAGATCTTGACAGATGAAAAAGATGTTCTAAAAATTCAGCAGTACCGTTCAGCTTCCAAGCCTCTTGTCCAACAATAACATGTTTCAGAATATCCCCACATGTAGGAAGCAAATATAATGAGTCATTATTTTTCCTAAAAAGAACAGGCTCAAAAGATTTTCAGAAGTTCTTCTAGAAGGCAGACAGATTCTGACAACCATGATGGGCTCACAGGGAGTGCCTGGAGACAGGCTTGCTAAAGAGATTTTAGTAAGATGCTACCCAAGTGTCCTGAAAGAGTTGACTGTAGGCCGTGGTACTATGGAGTAGATGCTAAATCTCATGACCCACTCTCCGATTCTTATGCCTGCAGCATTCATCTGAACCACCAGGAAACAGTCTCCCTGCGATAGTGTTTTTAGTGAAATAACCCAGGAAGGAATATACATACTCTAGCCCCCTGCAGATGTAGGCAGAAACCTCTTGACACACTTCTGATTCAACACAACAGTGACATTTGAGTATATGAGTAAGTCATCCATTAAAGGCTTTTTGGGGGTATCACAGACATTACTGTGTATTCCGCCTGTATAAACCATTCTGGACAGTAAATGCACCAATAACTGTCAGGCGTGACTCTTCTGTTTACTTATACCCTCTCCTCGCAGGATGTCTGCTAGCTCATAGTTGATGTTTCACATGGATTCCAGCTCCTCTAGCAATTGTAAGCTGTGGTTCAGCAGTTATATCACTGAAACCACGTGCTGTTTATCCTGGTTTCAGTTCAGCTACTGTCCTAAAACATCCGACCAAGAGCGACTTCAACTTTGAGGAGGAAGGGGTTAACTCAGCTTCCACTTCCAGGTTGCTGTCCAAAACTGCAGGGAAGTCATAGCAGCAGGAGCCTGAAGCAGCTGGCCACATCATAGCCACAGTCAAGATCTAGGAGAAATGGACATGTCTTGGATGGCTACACTCAACAAATATGCTTTCTTGCTCTCATCCAGCATTCTCATGCCCTATGTGGTTCAGGACCGAGGCCATGAAATGGCACCACCCACCATGGACTGGAGTTGTCCTACACCAATTAATAATCAAGACAATTCCCGCAAGATATGCCCACAGATTAGCATGATCTTAACATTTCTGCAATTGAAGGTCTCTTCCCAGTTGATTCTAGGCTGTGGCAAGCTGATACTGAAAGCTAAGCAGCACATGACTCCAGCAGTATCTTCCACAAGGCCCTTGTTCTTTACCCTGGTATTCTTACTCCAGGAATTCTGGCAGCAGCAACTCTAGAAAACAAGGCAAAGAATCACACACCATGATTCGATTGACTCTTTATTCACTGTCAGGGAACAGGGTTGTTGGAGTTTGTAATGTGGAACTTTCCCTCAGTTCGTGTCTCTTTGGAGATGCGTGCTGCTCAGTATTCACGTTCGTTTTGGATTTCCCGATGACTCTGTGATAAGACTATCAGAGCTAAGGGGAACACATACAGAAATATTATCATTCCTGCTATTGCTATTTGCAGTAATTTAGTTTCTGGTTCTGTAATTATCTATGCTGGTTACCTGTCCTGTTGCTAGGACTATATAGCTGACAGAAGCAACTTAAAAGAGGAAGGATTCATTTTGGCCTACAGTTTATGACAATACAGTCCATCATGGTGTGAAAGGCATGACAGAGCTCATGACAGTAGACGTGTGTGTGTGTGTGGGGGGAACCTTCTTCTTGCTGCACCGGCAAGAGACAGTTCAGGATGAAAGGAAGATCCTGAGCTATTCTCAAGGCCCACTTCCAGAGACTCACTTCATCCAGGTCGCCACCCAGGGACCAAGTGTTCAAACACATTATTCTGTGGTGAAAGTTTTACAGATCACAGCAGCATTCATGGATTCTAGCAGGTTCCTCGGTAGTATTGTGTCTCTCCTCTCTCTGTCCCTCCCTTCCTTCCCCACGCTTTTCCTTTCCTTCTTTCCCATACTGTTTACAACTCTTTATCACTCAACCTGCTAACCTATCCACTTTCTAATATCTGTCTCTATCATCTTTTATATTCAAGAAGTATTTATTGTCCCCTATATAGTAGACACTGTTCCAATTTCTGCAAAATAAGTAGTAAACAAAGTAATATTTTTCACGTTTGTCTTTGGTGTCTTCATTTTAATTTTAAATATTATTAAAATGCATTGCAAGGACTATGTACAAGTAGAAAAATTCACGCTAAAATAGGCAAAGAAATGAAAAGTAGAAAAAAAGAATAAAATAGTTCTCAAAAATGAAATTAATACAAACACAATGAAACATATTTGTTTTCACCACACTTTAAGAGTTTTCTTAAAATTTTCTAAGTTCCCTTGTTCTTGAAAAATTCTGTAGAATGAACACCTTTTTAAGAAAGCCAGAAGCACAGGGACCTAACTGGCTTCTCTTTGCAACTGATCTTTGGGTAAGTGTCCCAGGTGTCTCAAGGCACCTAATTCTAGGATCCATGTGCAGAAGCCACAGAGTGGAAGTCCATCTGAGACCTGTCCATTTGTCCATCCTCCTAGGTCAAAGTTCACTGTTCAGCATGGTTCTCGAACTGTATATCTGTACCTCTGATACAGTTTCACTTCAGAAGCAGAATAGTGACTGTTATTCTACTGCAAGTGATTTAAATGTCATCTTCACAGGCTCTTGAGTGTGAAAAAAAATTCATATGTATTCCATTACTTGTCCTTCATTGTGCCCAACTTCTGGCATCTTGGCTCCATGAGATCCTAGCTTAGTCTTTAAGACATTTCTCATATATTAAGCAATTGCAATAAGGGTTACTCAGCATGTTACTTGTTAATAAAGGGCATTTGCATTTGTTTTAATGCTTATTTAAAAGAAATTGGGATTTAGCGCTTGTCAGCACTAATGGAATCAATGGTACTTTAATATGTGTTAATGGCACTTCAGTTCCCTCAACAGCAGCAAACAGAGAGGTTGTTAACCAAACACAAGACTGTTCCAAATGAAAGAGAATGTGTGTATATGTTCAAAAAGAAATGATGTCATACGATTCTGCTACACCAGGACCATTTAAGTCGAAGGGAAATGTGTACATTTTCCCTCCTTTTCAATGTTTTTCTACTTCTTATTAGTGTATATTTATAAAATAATGTGTTTTATTATAACATTTTTCATAAGTGAACCAGTTATCACACACTTTGATCACATCTACCCCATCACCCTCCATTTTCCCTCCTCTCCGCTGCTCTCTGTGCCTGTATCTTGAAGGTTTTGTCCTACGTCTCTCTGCAACAATTCCATTTAAAGGATAAGGAGAGTTCTAGTGGTGGGCATTGTTTAAATCACCATGCATCCTGTCAGAAGCGATGGAAGGCAAGTACTCTCAAGAGTCCATAGGAAATTTCAGTGCAATACTGGGAACTGCTTCCTGTAGGAAGAGGTGGTCGGGAGGAACAGAAGAGAAGCCATGTCTAAAAGGAACAGAGACGGGTAACACAGTGGTCAGGCCTCAACTCACGTGATATCACATGTGACTCAGCAAATCCGGTGAGGGCCTAACCAGTGTCCTTTGCATTTCAGCCAGTCAGTGTCCCCTTCCTTTGTGCCCTGATGGAGTGTTAATCTTTTAAGATCCATTGTTATATCTGGTGATTAATTATATCTAGTGGCAGAATTTATAGTAAAAACCACATGTTGCTAAGTCTAAAAATATTATTATTAAAAGAAAGATATTTTCACTAATGGAAATAACTATTTTTATTTAATATATATTTTAAAGTTTGTTGAATATTTCTCAACACAGTGAATCTTTATATTGTTTTTAAAAACTGGTAAAATTATCTGTGGCTAAAATTTCAGTGAAACATTCTGAATAAAGAGTATGCTTGGTTTTTAGAATATTTTGCAGAGCGACTGAAAAATATCTATTTTATTGAAATTTCTTTAGTATTCATGTTATTCTTCTCTGGGATGACAAAACAGATTTCAATCCTTAGTTGAAAGATAAAGTCCCTGGAATTCCTATACAATTGATTTTTAAATTTATACTAGATGCCTTATAAGCTTCTCTAAAATATAACCTTTTCCATGTCTTACGCAGACAGAATAGATCATTGTTGGCACTTTTGTAAGTTGAAAGGACCTCTATTGATTATGTCTTTGCAAGACTAGATTGGGAAGCAGGGAACTTCAGGTTTTATCTCAGCTTAGCGCACTGTGTACTCGGGCTCTGTGCAGTGCCTACTTGTTAAAAATCTCAATAGCGCATTTCCAAGGAAATACTCTGTGCTTTTCAGAAGAAAGGTTTTATATCAATATAAAGCGTTAGGACAATCACTTGGTGTGCCATTGTTGGAAATGTGGGTGTCAATACATTGTTCTCTGCCACCAGTGTCTAGTCACATAAAGCCCTCTGGGATTGCACATCCTTGCAGGGTTTTGTTAACACTTACTCCAGAAGGGGGTGCTAAGCAGTGAGATCAATAAACTATTAGAAATCACTCTGCATGTGGGCAACATTTCTTCCTGTCTTATCCCTCCCCCTTTGCTAAGAGAACACTGTCCTATCCTGAATTTTGATATGCTACATTTACTTTTACATCACAAAGACAAGCAAATGGTTTTAAAGAACAATGGCCAATAGAACCAGTTGCCTTGAATGCTTCACTAGTGGGGGTGGCATGTGACAATTACTATATTGTGATTTTCTACCTGTCTGCTGGATACCTGCCAAATGCCAAAGAATTAAGTCAACAATACCGCAGCTTCGACCTAGGAGGAATGGGGTGCCAGAAGGCAAGATCATAACACAACTTCTGCCACAGTAGTGGGGCTATTTTCAAATCTTTTAAAATGTATTTCAGGTAACATTTCTAGTACTTTAATGTAGGGCCATTTTCTCCACTGTTCTCTTCAGCGTGAGTAGCTATCATCCTATAAAATGAGAATTCAGGCCACATGTCAAACATTCAAGGAGGCACAGTGGGAGGTGATAATGCCTGGAAGATAAATTGGAAAGATACCGTAGGTATTAGGTTGTGTAAATGCTGCTTTCAATTTGTGTAGCAGCCTCACTAGCATTTCCAGAACAAGATAATGAATTAAATGTAATTCTTGGCTGTCCCCTGAAGCCCTAATAAGGACCAAATAGCTGGATTCAAGATGATTTGAAACTTATCCTGGAACCGTTCCATGGGTGCCTCATTCTCATTCTATAATTGGGCCAAGACAAGCTTTAACGTAGCGTAATTTCTACTCTCTCTGCCGTATTGGCAGAAGAGGCTCCTGAATTACAGAAAAACCTTAATATGTCTTCTTGCTTTCAAAGGATTTGCCACATTCCAACTCCTTTCCTTGATTCATTTCTTAGGTAGGATGGTGCTTATATTTTCACTAACGGAAGAACTACTATCTCTCTCTTTATTGTCTATTAACCAGGATTTTAACTGCAGTGTATGAAGCTGATTCGTTATACAGTTTCTTAAATTGACTGTTAGAAAATTTCATTTTAGTTAAAACATGTTATAAAACATGTTACTTAATCAATAGAACCTAACCAAACACTCTCAGGTGCTTTGAAAGATACAAATGATTTTAAAAGATACGGTTACTACCTAGTGGATTCAGGGCAGATTGGTCTAAAACCCAAAACCTTCCTGTTTTAGTTACTCTTTCAAAGGCTAAGATTTTAGGCATAAGCCATTATAGTCAGCTTATGTGTATCATCTCAAATAGCTCAAATTAAATTTAAGTGGGAAAAATAGACAATAAAGTATCAACATTTGCATTTTACCTTGAAACCATAAACTTGGATTTCCTGAAGTTCATTGCTAAGTGGACAGGGAATGTTGAGTTTTACTTTGCTTTCACTGTTCGTTCATTGGGAGCTATGCTGAGCATTGGGAATACTGGTGTTTACTTCCCTTTTGTTGTACATGATTGGTAGGAGGCTGTTGTGGAAGAAAAACAGGAGGGTGAATAAAGAACTCACCTCAGTCCTTTAGAATGTGAGAGCTAACACTTCTGATGCAATTTCTATTTTGAGTCATGCTTTGCAGAGTATTTTAAAAACTGGTTCAACAGTAGGCTGGAAAGGACTTTTAAAACCCTTTTCCTGCTAGACATCATACCTGTCAAGGTGTTCGACACAAAACAGCTGCCTCCTCCACACTGAAAGAGACTTGGCCCCATGAAGACGTCTGGTTAATCCCATTGCTTTTGCTTGGATCTCTATGTAGCTCTGGTGACAACCACCTCATACTTCCTAGAGGACCTTTACTGATGTGGGTTGTCCTTCTGTATATGTGTTGCCTTGTTGGTTGATGAATAAAGCTGTTTTGGCCAATGGCTTAGCAAAGCAAAGCCAGGTGAGAAATTCTAACAGAGATATGTAGGGAGAGTAAGTAGGCAGAGAGATGCCATGTAGCTGCTGAAGGAGACAGACGCCAGATCTTTACCAGTAAGCTACAGCCTCATGGAAATGGGTTAATTTAGGATGTAAAAGTTAGTTAATGAGAAGTCTGAGCTAACAGACCAAGCAGTGTTGTAATTAATATAGTTTCTGTGTCATTATTCAGGTCTGAGTGGCTGAGAAATGAACAAACACTCTCTGATTACACGTTACCACAGGTAACTGATGATCTTTCTCCACCAGACCCCAGGCTCCATCTGATTTACAGTTTTCTTGACTAGTTTCCAGCTTTGGTGGATTCTGGGTGAGTCATCCAGTTTTTTTTATATGAAGAGTTTATCGCAGGTGCTACAGCCTTATCTGTCTTAGAACACTCAGGATCTGTGTGACCATCAAGATCTACAGGCTTTACATTCAAGAGGGTGGTCTACAGTCTGTGCTAGAGAATCACACTGTGGGGCTAACACCAAGTGCAGAGCAAGGGGTTAAGGTCCAGGTTCATCTTGGGGGAGGGGAAGTAAACTTCAACTTGCTTGATTTGCCAGAGGTGCAGTTTTTGTGGCTTCTGAGGGATTCCAGTAAATCAAACCAAATGCTCAAGGCTTTTACGGACTTAAAGAAAAGGAGGTACTATTAAGAAAAAGAAATTCTTGCTTCTGGCTAAAAAGGCTTAAAACAAGCAATGGCATATAAACAATACAAGCTCACAACTCCAGCTGACAGGAAGATAAGGAATTCTTTTATACCTAGCCATTTCCTAAAAGCCTCCCTTTGTCTTCTAAGTTCTTTCCTGTACTTAGTGTCTGTTTGCAGTCTAGGTATTTTTTAAAATGGGTTAATTAAAATACTCCCTGCAAGAGAACATGAATGCCTTGCACCCACAAAATCTACTGCTCTTTGCACTGTGTAGAAAAAAATTTGACAGAGACGGAGTCAATGCAAGAACAGAAGTGACAAGAAGAACCTAGTGTCAGGTGTCATTTTGCATCTGATCTTGGGCCTGGGACAGGAAAAGCAGAGAGTGTTCACCAACAACAGTAACCAAGAGAAAAGCCAGGACACCAATTCAAGAAGGCAGAAGGCCAAGAAACACCAGAGTTCTGGTAGCAATAAGAGAAAGTAGGCTGCCTGGTGAGGTAGCTTCCAGTTTTCACCCTCACATTTCTTAAAGCAACCAGTGTCTCTGATCTGTGAACAGATCAACAGCTTCATATTTAGGATGCTCAGGTTGCAGGCACAATCACTACGTTGGGGTTTTGTTATGTGTGGGAACATATAAAGAAATACGCGTATAAAAATAAGTTGATTTATCTAAAAGATGTTCTGGGCTTCTCAGGACCTACTTATCACACAGGAGAGAGTCCTTCCAAAAATAAAAATAACATCCTAAGGTGCAGTCTTCTTCAAAGTGCAGCGTCTCTTATGTTTTCTGCTGCCTCTTAGAGTACCTATCAAATAACTGGGAAAGCCATATGCAGGGGCTGTGGAAAAGTCCCCAGTGAGGGCTACTGTGAAGACAAATGGTTAATGTCTCCTCTCCCAGCTGCTCAGTTAATTACTATTATAGAAAACATCTTGAGGGAAAACACTGCATACAGTTATTAGCAATTAACCCTCAACTCTTTAAAAAAAAAAAACATAGTCCTTACTAATAATAGAACCGTGCCCAGCCAGCCTAATTATCATTTCTACCCATCTTTGGTGTCCAAACCCTGTGACAGATTATACGTTACCACACTTTAGGAAACCAAGATGAAGAAGTTCATATTGTGAAAAGTAAAATGAGGCAGGGGGGCTAGACACGGGATGGGGCATGATGTATGCGGTAATGAGATAATTCTCCAGCATGCAGTAGACTTAGATAGATGAGCCAGAAGAACTTCTCTCGGTTTAGTAGAATCCAGTCCACATGGCATGAGCAGCCGACGGGACTCAATGGGTGGAAAAGGCAGAACCAGGAGCACAGAGAAAACCACAACATAAAATACAAATACGACATGGCTTGATTTTTCTTTGCACCCTGGAACCTTAGGAGTCATGCTGCAATCTTGAACTGCAAATATTTCCCCTCCCCGTTAGATGGGTCTCATCTACCCTCATCCCCACCATTGCTCATTGCCTTCTCGTCTTCTTCACTCTAAAACAGATTACATTTGTTTCCGCCCCAACACCTTAACGCTTGCTATCACTTCTGTCTGCAAGTGGACTGCTTTCTTCTTAGAGCTTTGGTATTAGCTCAGAGAAGGACTAAGTTTACACAAAGCAGCATGCCTCTCCTTCCTTTTATCTTAGAATATTCTTTATTTTCCATACTTTGAGATTGTCTAACAGACTATCCCATTCAGCTATCCTTGTTTGTCAAAATTAAGCTACATCCACTGATTTCTTTCTTGTTTTTGACTTGATATACTCTCTACTCCTTTTTCGTTTATTCTTTCTTTTTTAGTGTGTGTGTGTGTGTGTGTGTGTGTGTGTATGTGTGTGCGTGCGTGCATATGCATGCTTATGTACTTGTTCCTGTATCTCTCTCTGTCTCTGTCTCTGTCTCTCTCTCTCTCTTTCTTTCTGTGTGTGTGTGTGTGTGCATGATGTATGCTTATGTACTTGTTCCTGCCTCTCTCTCTCTCTCTCTCTCTCTGTGTGTGTGTGTGTGTGTGTGTGTGTATCTTCAGGAGTTTTTCTCAATTATACTCCATGTTATTTTTGAGTAAGGGTCTCTCACTAAACTAAGAGATCACCTGGTAGGCTAGTTGGCCAACAGTCCCCAGCCATCCTCCTATCTCTGGTCCCCAGAACTACAATTACAGTCACTGTATGAAAACACCTGTTTTTTTTATTATTTTACATAGGTGCTGGGTATTTAAATTCAAGTCTTCCTATCTCTCCAACCACACTTCACATAGGTGCTTAGGTTCAGGTCTCAGGTCCTCAAGCGTGCATGGTGCAAGCACATTACCAACCCAGCTAATTCTCATACCCCAAACTAATTTTTGAAAAACTCTTAATGTTCTCACTATAGCTATGTAAATAATCAGTATTCATGTTTACATTATTTTAAGTGCTTAATATTGTTTATAGACAAGATGAAGAATGTCGCCCTTTACATAACAATAATATTCTTTCCACAGATACTTTCTCCTCTCTCTTCCTCCTGTGTAAGCGATCAGTCCTAGTCACCCATGCTTGAATATCTAGGAATAATTTCACTGACTTCATCCATCCCAGATGACCACTCTCCTCTTTCATCTTCTGGATGCTTCCCCTCACCCCATAGTCTCTGCTTATATGCAGCTGATAGGATGATTTTAGTTTGGACTCAACAGCTTCAGGGGTTGTAAAATTTCCTTCTGGAACTACTCACCTTCTTGGAACTCTTCTGGTGGTGCCTGACTGTATTTTCCTCTTTCTTGGATTACTTCTTCATTTTGCTAAGGCAATTGCTCCAATGGTTTCCTAAGACAAAGCACATCTACTGTCTTTTGAGGGTTTATGACTAAAATATTTTTGTTTATACCCTTTGCTCATTGCCCAGATGAGTATATACTTACTATTAGGTTGAAATCATATTTCCCTCTATTTGCTGAGGTTATGGTCAGTCTATTTAATCCTGTTTTGCTGGGTTTTTTTTTGAGAAACTCTAAACTTTTCTAAACAGTCTTTTGCATGCACATCACCTCTCTCCTTTAGAATTTTCTCCCTGTCCTAGCTTTCTGAAATTTCATGATGGGCATGATACCTCCAGGAGGTTTGTGGGTGTTTTCAGTCTACAGCTATGGGCTTTTAGTTTTTAGGTTCTTTCTTTAGGTTGGAACATGATAGAATGCTTGCCTTGTATGACGAAGCTGAATCCCCAGCACCCTGGAGGCACATTCCTGTAGTTCTAGCATTTGGGACTTGGGAGGTAGAAGCAGAAGGACCAGAAGTTTAGGGGAATCTCTAACTATATCTGGTAGAGGTCATTCTGGGTTATAGGGGTAGAAGAGAGTAAGAGAGAAAGACAGAGATAGATAGATAGAGAGAGAGAGAGAGAGAGAGAGAGAGAGAGAGATAGCTCTTTATGATTTATCACCTGTTTTCTCTTTCTCTCTGGCTCTCCTGGATTAAGGTTCTCATTTTGTTTCATTTTCTTTCCTTCCTAAGCTCTCTCTCCATTTTTTCATTTGCTGTACTTTTTTTCTGTTTTCCCCCACTTTTCCCTTCCTCCATTCTTAGAAAATTCCTTGATTTGTCTATTATATTTCTATTAAAACTTTTTATTATAATTACCTCATTTTAGTCTCAAAGACAGAGTCCTCATTTTTGAGTGTTCCTTTTCATATTTTAGTATATTTTATGTGTAAATATCTTTTCTTTCTGAAAAAATTATTTTTAGGCAAGAGGATTATTGGCCCTTTTCTGTCAGGCACTTCTTGTTTGTTCTTTACATGTAGGGTAAGTGGCTAAGTGTCATATATGCATGATACTCCTTCTTGTTGAATGGTCATAAGTCCTGCTAGAGAACTTTTGGTTACTGCCAAGTTATGCAGGCCACTACTGCATGCTTTGCGCCACTGTTCCATGCTGGTCATTGTTGGGTTATAAGCATCATAACTGGGTAGGACAGCTATTTGCTTTGTTTCTATGAAATCTTGCATGACACCTTCTGGTACCATAAGAACTGATCCTCAGGAAAAAAGTATTCAGCTCATGACTCTGTGGGTCCTCTGAACTGATGGTGTCTTCAACAATTGGCACTTACCATCCACCTTCATAGAGCAACCAAGAGCAATAACAATCATCTCTTGGACGCCCCTGACTGATAACTCAAAGAGGGCCTCTCATGTCTGGTGTTGGGGTTGTTGTTAGATGGTCTATGGTTCTTTAGGGAAACTTTGTCAGCCTAGATGGGAAAATTTAATTTAAATATATATGTATATTTATACACTCATATGCATTTTAGGTAGATAGTTAATAGTATGATTCCTTACAAAATTTTCAGACATACTCACTGTTATTTTACTCTTTTCTTTTTCTTCTGTATTTATCTCCACCCTCTCTAATTAAAGCCCCTCCCATTTTCTATTTTTTCCTTCAGATCACCTGAAACCTACTACTCCATCTCTCTATTGTTTCCCCTGACTCCCACGAAGACCTTTTTATTCTCCTGCTTTCCAGAGTTACTCCAGGTTATATACTCACATCTGAAGATGTGGATCTAGGCCCTTCAGATGCGAGAGAGCATGCTACATTTGTCTGTATGGGTTTGTATTACTTCATTCAATATGATCTTGGTTCTTAGGCTGGAGAGGTCTGAGTCTGAGGAACAGGAAATTTGCTGTCAGGTTGTGTTTCTTAGGCCTGTCAGAAGCTACAGTCATGTAATCTCAGCAGTGTGTCTGCTTAAACATGAGCTGAGAAAGGAAGGACGACACCAATGGACATGCTAACACAGATGGGGGAAGCCCACGAGCACTCAAACTTACACAAAGATCTACAAACAACTAAGGAATCCTGAGAGGGGAAACAAAGTTTTTCACAGGGAAGATCATGCTGATTGGTTATCCTATACAAAATGGTGGTCAGCCCGGGAAACATACAGATACAAATAATAGTATAAAGACTGAGCAGGTTTTATTTATTTGTTTAGGAACATGTATCAGCAGTTAATGAAAAAAGAGACCGTGAATTAGAAAGAGAGGAAGGAGGGATATATTGGAGGGTTTAGAGAGAAGAAAGGAGGGATATATTTGAGGGTTTGGAGGGAAGAAAGGGAAGGAGAAATGATACAATTATATCATAATTTTAAAAAATAAAAGAAATTATTTAAAATAGTTTGAATTGAATTAATTGATATACTATTAAATTCCATTGTTCAAACTGTACAATTGCTTTTAAGTATATTGAAAAAGTTGTGTGGCCATCAACACAATCTAATCCCCAAATTTTTCAAAATCCCTAGGAGATTTCAATACTCTCTGCTCATTTGGTTCTGGCTTTAGAAAAGGGGAAACTGTAAGTGTAGACCTCATATTCATGGACTTCTCTATCATGGAACATACCTACAAATGTCAACTCAAGTCAGTACGTGCTGTCTTGTGTCTAACTTCCTTCACACAGCACAGCATTTTAGCTTATGTTATACTCATTTATGATGTATGTTTGCATGTATGCAGTCATTTCTGTGTATCACATACGCACATGCATAGGCATGCTTGCACACACTCAGGCAAACCTATGGAGGTTAGAAGGCAGCCTTCAGGAGTCAGGAGTCAGTCCTTCCTTTTCTTTTTTCCTCTCTCTGTCACATCAACATTTCTTTTCTTTCTCTTTGTTATTGATACAATATCTTCATTGATCCTTTGGGAATTTCACATCATGTACCCCATCATACTCTTCCCAGTCTTTCCATGTCTGCTCCCCCATTACCTCCCCCCACAAGAGATAAAAATAATTATAAAAAAAGAAAAAATCCAAGTCAAATTCATGCTCTTTATCTACTAATTGGAGCATGGTCCAATTCTCAGTGGCCTATCCCTTAAATAGGACCAAGTACCTTTCCTCCTGTCCCCCCTCCCTCCAGAAGCCATCAATTGTGGAGAGCTAACTCCAGCATCCTTATCACACATTTTAAGAGTTCCCTTCCATGATTTCTTGTTTAGGCTGCTACTTTGGTAGGGGGATTAGAGTTGGGGTGAGGGTTGTCACAGAAGCCTTTCATGTTCCTCTTTCTCAACTGTGTGTGTGGAGTCATCAATATCACTCCAAAGGCAGCTGTCTTACTCTTTACAGTGGGAACATGGATGGTGGACTTCATATAGTTTCTGGAAAAAGCACAGACCATGAGCACAGCCCTTGTAATAGGACCCAGTAGGCCCATGGACTCAGGCATGGCCCTCCGTGGCAGCCTGGCCTGGACATCATCATGGCTTTAGAGGCAATGCAGGCCAATCATATCAATATGGTCCTGGTGTAAGCATGGCCCATGGACATCAACATGGATTCAGTCAGTGGCACAGAACACGAAAATCCATATGAATCTCGGGCTTCATCATGGCCTGGGGCAGCATCATGGACCACAGACATCAACATGGGCTCCGCATATGGTGCATCATGGACCATGGTGGTCCCCTGGGGAGGTCCAATTCAGAAAATGAACTGTCCCTCATCTCAGGCCTCTGTTGCTTTCCAGAGCCAGGGTTATCGGGCCAGTAGCATGTTGAGGGTGGCGAAGATGTGTCTGCATCTACTTCAGCTCCAGGCTGCTGCACACTATGCTGAGGACCCTACTTGGTGACAACATGTTCCACTGTAGGCCTCAGGCCCCTTTCATGCCGATCACTCTTGTTGCACCTCCAGTTCTGCCTCCCTCCACAGCACAGGTACTGCTCGGCTTTTCTCACTTTCCTACCTTGCCGTTCCATTTTTTTTCATAATAGGAATGCCCATGTTGTGAGGTGAGATGGCCTTGCTGGCTTCCACCCTGGTCCCTTCTTTAACCATGTGCTTTTCATAAAAGACTCTGTGGGCCTGGTAACTTTCTCATCTACCTGAAGACTCTAAGTTCCGTTAGGTTTCTGAGTCTTGTAAGCTTCCTTTTCTTCCCAACTCTCATGATTCTCCTTCTTCCCGACAAGAGGGGAGGATTATAGAGGGCCACAGCCACATTCTCCATCATCAAGATGGCGCTGACATCCGGCTTCACTGCCAGGTGAACGCACATGTGCTCGGTAACTTTCCACCACCGCTGTCCCCACCTACTCCCGAGGCATTCACCTGGGATTATGGACAGTTGACCAATCCAAGAGCGACACATCCGAAGCTAGGACTGTTTTCATATATAAGGGATGGCTTCCTTCATATCTGGGTCTCTGCCATGTGGCTTATGCTCTAGCTCCCAAGAGGCATTAAAGCTATTTCTGCAGAAGAATCCTGTGTCCCGCGTGGTTCTTGCAGGCGAGACCGAGCGCGGGACAACTGGTGCCGATACCCAGGAAGAAGACAAACTCTGCACCTCCGGAGACCAGGAGGATTTCAGAACTGCAGGTGTGCATGCTCAGAGAGGTACGCTCTAAAGTCCAGAGAGCATATCAGAAACTGAGCAGCAGTGGGAGGTTGTGCGCGCACCCAGATAAGTTAAAAATGACCCTCCGGTAAAGAATGGGGGAGAAAATGTTGTTTGCGTTGTTTTTTATGTACTGGACAGGAGAAAGATATTTGAATTTAGGAACTGCTAAAAAAGGTAGTTTAAATTTAAAACATGGGCTTAAGAATATGATGTTTTGGAGGAGAGGTTCTGTTTTCGCCTCCACGGAGGATGGGAGCCTAAGTATGTGCTTGAGATCCACGTGGTTTCAATCACCGAGACCTCCTGAAATGTTATAGTGTTTACCCCTAAAATGCAGCGTCCCAATACAGCAGGAAGCAGCCAGAGAGACTAACGGCGCCCAAATTCCCTAAAAGATTAAATGAGGTCCTTTCAATGGTTGCAGAGCAGCAAGCCTGCTTCTCTGAGTTCCGCTTTGCTCCGTACACCAGTTTGGGCTCGGAGTGGGTGCAGCTGCAGCTGGAGCGGAGCTTTGCTCGGTGGCTATGCTGGGGGGCACATTGCGCCGGCTCAGTTGGTGCCTGGCCTGGAGGGTGTCACAGCAGTACTGAGAATGAGAGTGGTGCCACAAGCAGTCAGGCCAGAAGGCTTACAATGTACCTAAAACTGTGAGGGTCTCTGAGACTAAAATGGCTCTGGTTCCATTTTGCTATGCTAAACTATGCTGACTTCAGGCAGAACTGGTCGTAATTATCATAATAAAAGCGCGTCAACCTGGTTACCCGCATCCTAGGTAACAAAGGTGGACCTATTGCCTGAGGCAAGGGGTGGGATAAACAATACTAGACCTAGAGGTTTTTTTTTTTTCATCTGAATAGAGGGGCTGGAGAGATGGCTCAGAGGTTAAGAGCACTGCCTGCTCTTCCAGAGGTTGCAAGTTCGATTCCCAGTGGCCAAGTCATCTTAGGACTCCAGGCTGGGAACAGGAAAATGGTTTTCTCATATTTTTGGAGCAATAATCTCGTCTGTGCCAGATTTAAAACGGTGTAATTCTAAGGCCTGCTGTAATGGCACAGGCAAACAAGATTCGCTCTTTAAAACAGAGACTTATAGGTCTCTAAGTTCAAGATCAGCCTACTTTCAGTACTGACTGTGCTAAATTTTTACACTGAGTTTTTTTAATACTCTTAAATGTTATTCTGGGAGAAGAGTTTTGTTTATGTTTTTTTTTTCTAGGAATGCTGACATACATCTGGGTACTATTCATGCTGTGGATTCATCTGTCCAGAGGCCTGAGGACAAAGCCTCTGCTATGGAGCTGTCTGGCCTGATTGCTGCGGAGCTGGAGGGTTCCTGAGGGATGGTCCAGCTCCTGCCCTTGGTCTGTCAGTTATTGCTGTGCTGTTGTTGCTGTACATTGCAATGTTGTTGTTGCTGTGCCATTGCTGTGCTGCTGGATTTCCCCTTGTTTTGTCAGTTATTGCTTGCTATCAGTTTCCCTTATCCTGTCAGTTATTTCTGCTAAACACTATGGGTATCTTCAAGACAGGTTACAAAATGCCATGGTTATTCAAATTAAGAATTGGATACTAAGGTTAATCTTGACAGACTTCTTGATGCAGCTGGAGAGTTGTGCCCCTGCGATCCCAGATTATTAAGCAATTGTCTAGTTATCTTCTAGGTAATTGGACTGGAGAACTTACCAGTTCTTGTTAAAATTGAAAAAGGGGGGATTAATGGAAAAGCCCCCAATGCCAAGAATGGATATTGCCATGGCTCTGTTCATTATACATTTTTTAAATGGCAGCACGGCCTATACCATGGAAAACAGAGACCCTCAATCAGTCATCTACCACAGTGGCTACAGCCCTGGATCAGCAGGCTACCATAGATACATCTATTAGAGATAAAATAATGGTTCTTAATCAAATAATTGACCTAGTACAAGAACAGGTGGATATCTTATGGCAGCTTGCCCAATTGGGCTGTGAATGGAAAACTCCAGCCTTATGTGTGACCAGTGTACCATATGAAAACATTATAAAAGTGGCTAACGTTTCCCGAGAATTGTCTTTGTATCTTTCAGGAGAATTTTGATGATTTGCTGTCCTCCTTGAGAAGGTCCATCGTGACAATCAACTCCACGAGAGTGGACATAAGCCTGGCCAAAGGATTCCAGTCCTGGGTCGTGTCCTTCATCCCCTACTTCAAACAATGGGTGGGGGTAGAAATGTTTTGGAACAGTCCTATACTATGGAATAGGGTTTCTCCTCTGGATGGTCTGCTGACTCAAATCCCAAAGTCTTAGGGACAAAGTGGTTTTTGCATAGCGCTGGCTGCCCTGGAACAGGGAGCCTCTACTGATATGTGGTTATCTATGTTAAAGCAGTAAGGTTTAAGCCAACCAGCTCCTGCACCCCTAGGACTGTGGTCCATGGCACAGGGTGGAGTGCTTGGCTTAGCTAGCCCTGAAGGTTGTGGAGCTGAAGAGCATCGCACAGAGAATGGCCCTCTCTGAGAGATAAGTCGCCCTGCATAAGGGTTTCCTGCCGTATGTTCCCTTTCCCAGAAAAATGGCAGAGGGCAGGCCGGATAAGTTCCAGGTGTCATGAGCCTAGGGGCAGATTCCGTGTAAGCCCATTTTAATGTTTCTATTTTGGGAAGTGCGACCTCTATCTTTACCTTCTGAGGGAGTTGCCTTTCTGCAAAGAAGTAAAATTAGGGGGAGATGTAGAGGGCCACAGCCACATTCTCCATCATCAAGATGGCGCTGACATCCGGCTTCACTGCCAGGTGAACGCACATGTGCTCGGTAACTTTCCACCACTGCTGTCCCCGCCTACTCCCGAGGCATTCACCTGGGATTATGGAGAGTTGACCAATCCAAGAGCGACACGTTCGAAGCTAGGACTGTTTTCATATATAAGGGATGGCTTCCTTCATATCTGGGTCTCCGCCATGTGGCTTATGCTCTAGCTCCCAAGAGGCATTAAAGCTATTTCTGCAGAAGAATCCTGTGTGTCCTGCGTGGTTCTTGCAGGCAAGACTGAGCGATATTATCCATTAACAACCTATATTTTCTAATTATACATTACATTTTTAAAATGAACTACACAATCACAATACATCAGTCAAGATCAGAAATATATATACATATAACAAAATTGACCTTAAAATCCATACCAATGAAATTATTCATAA
Source organism: Myodes glareolus (assembly GCF_982192425.1). Lineage (NCBI taxonomy): Eukaryota > Metazoa > Chordata > Mammalia > Rodentia > Cricetidae > Myodes > Myodes glareolus. The sequence goes on from NC_142045.1 coordinate 51,495,998, forward strand.
CTATATCATATCCCCCTTTAAATGTAAAAGAACATTTATAAACAATATTTGGGAATATGGACGTAGTTATTTCTCTCCAAACTTCTTCCTGCTGTATAGGGGCGCAGTTAATCAGGTCTTTCATGGTATAACCTGTCTGCCAGGTTCATCTCAGTCGGCAGTTGAGTGAAGAAATTTTTTGAGGGTGTTCACAGAAACCTTTCAGGAGGGCGTGGTCTATCATACCACATTGGGATAGAAGCAATCCACAGGGTCTCATCCTCTGTGAAAACAAAAGAAGAACCTCTTTTCCAAAGTATCATATCCTTAGATCCAAATTTAGAAGTCAAGATATTTTCAACATATCTATCTTGGATTAGTTCAGCAGCATTTATAAATAAATATCTTTTAGCAGCTGTTGCTCCTTCCTCAGCATTCAAACAATTCAAAGAGAGCATAATAGCATACAGTGTCAAGATTCTCTGTGCATTTTCCATCTTTATGCAGCTTTATTTTTAACCTCTATTTCTTTTATTTTTACTTTTACTTTTTGACACAGGTTCTCTGTATATCTTTGTCCTGGAATAACTCTGTAGATCAGGCTGTCCTTGAACTCACAGAGATCTGTCTGTCTCTGCCTCCCCAGTGCTGGGATTAAAGGCGTGTGCTACCACACCTTGAACTCAGAGATCCTCTGTCTCTGCCTCTCAGGCATTGGGATTAAAGGTGTGTGTTACCACACCTTGAAGTCATAGAGGTCAATCTACCTCTACCCCTTGAAGTCACAGAGGTCAATATGCCTCTACCTCCCGGGCATTGGGATTAAAGGTGTGTACCACCACACATAACCACTCTCTTTTTACTTTAAGAACTTTACTTTTATCCTGCATTTATTTGTAACACACTATAAACCATTTAGAGGTTTTCTTCGTCTTTGAATCTCTCTTTACTGTATATCTCTCCTTTTTTCTGACCACATGAGCCTAAAACCGTGGCTTTGACGGCTGGATCTAGGCCATTTCTTAGCTTTCCAGCTTCATGGCAGAGGTACCATTTTTTATTGTCACAACTCTGTGGCATTTCAAAGTCTGTGTCAGCAAGCAAGCTGCAGCATTCTACTCACAAACCACACTCAAGAGCTTCAGGCTACCTGCCTGAAAGAGCCAGAGTTTGTCCTGGCAGGTCGACCCAGAAAGTCGGCATTTTAAAACGACAGAGCTTTTTTCCTGCTATGGCTGAAAACCCGAAAAGCATGCGTTCAGGTTTTCATCAACACCGTTTAAGTGTTTCATGACAGGACCTCTTAAAGAGCTGCAAAGTTTTGCAGCTAAAGCTGAGTCAGGAAGCCTCTCTTAGATGAGAGCATTTGCTTGCCTCTAGCAAGCAGAGCAGACCCGAGAAATTGCTGCTACCAAGAAAACATGCTTTACTCTATTCTTTCCCAAGCTTTCTCAGGCTTTCTGTGGATTCAGTTATCCACGTGGGCGCCATCTGTAGTGAGGAGTTGCCGGCAGGCCTGCTTTTCATCCTGCCCAGCTCCTGCACAGCTAGCTTAGCCCCAGAAATAATAACACATAAGTTGTATTCATTTAAATACTGCCTGGCCCATTATCTCTAGAGAGTTAGTTACTGGCTAACTCTCACATCTTGATATTAACCCATTTCTAATAATCTCATGGTAGCACCACGAGGTAGTGGCTTACCGGAAAAGATTCAGCATGTCTGACCTGGTGGCTGGCTCCATGGCGTCTGCCTCAATTCCCTCTTCCCAGCATTCTGTTCTGTTTACTCCGCCTACCTAACTTTCTGTCCTATCAAGGGGCCAAGGCAGTCTCTTTATTGACCAATGAAAATAACACAATATACAGATAACCCTCCTCCATCAATGACTCAGCTGGTTTAGCCCTCTTCCTGACAGCTTCTCTGGTCTTTGTTTCATCTAGGCGACTAGTTTGACTTATGCCATCTTTAGGCAGTTGGTTGTATCTGAGAGCTATGCAGCATCACAGCAATCTTAAAGGTCTAGTCATCTGGAAGGAGGAGCCTAGTGAATCTGGTCAGTTTCAGGAACTTCCTGAACATATTTTGAATGGCTTAGTTCCATTCTTAAAGCTCTCTTTTTATCTTTGGGATAGAATGTTTCAATCTTAGAGGAAACTGCTCCATAAGATTTTAGTTTCATTGCTTGTTCATTTGTAAACTGGTATAGAATCCTCTTCTACTTCATCCATGTTGAGTTAGAAAGTGAAGATACAACTACATTATCAAGTTTTGGTTTTGATCATTTCTGGGTATTAACGTTTGATTTATAAAAGATAAGCTAATGAGATTTGTAATTGCTTTTGTTTTCTTTTTGCTCTTTGGGGTCTGCTGCCCTGCTCCCATATAAATACACAGAGACTTACTCTTTCTTATGAATAAGTGGCCTTAGCTTGTCTTGTGTTTCACCCACTTTTTAAAAATTATCCTGTCTTTTTGCCTCTGGGATTTTACCTTACTCTATTCTACAAGTATTTCTTTACTACTTGCTCCATTGTTAATTATGTGGCTGCGTTCTGGCTCCTGGTGTCTTCTTCTTTTTCTTCCTCATTCCTCCCTCTCATTCCTTTTCTCTTTCTTTTTATTCTCTCTGCCTGAAAGCCCCACCTATCCCTATCCTGCCAAGTTATTGACTTTTCAGCTCTTTATTAGTCCCAACATGGCTTTACATAGTTGAACAAATTCAACAGAAAAGAATGCAACACAACTTTGAATCATTGAACAAATATTATGCATAAACAAATGCAACACACTTTAAACTAATATTCCACAACAGAGAAGTAGTCATTAAGGCTTTGCTCCTACATCCTAAATTGTTAGGCTAGAGAATCTCTACTACCTAGTACATATCTCACTGCTTGGCTCCATCCTGCACTTCTCCATGATAAAATGTATTGAACTATGTTATCAATGTTATTTGTAGCAGCATTTTTAGGATATGACCAGTTATTAAGGTAGTAATGTGTGAAAAGAGAGACTTTAGAATAAAAACAGTCTTTTATTGATAACCTACAATAGGAGCATAGTAGAAGACTTCAATAAGTTGAGATCATGTAGTTAGTACAGTAACAGTAGGAGAGAATAGCCCATTTTCAGCAATGGGTGTGCCCACAGTGTCATTAAAACAATTAAAGAATATAAATCTGAAATATACATAAAATAAATTCAAGAGCAATAGAATTATTTGATAAAGATATCTGAGACATTATCCATAGTGGATTGCATGAAAACTCAGGAAATTTGCAAATATATGCAATTAAACAACATGCCCGTCTTGAACAACCAACAAATTAATAAATAAAAGCTAAAGGAAAATTGTAAGCATCTGTGACAAATGAAGATGTACACAATAAGACATAAACCTTACAGTGTACTGAGAAAGCTATTCTAAAAGAAAAGTTTAAAATAATAATCGCTTATATCAAAAAGTAGGATTATTTTAAATAAAAGCCTGATATTATACCTAACCATACCATAAAAAATAACAAAGTAATTCAATATTAGTAATCTGTAGCAGGCTTTCTTTTGAACCACCAACCAGCTCCCAAATCATGACATGAAGACTTATTATTATAATTATGAATGTTTCACCTTATTTAGCTCTTATTATAATCTGCTTATCTTTATCTACATTTTGCCTTGGGGCTTTTTCCCTTTCTATATTTCTGTATATCTTACTTTAATGCTGTATCCATGACTAGATGGTGGGCAGTTGTCTAACTTCTGGCCCTAGGGATGTCTCTTTCTCCCTAGTTCTCTTCTCTTAATTCTCTCTTGAGCTTATATCTCCTCCTACTTATTCATTGCCTATATCCCTCCTGCCTAACAATTGGCCATTCAGTTTTTTATTAGACCAATTAGGTGCCTTAGGTAGGCCAGGTGAAACAGGTGCAACACACCTTTACATGCAGCAGAAACAAATGTAGCACACTTTCACAGAGTCAAAGTAATGACCCTCTGCATAAATAAATGCAACACATCTTAGCCTGTTCAAATAATGTTCCACAACAGTGAGCAAAAACAAAACAGAGACTAAAAGAAAAAAAAAACAATGCAAGGGGCCAATGAAAAATAAGTCTTGGTTTCTTGAAAAGATGAACTTGGTAAATCTTGAGCTAAGTGACAAAAAAAGAAAAGACTCAACTCAGTAAAGTCATCAATGTGAGAGGAGACACTATAATTGACACTATGAACATACAGAGGACCATATGAGGTGCCATGAAGTATTCTATATACTCCAAGAAACTGGATAACAAAAAGAATGGATGCATTAATGAAAAAAAAATGGTTACCAAACATGAATCATGGGGAAGAAAGCTTGAAGAGAAGTTAAAAAAAAACAAAATTAAATCATGAATAAAATGTCTTCCACTAAAGAAAACCCTGTCTTTGCTGCTGCATTCTATCAAGCATTTAAGGACAAACCACTGTTGGGCCTTCTGAAAAATCTTATAGATACTTGAAAAGGAGGGGGCCATCCTAGTCTAGTATAATAACTTAAAAACAAACAGTAATGGGCTGAGGTAATAATGCAATTGGTTAAGTGCTTGTAGGGCCAACAGGAGCATTGGAATTTGGTCTTCAACACTCAAGTGAAGAAACACAACCTGGTGATACATACTTCAATACCAACGCCAGATGACAATACTCACAATCTGGGAAAACATGATCCAATACCAGCACCAGATGAGGATATCCACAACCAGGGGATAAATGCTCCAATACAAGCACCAGATGAGGATATGCACAATCTGGGGATGCATGCTTCATTGCCAACGTTAGATGAGGATGCCTACAACCTGGTGATTGCTCGAATACCAAAACCAGATGAGGATACCCAAAGAAGAAAACCAAGGAGCAGTGTCCCTGATGACTTTAGATGTGCATATTCTTAATGGAAACAGAATCCAGCAGAATATGAAAAATATTCAAGACCCCAAATTAAGTGATCTTTATTCCCATGGTGCAAGGACAGGTTAACACATGGAAATCAAGAAAAGTGATGTGCTACATTCCCCAAATGAAAGACAATCCTCACACAATCTTCTCAGTAGATTCAGAAATATTTGTCAAGATTCCCCATGTTTTATTATAAAAACTCCAAACAAATAAACCTCTAATGTGTGAGTGCAGCACAATAAAGGTCGCATCTCCATCAGACTTGGTGCTTCAGTGCTGAAAGATCTGTTTCTAAGCTCAGGACAAGGATGGGACTTTTCATCAATGCTGATCAAGCCAGCACTGAAAGTTTTGTACAGAGCAACAGGACAAGAGAGAGACAGGAAAGGATTCCAACATGAAAAGAAAAAAACTGAAAGTGTCACTGCTTTTGGGTGATGAGATAAATTAAAAATCTTGATGACACTCAGCCTCAGTTATTAAAAGTAATAAACAAATCCAGTAGAATTGAAAGGCACAAAACTAGTGGGCAGAAATCAAGTGTTTTGTACTCTGACAATGACCTATAAAAAGAAATCAAGGAAACAAATCTATTATCATGAGCTCTACAGAGCAAAACACTTAAAAGTGTATCTGACAAAAAGGTATACTGTCTTCTTGGGGAATGCCTTGAAACACTGAAGAAATATACTGACGATGACATGGATAAATGGGAAAGACTTTACACAACCAGCAACGGGAAACCTGACTTGAGGGCTGCCAAGATGGTCCCACAGGTGAAAGCTCCTGCTATGACTATTTTGTGACTCAAGTTTTATCCCCAGACCTCACAGTAGAAGGAACAAACCGAATAGTGAACGTTCCCTTTGACCTGCACATGTATGACAGGGCACACTTATATTACACACATGTGCATGCACACACACACACACTGGTTTATAATGATAAACAATGTTAAATATAACATTAATTTGAAAAAAATGTTCATGTTGCCCGAGATGATACACAAATTTTATGTCATCTCTGAAAATTCTGATGACTTCTTTTTAATAATACTAAGATTCAAATCAAATTATAAGAGCCCGTGTGGCTAACTCAGTCTTAAAGGAAAAGGCTGAAGCTGGAGATGTAACAAGACCCAGTGCCCGCAAAGGCACCGCTTTAATGTAACTCTGTAGGAAATGAACCAGCATGGCTCTCATGCAAAGTTGACATTCTCACAAACAGAACAGAGTAAAGAGCCCAGAAATAGCCTACATGCTTAGAATCAGTTGGTTTTCTATACAGATACCATAAACATAGGGGAAATCTTTCCATAGGTGATACTGGAACAACTGGATAAGCACACACCAAAGAGTGAAGTTCAAACTTTGCCTCACACCACATACAAAAGCCAGCACCTTAGGAGGTGGCCATGCTGATGCGTTCTTGCGCTGCAAATGTGAAGAACCATTACCTCATACATAAATAAATAGCAGGAAATCTACGTGATCCAGATTCAGTGAGAGACCCTGTAGTTATCCATCAGTAAGTTAATTTGAAAAAGCTAAAGATCAATTGAGGCAGACATCTGTTATTAATCTCTGGCATCTATAAGCAGTTACACAGACACCTGTATGTATTATAGAGGCACACAGACACAATCTCTCTCTCTCTCTCTCTCTCTCTCTCTCTCTCTCTCTCTCTCTCTCTCTCTCACACACACACACACACACACACACACACACACACCACACAAACGTTCACATAAACACAGCACACAAAAAGAGATTGGGGTGGGGGTGGGCCTGAACAAAGTAGAATATGGACTTATACTTAAGAAACAATAAGATAACTAGACAAGATCTGTGGAGAAAACCTTCAAACACTGGTCTGAACAACAATGTTTGGTTACAAATTTGGGAGTAGAGGCAACTGAAACAAACCCAGGGCATGGAGTGTCTGGAACCTTCTGCATAGCAGAGGAAACAATAGCATTAAGAGACAGACAGTGTAACTAGACAATGTATTTTAAAACTGTGGACCTGATAAGGATTTATTATTTAAAATATATGGAATGCTCAATTCAAGGGCAACGGAATGTGTTACAAGTGGGCAAGAGCTAAACACTTTCCAAAGGAGACAGAAAGGTGACTGGCAGGGAGGTGGAAAGTTGCCGGACAGGACTCATCAGGGGCTGCAAATGAGAACCACAGCGAGTTCTCACCTCACACCTCTTCCTAGGCTTTGTCACAGAGGGAAAAGATGCTGAGCAAAACAGGCCAGTTAGAGAAACACAGCCCCAATACCACACGATTCTCCTCTTCCAGAGCAGCTAAAGTAGGAGTTGTAGACGTGAAAACTAGAAAGGTGGCTGCCCAAGGGCTGCAGGGAAAGGAGAATTCACATTTCATGAGTGTGGAGTTTCACTTTTACAAAACGAAGACATTCTGAAATCTACTGCACACAAATGTGATGTGCTGAACACTGTTGAGTTGTTCATTTCAAAAACTGTTATGGAGCAAACAAGGGGTCTCTGCGTCTGTATCTGCTTCTTGTACCTTCTCTTGGGCTCTTTTCCTTCTGTTTGCTTTGTCCTATAGATACCTATTTAGTTCCTAATGAGAGATAGAAAGGGGTAGACACAGATGCAAGTGAGGTTAGGGGGAAGAGCATAGGGAAAGGAAACTGTAATCAGGATATATTATATGAAAAAAATCCTATTTTCAATAAAAGAAAAAAATTAGGACTGTAATTTAATGTTAGATTCACTATTAGCTGTACAAAGTGTTAGTTCTAAAAACCAAAGATACAGGTCAGCTGTGTGTCTGCCTACTTCTCTCATTATGTTCTAATAAATACATGGGAGTTCCATCCCAACTTACAATTTTAAAGTCATTATGACTAACAAGTATTGTGGGATTAAAAACGTGATAGATGAAGTATTAAACAAGCATCTTAAGATGCTACGTTGAATTTATCATTTTTCTTTAAGGAGGCACAGTTAGCTATGCACTTGTAGGGACACAGTTTTGTGGCAGATGAAATCAAAGTGAGAATGATTCGATACATCTTGGTGTGACAGTCTCCGTTGGGTCCTGGGTGAATTTCATTCTAGTTTGCCTGACATCTAGATTTCAGTGTGCGTGGCTCATTAGTGCTTCGTTGGCACTTCTATAATGGCAATGCCTTGCACTCTCTGGTGGCGGGGGGCTGGGGGGCTGCCCTTTGAAGAATTGCTTTCTGACCTCCTCTTTCAGCCTGCAGCACCTGCTGAATGGGATGCCCTGCGCTTTTTGCCCAGTCCCCCGACAGACACTAGGAGTTTTTGTGTGTGCAGGAGGGCAGTGCTGAAAAGCATTGGCAGGAGGGGCTTTTGCAGCAGCCTGCCTGTTGAACTGCGCGGATCAACAATTTCTCAATTAGAAGAAGATAGACGAGAAGATAAAGTATTCGGTGGCTGCGAAGCTTCAAGCAGCAGCTGAGGAGGATTTGAAGAACATCTGGTTTGAGTCTATTTCTTTTTAGGTAAGCACTCCTCTTTATAACCAGCATACACAAAGCATAAAATTGGCTTACCCCTCCCCGCAACAACGAAGAGGCTAGGATTTATCACTCTTATGATACAGGTATACAGACAGTGGGGCTGTCGCAAGGCATGCCCACTGAAGCTCCTCCAAACCGCTGGGCTAGTTTCAGAGGTAACATTTTACAGCTATATTGTGCCTGTTATTTTTTTAAGACTCAATCTGGTTTGTTGATATATCTATTTCTATATCTATATGTAGATAAAGGGATATAGATATATGCTGATATATCATTTTATATATGTGTATGTATATATATATACATATATATATAATCAGCTGAGAAAAAGAATAACTCAATTAGTAATGATGATTCTGGATTTTTTTCCATAGGGGCTATTATTAATACTAAATTTCTCTTTAAATTTTGAAATTAGTCCTTTTCCTATCTCACTCATTCTCTTGCTTTACTAATTTAATAATGCCTGCCACTTTAGGCAATGAGGGAAAATTGTTTTTCCATTTCTAGCTTCATTTGTGTGACCAGAGTACCCTGAAACCAGAGAGCTGTATTGTTGCTTTACTATGAAAGACTGAAGCTGACAGATTTCCAGATGCTCCCTGATCAAACCAGTTGTTTTCTGTAAGTGTGTATATAGTATGGGCATATTTGTATGCCTTTTCAGTGGGGAATGAGCGCACACATGCATGCATACGTGTGTTTGAAGGCCAGAAGTTAACCAAAAGTGTCATTCCTTATGATCCCTCCCATGTTTTTGCTGTTGTTGTTGTTGTTGCTGTTTATTTGTTTTGTGACAGGCCCTCTCGCGGGGACCTTGCAGATTAGGCTAGGCCGGTTGGCTTGGCCAGCCACCTGTCTCGATCTCATCAGTGCTGACGTCATGAGCATACATAACCAGGTTGTGTTTCTTCAGCTGAGACTCGAACTCCAGTCCTCCTGGTGGCCCTACAAGCACTTCACCAACTGTATTACGCCTCCCAAAACTTACTGTTTGTTTTTAAGGTGTATGAATGTGCTACAAAACGGTAGCTGAATTCAAATCAGGATCATTCAGTTCATGGAAAAATACTAATACTAAGGTCATTTCACATAATGATGTTGCTTATTCTATGATGTTGTATTTAGATAATTATCCATGAAAAAAAAAAGCATTGAAACAAACCTCAATTTATGGAATATACACTAATCATATTTATTCTGTCACATCTAAAGTACTCTCAATGTTCATTCATCTATAATAAATATGCTTTCAAACTAATGTACATAAAAGAAAAATATTCAAATGCGGGACTTCCAATGGACTGATGTACTTCCCACATACTCACGCTATCCTTCAGTATAGTCATGCAAATCAGATAATTTACATATATTTCTGTATTTTTCATTATCTTTAGGCCTTCACATATTTGTAAGTTTCAGTTATGGCTTACTCAAAATTTGATTTTGTAATAAATATAGAGTATTGCTTTTATGAGGTTTTCTTTAATACAAGGAAAGGAAATGCTTTAGAAACTTTCTGCATTCTAGAAGGGAACGGGATTAGTTGCAGACCCCCACAGAGTTAAAACTGGTCCAGAAGCAAAGAAAGGCTTAGCACTTCACAGGGAATTTCAGGAGACAGTTAATCTACCCTGTTATCTTTGGGTATACTATACATTGTCATTAATACAATTACAATCAAAACAGTATTAAAGCAACCTGGAGTTTTAAGAAGTGGCCTTAAAGGTGAGCCCCATCCGTTCTTCAGGATGTTGCACACAGTCAGAACACACAGATCAGAAGACACTGTTGCTATGTATTAGCCAGGAACTTTCTTGCATTCTCATCCCCATAGGACTCTGCTGGCCCTGAGCCATCTGACTATTTATTAATATTGCTGTGGAAGAGGAGAGATCAAAGAATAGGAGAAAAGATTAACAATTAACTTGGTTATTATTATTATTTCTTTTTAAATAAAGATGATTAATAAATTCAGGATCCCTAAATAGAATGAAGAATGACTATTTCAATACCAGTGTGGTTTAGGAATCTATGCCGAGAAGGTGGTCCGGTGACCTCAGACCTCTGGAACACTCGCTGACACTGTCCCTAGGCTCAGTGACTCTGGGGTTGGACTTCTGGTCTCCAGGGCCTGGAGTATGCAGAACCGCCTCTAGGAAAGAACACAAGAATGAATCCTGCTTTTATATTTTAGGCGGGTATAAATAAATGTTTCTTTTGTGCAACCAGCTCTAAAATGATCTTTTCAAGATTTATGCCAAAAGCTAACTAGCTGCACATTTACAATTTTGAAATTTGTTCACAAGTTTAACTCAAATAAAGAAGGCGCACATGTATATGTGTGTGTGTATATATATATATATTAAACTTAAATAATGAGTATATCATGATGGATAAGTCTAAGATAAATAGACGACACTACAAGAATTCATCTCAAAATCGAGGAGTACAATCACAAAGTACTAAAGCATGAAGGTACGACAGTCTCTCACACAGACCTTTCTTTCTTTCCTTTTCAAAGACACCTCAACGGAATCCTTCCAGCCCCTCCAGAAATACCCACTTGTTTCCTCAGTGTCAGAAAAGCTGAAAGAAATAAAGAAACATTGATTTGAAAGATGAAAACTAAAAGGCAGGTGATTAATTCATCCACGGAGGGCGAGGGGGATTCCAAAACATCTTTTCAGAAAGGTTCTTTTAGGGTTCCTATGAGCAAGAAAGCCAGGTAGTATCACTCTAAGTATTTGACAAGGAACAACTCTCTGGAGAGCCACTTTTTCTAAGTTTAGGAATAAAAGAAAAAGTTGTCCCCGTGCAGACTGCTGCACGCTTTGTTGGGCTAAACCGCAGATTACGGCTTCCAAGCCTGGCCTGTCCTTGTTGGAGGGCACGAGGCGCCATAGATTGTTATTTTCACGAAACGCACTCCCAGAGGCTTGTGGCCTTCCAGATAGCAGCTGGCGCCGGGCAAAGCATAGCCTCCAGTTGGAGAAGCTACTGCCTACTGCTCTGCTCCGCTCTTGGCTGCGCATCCCTGGCAGCGCTGGCCAATACCACAGCCTAAGCTCCCTGATTCCAGCAAACGCTGTTCCCTTCTGGAAGGACCATAGGGGCTAGCAGCTGGAGATTGCTTTGAGGATTTTAGGCAGTCGGAACTGGTTTGAAGGAAGAAGAGACTAGATTTGGAGAAGAATCAGTCGGCGGTGCCTCTTAAAACTTGGTGCCTAAAATGAGTGAGGTGGTGGCAAAATACAGCGGAGGGCGATTATCTTATTTTGAATATCCAGGACTTCTGGATGCACCAGCGATGTGTACAGCAACTGTCGATTTGGCAGCAGACTGGACTCAGTCAATTGCAATTCCTTCCCCACTTCAAGCTTACCTCCCCCAGATCTGTGCTCAGACTGTCCTCACAGCCTTCAGGTGGGAGGGAGCTGAGCGAGTGGGAATAAAAGAGTCAGCTTGCTTTTGCTCTCCGCTGGTGGCAGAGGCGCAGCTGGTTAGTCCTAAGCAGGTTGGTATTGGAGGGGGGAAAGCCCGCACTGCTTAGCATCTTTGCTGGTTTGGGGCGGAGGATGCTCAAAGGCTATGGAGGAAGAGGCTGGGAGTAGAGTTGTGTGGATTATTGGTGGAGGAACATGATGTGAAGTGCCAGATGCTTCCCCAGCCACCGCCCGTCGCCTCTTGGGAAAGAGAGGGTGAAGAGGGCGTGGGGGCGGGGACCGCCCTGCAGCGCAAGGAGCGCATGGTGGCCAGGGGGCTGTCTCTTTAAGCGCTCCGGAGGGGTTGGGGCCAGAGGGCGGCAAGCGCGTTGCCATGGCACCAGGACTGCGGGGGCTGCAGGACCGCTGGGCCCGCTGGTCTCCAGTTGTCTCCGGCAATGCAGAGGCTGTGCAGCTCTTGGGCTACAGCTCCTGGGGTTGGCTTAGCCGGCCACTACTAGCACGCGCTCGCTTGTTGCCTGTGTCGCTTGCTGGGGTCGAACTGCTGCCGCGCCCTGCTCTGCAAGACGCACATAGCGGTCCTCGAGAGCGAGCCCGGTACTTGCAACTTCTGCCTGGCGAGCCCAACTTCTGCGCGGGATTCGGACTTGCAGATCCCAAGCGGCGCACCGCGCGCAGTTGGGGCGGTGTCCCTACCGGCTCAGCCTCAACGAGATGACCTCCCCACTGTGGTTCTGGTGCTTCTGCGTCTGGGCCGCCGATCACTGGCCGCCAGGAAGCGCCCTACAGCTCCAGCCCGGCATGTAAGTGGCGCCCGGCAGCTCCGGAAAGCGTGCTGACAGCTTCGTAGTTCCATGTGCCCCCGCCCTACCCGCGCGACACCATGGCAGAGGAAGAGACCAGGTCTCTCTGGGAAGCGATGGAGGGATGCGGTACTGTCAGGCACTGGGCATGAGAACTTGAGGATGTCACTGACCGGGTACGGGGCGGGAACCTAACACACACTAGACCTTAGGGAGCGCCCCCTCCCCGCCCAGCAGAACTACTGCCACTGAAAGTCCAGTGCTTTCAACCTGATATTTTCGAAGCACCTGTCAGCCCCCACCCCCGCCAGAGTTTGAGTGTATGTATTTCATATTGGGGAGTAACTGCCCACTTTCCACAGGCTTTTACGTTAAATCCCATCGAAAGGGACCTTGACTTTTTTTTTTTAATTCAATGCGTTTCTGCACATCCCCCCCCTTTATGGGAGGTATGATGAAGTCCAAAAATGGACTCTTTGAAAGATCTGATGAGAGAGGCGAGAGCCAGCAATGCATGTGTCAGCGGCAGGGAGAGGCACTTGGGTGGTTAATTGAACAGTTAGGAGGAAGGGGCACAGGAGGGATTCCTCCTGCCTTAGTGGGTAAGACTGGGAAATGGGGAAATGTCTTGTTCTTGGTCACCATGTGGCGTGCTGGGAGGAGTTCGGAGAAGTCTAATAGCCTGGTCTACTTAACTGGCTCAAGAAGTTTCTGCCAGGTCTTCTTTACATCAGTCTGCTGGAGAAAGCCGGGTCCCACTCAGCTTTCCCGTTCTGCTCTCCGGCAGACGGCAAAGTCCTTTGAACGTTTCTGCATTCCCTCTTCTTTGCTTTTCTGAGATATAAATATTATATAATAGAAAAAAATGGATTAGAGAAATAACCCAAAGGCGCGCAAACCTTTTCCTAGCTTCACTTCTTCCGGTAAGAAAAACACCGTTTGGGGTTCACGTTACCTTTCAGTATTTCATCCTCTGTGAAACCCAGTCTGCTGTCGGGTTACTGCTCAGGTCATGAACTAGGAAAAGAGCCAGGGTGTCACTCTCTTTCACAACTTCGACTACGTAGTGCCTAAATGTGTATTTTGAAATTTGAGGAATTACTGCGAGTTTTGACATAGATTTGCATTGTTTACTTTGAAGGGGTACATTTAGACTCTTCTTGTTATCCCTGGAAACATCACCCGGTGCATGTGAAAGCCTTTGTCTTACAATACTTTAGAGCAAACTTGCTTTCGTGGTGTCACTGTTCAAGTGAGCCCTGGGTTGCCTTGTCTCATTCACCCATAAACACTGGACTGACAGACCCCAGTGGGAAGACACACTCCACTTCTCCATGTCAGTATTCCTCTCCTTTCAGTGTTGACTCTTTGGTCTAGAATGATGACCCTGCAATTGAAAAAAAAAGAATTGTAACTCATTTACATATCAGATAAGATGAAGTCAGATATTAAAACTGATACAAATTCTTGGAAGATTTAATAGGAACATGTTTTTCAAGGAATTTCTAAAGTTGCTCTGATTTTTAGTACTTTATGGTAGGGGAAATCCAGTCATGTTTGTTTGTAGTCCTTTCTGGTGCTGGAGTTCATTCATCAGGAGCTGCAGCAGGATCTACTGCCAGATTTCTTTGCAATTCTTGGCGTGTAGAACACAGCCACATACAGCACTTGGTGGTCACACACCTGCCTATCTGTTAAATGTGAGGGAATTCTCCCGGAGATTGTTAGAGACCTCTGCAGTCAATCACTAGTGGAGACAGCCTTCTGATGATGTAAAGATTGTAATGAAAGTTTGCAATCCTATCGACCCACACTTCCCAGTCATCAGTGCAGCAAAGAGTTGGGTGCCACTTGTTTTGGAGGGCAAAGTGAAAACAGGGGCAACTAACCGAAAGTCAGAATGACATACTTGTTACATTCATGACTGCATGTCTTCGAAGGGAAACTCATTTAGGAAATTTATTAATGAGGCAAAAGCTGTGTGGCATGGATTTTCCGACTCTCGTGATGATCGACCCGTCTGATGATTTTGTTCGATCACGGTTTGGAAACTTCGGATGACTGATGTGGGCTGATGGAGAGAGTCAGCCCTTCACTGCAGTGTCATTGTGTGAGTAGCAATCACAAACCACGGCTAGTGGGTTAACTCCCTTGCGTTTTTACTTAGACACCAGGTGGCTTCTAGCTCCTTTGCTTTTACCCGTCCCATGGTAAGTGAGATGGGAAGTGCTAAAAATGGGAAGAGGCTTGGCTGAATTGAGATTTGCACGACCAGGTTTGAACCCAGATACTTTCACTGCAGAACTTGGGTTCTTCCTGTCCTTTCTTCTCCCTTTTCTTTCTGTTTTTGGCAAGGTGCCACAGGCAGCCCTCACTAAACTTGATCTCACCCACTGTGTAGCTGAAAGTGTCCTTGAACTTCTGATCCTGCTACCTCCACCCTTCCCCCAGTACAGATTCCCAGCAGGCCTCTGCCACCACACCATTCCTAGTTCCAGAGTTGGGGTTGAACTATTCTAGAACATTCACGTCTATGCTGTGTTTTAAGTTTGTTTCAATTTCCCCATGTCTTCTCAGTGGGATTGATGCTGATATTGTCAACCTAGGGAATGTCAAGATGCTTTAGGCACCTCTTCTGTGTTGCAACTGCTCTGGGTTCTGTGGGCATCAGTGCTCCTTTTGCGTGCTAATTGTCCAACAATACTCGTGGAAATTCTGTATTTTCTCTGTCTACTTAAGACTCTGCATTAGAAATTCCTGGCTGCTGCTAGGTGATGGCCTTAAGACTTTTTGTTTGTTTGGTGGACTATACCATGCTATAGACTTGGCTGTCTTGAACTCTCAGCAATCCTCCTGCCTCAGCTTCATGAATGCTAGAATTACAGATGTGAGCCGTATGGTGATGATATTTTGATAAGGGGATGTTGATGAGTTTACTTATGTACATGTTTTACACAGGATTAAATAAGAGGAGTAAATAAACTCTATCCAGATCTTTGAGGCATCAGAGGATAAATGACCAGTTGTTATATTAAAACTTTGTGATGTGCTTTTGGGAACACTTGCATAATAATGAGATGAAAACAGTGAACATGGAGATATAATGAGTCTTTGTCTGCCCTGCCAGCCAATTTCCAAATAAAGACATGGAGACTTTGTATGAATTATGAACAGTTGGTCTTTGCTTAAGCTTGTCCCACTAGCTATTATAACTTAAATTAACCTGCTTGAATTAATCTACATTTACCATTTGTCTTTTTCGCTTTCTTTTATTCTGTATGCCCGACTCCCCACATCTCCATAGCATATGTCTCCCAAGAAGCACACCCTTCTACTTTAAAACAGAAAAAGCTTCACCCTACTACTTACAGTGTATCTGTACTAATACAGTGTACTAATACAGTGTATCTATCTGTCTCTTCCAGACGCCCTCTGATGCTCTTTGATTACTTTTGTGTCTAATTCAGTCTCCTGAACTAATGTTAGGTTTATTTACTTAATTGAAATTCAAACTTGGGGTTCACAGTGGGATTGAATATCCCCCAACATGGAGGTATTGTAGAGATCAGGACTAAATTAGGATAAAGCTAGCTGCCTACGATCTTAGAACTTGGGATTCTTATGTTTGTTTAACACCGAAGAGGGGAGACTTTAAGAGGGTAAGGTCAATGTGCAACCAACAGTCTCCTAAACTATATGGGACATTTCAAATCCGTGCTCTAATGTGGGCATCTTTCATAGGCTGTTCTGACAGAGAATTCAAAGCACGGTAGATAGGCTCTGCATTCACATGTGTTGAAGCCTTTGCTGGGCAGTGGGAAAATGCCTATATAAATAGTAAAGGAAGAGTTTTGTTGGCTCCTAGTGTCTGAGTTTTCCGTCCATGATTTGATTGTTTTGCTGTTTGTGGGCTGAATGAGACAGAACACCACGGCTAACAGTGTGGTAGTGCAAGTGAGGACAGGAAGTGGGGAGGGGGTGAGCTAGGGTGGGGACTAGCTTTATCTTTCCAGGGTGTGCCCTATGACTTACTTACTTCAACTAGATCATCACCTCCCATTTATGCCATTAAGTTGGGATTTTAGCAGGGATTTAGCTATTGACTAAGTCATTGTCCTCAGATGCCAATCACTCCTCTAAATGTTCACTGCTGAGCATTGCAATTCAGATAAACCTTCCAAGAGGACCCTTCAGGTACAGACCATAATACAATCTCTCCTTACTACAGACCTGTGCAAAAATGTGGGCCAGACTTCTACAGCTGATGTGGAAACCTAGGGCCAAAATTGGAAAAGTAGGGAAGTCAAGGAATTTAGAACCAGGCTGAAGTTTCATGGCTGGGGAGTAGCGGGGTCACCTTTGAATCTTGTCTCTGGAACCCTGCTTCTGTTTACCATGCTCCCCGGTGGTTCCTTCACCATTTTCACCTCAATTCACTGTGTTTAAACTATACCCGTTCTGATTTTTCTACTGGATGTAAACTACATCTAGCAACAGTTGCTCTCTCTGTCAGCCCAGCTGGCCCCAGACATTAGCAATCCAAGCTTTGTTGATAACATTGGCATTATGTACATTTGCGCGTGGTTCCTGTCCTCTGTTCCAGTTCCCCTTGTTGAACTATTTCTTCTGTTGTCCTACACTCCTATCCATAGCACTCTTGTTTTGATGCTTCAGAGGCTTCCTGGTGTGTTTTCTCTACATCCTCTTTTCATTATTTGTGGCTTTTTTTCACTTGTGTCATTTCTTTTCCATTCACAAATATTTTCTACTTTCTGTTTGTAGTCTGCCTTGTCTGTTGACATGTCTTGACTCTGCTTCTTTGCCTTATCATTAATGGCTTAAAGACAGCTTATTAACACTTCACTATCATTCTTCCTTGTCCTCCTCTTTCTCCATCTTTTCTTCTCTCCCTCTTTCCCGATTTCTCCTTTCTTCCCCCTCACTCTCTTTACTGTCTTCATTCTTTCTTTGTGTGTCTACATGTATGCTCGTGAGTGTGTTGTCCAAAGGATAACTTTAGGTATCTCCTATCATTTGGCATCTTAATTAAGAAAAAATATGAATCATGTTATTATGATGAATTCACAAATAATAAACACTACACAGATAGTTTAACATAGTCACTCAAACATCTGCCCTGTCTCAAGCTCTATATGTCTCAATGGATGTCCATACAGTTAGAATGGCCATTCTGAAGCTGTGGAGCTTCACCTAGAGTTTTACAATTTCACTATCAATTACACATTTATGCACTTACCCACCATTAAACAAAGAAAAAAACACAACAGAGCTAAAACTTGAAATACTTGCTTTGTATCTCATTCATGACTTGTGTGTCTAAATGTATCCTGCCCTTCCTCAACACCTAAAACCACTCCTTCTTCTGTACTGTAACCACAATTCTTTACATACACACATGTTTATACAGGTGTAGGCTAGGATCTGCATATGCAACAGAACGTTCTTTTTTTTCTTTCTGATATTGGGTGACCTCACTTACTGTCACACTCTCTAAATCCACCTTTTTTAATTTAGTTATTTTATTTTTCTTAACAGCTGAGTAATATTCCATTTAGAACATGTACCAGAACTTTATTACCTAGTTATCTGTTGATTACATGAAAGTTAGCTCTATTTCCTTGCTGTAGTAATTACAGAAACAATAAACATGAGTGTGTAAATAGCTCTATGGTAGGTGAGGTGTGCGGTTTTGAAAGAAAATGGCCCACAAAGGGAGTGGCACTAATAGGAGGTGTGGCTTTGTTGAAGGAGTGTGTCCCTGTGGGAGTGGGCTTTTAGGTTTCCTATACTTGGAATATCACCCAGTGAGTCAGTTGACTTCCTGTTGTCTCTGAGTCAAGACGTAGGACTTTCAGCTTAGCACTGCATCTGCCCACATGTAGTCATGATGCTCTTGTACTGAACCTTTTAAACTGCAAGCCTGCCCCCTCAATTAAATGTTTTCATTTATTAGAGTTTTCTTTGTCATGGTGTCCCTCCACAGCAATAGAAAATCCTAACTAAGATGCAGAGTCCCCTAGGTATATGCCCAGCAATAGAACAGCTGAATCTTATGGTAGTTCTGTTTTTAATTTTTGAGGAAACCCATACTAATTTTCACATGGATGGTGTCCTGTTAATGCCAACTTGACATAAGATAAAGTTATTTGGGAAAAGGAAACTTCAATTAAGAAAATGTCTCCATAAGATCCAGCTGCAGGCAAGCCTGTAGAACATTTTCTTAATTAGTGACTGACAGGAAAGACCCAACCAATTGTGGGTGGTGCCATACCTAGGCTGGTGGTCTTGTGTTCTATAAGAAAGCAGACTGAGCAAGCAATGTGGAGCAATCCAGTAAGCAACATTCCTCGATGGTGACGGCATCAGTTCCTGCCTCCGTGTTTCTGCTGTGTTTGAGTGCCTGTCCTGACTTCCTTTAGTGATAGACTACGATGAGGAAGCGTAAGCCAGACAAACCCTCTCCTCTTCATGTTTTGTCATGGTGTGTCATCACAGCAATAGGAGCCCTAACTAAGACAGATGTATTAATTTTTCTCCTCTTAGCAGTGAATAAAGTTTTCTCTTGTATCTCTAAGTAAGTTTAGTTTGCTTTTCCTTCATGTCTAGAAATGTGGAATACATTTAAAAACAGTTGTTGGTCACTTATGGTATGGTCCCCTACCTCCCCCAGTTCTTCAAAGCTGTGTGCCCAATTCGTTAGACCATTTATTGATCGGCAGTTTTATTTCCTTGGTATCTACTTTCTGCCATTATTTTAAACATGTTTTAATTCTCCTCTGAAGAATGATTTTCTTCCATTCTCTGGGCTCCGTGCTCACGTGATGGTGTCTTTTAGTGAACAGAGGGATTTTAATTCCATGTGTCCCATCTGTTGAGGACTGGTGCTAATTCTTCACTCCTAAAGTTCTATTCAGACAGTTTTTGCCTACTCCAGAGCCTTCAAGAATTTTCCCTATATTTTCATCTAAAAGTTTCAGTATTTCAGGTTTTAAACTAAGATAGTTTATCCATTTGGATTGATGTTTTTCTACAAGGTGAAAGATGTAAACTCAGTTTAATTCTTTTGTAGACGAATATCTAGTTTTGTGTACATCATTTGTAGAACAGGTTGATAATTCTAATATATGCCTTTGTCCCCTTTGTCAAAAGGGCATAGTTTTGCATGTTTATTTCCTGGTCCTCTATTCTAGTCCATTTGTCAGAACCGTCTGAGTTTTGCTTGTTTGTTTGTTTGTTTTTGTGATTTGAAACAAGATATCTCACCCAAACTGGAACTCACAGTTTAGGTTACATGACTGGTCAGTAAACCCCAGGGACCCTCCTGTTCCTTCCTCGTGGGAGCCAGGGTTACAGGCATGAACTGCTTTCTGCTGCTTTGTTGTGGTGATGGGGCTGAACTCAGGTCCAATTTTCCACTGAGCCATCCTCCCAGAACTTGATTTTTTTTATTATAATTTATCAATGTATTCAATACTTCCGGGTCTCCTCTGCTGTTGATCCTTCTCAGAGCCTGTCTTCTTTGAATACAGAAAGTAAGCCTCCTCACTTTCTGTAGCGTGTGACATTGCTAGCTCTTTCTGTTTCTTCTTTTCTATAGCTTTACTTTGGCCTGTTCATATGTATTCCCAGTGTCATCTGCAGCTTCCCTCCTCCCAGGTCATGTCCTTTCTCCTGCCTTCCCTCCTACCGGCTCCCATCATGCACTCTGTTCTGATATGGCCTCTATCTCCACAGCTAGCTGCAGGCTTTGTAGAGCTACAGACTTGCATTTTGAGCTAGATGCTGATCATCTCTGTGGGGTTCAGCTCAGGATGCCACAGGCCACCTCTCCTCATCTCTGCCTCCTACCTTTTTGGGTACTTTGTCTATCTTCTACTTTATTAAACCTGAAGACATTCTTTAAACTTACTTTTCTTCTAATGTATTTTCTTGCTATTTATGAGCTTAAGGTGCCATGCTTGTAACAACTCCTTTTCTATGGCAACTTATGAGGAATTTAAGTTTTATATTTTTGTCAGTCGCCAACTCCTATAAACAGCAGCACTGAAATACCCTTGGTTCAGGTTGTGTTCCTGTTTTGATGTGTAACCCAGCTGGCTGCCTGTCTACACACAGCATTATGACCAGCTCATGGTCTTTCATGTACTTTAATTTTTTGTTGTATAATATATTTGTATTGTATATAATTTAATTTTAAAACTAGATTTGCTTTAATTGATACATGCTGTGTATACTTGAGGACCACTGTGGGATATTTGACACCTGTGTACATTGTGTGATGTTTAAATTCAGATAAGCCTATCTATGTCCTTAGCCATTCGACGTAAATGCATTTGTGTGTGTGTATGTGCATGTATGCATGTGTTTGTGTGCAAAAATGTGCGCTAGCTTGCATGTACCTGTCCGAGGTCAACCTTGAATACCATTCTTCAGATATTTTTGGTCTTTTTTTTAAAGATAGTGTTTATATACATTATTATAATCGACACTTGCCATGACCTACATACACACCTTGGGTCCCAGAACCCTGGCTGGGGTGGCAAGTGAATTCAGAAAAGACAGATACACAGGGCCACACACTGAAGTGGGCTTATGTGGGATTCTCTAACCACTACCACCACAATCTGGAACCCCTCCTGTTTATTAGGGTCCAACACAGGGTGGAGGAGTTAGCTAGTCCAGGGAGGATACCTCTGTAGGCAGCCATCTCAGACTGGGAACATCCTAGGGGAGGAAGCTGCGCTTGTCCGTCTGTGTACACATCGCCTAGTTGTTATAAACACTCATCCTGGATCATCCTGCGGAAGTCTTTTATTCCTCTAAACCTGGCTCATATGAGGAGTGACTTTGCCAATGTACCACGAGCCAATTGGAGTCCTCAAGAGTCCGTGCTCATGTTGAAGCACACATCTGTGCAGGAGTTCACTCACTCAGAGCCTCCTCTGTGCCTACGTCCACTCTCTCTATGAAGCAATAGAAAAGGATGTTTCAATCCTTCTGTTTGTACTTAGAACTTCTTGTCTACTGCACACCACCCTTCTACCCTGTCCCTCCTCCATTTAGCTTGGGCTTTCACCAGAGTATGGGAAATGTCTATGAAACCAGGATCCGGTCGTATCTGTATTTCTGTCCTGGATTATTTCATTAACATAATGATCTCCAGGCCCAATCATATTGTTGTAAATGAAAGGTTTCATTCTCTTTTCAGTAATTGAATTAGGAATAAATGTGGGTATATAATACATATATGCTAACATAAGCATATGTTCCCCTACTTTCATTTATATATATGTGAAATATGTAACATGTATGTATATATACATGTCATAAAAGTGAGTCTCTAGTAACTGTTTTCTTTCATTAAAAACTGATTATTGTAAAGCTCTTAGGTATTTGGTATGTTGCAGGAACAAATTATGTTCTTATGTATTTTAGCTCTCTTAGTCCCCACAAAAAATATATCAGAAGATGACTGTATTTTATGCTAAAGAAGCTGATATCCAAAGAAGTTAGTTTTTTTTTGAAAAACTATATATAAGGATAAGAAGATCCACAGAAAGTTTATACAGCTAATTCAGAAAGAGGTAGGTCTTGACACTAGGCTGGATCTAAAATTGGGGCCCCTAATTATCTTACTGTACTCAAGGACTTTTATTCTGATTCGTGATTCAATTTCATTAACATTTATTAAACACGTCTCTTTTGGAATTTTGTGTTTTAGATTTCTCTTTGGTCCACTTAGGAAAGGTCTGTGACTTTACTCTGCGACCAAGGTAGCCAATTAGTCCATCACAGCATTTAGTTAGGGAGAGAGGACAGATTCCTCAACCGCGGCAGATTCCCTCACAGTCCTTCAGTGCAGACAGCCCAAACTGAGTGTCTGCATCACTAACCTCTTCTCAGTTCCTTGGGAACTGTGAGGAGCGTCCCAGAAGCCTGCAAGGTAGGAGCAACTCAGGCCTAAGGAGTCTGTCCACAAACCTGCAAACCCTCGCTGAGGGGAAAGCAGCCTTTGTTCTAAAGCTCAGGAGAACTCTGCCCCCAGCTCCAGCAGGAGATGTCCCAGCCTTCTTCTGAGGCTGTTTATTGTGTAAACACCCTTCCAGAAGGTGGGCAAGCTGTCATGGCATTCATTAATTTTTATTCTTATTGTTTTAGTTCCAGGACTGGAGTCCAGGGCTTCCTCTTCATGTAGGCGTAGGCGAGGGAGGCAGGTGTCCTCCCACTGAGCTACACCATCCACATCGCTACACCATCTGAGCTTTAGAGGAAATACGAGAGACCTGGAAAAGCCATTCTCAACACTCCTAACCTTTTTCTTCCGTATCCTAGCAGCACACATTTGACTCTGGTGTAAGCCTAGCTTTGTTCTCCATTGAATCCAGCCCTTTGATTTTGAGCATGTTCATATTGGGACTAGATGAGATTGGATTTAGTGAGCTTATCCCACAGCTCCTGTCCACTCTAGGGTTGGTCCTTTTCTTGCCGTTTTTCTTTTCTTTGATTCTGAAATCAAATTGCTCACTTGGTTCCTTTCTCTGTGGTTGGTTTTTCTGCCCTTACTAGTTTGTTCAACAAACATGTGTTCAGAGTCAAGTAAGATCTGGGGGACACAAACTGACCTATCAAGGCTACCCACATAGGCTTCCAGTCCAACTGGGAAGAAGAAAGAGGGAAGGACTTTTGAGAAGGTTTGCAGGGCTTGTTATCCCTCACAGGCTTCTGGGTAAAGGTGTGGTGGGTGTAAAGGCGCTGATGGTGATGGTTGTGTGAAATGGACGAGAAGAAGAATTGTAGGCAAGATCTTCCCTCATGAAAACTATAAGATAACTCATTTTCCTAATAGTCCATCTGGGGGCAGTGATGCTGTAAAGAACCAAAGAAAGGAGGAGTCTAGGTCAGCTCAGACGGGACACCTCAGGAAGGCTTTGCACACTGCTGTGGAACATCTGGGCACCAGTGTCCTTCATTCTAAGTAAACATTTATTTCTGATGTGCTGTCAACCTCCGCGTCTTAGTTTCATGGCCAAGAAGACATGGACTCAAAACAGAAGCCTGATCTGGTCACATTTTCATCCTGAGTGGTGATTGGTTGGGAATGAATCCAGAGTAAGGGAGTCCCATTGGGACTTCTGTACATAGTCTAGGAAGAAGCGGGTGATGCTGAAACCAGGAAACACAGTGGAAGAGGAAAGGTGCAGACTGGAAGGACTAGCATCAAGGGAAGCTAGTGGGAGTGGGAGCTGAGGGAGAAAGACTTTAAAGAAACTAGAGCACTGGAAACACAAGGAGGGAGGAGCCTTATGGGAGAAGAGGTATTCTAGCGTGTGCATGTGGGTGTGTGTGTACCCCGAGGTCCCACTTGAGGGCTCCTGGAGAAGATCTGAGGAGAGGAGTCAGGAGTGTGGGCTGGACTAGAGCCATGGCTTGATGTTGATATGGAGATGCAGGTGAAGAGACAGCGTCAGAAAGAAAGGAAACCCAGGCATTCTGACAGAGAGGGCAGGGGGAAAAGAACATACAGAGGGAGCTAAACTATTGAGAAGGTTGGGGAAGACCTCAGAGAAGTCGGAGTTTAGAAAACAGACAGCGAGTGCCAGTCTTGGAAAATGAGACACAGAGCTGCCTCCGCAGACCCAGGGGAAGCACAGTGATCTACAGAGAAGGATACCCCCACAGGCATCATTTTTGGTCACAGTGACTAGGAGGAGATGCTCCCATAGAGAATCCCCCCATGCATGTTGCCTGACCAGGCATTCACCCTCTATCTGCCATTATTCTCAGTCCGTTAGTCCCTTGGTTAGACATTTCAGCAAGGAGAGTGGCTTTCACACTACTCCAGCAGAGCTCGTCAGCCCTCAACCATCAAGTTGCTCTCCTGTATCTGCAGAGATGATCAAGTAGGTGAGAACGTCTCAAGGAGACTTATCAGTATGTATTATTACAAGATACTTAGATGCCATGAAGGAGTCACTGATATTAGAAAGGAAGAAGCCAAAGTCACTAGAGGAAGTTCTGGAAATGACCATGTTGACATTGGAAGGTGAATTAGGATGGGGTTAGATGAACATTCCCTAAAGTGAGTGGGAAGAACGTGCAAGGTAAGGTGTTGGCAACTGTAGATGGGGAACACCTTCTGGGGACCACATTGTTACTGGTGTCTTTATCTTTGTCCCTCTGTGCACGCAATTTTCTTTCCACTGGCACATCCCAAGGTTCCTAACTGTGACTGCATAATCTATGGGCCTGGAGTTGAACTTCAGGGCCTCCTCCATCTCTTGCAGGAAAAGAGCTAATGGCCAGCATAAAAGTTAACCATTTCAGGAATGTTTCAGGACTTGGAGATGGGGATCAATGATACATCTGTCTGTCTCAGCAGTGTTAACTGACATTTGTATTTGCTGTAGATGCCTGGAGAGTTCCAGCTTGTATAAACGACAGCAACAAACCCTACAACTCTGTTAGATAGCCATGTGGCAAGGATGAGGACATGCTTGGGATTTTTTAAGGACATTTCTAGGCAACTCTGTGAATCAAGTCTTTGTGTATAAATTACGTGGCTTGTCAACTTATGATCTGGAAAATGTTTTTTGTCACTCTGCAGTGGACAGTTTTCAGTGGTGTTTAATGTTTCTGCTCATTGATACGGTTAATTAGGAATTGACAGTAATTCTGAGCTTTAGTGCATTTTGCTCTTGAGGGAAGGAGGCAGTCCCAGGAGAGTTTAGCTCTCATTTTTTGAATTATTAAGAAAACTGCTTCCACGATTTAGTGTAGTGGAAGCTGATCGGTAAAAATAAGCCTGTTTGAATAGTTTTTGCTTCTGGTCTCATAGCTGAAAACCCCACGTGTATTGTCACACTGTGAAGGATGTGATTCATGAAGAGATGTACAGCTAGGTATGTGGGGCTGTGAAAATTATACTGTGCACTTGGAGTGGATAGTTCATGTTTTGCACATGTGCATACAGTAGGACTAGGTGGGGTGATGGATGACCGTGTCACATACGTGCACACAGTGGGACTAGGTGGGGTGGTGGATGACTGTGTCACACATGTGCACACAGTGGGACTAGGTAGGGTGGTGGATGACTGTGTCACACACGTGCACACAGTGGGGCTAGGTGGGATGGTGAATGACTGTGTCACACACGTGCACACAGTGGGACTAGGTGGGATGGTGGATGGCTGTGTCACACACGTACACACAGTGGGGCTAGGTGGGGTGGTGGATGTCTGTGTCACACACGTGCACACAGTGGGGCTAGGTGGGGTGGTGGATGGCCGTGTCACACACGTGCACACAGTAGGGCTAGGTGGGGTGGTGGATGGCTGTGTCACACACGTGCACACAGTGGGACTAGGTGGGGTGGTGGATGGCTATGACGCTCATTTCACAGTAAACACTGTTTTCAAATCATCACACTACACACCATAAATAGATATGGTTTTACTTGTCAACATACCTCAGTGGGAGCTGGAAAGAAGTCAATGATGATAAAATAATAGTCAAATTTTATTACTCATTTATGGAGTTCAAACAAATTTTGGTTAGCCTAGCTGTCAAAGTCCAAAAGATAAGAACACAATTCTCAGCATGAATAAACTGGGGATGTATCCTGATGTCAAAGATTTATTTTCCAATGCATTTCACAGCTTATGCTGAGAAGCACTTTCTATCTTCTGAACTTTTGAACTCTCTATGTATTGGGATGAGTGAAAACAAACTCAGGCTTCCATTAAATATGCTGCGATACTAAATGCGCAAGAAAACAAGTAGGCACTCAAGACTCAATGCACACTGGCCAATTATGTGATGGCAAAGTAGCTTTGGGCTATTATGCACTACTGGAATGAATTTTGATATAGGAACCACAGTAGGCAGCAGCCGTTACATCATACAGATGTGGGCTCTGCATTTCTTAAAAAGCAGATTTTGCTTGAATTCAACTTACAGTTAAGAAGTGTGAGCCAGGAAACAACTCTGTCAGCATTCTCCGACTTTCATAAATCTATTTACAGGAGAGGTCCCATTAACATTTTAATTGTTTCCCTGCTAAACTTGCTCTAGCTGCCACCTTTAAAGGGCTCAGGTTCATTAAAATTTAAGGGACCAGAGAGTTTATGCTCTATTCTAATGACCCAGAGGTGGTTGCAAAGGCCCTAAACATGTTTTTCTTTGCTTCATTGAACAACTGAGGGATTCCCTTTAGTTGATAGACATGCTCCAAAGTAGGGTGTTGTGTTGCTTTCTTTCAGACTCCTCAGAGTGCATTCGGTCTCTCTCTCTTCTTGCCTGAGTACAAGGTGCTAGGATCTACAAAGGGGCCATTATATCTGGGCCCTTCTCTCATCTGCTCTTTGCTCTTCTCCTCTACCCTCCCCTCCCCTCCCCTGCCCCCTTCAGGAGGAGCACATCCTTACATTTGCACTTAGAGACTGTGAGATTATTCCTCTGTTACTATTCACCTTAGTTAATGAAATAGGCTCTCCCCTTGATCCCTTACTTACTGATTAGGTAAGGCTTGTACCAGATTATTTTGAGGGGGCCATCAACCAGCTCCCAAATCATGACCCAGAGACTTATTATTAGTTTAGAATACATGACCTAGCTTAGGCTTGTTTCTGGCTGGTTCTTTTAACTTAAATTAACCTCTTTATTTACCTTTGACCTCAGGACTTATTACTTTTCTTACTTCTGTTTGTCTGACTTTCAGTGCTTCTCTATGGCTGTCTCACTGGCATCTACTTGGTTTCTGGCCGCAGGCATGTCCCTCCTCCTCTCCTCCTCCTCCCATTCTTCCCTTTTTCTTTTTTCTGAGCCTAGATCTCTCTTCCTAACTGTTCTATCTGCCTGCTAGCCCCGCCTATTGTTTCTCTGCTTAGGTGTTAGCCATTCAGCTTTTTCTTAGACCAATCAGGTGCTTTAGGCAGGGAAGGAGAAACAAATGCAACACATCTTTACATAATTAAACATATCTTTATATCATTAAACAAATGCAGCAAAACAAATGTAATACTCCTTTATACAGTAAAACTAATATTCTGTAGCATAAATAAATGTAGCACATGTTCACATTGTTAAAATAATATTCTACAATATAGGCTGACTGTCCAGGGATCGGCAGGTACTTTGGTTTTTGCCCCTTTAGCATTGGGATTACAAATACCAATTCTTCTCTAAAGAACCTTCTCATTGATAATGGAACCTTATCATCAGGGCACAGAAGGAGAACATTATTTGACTTCTGTGGGGAGCTGGAGCTTGAAGGGAGTGATGGTTAATGTCAGTAGACCTCAGAGCTTCACCCAAGTAAACCATGTTAGAAAGCAGTAAGACTTCGTAGTGTCTTAGTGTCAACTATGATTTGTATGCTGTGGTTTGCCTGAAATAGTAATAGCTGAGAGTAGGGGGTTACTTATCATTCCTTAGAAATTGCGTATTTTTATGCATTTATGAGACTGAAGCATGAAGGGGAGTGTTTGTGTGGCTCTTTCTAGAAGTAATCCAGAAGGTTCTAGATGTTAGTAATGGAGGCCGATGAGGGTAAATTTAAGTTTCTCACATCAAAAGGGCACTTATACGGCACAGTTTTGTTAGTTGATTTTGGAATCTGTTTTGGCTCAGGGAACACGTACTTTACGTTGGGGCTGACTATCTGTATCATTGTGTGGCAGATTGTGAGACAGTTTTCATTCTCCAGAAGGAGAACTCCCCTGCAAGGTGTAGAGGAAGTCCTGTGCAAGTGGGATTTGTCTGCGTGAGCATACTAAGGACTCCAATGCCCATGGAAATAGCAAAGCCTTCCTTGTTGAGGCTAGAGGGACAGCAGAACTCTCTTTCCATGTGAGTGTGAATGTTGACAGTTGCAAAATCCATCAATCACAGCTTCCTCCTCTGGGGTGACTGCAGCCTGAAACTGCTCCCCTACCCAAATCTGCTAAACCTTCCTTCTCATGCAGCTGTATACCATAAACCCGCCTCCTTATTCAGCTGTATGTAGGAAGCTTACCTCCTTGATTCAGATGTATAAGGTAAACACACTGAGTTTCTGGATTGCTGGCATTGCTCTTGGTGCATCTCCATCAGAGTGCCTGAATCACCTGAACTTAACTATATTTTCTCTCTCTCTCTCTCTCTCTCTCTCTCTCTCTCTCTCTCTCTCTCTCTCTGTATTTCTTCTTCTTAGTCACTGTTTTAGTTATTGCTATGACAAAACACTGTGACCAAGGAAGAACTTAGTTAGGAGTTTGCTTACAGTTTCCGAGGGTTAGTCCATGCACATCGTGGGGTGGGGCATGACACCAGGTGGGAATGGCATTGAGGCAGCAGCTGAGGATTCACGTCTGAATTATGGGTAGCAGGCAGAGTTTGGGACTGAGAATTTTGAAACCTCAAAGCCCACCTCCAGTGATACACCTCCTCTAACAAAGCCATACCTCCTTATCCTCTGGCAATAGCTTCTATATTCCAGGACTAAACTTTCAAATATGTGAATCTCTAGGGGGGCATTCTTATTCAGACCACCACAGTCAGCTTTTGGATCCAAGTCATGCTGCAAACGGTAATCTACACCTTAAACTCTACACTTGGGTTCTGTCTTCTCTCAGTCCCTGACATCCACATCCTAGCTTCTATTTTCATGAATTTAGCTCCACGTAAGTGGAATCATAGAGTGGTTATCTCTTTTTGACTGGTTATTCTTATAGCCTTACATCTAGTGGCTCATCATTGTTGTAGCGTGTGGTAAGATTGCTTTCCTTTTTCTCCAAGATAGATTATATTCTTTAGAATAAAACTCCCACATTTGCCATATTTGTCTCTATCAACTGTGGATGAACATTTGGGTTCCTTACAAGTGTTGGTTATTAGGAGCAGTGCCGTTATGAAGGGGGCCGTGTAAGAATCTCCTCCGTGTCCTGCTTTCAATTCACTTTCAGCTCTCTTGGATGCAGGATCAGAAACTGGATTGCTAGAACATACAGTAGCTCTACTGCTAATGTTTGATGAAACCCGACTTGTTTCTCATTGTATCTGTATTATTTCACATTCACAAAAATACACTACCCTTTCAATCTCACTACATCCTTATATCAATCACTAAACACTTAAATAATTGAGTGTGTATGTATATGCGTAAGTACCATGAGATTTTGAAATACATAGTCACATGTCATTTAGGCAGTCATATCACTGAGATATCATGAGTGTAACTTCCTTGTCATTTCTATGACATATAATCTCTCAACAGACATCCCAGTCCTCTGGCTCTTACAGTCTTTCTCAATGTTCCCTGAGACTTACGTGCAGGGATGGCATTGTGGCTCTATCTGTTAGACCTGGGCATCCCACAATCAGTTGGCCTCTGCATTTTAACCAGTTGTAGTTTTCTGTCATAGTCTCTATCTGCTTCAAAGAGAAGTTTCTTTGATGAAGGATGATAGCCACATGTATCTGTGGGTATGAAAACAGTATGTAGAATGCAGTTATGAATTGTGTCTAAGGTGGTAGTAGTGGGTTCTCCTATTACCGTCTAGCCCTGGGTCGTTGGTTAGTTTTCAGTAGCAGGCATCGTTTTTATCCTATTGATCAGGCCTTAAATCCATTTGAAGAGTTCTTGGTGACCACCAAGATATGAGTGCCACTGTTGCTCCTTTAGGGCCATACTCGCATTGTGGTTCATAAGCATCACAGCTAGGAAAGGATACCAATGCTGCTCTGTCTTGGCAACTTCCACAGCCCCTTCTGCTGCTCTGAAAGCCGGTCTCCAGGGAGGCTATCAGGTTGGATCCAGGTCAGATCTTCTGATCTTGTGTCCAAAGTGTATGGTGTCTTCAGTAATAGGGGCTTACCTTCAGCCCCTGGGAGCATCTAAGGGCAACACAGTAGCTTGCATTGTTTGGGAGTCACTTGGACTCTCCTAATCAACAACTCAAAAGGAGGATTTTCATGCCTCACTTGGTGCTTGGGTCTTTGTTAGATAGCCTGTGACCCTTGAGGCGAGCTTTATCATCCCGAATATCACAACTTTATAAAAGATATTGATGTTATATCTGTGTATATGTGTACAATGGATTATATATAATAGATTATTAAATTGTATATGTATATATGAACATATACTCACAAGTAGTAATGTGATTTTAGGTAAATATAAAATAAGTCCTTAAAGGTTTTAAATATAATTTTAGTGTTATTTGTCCATCCTCCCTCCCTCTCCTTCTGTACCAACCTTCCTGTCTTATCCCCAGTTAAAGACCCCATACCCATTTTTCTCATTTTCCCTTAATATTATCTGTATCCTGCTTTTCCTCTCTTTAGGCCCCCTCAAAATGGTCTCTCTTTACCGCCCAGGTTTTGTGGTTATTTCAGACGATCTATTCAGATCTGAAGATTTTGAATTAGGAGCTACAAAGGAGCAAGAAAATGCAATGTTTGTCTTTCTGGGTTTGGGTTATGTATTAATACAATATTTTCTGCTGCAGCTCTTTCACTGCAAGCATCATAATTTCATTTTTACTTGTAACTAAGTAGTATTGCATTGTGTACATGTACCACAGTTTCATTGCATTCAGTCTTTGAAGGATGTTAGGCTGTTTCCATTCCCTAACTATAGAGAATAAGGGGACAATATTTCTAATTTGTTTGCCTTAAATGTAGACAGTGGCCCCGTTTACTTGATTGATAGTATATATTCAAAAGAAAAGTTTCAAGTTTCAGCATCCTTTACCCACAATACCAACATTCTAAAAGCTACAAACATTATTAGCTACTTTTGTTGCTGTTGTTTTTATTGGTCACAAACTAAATCGGACACAAGACCTAGAATGAGTCTCAAAATAGGTTTTGTTACATTTGTTATGAAAATCCTTAAATTTACTGAAAAAAATGGTTTTTGGTTTGGGAATGGCTCTCTACCACTTGTGGGTGTATTATGTACTAGATTGTTGTTTTGAGATCCAAAATAATTGAACTTTAGAAAGTTTGCCCCTTGCCAGCATTAGATAATTTTGCCCTGTACTGCTTTTCAAACAGTTACTTAGAATTTTTTTAAATTGCTTATTTGGGAAGAATTTGTTTATGAAATGTGAAGTTGCTTTAAGAAACTCTCTACTTCTATTTATTTAAAGTCTGAATATTTGCTACTATGAAGCAAGAGGTTTTCAGTTCCATGTGTTCTAAAGAAAACGAAAGAACTTAGTCATAATATTGTTTTATGCAATATTCCAGTATTTTATAACCTATACTGTCAAGAAGTAATTGGTTCTTATTGCTTAGTAAAGTTCCCATCATGATCAGAAAGTAGAGGTTCGTAGATTCATTAGGAACCAGTGCTATTTTGATTCAATTGAACCCATAGCTTCTAGTTAGAAGAACCAGACTTGGTTGACATCTATTGGGTCTCCATGCCAGAAATCCAAGCATGAACTTTACATATTATTTTATCCATTTCTTCTGAGCAACACTCATCACATCTGTAATGTACCTCTGGTTATTGACAAACCATTATCTAAGGATAAGAGCAGAAGGGCCCTAATTCTGTGGTTTTATAGTTTAGAAAATTTTCAGTGTAACTTTATTTACAGTGCACTGAGGATGAACTTTGGGCCCACTTTGGTTACTCTGTATGCGCCTGATTCCAGACAGCTTGTGGGTCTTCTGAAAGATAAAGTGGCCTGGTCAGGACCAGCCAACTGTAGCCCATCACCAGTTTCAATGTTAACAGAAGAGGGCACTAAAAGTCTTCATTGTTGTGCGCCTCAGGGACTTTCCAACCTCATCTTTTCATGAGTTTTATTCTGTTTTTCTTGTGGTATTCCTATTTTGACCTCAACAAGGTGTTAGATATTTAATTCAGAATGCATTACTGATAGATCTACAGATGTTTGGGCTCTGATCAACTCTTAGGTCAAGGAAAGTCACCTGCAATTCCTAACTTTCTAAAGTCTTTGGCATTCAAGTTAATGATACTCATGAATACTTCCTTGTGTTTGTAACCCTCATTAGTAATAGGTTTGCCTCTTGTTGTGGCTACTTTAATTACTTTAAAGCTTAGCAGTGTCCTCTATTGCCACAGGTGAGACATCATTTGTGCTCTGGCGTGACTTCTGTGTAAATGGTCCTGTTCTATGGGAGACATGGGTGCTATCCTTTATGGGACCTGTCTTCCCTCTGGAGACAGACATCTCAAGAGAACTGAGAACCCAAGAAGTAGACTTCCTCCCTGAAAACATCTTAAAGACTAGCCAGGAATGGAGCTTGAAAAAGAGGAAGTCATTCTCACTGACAAGAGGGCAGGGCTCTTCATGGGGAGGATTTGAAGTCAGGCTTCCCCTTCCCTGTGAAACATGGGATAGAAGAGCTTTTATCGACACACAAATTAAATGCCTCCTGTCAGAAAAGTGTGTGTGATTGTGTGAGATGAAAAACACATATGAGAGGAAGGGGCTAGGAACGGGAAGTCTGAATTGAAATGAATTATTCCGGGAAGGGAAAATAAATGACCTCTTCTGGTGGAACCTGAGCCTTGTGGTGCCTCCAGGATGCTGAGATGCCACCACTGACTGTGTTGTGGAGAGCTCATTTGCCAAGGAAATAAACTTGCTTTCTCATGAAAAATATTTTTAAGATTTCTATGTATTAGAAGGAAAAAATAAGATGGAAGCATCTTAAGTGTCCAAGAACAAGCAAGCAGTTGGGTGAAATTATGGCATCTCCTTACAATAGAACATTTATGCAACCATTAAAAACAGTGTTTACAAAGAATTTAAATGACCAATAAAATGCTTACATTATAATACGTCAAAAAAAGAGGCAGGATACAAATGCCTATAACAGCATAGTTTTATGTATAAATGTATAAATATAAAGACATTAAACATGAATGGAACGAAATACATCAAACTATTTTAGTAGTCTTTATCTCTTGGTGGTGAATTGTGGGTACATTTTATGCACTCAGCTACTGTTTACAGTTTTAGACTTTTTTTTTTTTACAATGAGTGTCTATTACTTTTTACTTAGGAAAAAATTGTAATATACCTTTGCGATGATCTTCCAACATTTAATCTATTATTGACAACAGTCATTTGAAGAAAACATTCAAAATGCTTTGAGCCATTAGGGTCACCAAAATTTATGGGGCAAAATAATTTTTCTGTTGTTATATTGTGTCTTCTATGAAAGCATACGGAGGGAATTTTATGGCTCTTTTCTATCTCAGTAAACATTTGTCATGTGTGTGCTCCCCGGGTGCTGTTGCTGTGTCTTCCAGGGAAAATCAAACAGGAGACGGAAGCAGTGCCCCTACGTAAGAGTTGAAGTGTCCAATGGCAGAAGGAGCAAGCCATTCACCTTGGATTCCAGTCTTGTTGCCATGTTCCATGTTGATGAAGCATGTAGTCATGAAAATGTGAGCCACAGCATAGCTTCTCAGACAGGCTTGCTGAGGGAAGTCCCACTGGAGTCTTGTTTCTCATCCTTTGTTTCCATCCTTCTATCTTTTCCTCGTTTTCTTCTTTCTTCCTTTTCTCTTTCCTTCCATGTTTCTATACACCCCACCCCCTACCCCACCCTTACCCAGCCACCCATGCATATCTATATATATATGGATTCCAGTATTAATATATATATATAGTAATATATATAGGGTTATATACTATAACCCTAATCCTAATATATTATATAATTATGTATATATATATATAGTATTTTATATAATTGTTTACACACACACACACACACACACACACACATATATATATAGTCTTAGGTGTATCAGGCTTTCTTTTGGGTCACCAACCAGTTCCCAAATCATGACACAGAGATTGATTATTAGTTGTGAATGCTTAGCCTTATCTTAAGCTTGTTCCACTAGCTCTTACAACTTAGTCTTTGTTGCTGTGTTTTTTACCTTTCTTTCATTCTGAGTGTCCTACTCCATGTCTGACTGGTTGGTGGCTGCCTGACTGGCCCTGAGCATCTCCCTCTCTTTCTCCTTCATTCTCTTTGTTCTCCCTAGCTTAGCTTCCTCCTCCTTCTTACTCTCTCTACCTACCAGTCCCACCTATCCCTCTCCTGCCTAACTATTGGCCATTCCGCTGTGTATTAGACCAATCAGGTGTCTTAGGCAGGCAGCTGCAGCACATCTTTACATAATTAAACAAATGCAGCATAAACAAATGTAACACGTCTTTGCTTAGTTAAAGTAATATTACACAACATTTAGGGTTTCTATTGCTGTGAAGAGACACTAGGACTATGCCAACTCTTATAAAGGAAAACATTTAATTGGGGTGGGTTGCTTATAATTCAGAGGTTCATTCCATTATCATCATGGTGGCAAGCAAGGTAGCATGCAGCCAGCCATGGAGCTAGAGAAGGCTCTCAGAATTCTTACATCTTGGTTCACTGGCGACAGGAAGAGGTCTGTCTTACTGGGCGTGACTTGAGCATATGTGAGACCTCAGAGCCCACCTCTACAGTGACACACTTTCACCAATAAGGCCATACCTACTTCAACAATGTCACATCTCCTAATAATAGTGCCACTCCCTTTGGGAGCAATTTTCTTTCAAACAACTACACATACACACACACAATACACACACACACACACACACACACACACACACACACTCACTCAAAAGGATTCTGCCAAAAATTTGTTGGGTTAGATGTGTAATAAATTACTAAATGCTTTAAGTAGTTTGTTGCTTTTTTTCTTAATTCCAAAGAGTAACTTGAATTCAGCAACATGGTTTCCTAAACAAGACCTGAACAAGGAAGATAGACCTACTAACAAAGAAGGTGGAAGTCTTGTGTGCTCTAATCCTAGACAAAGAACAACAGGCAACTAAGGAATGCCTTTAGAAAGAGGAATGTTCTTCCCATGGTAAAGTCCCCCAATATCCTACGTGCATATGCAGTCATATCCAGTTACAAGTGGTCAACCTTGAAATCACACACACACACACACACACACACACACACACACACAAATATTATTTATCTATATCTTTAACTACATCTCTATCTATGGGGCAAGATTAAAATGATGTTCACAGAGAATTTAATGTCCATTAAAATTCTTTATGAAGGTTGTTAATTTGAGAGAGAGCAAGTGGGTATTATGGGAGAGATTAGAGGGAGGTCAGAGAAGTGGGAAAATATATAATTATATTTCAACTAAAAAGAGATTGATCTGCCTGGGGTTTTGGGAGAACTCTCTTATCTTCCCTTCTCTCTTTCGTTTTTCCCCTCCCCTCCCCTTTCCTTCCTCTCCACTTCCTTCCTTTATTTTTCGGGCAGTGTCCCAGGTCTCATATAAGCCCCCCTGGCCTCAAATACTCCATGTAGCTTGAGGATGGCTTTGAACTTCTAACTCTCCTCCTACTTCAGCCGAGTGCTGAGAGCTCTGACAGTAAAACACTCCAGATGGCTGAGCTGAAAGAACTTGCTCATTTTGCTGTGTCTGAGTTTACTAGGACAAGAGATGGGAAGCTTGAACTCAGCAGATTTATCATGCCAAGATAAAACAGCTAGTGTAGCCTTATTTAAAAATGATATTTTTACTATGTGACTTAAGCATTTTATTGTAGAAAGATTAGAAAATACATGACAAAATAAAAATTCTCTCATCTTTCTACATCTTAAAATTACATTTTTAACATTTTATACGTTCAAAACATAAATACAAATATAGAGATATTTATATTAAAATAAAATGACATATTATTTTACTTTAAAAAATACCTTCACTTACTCTTCATGAGCATATTTTAAAATATTTTGTGGAGTTTGATAAATTTGTCTTTTCTTTCTGTTTTATGAAAGACTTCAATGCATTTAAGAATTATTTTCTTCTAATATAAAAGAACACACCCACTCTTATTTGCTGTGTTAAGGAAAATACATATTTATCAATGAGGTTATTTCTGTGAATCAGTTCATTTCCTAATGATGCTGTGTCGATGAGCCATTTCTGTATTTAGTTCTGCTTGTGCCAGGGAGCTCACATTATGTTCCTCTGCTTAGATTAAGTACTGATAAGATACCAATTTTCTCTCTTTCTCTCTCCTCTCTCTCTCTCTCTCTCTCTCTCTCTCTCTCTCTCTCTCTCAAAGGTTAGTATTGAGAGTGACAGCTTAAAGATTATATAAAAGGAAAACTGTGTACATTTTTTCTGACTGAAGCTGTTGTGGTTTAAAACCATCTCTCACGTGAAATGAAGTTAGCAGTGTGTCCCTCAACTTGCTTCATTCAGGAGGAAGCACGGGTGCAAGTTCAAAAACTGCATTTTCATTGGCTACATTAATTTAGTTATGTCTGTTTAAACATGTGCACATGTGTGGGCTGCGTGCACACAGAGACCAGAAGAGAGCATCAGGCGTTTTCGTCCTATCTTTTCACTTGTCTGAGTTGGGTGGTGGCGGTGGTGGTGATGGTGGTGGAGGTGGTGATGATTGTGGTGGTGGCAGTGGTGGTGATGGAGGTGGTGGTGGTGGTGGAGGTGGTGATGATTGTGGTGGTGGCAGTGGTGGTGATGGAGGTGGTGGTGGAGGTGGAGGTGGTGATGATTGTGGTGGTGGTGATGGAGGTGGTGGTGGTGATGGAGGTGGTGGTGGTGATGGAGGTGGTGGTGATGGAGGTGGTGGTGGTGATGGAGGTGGTGGTGGTGATGGAGGTGGTGGTGGTGATGGAGGTGGTGGTGGTGATGGAGGTGGTGGTGGTGATGGAGGTGGTGGTGGTGATGGAGGTGGTGGTGGTGATGGAGGTGGTGGTGGTGATGGAGGTGGTGATGGTGCTACAGGGATTTATATATATGGTTTATGCTAAAGAAAAAAGCTGGGCGCCTGGAGGAATGGAGTGATGCCTTGGTTCAGATAGAGAGGCTGCATACACAGAAGTAGGGGTTCTGGGGAATGTATGTAGTATGGTAAGTGACATTACAGTGGCTAGCAGCATGGGCCAAGGCTGGACTTGAGAGTTTTGACCCACAGTGAGCAGGAGTCACTGGAAACACCCAAGTGGAGCCATACAGAGAACCGCCATTGCTTGTATAAACCACTTTGGGCAGTTGTGGGCATAGGCTCTAGGGTTTGACAAGAAATTATCGGGGACTCGCTGTCCGCTGGGTGTTGAAGGCAAGGGAATAGGCATGAGAAAGGATGTCACCACTCCGAGCAAAGTGGTTGTGGAATACTGGTTTCCTCTGCATGGGACAAAGGCCTCAAGAACAATAGAGAGAGCTTTGTGAAAGACAGTGTGTCTGTTTTGGAAGTGTTCAGCAGGTAGTTAGCTACTTCAGCTGAAGGCAAATGGTACATAAAAGAGATATGGGGCAAATCTGGAAGCAGAGTGGGGGAAAGGAGCTTGGTATCCTGGGTGTGTGTGTTTAGCCATGCTCTACTTGTGGCCCATGCTGCATGCTGCCAAAGATAGCTTTGAATGCAGCCCAGCACAAAAATTGCACACTTAACTTAAAACTTGAGAAGGTTTTTTTTTTTTTGTTTTTTTGTTTTTGTTTTTGTTGTTCTTTTTAGTTAACTCAATTTTTTTGTTCTTGGCATGAATCTTATAGACGACAATGACAATGACAGGTTGCAATGTCCAAAACCTTATAGAAGACAACGTTGCGCTGTGATGTGAAAAGGTTAGCATCAGCTAGCAGAAGGACCAGCATCAGATTGCAATGGCCCCGCTAACATGTAAATTTACTTCTTTAGTTTTTGGGTTTTCTTTTTAAATTTTTGTTTTACTTTGTGTGCATGGGTTCATGTCTGGGCCCTATATGCATGCAGTGGCCTTAGAGGCCAGAAGAGAGAGTTGTATCTCCTTGCACTTGAGTTGCAGACAGTTGTGAGCGCCCATGTGTATGCAGGGGATGGAACCTGAGCTACGCAGAAGAGCAGCGGGTGCTTTTAAGTAAGTCATTGCTCCAGCCGCCAATAAGTGTATGTCCTATGCTCATTAGCTTCCTTTCTGTACCACTGAGTTAATGCAAACAGCCTCATGGGTGGCTACAAGTCAACTGAGTTAATACCTTGGAAGAATGCACAGGGAGGTTAGGTGTAGTAACAGTCAATAGCTTGAGCTTTATAATACTGTTACGACTAGTGATGGAAATCTAGAGGAGGAGCGAAGAGGGGAAAGATGGGGGATGGAGAGAGAAAGGGAAAGATGGGTGAAAGAAATAGCAAATCTGGAGGAAGCCAGGCCTTGTACTTCTCTCTTTTGTTTCAAGACTTTGTGGGACGGGACCATGTGCGTATAGATTGTATTTGCAAGCTAGCGAGGTGATCAGAGGGGAGACTTGAGTCTGACCGACTGCTGTGAAGGTAAGGGAGTGGGAGACATCTTAAGGAAATGAGGGAGTCAGTGCAGGAGAAGAGAACCATGTGCTGAGCTCAAGGAACCCCTCACTTATCCACCCCCAAGTCCTGTGACTAGCACCTGGACATGAGCTAAGACAATCCAGGAATCTTCAGATTGAGGTTGGGCATGGAGATTGTCCAGAAGGCTTTCTTCCCCTGATTAGGGTCTGTCTTCCTGGGAAAGAAGGTTGGGAAAGGGTTCTGTTTCTCAAGCCAACATCTAACACACTCATTCCGATTCAGGGGTGGCAGGGTCAGTGAGTGAGTGACATAATATACTGTTGACCTGATCATGTGAGGTCTTGTCAGTAGCTACTACCACAGGCAAGACCGCAGTTCACCTTCTCAAGTACGCAAGTTCCTGCCTGGTAGCACTTGCTAACTCACCGCATAGGTGGCTTCTTGCTACATCCTTTCATATGCATATACTTTCTCTGAGAGGCTGAACAGTGTTTTGGAAAGATTATATACCAGGAAATGTGGTTTTATTCATTCAAAAATGGGCATTGATTGCATATTACATACCAGACAACATGCCCTGAGTTGGAATGACAGTGGCACAGTACTATTATGATCCTTGCCTAGGAGAAGTTGTCTTCCAAGATATGTGTGGTGAATGAACAGCCGAATTCCTCTGAGGAGAATAAAGGTCCAGAGCTCTGTCCACTGAGTTCAGAGTATCTCACCAAAGCAAAGTGTGTTGTGCTGTGTGTGTGTAGCAGGAATGGGAATGGGAACTTTCTAAGCAGAAAAGGTGGTGTAGGTGGAGTTCCTATAATTAAGGAAGAGTCTGGTACTTTGTGGGACCTGAGAAGAGGTGGTTAGGCCAGAGCAGGGAGAGTTGAGTGACAGCCAACAGCAGCTCTCGGCTCAGTCTCCTTTTCTGTTGGCCACAGTAGGCCAAGGGAATTCTCCTAGAAAGAGGGAAAGCAGGATTGCACTGGCTGCCGGGACATCAAAGGAAAAAACTAGGGACAAGTTTTTCTGGGAAAATGCTGGCTCATGAAAGAACTGGGCTGGGTCATAAATGCAAAAAGGAGTGAGTTAGAAGCCCCTCTTTGCAAGACAAGATGTATCAGGTTGTAAGATGACCTAGAAGTTTCTGGAAGGCTTATCAGAGCAGGGGTAGTATGTGAAGAGTCAGT
This sequence comes from Myodes glareolus, assembly GCF_982192425.1. NCBI lineage: Eukaryota > Metazoa > Chordata > Mammalia > Rodentia > Cricetidae > Myodes > Myodes glareolus. The sequence goes on from NC_142045.1 coordinate 51,536,230, forward strand.
GAAGAAAGGACAAAAAACAAATCAAACAATTTGAGAAGAACGTGTTTTGGGATAGTCTACTTTGGCATTGACAGGTCCGGTCTTGTGCAGGCACAGTGCAGGCCAATGCCACCACGGTGAGGTTGGCATAGCAAAGACAGTCATGCCCTGAAGACAGTGTTTGGAGCCCTCTCCCTATCCCTGGCTCTTACAATTTTTTCTACTCCTTCTTCTGGAATATTCCCTGAGCCTTAGAGTGGGTAGAATAAATGTCCTCTATAGGTCTGAGAACTCTGCCATCAATAGTCATGGTCCAGATGGGGCTTATGGAGCCCTTCCCAGATGACCTATTTATTGGCAGCTGGCAGATGCTGGAAGAGGGTCAATCATCGCCTTCAGCTGTGTGCCAAGTGGTGACCACTGGGCTCCAGTGGGTGGTTCCGAACCGATGGTCACGGAGATGACTGCAGTTAAAGTCCTTAGTCACCCTGTAAAACTAAAAGATTGTGGGGCAGGGTCCTTGGGGACATGGCAAGTTTGAGGGAGATAACGATGGGGTAAACTATGCACATAAAGAATTTACCATCAAAGAATCCATTAAATCAATATAAAGAGAAGAAAACCTCACTTTGATTTTACTCTGCTTTCCCTTTGAAAAGCGCTGCTCTCGGTGTGGTTAATTGGGTCAATTCCAGGCTTAACAAGAGAGAGCTCCAACGTGCTATCTGTGGCTGGCAGAGCACATGTGCTAAACTGTAGATGCTGCTTTTATTTATTTATTTATTTATTTATTTATTTATTTATATTTGGCAATTTTTGAACCAATTCAGTTTACTTCATTTTTATGACTAGTGTGTGAATATTGATGTTTTTGAGCTAGTACTCTGGTGTGACATTCATGTCTCTTAGTAGATCAGAGAAGCCTGAATCCACCCTGAAAATGTATTTTTCTTTTTTTTAGCAATTATCTGAAGTGGGTGTGTGGACCTTTGGTGCTATTGATGTGCCTTTGAATTTTGAAAGGAATGAAAACTTCCTCCATAACAACTATCTGCTAGGAAACAAGATTGCTCCGAAGAGCAGAGCCTGCATCTGGAAGAATTCATTCCTGACCCAACTGAGTGCGCAGGCGGGCAGGATCAATAGGCAATCTCTGGCTCCATGGGTTGCCAGCCTCCATGGCCCCAAACTCCAGGCTCCAGCTCTGCTTGGCATCCAAGATTCCCCTAGCAACTATACTGTGAGCATCCTTAGCATCAGTGATATCCAAGAAGAAAGTGAGGACCTATGAAACATTTTAGGCACATTTTATTTGCAGTAATGGTCAAAGAATAATGCTCCAAGCCCGATCCACTTCCTGCATAATTTTTAGGACACAGACTAAAGGCTGCTATCTGTACTAAATGTGAAATTTTGAGAATTATCATTATCTCACATCTTTGTTCACAACACTTGTGCATACATGGCGTGTCTGTGAGCGTGATGAACAAGGCACAGAACCTTGTCATCTTTTACTATCACTATTAGTTCAGGTGAGTTATAGGATGCGATAGAAAATTACAATTATTAAGTTCTATTTATTGGGTCCCTGCTCTTTGGTATTCTTATAGCGCATAGTAACTATGATGCCAGGTGCTTACAGCACACAGTAACTAAAATGTCAGGTACTTCCAGTACACAGTAGTTACAAGGAAAGGCATTTGTAGACAGCCATAATCAATAACTACAATGTCACATACTTACAAGAAATAGTAACTTGAAATGTCCACTATTTACAGCACACAATGACTAAAATATCAGGTACTCACACCATAGAGTAACTACAAGGCAGGGACTTAGATCATAGTGATGATAATGCCAGATGCCAACAGCACATGATGACCAGTAATCTCAATGCAAGGCACTTACGCAGTATAGTAACTGCAATGCCAGATACTTAGAGTACACAGTAAACAGCAGCTACAGTGCTAGGTCTTGAACACACCAAGTAAAAGCAATGCCAGGTAATCACATCCCACAGTGACAGATGCCACTACTTCCAGCACATGGGAATACCTGCAACAGGTGGGCACAGCAACTAAAGCTAAAATGGCAGCTATTCAGGGCACACAGTAACTATAATAGCAGGCACTCACAGCACATGGTAAGTACTAGGTCTTGCAGACACAAGACACAGTAACTACATGCCATGTACTCACAGTCCATGGTAACTCCCAGGTCATGACCCAACACACAGTAAGTACACTGCCAGGCATTTCATGCACATGGTAGGACCTTACAGACCACAGTAACTACAGGGTCAGGTACTCTCAGCACAAGGCAACTATAATTTCAGGAAGGCTTCCAGTTCCACAAGAGTTTGACCTTCTGCTCCTCCTCCCCACTTCATTTTCCCACGCACTGTATTCTGCACTTTGCTTATATTTTTTTGTCCATTTTCACCTGGGACTATATGTTCTAATTAATCCTATCAGTAAAAAATCAGGAGTCAGAGGTGAGTTAGCAGCAGTGTAGAGCAGAAAGGGCTATGAAATAGCAAAACTCCAGTGGCCCATGGACAAAGGCACACATCTAGCTGAAGCACTGATCTAATTAATCTTATCAGTAGAATATCCAGAGTCAGGAATCAGGGTAACAACCCAAAAGATCAGAGAATGGGAGCTGCCACCAGTTGTTACCTACTTCTCTCATCCTTCTGTCCAAAAGGCTCTCCCACCCACCTTATCACTTCCTGTCTCCTCTCTGTACAGATCTCCAGACCTCTATGGTTAAGTAGTGGCTAACTCCACCCTCTGACTCCAAGGAAGCTTTATTTGTGAGAGCACAAACAAAATATCACACAACATCTAGCCAGCATCTGGAGATGCCAACTTGCCAATTCCTGACTATTGTTCTAATGATGAATGCAACTCCCATGTGACAATAACGATCTGCTAAGGTCAAGTAGCTTGCATGGTAGCAGGTTAAGACTGGCTAGTCTAGTCCTAAGACCTGAGCTATGTCAGAGGCCACATTTGTCTCTTGTGGGAGGTGTCTTTACTTCTGTACCAACACTCGTTTGCTTCCTGTTTACTAGAGGTAGGTAACAGGGTGAACTTCAAGGAAATTTAACCTTAAAGCTTCGACATTATTGAGCTAAGCTGTTTAGTTTAACTAGCCTCTTGACCTAGAGTCTTTTGAGAGGAGAGCCGGGAAGAACTAGCTAGGTAAGTTGGCCTGTGAGCTTGTCTTAACTGAGTTGGAAATAGTCACCTCGAATGTGGGAGGTGTTGTTTCCTGGGGCTGGCCCTGAGCTGTGTAAGATAATAGAAATCTAGCTGACGTAATCAGCAAGCAAACTAAGAGTCACTCCTTTCTCTCTGCTCCTCACTGCAGACAAGGTGTGCCTACCTACTTGACCTTCTGCCTTGACTTTCCTCAAGAGATGACTGTAGCCTAGAACTGTCAGTCAGACCAACCTCTCTTCACTTAAGTTTCTGTCAATCAGGGTATTTTTGTTTTAATTACAGCAACAGAAATGAAACTAGAGCCGGAAGAAAATTCCTGACCAGTCTGTGTGATGAAATAGTGTCAGGGCCACCTTGAATGGAACAGTCAGGATTCAAGCGTTCTTTTTTTTCTTCTTTTCTTGTTATTTAAATTACCCCTTTCTCATTTATTTTACATACCAACCACTTTCCCCTCCCTCCGCTCCTCTCATCTCCTCTCCTTTTCCATCTACCACTCTTCCCATCCACACCTCCTTCATGTCCATTCAGAAAAGGACAGACCTCCCATGTGCTTGCACAAAGCATGGCACATCAAGTTGAGGTAGGACCAAGCTCCTCCCCTTATATAAAGGCAGGGCCAGGTATTCCAGCATGGGGAACAGGTTATCAAAAGCCAGCTAAGTGCCTGGGAGAGGTCCTTCTCTCACTGTTAGAAGCCTTACTAAGAGGCCAAGGTACCCGATTGTCACACACACACACAGAGGACCTAGGTTGCTCCCATGTAGGGTCCCTGACTGTTGATCCAGAGTCCATGAGCTCCCACAAGCTCAGGTCAGTTGTCTCTGTAGGTCCTCCCCTCTTGACCTCCCTGGCTGGTACAGTCCCTCCTTCTTTCCTCCCCTTCTCTCTTTCAAGAATTCTTTAACTGTCCTTTCTTCTGTGGTCACAGGGCCAAACTTAAGTGCTTTTGTTTCTATGCTCCCAGAACTTTCACTTCCATACCATGAGTTGAAAGACTTTGGATCAGTGTATGGTTGTATCCACAAGTCCTCTGTCAGATGTAGAAAGGTCCCAAATGAGAGTTTTGTCTGTGTTATTTGTCTGTGCTTAATCCTCTGAAAATATTTGTCAAGGAAACGAATCCATAGCATAACCTACATTTTAACCTACAAATCTATAGAAAGCCTGCCCTCTCTTGATCTTGAGATACAGCACAGGGGTTGGGGGTGGGCAACATAAAACAGTGCTGTCTTTATGAGCCATCTATTTGAAGAAGGACAGTGATAAGATTTGGGGAAAGTTGATTTATAAAGTAGAGATGCTGCAGCATTCAGGAACAGACGACCAGGTGTGATTCGTCGTTGGGATCCTTGGATTGCTCAAGCATTTAGTAAATGCTTTCACGCACATGGTTTACTTCCAGCATTAGTGAGGTAGAGAAGTATAATGCCTTGCTTCAGATGAAACTCTATGGGCCAGGCTAACTTACCTTTAAACTTCAGCGAGTCGCTAGTTAAAACTGTTAGTGGGGTGACATGTACAATTAAGATATTTTCTACTGTACTACTTTTCTTCTAGAATATTGGATGTTTGCATTATTAATAATGTTGATGAAGATTATATTATTACTCCGTGGTGTCTATAAAATGGAGGATATATTGTTTCCTTTGTATCTTTTTCTAACTGCCGAACAAAAAAGCTTTGGCTGTCATTTAATAAGCTTCTAAACTACATGTTAAGGTCCACTTCATGTTTTCCTTTTTTAGCTATAATTTGGGGCTTGTGGTGCTTAGCTTTTGTTGTCAGGTTTACTGAATTCAGAGTGACTGTGGAAACATCTCTGTGGAAACCTATGAGGATGTGTCCTGAAAAATTTATCTGAGAGGGAAGAATAACCCTGAATGTGGGTGGCTCTATTTCATTGGCTGGAATCTCGACTGTGTAAAAAGCAGAATAAAGAATATCAACATCATTGGTCTCTGCCTACTGACTGTAGGTGAATGGGACCAGCTGCCCCACTGTCTTGTGCTATAACCGCCTTTCCCTGACAGACTATACCTGCCACCGGGGAGCCAACATGAATCATTACTACCTTACTTGTTTTTCCATTGCTTACGTTGTCCCTACAACAATAGAAGCACTAATACCAGTTGATACTCTGTATCTCACCCAGTCTCTCAGAGTGCTTTAGAGCAATCTTAGGCAGGGCCCGCCTGGACACAAGCGGACAGTTTTGGGAAGTCACTTTAAATTCATTGTCTTCATCTGTGTTTTGCACAACATTGACCTTTGAAAGGTTTGTGGGTAAACTCAGTATAACTCATTCCCTGTGCTCTTTACTGAAGAAGCTGTTCATCTGAGATTTACATGTGACAGAAGGTAAATGCTGCTTTTGCAGACAAGAGCTGGTAATGTGTCATAGCAGATATTAATACAACATGACATGCTATTTAAAACCTTATCAAGTGACCTTTCGATTTAGTTAGTACAGCCAGCCTTCAGGGATGGTAAAGATTAGAGAGGAAGTCATAACCCCATCTGCACATTTAAATCACCTAAATCTGGTTACCATAGTCAGGATGACCAATTTCGTTGATTAGAGTTTTTCTTTTACTTTGTACCCCTCCCCAAGTTTCCAGGCAACTGGAAGTGGTTAGGTGATCGATCTGTGTTTACTTCTTCATGGATGACACTTGGCACAAGACGCAAAGAAAAAAAAATATTGTCATGAGTGTCTCGATTCAATGATATACAAGCTGCCATGAACCAACCTCCCACAGCTGGATTTTAGCTGGTTGCATGGGCTGCCGTCTTTCATTTCATCGATGGGGCAGCTCGGTGATTGCAGTTGGGGGGCTGGAAATATCCTCTAAAGAAATCTACGGCTGTGGGGCTCCTTCTGTGGAGTGAGTGAGGGTGATGGCAGGTTTTGTGTGGTAGCATTGGTATGGAATCCGGACTCAATGATTGTTTTGGGGAGGGTGACATAGATGGCTCTGTAGAACTTAGAGAGTGGCCTCCGCTGACACTCTGGCTGCAGTCAGGCAAAGGAGCGCTGCTCCAATCGCACCCCGCACCCGGCACCCTGTCAGATTCCTGAGAGCCAAGTAAGAGCTCTGTCTTGTGATGAGGAGGGGAGGGCAATTGCTGGGTGATGTTTTACACGTTTGGTTCTTTAGTCTTCTGACTTTGGGGGGATGACCCAGTTCCCAAACAAATACACAGAGGCTTATTGTTCCTTATAAATTAACCAACTTTTTAAAATTACCCAACTACCTTTGCCTCTAGGGCCTTTTCCTTTTCTTTCTTCTTTAAATCTTACTTTCACTCCTACTCCATGGCTGACTGGGTGGCTGAATGGCTAGCCCCTGATGTCCTTCTCTCCTCCTATTTATATTCTCTGCCTGCCAGCCCTGTCTACCCTTTCTCCTGCCTTGCTAATTGGCTGTTCAGCTCTTTATTAGATAAATCATCAGTATTTTAGATCATAATGTTTTAGACAGGCAAATAATCACAGCTTCACGGAGTTAAAGAAGTGCAGCAGAAACAAACGCAACACACCTTAAAATAATGTTCGGCAACAGACAGTGTTCACATCTTCCTCATGTCTGTCCCTTACTGGAGAAGCCTTGTCCCGTCCCATCCAGAGGAATATTCCAAGACACAAAAGAAACTAAGTGAATGAAAATACAGAACATGGTGACCTGCTTGATAGGATTTCGGAAGACTTTGGACATTTTCCTTACAGCATTTCAGTGACATGAAAATTGCTTAGAGCGTATGATGGTAATGTCATCTAAGGCAGCCAATGTAAGGGACGACTTACATTCTTTATAAATATGTGTTTGAAGGGAAGTTTATGAAGAAATAGCAATGACTTGACTGCTCCTATTATCAATATTTATGGGTGAGAAAACCAAACAGCATATTTACATAGCTTGTCAAAACTACACATCTAATTTTCCGCAGAAGCTTGACCTGATTATATGGTTTCCTGCCTCCCAGTGTCACACATGTGAACGTTAGGCAGAACTTATATTGCTTTTGTATTTAAAATATAAATATAGCTTATATGGTGATTAGTTTAACTGTCAACTTAATGCAACCTGGAATCACCGAAAAAAGAGTCTCAGTGAGGTCTAGGTCAGTTTGGCCTGTGGCCTGTCTGTGGCTCGTCATTGCCTTGATTGCTTTCATTGCTATGGGAAGACCCAGCTGAGAGCGGGCAGTGCTATTTTCTAGGTGGGTCCTACACTGTGTATGAGTAGAGAAAGAAAGCTGGGTTCAGGAATGCGCTCTCGAATGTGATATGACTTCACCTTGACTTTCCTTCCATGGTGGACTGTAACGTGGAGCTGGGGGTTATTTTCTCACAGCAACAGAAATGAAAGCAGAGCACCCTGTAAGAAAGACCAAGGGAAATCCTGGCTGGACCCATGGAGCGTTCGGTTTAATTCATTCTGCTTTGATTTGTATTCTGCTTTATTTGTTCTGGTCTTTGTTGATTCTCTCCTTTCCCTTTCCTACCCTTTCCTCCTTCTCCATTCTTTCAGTTTTCAATTAGGAGCAATAGGCTCTAGGGGCTGAAGATGACTTGACTGACAGAGTGCTTGCCTAGCATCCAGAAAGGAGGTCCTGACTTCATTTCCTAGCACCCTAGGAGCCAGGAATGGTGGTGCCCACCTGTAATCCTGGTGGATCAGAATATCAAGTCAGGCTCACTCTGGGCTACTTAGCAAATTCAAGGACAGCCTGGGCTATGAGTGACCCTGTTCGAGAAGGGATGGGAAGAGAATGGGAATATTGGTGGATAGCCAAATCACAGCTTCACTCACACTTCTCTGGAGGCTGCCTACCTGTCTAAGGGGCTTCTTGGTTGACACTTCTGGTAACAGCTAAGGAACTCTCCGATCCTATTTTTGGAGGTGACACTCCACGGGTCTCATAAATCCAAAAAGCTTGAAATGTCTACTGCTCTTCTACAGATTTTATTTGTGAGCAGTCTGTCTAGTTGCTAATGAATGTGAGGAGCCAGTGTTAACTGTTTCTGGAGCATTTCTGCTAATTTGATCTTTTAAATGTTGTAAGCAGAGAGACAATTACTCTGGCCTCCCGGGGTGGCAGGGAGAAGTGTAAGATGGTGGTGTTTATCTCATGTTTTTAATTAACATGTTTGTTTTTAGGGTGCCTTTTCTTCTTTGACATTTCTCCCTCTGGACTCAGCAAGTTTTTGAATCGCTGGTTCTCTTACCAGGAGAACATCCTTTGCGAGAGGCCCCGGAGACAGGAAAGGACTCTGGAGATCTGGAGATGTTAATTAGTACAAGGAAATAAATGGCCTGTTTATTCCTATGTGCATTTTAGTGCTGTCCCTTCCTTTTTTAAATTAAGAAGTAGAAAATGTGTTTGTGCTTAAATGTAGTGTAAAGTTCCCCATATTCCTCTGGGTGCAGGTATGTTTTCTCTACTTGCAGAAAATATGTTCAAAAGCATATTGTCTCCCGAGACAGCATGCCTCCTTTTCACTTTTACTGCTGGCCTCTGTGAAACAAATGATATCTTAATCATATTTCTCATAGTATGTCATAGTAACCATGCTTCCTTATTTGTGTTTCTGTAACGTGAAGTTACAGAGTCATAATTAAAGAAACAGGGGTGTAGGCATTGTCCGTCATTCTAATAAAACCCTACTTATCACAAAGTAAAACATACAGAAGTAGGGCCTTCAGAGCACACGCCCCATCCTTATCTTCAGGCTGCCTCACAATAAAGACAGCTCAAGGAAATGAAATGCTGGCCTACTTTAAAAGCCATTGAAATTAGTTTCAATACTTTTGCTCACACCAACCTTTCCAATTACAGTGTCATGGAATGGTGCTTTCTTACTAGGATTTTACTTAATCTCTTATAGCAGAGTAGCCTAATCAAGGAGCACTGCAGAATAGTGGTGGCAGGAAGTCAGAACCCTGCACCCACACTCCCAATGCTCACACTGTGGTTGTGCCAGTTAGAGTGTGTTTCACTGGCAGAGCTCGTGTCTAGCACTCTTCAAGCCCTGGGGTCAGTGCTCAGCATCACAGAACAAAACTACAGAACAAGCCAGAGTGTGATGCGTCACCGCTGCTTGCTCTGTGACCCTGGGTGAGAAGTCTTACCTACCCAGTCTCTCTCTCTCTCTCTCTCTTCTGAAGTTAGGAGATACTGGTTGGGACAGTCTAGTGAGGTAAGTGTAAGATACTTCAAGCGGTGTTGTCAATGATTAAATAGTTTTTATTAGTTCATAACATTGGTTATTAAAAAGAAAAATGAGCTGAAGTCTAGAAAAGGGAGATGAATGAGTGAGCAGGGATTAAACCGTCAGGTATGAGTGTGTTACAGGTCTAAAATCTTCTAGTCATAACATTCGAGAGTTTTCAGAAATCTTCACAGGTCAAAATGGAACTAGTTTGGTAATTTTTATTCACTTCTGGAGATCTCCAAACCAGGGTAAGGAATAGATGAAATGAATTATATTTGCAAGAGATAGCCATTCATATTATTGTAAGATGCAGGAGTGATGTTGCCTCAATTATAACATTGCTATCTGGACTGTAGACCAAGACCAGTGCAGTCACAGTACTAGTTAGTGAGAAAGAAACAGTGTTTCTGTTATTCAGACAGGAATTTGAGGGTATTACAATAAGAATACCTGCACCAACAAAACATAAATACACATCAAAAACTGACCATGTAGCCAGGGAACTCAAGCGTGCCATCCCATACACTTTATCACTGAAGTCGAGATTTGGAGCTAGGTCCTTTTAAGTCAAGATGGTGAGGAAGCTATGCGTAGCTGCATTACTCGTATATAAAGGCTGAAATCAAAGTATTCGCCCTTGAACTAATTTTTCTGAGTGCTGATTTTTCTTTATTAATGTGTTTTCTATTTTTGAAGTTAAAATGTGATAACAGTAATTACATCACTTCCCCCTTCCCTTTTATCCCTTCATCTTCTCCAATGTGCTACACCTTCCTTTCTCTTTCTCAAATAAATGACTTCTTTTGCTTTGATTGTATTACATATGTAAGAGTACAGGATCGAAACACTGTAAGAGCCAGAAGAACAGGAAATCCACTGTGGGATTACTTCTGCTAGAACAGACAGGCAAGTTACACTTACGAAGTCTCAAGTACATGACTAAATAAGACATGAACAGGGAAGACACCAATATCTATGCTGACATCGATCCCACCCCTAAACTAAGAACTACAGAAGAAAGTCTGATACCCGGAGAAGTAGTATTCCCCAAATAAGAACGCCACGATTGGCTATCCAATACCAAGTAGTTAGCCCTGAAAACATAAGGACAGGTTTATGGACTGAAGGCTGATTAAATGAGAGGAGTCACAGGGAGTGAAATGGAGAGCTGTATTTTAGGGATTTTGCTTTGTTTTGTTTTTACTTTAAGCTAATACTCTTTTAAAGCAAACCTTGGTGATCAGTGGTTTCTGGATGCCATTTTTAGTGTCACTTCGGCACAAACATCATTGCTGAATGGTGACTACAGTGCTCTGTGCGTTGGAACTTCCTGGGGCCTCTCTTGGTTAGAACTATTGTCTAGGTGCCTTAATATGCCCAAAACATTGGCCGTGTATCCTTCACTATTTTCTTCACATCACTTTCTTAAGCCAGAATTGCAGAACTGGATAACAATACCTGTTTGAGAAGGCATTAGCATGGAATATTTTCAGTTTCAAGTTTTGATGAGACAAGTATGGATTAGACATCAACTAGGAACGTAGGACAGTCCATCCCATTATCCAGAAAGCCATGAATCATTCCTCTGCTCTATTTCTTGAATTTTTGAGTTCACTGTTGGTAGCTTTGTCGGATTACCAGAAGGTAATTTGGAGAACAGGGTTAGCAACTTAGCCTTACTTACTTTTATATGTTGGAATTTCTGTAGAATATTTGTATGGCCAATGGTAAAGGAATCTAATTTGTTTAAAGTATTTAAAGTTGCCACTTTATTATTGAATGGCTTGGGTGGTTTTTGGTTTTTCTACTTATTATAATAATAAAAAACTATCCAACTCAATGCTCATAAGTTGACATTTTAACAAGAATATTTCTGAGGGCCTAGTCAGATATATTACTTTCTCAGTGCACTTTTTGGAAGGAGTACAGCAAGAAGCAAAGAAGTAAATACCACCTGCCTTTTGAAGAATTGTTTCCAGAGATTCTAATTATAGCTGTAGAGTAATTAATACTAAATCCATAAACCATTAGTTTTATCATTTGGCTGTAGAACTTAACAAATTCTATATAATAAAATATAACAAAAATAACACCTCATATCACTCTATAGAGGAATAGTTCTACTTCCAGTTTCTATGGAAATGGGATGTGCTTTCAATTTATCCATTTGTTTATGACAAACTTAAGATGCTAAAATGCCCCAGTGGAGGACATTTATTCTGTTTTGATAACCCTGATCATTCCAGTCTAAACATGCAGGTTTTACAGAACTAACCAATAATTAGATAGCCATACTAAAACCAAGTAGTCATGCTGGTTCCTGACAGCACAGCTAAACGCAATTCAAGGTAGGTTAAGAACTGTCTTTATTCTGAAGAGGTAAATTACAAATAGAAATAAGCCTGTATTTTGGTTCTTCCTCTACAACTGGAAAAGAGCTTTACTGTGCCTTGGGAGGGGAGCTTGTCCTAGATCCAACAGTACTTTATCCTTTCTCAAGTTTCTGCTTTTCTATGCATCTGTGTTTGTGATATGTGTGCATGTGTACATGAAGAGATGGAGGCCAAAGGAGGCCCTTGTTTTGTCCATCATCAGCCACCTTATTCCTCTGAGGCAGGGTCTCTGACTGAGGCTAGAGTAGGTTAATGGCCAGAAAGCCCTAGCCCCAACGCCCCAGTGATGGGCTTTAGATATATGCATAATTGCTTCTGTCATTTCACACGGGTTCTGGGGGCTTGAACTCCTTATCCTTGTGCATGGGCTGCAAGTCCTCTTAGTTGCTGAACTGTTTCATTGGCCCCTTCTCAAAATTTTATATTCTTCATCTGAAAAATTCAATTGAATATATTTGTCATTAATTTATTTTTTAAAAAATGCCAGAGAACCATAATTGTCATTGGAGAACCTTCATCCAACAACTGATGGAAACACATATAGAGACCCACAGCCAAACATTAGGCAGACCTCCGAGAGTCCTGCAGAAGAGGTTGTAGGAGCCAGAGGGGTCAAGGACATCACACACAAAGAAAAGACCACACAGAGTCAAGTAGCCTGGGCTCATAGATGCTCACAGAGACTGAACCGACAACCAGGGAACTGCATGGGACTGACTTAGGCATTCTGCATATCTGTTATGGTTGTGTAGCTTGGTCTTCTTGTGAGACTCCTAACATTGGGAGCAGGGCCTGTCTCTGACTCTTCTGTTGACTTTTGGGGACTGTTATCCTCATACTGGGTTGCCATATCCAGCCTTCAACTTGATATACCATGTTTGGTTGCTATCCATAGGAGGCCTGCTCTCTTCTGCAAAAGCAAATAACCAAATAAATAAAATATATATTTAGAAAAACAACCCCAGATAATGAAAAGAGTTAATGTCATGAGAATCAACAAAATAGAAGGGTCTTTCCCTCACAAACCTGTTACAAATATTCTAATGAATGCATTTCCATTTGATTTTCAACTTGTGGTCACGTCCTTGTCGCACACCCAAGACCAGCTCTCATCATACAGCTTTTGACTGTATGTTTGACTTTTGAGGCAGGCTAGGATCATGTCATACACACAGCCAATGGAAGAAGTCTACATGCTTAAGTCACACCACAAAAACATAGATAATATGGAAGATCAAGGCAGAATGTTGTTTGCTCCAAGCCCCCTAGTCCTACACAAATGTTTTCAAGTGAGAATGCATAGATGAACCCCCCAGGACACATAATTTAAAAGAAAAATCATAAACATAATCAAATAATTCAAAGGTTTTAAGGAAGACATGAACAAACACAGCAATGAACTTAAAGAGATAAACTCCTGAATAAAGTTCAAGGAAAATAAGTATGTGGAAAACAAATGAAATGATGACAGCAACTTAGTATTTGAAAACTATGTAAAGAAATGAAAATGTTGGAAAAAATCCCAGGTGAAATAATATGGAATTGAAACATTCAATAAGCCAATAAGAAAACTTAGAGAAAAGCCACACCAGGAGAATACATCAAGTAGAAAATAGAATTTATCAGGACTTGAAGATAATGTAGAGGGATTGTACCATTCAAACAAAGAATATGAAAAAGTTAAAAGTACGTAAAAGAAGCATGGGAATTTTGTGGCACTGTAAAGAACATGTATTAATAGTATAGAAGACAGAGAGGAATCCCTTGTCAGTGGCATAGATCGTCAACCAGACCACAGAAAGAAACTTCCTCCAAAACAAGGAAAGGCACTCATACACAAATCCAAGAAACACACAAAGAAAGTGAAATAGGCAAGTCCAGAAAAGGACATGGAATGTCACGGTAAAAACACTAAATGTATAGAACAAAGAAAGGGCATGAAAAACTGCAAGGGAAAAGCCACAAGTCACAAAAATCGGAAAACCTATTAGAGTTACAGCTAATTTCTCAATGAGAAATTGAAAAGCCAGTAGTCTCTGAAACAATGTACTAAAAGATCACAGTTCTAAAAGATCACAGATGCCAGCCCAGTCTGTGTTACCCAGCAAAACTATCTGCCACAGTTGAAAGAAAAAGAAAAACCTCTCATGATATAAATAGGCTAAAACATTCGTGCTCACCAAACCATCCCTGTAGAGAACATAGGAGACAAGACTTCAGACTGAGAGAGAAACAGACACAGCCAGAAAATCATAGAAAGAAATAAAGAAAGGTATAGTCACTGAAACACAAAATAGGACTAAGGACACAAATAGCAAACAAAAACAAAAAAAAAAAAGCAAGCAAGTAAAAACTACCAAAATGACAGCAACTAACACCTTTCAAGAATAACTTAAAATATTAAGTTATTAAGTTGATAAATTGGACCTTAAATTATCTAGTTGGGCCTCAACTCCCCAACCAAAAGATACATGCTAGTTGAATGTACAAACAACAACAACAACAACAAAAACCCACCAAAAAACAAAAAAAACAGAATTCATTTTCTGTTGCCTACAAGAAACTGATCCTACTTTAAGATAGTCTCAGGTGACAAATCAAGTTATTTCTTAAATTCTTAAGTCGGTCAGATTGGTATTGTTCTGTCCTAAGTGGGGCGATTTCAAGAGTTTATCCTGGAGGCCTCATGATCAGAAGCTACGAACAATCTCACCCGTGAGAACATTTATTTGCTCATTTTCTTTTTCATGTCTATGGGAATCACTAGTAAAATACTAGAAAATGTTCCTTGTCCTTCAAATTAAAGAAAGAAAATTTGAACAGTTACCTGTGCTAAAAAGACTTCTTAATAGCAGATTCAAGGTGCATAAGACCAGGATTGCTCCAAGTTTGTCCTCTGACCCCTTCTCTGTCACATGTGCGTATCTCATGAAGTCTAGAATGTCCCTGGGTCATTTAGTCAGAACCTAAGAGCATTATTAACCAGGTCCTTCGACTGTGTTGCTAACACACATGAGTCTTCCGAGGAGACATGTTTTTGTTTTGGATTTCTCTGTTGGAAGATATTAGAAGATATTATCAATCATGTTGGCTACACCATGCTGCTCTGAGGTGAAGGAGGTTAGCTGTTGCAAGTCACCAAACTTAAGGCTGGATCTTTGAATTTTTGGTAGCTTGTTAACTTTGTATTATATCTATTTATTTTGTGCTGTGTTTGTGACTGGTAGGTTGCAGGCATGTGGCCTCGTGCTCATGCCGTACTGTATGTGTGACTGTCAGAGGACAACTAGCAGGGGTCAGTTTTCTCCCTCCTTCAAGTGGAACCCAGGAATTGCTCATGTACGTGCCATTGGGCACCTTTACCGGCTGAGCCATTTCTGTAGCTCTCAAGCCTTCATGTTTTAAAACAGGTGCTGTTGACTTAGGAAAGAATACTGTGCCAACAAAAAAGGAGAAATTGGAATGTCCTTACAGAGACAGAATTTGGTATGCTATTTTTTTTGATGAATAAATAACATTAAAGAGAAAGACGGAATAATGCCAAGTTCTGATAGAGTCTGACTTCCCTTAAACATACAGAGAAACCGGAATGATCCTGTGCTCCACAGGTTCTGAGGCTGGAAAAGAAGGAACCATTCCCTCAGATAGCAGTGTGAGAAATTTAAACCAGAGAGAGCAAATGGTGTTCTGGTAAGACTGGTAAACACTGGGAGGGATTTGATGGTGTAACTAAAGCAACAGAGGCGGGAACTAGGGTCGCACACATGCGTGTCTCTGAAAGCAAGGTGGGCAGCCTTTAGAAAGCTGCTGGCCGGATTTGCATGAAAAGAGGCAGGCAAGCTCTGGCAATAAAAATAAGTTTCTGGAGTTTTGTCAGCATATAATAAGAGCAACAAAGACTCACTTTTAGGCCAAAAGAGAAATAAGTTCATCTCTAGGACAGTGAAAGAGAAATAAATACTCATATTAAAGATATGAGGGCATCACAGAAAGAATTATCTACATAACAGCACACACGTGATAAGAGACCCAGGGAGAAGAACTCAAATGTGAGGATGACCCAGGCAGTGAGTTATTTTGTGACTCAAGAGATGTTTGGGTTTGGTGACTGGAAACAAAAAGTAAAATGTAAATAGTCCCCGCTTTTACAGTGTTTCGAACATCTCACACCCTGTTAAATAGTGATGACATCATGACTGAGATATTTATGCGCCTTCATATTGATGGGCTCAAAGGTCCTCAGGAATTAACCCTTACATTATGAGTCCCTGTTAATGTTAATTGTTGAGATTTATTGTTGCCGAGTATGAGGTTTAAGGTTCCCAGTGCACAGGGTTATAATTAAACAAACGTTTCCTAAGTAATTAGTCGTGTGGACTACAAAGGGTTAAGGAGACCCAGGATTTGTGTTTAAAAAGAATTTCCAGTGTATCTGAGGAGATTCAAAAGGGTCCCATCGAGTAAAGTCGTGTGTTGTCTTCTGTGTCTTGAACCTGGCAGTGCCATAAGAGCAGGGAGTAGCAGAAGCTGCTGTTCCCTACAAGCAAACATTCCAGGCCTTTCTGGAGTGTTGGTGCTTAGGCAGAACCTTGAAGAAGAGATGAAACTTTAGGCAGAAGCTTGGGGGAGAGGTGGAGGACAGAGGTCTTAGACTTGGAGAGTGGGGCTACTTGTATAGTTTGTTGGATCGGTATGTGAGCTGTGCGTTGTAGTGTTTCCTGAAAATCAACACAAACTTGAAAGAGAACCCCAAGTCTTAGAGGGTGTTCTTGAGAGAAGAGAGACGGTGAGGCCAGCAAGATGGTTCAGCAGCCTGAGGTACCTTGCTCCCAAGCCTGACAACCTGAGTTCAATCCCTGGGACTCACACAGTAGAGGAGAACGCCTGTCCACAGTTTGTCTTCTTATCTCCACGTGTGCAGCATGGCAAGCGTCTCCCCCACACTAGTTGCATGCTGAGGACCCCTGGAAAAGTGGAGAGAAGAAAAGGGCACTGATAAGTGCTTGAATCTAGAGCCTGGGCTGTGGCCGTGTCCATGCAAGCTCTATTTCCTGCATAGGTAGAGTAATGAAGGGAAGCACAGTCATGGGGAGCTACGTCTCTGCTTACCACGTGGTGTTAGACATGGGACCTATCTGCACATATGACAAGGGTAGCACATCATTTGCAGATAATATGTCCCCTGGGTGAATCGTAGGAGAAACTAGAGGTCGCAGTTTTATCTCTGCAGAAGCTGACCTTGGACGTCATGTAAATACACACTCTAGCTTGTGTATGAGGCAATAAATGAGGTCAACCTCAGCGCGCTGGTTCCAGTTTGCTATTCGCGGGTTTCTCCTTCAGGAGTTCCCAGCGATGTTCACACATCTGCATGTGCTGTCACCTCCCGATCGATGTAGTCATCAGAGGGATATTAAATAAATTCCCAGCAAGCTATTCCTGCCTCCGTGTTATTCGCTGAGTTTCCTTACACCCACAAATTACTGTTCAGATGCCTTGAAGCCTCTCTGTATTTCAAAAACATTTGTTCAGTGAATGAATAGGATGACTTTTCTAACTAATTGAGCCCCAGCTTTCACATACAGCATTTCCAGATGCAGTGCAGCCTACAAATGGCTTTGAGTTGTATTTGCCTTGACAACATCTTAGCATAAGACTCTAACTTCAGATTTCCCACCTGGGAGTTATGGTCTAGAATACTTAAGAGATACTGGCCCATCGATTCCCTTTTGTTGAAGGTTCTCTTACTTCTTGGGAGGCTACAGGACTATACTCCTGGGCTATGGCTTCCAAAACTCTTTAAAGAATCTAAAACAGGCTGGTCGCTTTGCGCTGTCTTTTAATGGCACCCAGAGATACACACCGGTATCTTTCATGCCATCTGTTTTCTGGTTTCCAGATCTATTTTTATTTCTTGCTTCTATTCGTTTAAAAGTTCTATTTATAAGGAAGCACATATAGTTGATGATATGAGTTCTTTTTTTTTTGCACCTTGTGTTTTATGAGAGAAATTATTTGATCATTTTGGACGGCATAATGATTTCTGAAATTTGAAAAGCAAAAGCAAAGAGGAGGAAAGTAGTGGTGTATTCATTTGTAATTGCAACTCCTTTCAAGGCCTGTGATGCCCTCCTGTGGTAGGACCCCCCATCCTCCCCTCAGGGTGGCATTTTTTGATTCTCACTATGTGAAAACTCTGCAAGAGGTATACCCTACAGGAGGCAGGTGGTAGTGATCCCTGTGGGGGGAAAAGGGGAAGTCATTTTTCCCCTATTTCTACTCTTTTGGGGCTCAATTCTCTAATTAATCTGATGTTTTGGGAAGAGAGAACATGAATTCAGACTACAGTAATAAATTATATCCTTGCCTCAGATGGAATTAAAATGACTACAGATTTGAAATTTCCCTGCCTCTGAAAACTTAATTTGATATTTTCTGTTACACACCAAGGACTGATTTGCCGAGGCACGGACTGTAAGATTAATTGAGGCAGCCATCTCTTCTGGCGCATCTAATCTTACATCTAATTATCTGATCATCTGAATCGCAAATACAGTAGTTAAAGGGGATCGCCGAAAGGGCAGTCTTGAAATGTAAATACTAAAAGGGAGCTTTATGATTTTCCAGCCACAGCCATGAAGACTTGAAGTAGCCCTTATGTTATTCGTGGCACCAGGGCAGAAGGTCACAATGCAAATGTGACTGCATTGTTCTATAGCTTATAAAATGTGAAGGAGCTTCTGAAGTCAGCGCTGGGCTTATTTTGACAATTAACCCCCATTAGTATTCCAGACCACATAAAGCAAAACTTTTAAAAGGTTCTCTTTTCATGAAAGTACTGTCAAATTGACTTCATCATTTAAATAGGACTGTAGACATAGTAAATGATGAGTTGATATTTATACAAAGCATAGCCTTAATTAAAATATTATGAGCAATTAAACCGAGTGTTCACGGAATTATTGTACATTTATATGTAGCAGAGTAAAAACATTGCATAGGACTGTTAAGCTTTTTGTATGAATCTAATTAACTTTGACAGGCTTTGGGCTTTTTTCCCTCTTATTTTTAGAAGTGTTGCAGATAAATGTACGTGCATCTGGAAAACTTCAAACAGTTTTGATCAGCATTTCAGGTCTGATTTAAAATGTGTGTATGGAGATACTGTCTTAAATAAGGCATTGATAGACAAGTGGCGTATTGCTCCTTATAGTGGGAGCAGATGTGCCTCAGAGATCAGCTGCAGGCTGGAGCCACAGCCAATGGTTTTTGTTTTTGTGACAATTCAATGTCAGGTGGTCACTGTCTGTGATCCTGACTTTATATACTTGGCTCTGTTTAAAGACAGGGTGTGAACAAGGAAGTTCACAGAGCTGATTCCCTAAGGGCAAGTAGGAAGGCTCTATCTCCCCTCTCTCTACACTCTGTAGCTTTTAGACAGCAGTGACATCAGGAGCAAAACCAGCTTTCATACAATCCCAGGGGCTTCCTGTTTCAGAATATTTCAATGTTCCTTTCAAAACTCAGGTTGAAATGGAATGCACATTGGGATATTATTAAAAGGCAGGAATATTTAGGGTGATTCGAGGTCCAGGATGCAGTCTTAATTAGTCAATGAATTCCCTGATCCTGGGAGTGGTTGGTGGCAGAGGGAGAGGTCCCCAATAAAAAGGATGAGCCGTGAGTTTAGTCTCACACTTCTAGATTTTGTTTTTGATTTTTTCTTTCCCTTTTTCCTCTCCTCTCTCTCCCTCTCACTCCTTCCGTCCCTTCATCCCTCCATCCCTCCCTCCCTCCTTCCCTTGTGTGTGTGTGTGTGTGTGTGTGTGTGTGTGTGTGTGTGTGCACTTGTTCATTCCTCTATTTAGCTTGGAAGTACTTGCCACATACCAGCACCATGCTCTTGGAATTTCCACACCCTAGAACAACTGAATGTGAGCCAAATGATCTTCAGTTGTTTATATGTGACATTCTTTTACAGCGGCAGGAAACAGACTAGCACACACACACACACACACACACACACACACACACACACACACACACAGAGAATGAATTCCTGAGAAAAGTGAATGCTGACAATGAAGGTGCTGGAATTTCCATTCTACTACTGATCCCTCAAATCCCACCAAGGATCAGCCATGAGAGAAAGCTGGGAACTTCCCCTTCTAATGTCACAAAGACACACATATAACAGCAGTGACAAGAAACACAATAAATAAAATTTATTTAGCGTTGTTTGATTAGTTGAGCTGCACACATTACTTAATCATTTTCTCCATTCTTTGAAGTAGACACTATGTTGGAGGCTGGAGAGGTGGCTCAGTGGTTAAGGGCACTCACTGCTCTTGAAGAAGACTTGAGTTCAATTTCTAGCATCCATACTGGTTAGCTCATAATAGTCTTTACTCCAGCTCCAGGGATCTGATACCCCTGTAGTGGCATTTCCCTTTTATTTTAATAACTAAAGCTTGCTTGAAGATTAGAGAGTAAAACAGCCACACTGGTCAGCCTTACATCAGGCAGTGGTAAGACACACCTTAAATCTCAGAGGCCATATTCGTTGCCATAGAAACCAGTGGTACATGCCTTTAATCCCAGTGGTGCACACCTTTAATCCCAGTCCTAGAGAGAATTATAAAATGGGAGGAAACAGCTCTCAGACACAGTCTTATTCTGAGATTCCTGGAGGACAGGATCGCCATTTCTGACTGAGGTCAAGGTAAGAGCCAGTGGCTGGCTGTCTTGTTTTTTGGATCTTCAGGCTGAACACAGTTTCTCTCTGTGAGTTTTTATTAATCATGCATCATACTTCTTTTTCGCCTTGATGGGCACCCGCGTTCAGGTGTAGGGCACCCGCGTTCAGGTGTACATGCCAACACAAGACATATGCACATAATTAAAATGCAAAATAAATAATTTTTAAAGATACAAATAGGACCTACTGATAAAGAGACTGAAGTATAGAATACGTGTGGCAATTCTCAGACACAGAACTAAAAAGAATTATTAAAATGTAAGATGGACAATCAATTGACATTGATGATCGAATTAGATAAAATTAAGTGAGAAAAGACATCGTGCTTATATATATATACATGCACACACGGGTGTGGTGGAGGCAGAGTTTGCTCCTTGCCTGGGGTTTGGCTTCCTATGAATTCAGTTATCCACAACCACACCAAAGAACATACAAACGAAACAAAAAATTCAGAACTAAGAATTTGGTACGTTTTTAAACTGCTCCATTCAGAGGACAGCAAAGGAATTGTACACTATCCTATTCCGCCCCACCTTGGGAGCAAACCCCACCTTTGTCTGGCGCATCAACAGAATATGTTCTGCCTCCCTGTGTGCCTGCTCCAGGGTTGCAGTGTTGCCGATGGCTAAGCGGCCCATATGCAGTAGGTTGGAACTGCATTATTTGCTTAACCATTTCCGTTTCTTCATCTCAGTTGGTAGGTACTGCGCCATCTCACCACTGCAAGAAGGAAAATGTTGAGTTCAGTGCAAAATGATATGCTGAGAGAGACCACATTTGTCTTTATACATTGCTAGAATTATCTTATCTTAACACTCATTATTGGTTAGCCTCTCACTGTACAGAGCATAGAAAATTAAACCCTATAATAGGTGTATGTACATAAAGGACAAAGATAATACATGTAGAATTTGACTTTACTTGTTACTTAAGACATCTCACAGTGGGTCACGAAACAAAGCCCACTTGGATAAATGTCATGCACATATATGTAGATGCGCAGAACTATCTTTGCTTCTAGTAAATGGTTGACAGTGGTTATTTTAAGGTCAATGAGCAAGGAGAATGGCAATGTATAAAAGCATGCACAGAACTCAGTAGTTTTAAATAATCATCTAAATTTCCCATTCAGATGTTGTTTGTCCCATTACAGCTCTATAGACCAGGCTAGGATTTTGCTGCTCAGCCAAGCATCTGAAAAAGAAAACATTGAAAAATCAAGCTCGGCAACTCTGACATCAGCTAGCGCTGTCTTGCTCTTGAATTTGTGCTTTCTACGATGGCTTTTACTTTTATTACTGGTGGAGAACCTCATGAGAAAGTAGGCTGAATATCTTGACCACCCCTACTTTAGTGGATTTTGTCCTTTTGGTTGTTTCAGATGGAATTACTGGGTAGCCAAGTAGCCTTTCTGGTGCAGGTCTTTGGCAGGTTCGTGTCCTTCTGCCTTTGACGTGCCTGGCTGCAGCAGCAAGCAGGTGAGAGAAGCCACATGTGGTACCCCACTCCAGTGCAGGCCCTGGGTATCAGGAGCATTAGCTCTGGAGGAGGCCTAGAAATCCAAGCTTGCTTAGCCTTGGCAGCAGCTGCCACTGCAGTTGTGCATTAGAATTCTGCACATCTTGACAGCAGGACTGGGGTGCCAAGGACCGTTGTCTTGAGGGTCCTGGCAGCTCTCTGTTACCCTCCCCCTGACCCAGCCCTGCTGTTCCTCTGCGCCTCATTGCTCTCCTGTCCTTCCACCTTTCCTCTCCAGCCTGTTTACTTCTGCGGTCCCTTTGTTTCCACTCTGGCTGCTCTCCTGAACTTTGAGCTGTCTCCTTTTAGCTTCCAGGGAGCCGACTGCCTTGTTGCATTTGTGGTTTGCTCCGCTTGCTCAGCTGTCACTCTTGCTGCCTCTCTGTTGCTCCATCCACCCTCTTAAAAGCAAGCAAGAGAAGATCATATGAAGGAAGCTTTTTAAAA
Organism: Myodes glareolus; assembly: GCF_982192425.1. Taxonomy (NCBI): domain Eukaryota; kingdom Metazoa; phylum Chordata; class Mammalia; order Rodentia; family Cricetidae; genus Myodes; species Myodes glareolus. Next base: position 51,558,775 of record NC_142045.1, read on the forward strand.
TTAAAATTCTTACGTGTATTTATTTTACCTGTGTATGTGTGTGGGTTCACATGTGCCTGGTAAGTATTGGATCCCCGGTTATTGGGTTCCTTCACTGAAGTAATAAGCCAAATCAAACCAAACTAATAGATACAGATTTAGTCAACAGAGCAGGGCGAAGCAAGCTGTGGGGTGACAGATCTATGGGCCAGGTCCTAAATAGCCCGCAGTTCAGGTCCAAGGAAGGAGCTGCCAATGGTGGGCTTTCTCAGGGGCAGGGTCTGGAATGGGAGGTGTGGGGCTGGGAGGAGCTTCCCAACATCACTAAGACACAATTTGGAGTTCAGAGTACCGATTGGGGAGTGAGTTCTCTCTTTCTACCAGTGTGAGTTATGGGAATCAAACTCAGGTTATCAAGTTTATCTTAATTGCCCCAAAGCACCCTACCCCCTTTTTTTGAGCCTAGTGTTTTGAAAGGAGAGAAGGCAGCAGGGAAGCATGCCGGCCAGCAGATCTACTTTGTATACCTGAATGGTCTGCCCGTGTAGTCAGAAAATGGCTTTGTCAGGACCTCCTATGCAAATCAAGGCTTGTGTCTGCACCAAGCTTTGAACTGTCTCTTTAGCACCAGTCACAGTAGTTCCGCTGCTAGGGGCTGGAGACTTGCTCCTCCTCCTCTGGCCTCAGTGGAAATAGTGGCAAGGTTAACTAGAGCTCCTCAAGGCTTGCAGCAAAAGAGACTGGTAAAAATCGGAATAGCCCTGACTGAGCCTTCACTTTCAGGATCCTGAGCAATGAGCTGTGTCATCCTGTATTACTCAGAGTGGCTGGTACCAGCCAAAGGGGGTCTGACTGGCTGTTCTTTTGTTCAGGGCAAAAGGGGCAGCAAGGGAGAGTCCAGATGCTGTTAATTAAGGATTCAAATGACCTAGTCCCCAACATCTTGATTTTCATAATAAAAGGAACATTAAGAGTGGCTATTATAGAAATTTGTAAAACTTACCAGAAACACTAATAATAATTTTTAATACATTCCCAACAGAGCTAGCACCTGCCTAGTGCCCTAGGGAGGCTGAGTTCCCTCATCTGCCTCAGTCTTGCGCCTTCCAAAATCTTAGTTATATATAGTCGAGGAATTATATATATAATTCCTATATATATATAGCTCCATTTTCAATAAATGGTAATATTTATTACCTATTGAGTACCTATGATGTACCAGTTGCACTGTGGGGACCATGAGAAGTTCCAGAGAGAATCAAACACTTTTTTTTGATTTTTAAGCGAGAACAGAATTATAGACAGAAAGGCTTGTTCTGAGGACACACAGAGTCCTCATGCTGCAGTAGGAGAAGAGGCAATGTGTGTGTACCTTTAAAGGAAGGGAGAATTATTTACATAGTGATTTATAGATCCCAGGACTGCTGGATATGACAGAAGATGCTAAGGTGCGATCTCTATCCAAGAAGAACATGTACTGGAGGAGAGAGGGTACAGAAACACAGGAAAATAGCAGAGAACAGGAAATCTGGGAACAGTATATAATTGGGTGCTGTGATAAAGACTAGGTGTGAGTGAAGCAGAATTCAGAAAAGGAGGTGATCACTATGGGCAGCAAATACAGAACACTTTGTAAGGAAAAAAATCACACTTCTAGGTTTTTTTCTCTGTTTTTAGCAGTTACGAGATAAAGAAGAAGCACCAGAAACTGTTCAGTGGTTGACCTTTGAGCAGCATCTCTTTTCATTCTTTGACCTTCATTAAACAAAATAAAGAACAGAATAGTAAATTCATCCACAGATGATGCACCAATAAGCTCATATGTACATGCGATTAATATGCATGCATGCACGAACACACAATTTGACATGATTAATTTCTCCCTTTCTGTTTCTCTATTCCCTCTCTCCCTCTAGTCCTTCCTTTTTTCCCCATTTAAATATAGTTTTAAGATACTGGGAAAAAAATCAGGAAATGTCCCTGCAAGAGGAATTAAAGGTGTTTTCTGGACCCCCCCCCTCAGAGGGCATCAACACATATTCACATATGGAAAGCAGTGCTGAGCACAGTATTGATACCCACCATGTACTCATGACAGCAAAGGCACTATGAACTTAGCCTGACTCTTTTCCAAAGCTTTATCGATTCTATCCATGAGGATGAAAGAAAACCCACACAGGATGGCACTGTGACAAACAAACAAACAAACAAATAAAAACAATAGAATGAGGGTTTTGTATTTAGAAGTTTGATTTCCCAGCAGCGAATTCCTGTCAACACTTCAGTCCTACAATGGTTGGGTCGGTGTATAACATCTCTCACCTTCTATAGAAAAGAACAGAGTGGATGGGCACCCTCACCGCAGGGCAGCCTCACCACAAGGCAAGTCATGTTTGTTGTTGAGTGTCTGAAATGGCTATTCACATTTTCAGTTTCTTTAGTTACATTTTATTTGTAAATTTTTTGCATGCAGTGTATGTGTGGCACGGGGAACATGCATGCTGTGACACACATGTTGAAGTTCCAGGACAACTTGTGGAGTCAGGTCTTTCATCCCATCATGTCTGTCCCAGAGGTCAGACTCAGGTTGGCAGGGTTCACAACTGTGGGGTGACACTCAGGAAGGCAGGAAAAAGCGAGAGGGAGAGAGGGGGGAGAGAGAGAGAGAGAGAGAGAGAGAGAGAGAGAGAGAGAGAGAGAGAACAAGAGCACAAAGAACAAGATATATAAAATGGAACAGAGAGAAAGGCACCAAGGAGCTGTGCGTGAACCCAAGAGAAAAAACTAGTTTCCATAAATTTAAATTTTTATTTCACTCTAAAAAGTCCAAAAGACAGATCCACTTTGTCTAAACTGGCAGACACCATCAAACAATCTGCAAGCATGAAGCATGCACTTGTTGTAGCTGACACAGCTCCTGAGACAATGCTGAGTCATGGCTCAAAGTCAAGAGCAGATCCCAAACAGTGGCAAGGACCTGAGACTCTGGACAGCTTGACAATACTCCATTCCTGTTCCTGTCATTTGCTAAAGTTGAAAATCATTGCCCAGCAGGGTCTATCCCTGCCCAGAGTACCAGAGGCTGTTTCTATAACCCCTTAGCCTGTCCTTAAGACCATATCTTGTTCCTTTTCTTTGTTCCCTATAGTCTCTCTGTCATTTCCACATTTTGATGACAAGGTTAAGATGGCACAGTCAACTATGACCACTGTGGAAGACGTATATATGCCAGTCTTCAGTAGACCTGCAGGGTACACTTTTCAAACTGCAGCCCACATTAGAGTCACCTGGAGAGCGGTAAAGTCCTAGGTCCCTAGACTCTAGAATTTCTGATCCCGTGCGCCATAGGTGGGATGCTAGATCTGCATGTCCACCAAGCTTTGAGAGCCCTCCCTATTCCAGAAATTCCATGTCTCTTTTTAAAGAGACCATCTTAAGCATAGATTTGAAGAAAACCCCACAAAACTGTCAGAGAGTCGATCATTATGTGGGACCCCATATTTCTAAGGGAGATTGCAAACTGCTCATTTTTTAAAGTCTTTTCAAGGATGGGCATGACAGATTACTAATAACTTCCCCAAATACTTTTTCAGTATTAACATTTATTACAAAATATCTGTCTAAAATATGTCTCATCTTATATTCTCAACCTGTGGGTCATGACCTTGTGGGGGACAAATGATCCTTTCACAGAGGTCTTCTAAGACTATGCAAAAAACACAGATATTTACATTATGATTCATAACTAGTAAAATTACAGTTATGAAGCAGCAATGAAAGTAATTGTATGATTAGGGGTCACCACAACTTAAGGAATTGTATTAAAGAGTCACGGCACTAGGAAGGTTAAGAGCCACTGCCCTAGACTCCTCAACATTAGAAAAATGACCTCACGTAGTAATTAAGGGCAGTTACAAGCCTTCTCTATTTTCCACCCCATGTCTCTTTATATAAGTATTACATTGTTATGGTATATTACTGGCATTCATTTAATTTTGATAAACAAAATGATGTTGAAGAGTAAGGGCATTTATCTTTGAAGAAAGATGAGCCTGCTTAATCTGTACAAGAAAGATTTAATAGAAGGCATCCAGCTCCCTGGAAGGAAGTGTCTCTGACCCAATTGTACAGTAGAAGTCGTATTAATTTGTTTGACTCTTTCAAGTAAATCTCACGTGAGTGAGTTCTGTAGATTCACTGTGTACAGATTGTACACAATCAATGTGTGGTACAATACCTTTGGGTCTGAGGAACTGTCCGACTTTTCCCCAGATTTCAGGATAAATGACGCCTGAGGCTTAAACCTTTTTGTTTGAAAGACATTTTAAATTGACATATGAAATTTGTATGTTTATTATATACAAAGTGGTATATGGAAATATTTTTCAATTACTAAGTAAAAATAAGATAGGAATTATCATTTTCAAATTTTTTGTTGGGAGAGAACTTACAATGTATTATGTCAGTAATCCCGAAGTATTGTGTAGATTCTTCATTGGTTCCACTGATCTGTGTAAATTTTCATCGTTTCCACTGTACGATTTGCTTCCCTTCCAGCAGTGCAGAGAAGTCCTGGTAGCTCCACTGGCCACATCTTCTCCAGCACTTCACTCTTATCTTTCATTTGTTTGATGATAGCCACTCTAATGGATGTGCAATGACATATATATGCTGTAAGATAAGCTTTGCTAGTTTTGGACTATTTTATTCCTTAGTTTAGCTATTGACCCCTTATCAAATATGTATTTTGAGAATCTTCCCTTATCTCAGGTCTTCGCTCCATCCCTGCTTGCCTTCCTGCTTATGCAGAAGGTTTTCTCTTGGTGTGCTATTGGTCCATATTTGCTTCTGTTCTCTGTGCTTCTGTTTTCACATCCCTCACTCATTGTCCAGGTCAGTTGGCTTCTTAGCTTTGTTTCAAATGCTTCTCTACTGTTCACTACTATATTTATTTATTGTGTGTAGCCATGTGCATGCATGTGTGTGTAACAATTTACATATGTAAAGCATAGGACTGTTGTTGGTTTTCTTCTCATACCCTGTGGGTTCCAGGTTTAAACTTAGATCATCAGGTTTAAACCCGGAGTCATCTCAGAGACCCAGGTCAGTAGTTTAAAGTTATATTGAAGTCAGTCTGGGGTTGATGTCTATATATGCTGTGAGATAAGATTTGAAAGGTGGTTTTCTGCACGTGGATGCCCAGTTGTTTTAACATCATCTATTGGAGAGATTACTTTTTCCTTGTTGTGTGTTCTTAGTATCCCTGCAGAAAATGAGCTGACTTGTAGCACTTAAATTTGTATCTGGTCTCTTTGTTCTTTGGTTTTGTGTGTTTTTTATGAGTGCAGACTTCTTTTGGTCACTATAGTTCTGTAACACATCTTGAAGTTAGGCGTTGTGATTTTTTAGCTCTGTTGATTTTGCTCAACATTGCCGGAACTACTTTTAATATTTGTTAACTTTTTTGGCTCTCTTTGGGTTGCCTGTGGATGTTAGAATTTTATCCATTTTCTGAAAAATGTCCCTGTAGTTTTTATAGGGATTGCATTCAGTTGCAGAGAGCTAGGAGTAGTTAGCACAGTTGACCAATATTGATTCTTCCACATCAAAAAAGGTGGGCTGTCTAAGCATTCACATATGTCTTCTTTCCTTTGTTCCTTTAATAATTTGTAGTAAACAGATATCTCCTTTGATTGGAGTAAATCTGAAGGCTAATGGGGGTTTACATAATCTGGAGCATCTTCATAAGGAGGAACATTACATTACATTACCAATTCTGTACAAGTTGTATACTAATGTAAAAATACCATTTAACCTCTTCTAGAACTGAGTGTTCTTTTATTAACTTCAAGGACAGTTTGTAGTCGACTATACTACCAGCCCCTTACAGAATTGCTGATACACCATACAAGATCAGAGAAATTTTGGAGAGAGAATTCATGAATTCTTCATCATAGTATCTTCAAAGCATTTGATTTTTATTAAGTTTGAGCTAGCTGATGCCACTATTTATGACATGGTGTTGAACATGCATTAGCTGTAAGGGTTATGATTTAGAAAAAGAAAACAGATAATATAAATCATTTTCATAAAGAACTTCTCAACATAGGAGATGGGGAGGAGTCAGGGGACACAGTCCAGGGAGGAGTGAGCCGACAGCCCCAACAGATGCAATGCAGCAATGGTTAGTTGGACTTCTGTAAATGGCATGGCTCTGTCTTCTGTTTGAGCAAACAGGGCTGGGCAACAATGTGTACTGTAGAAATTTCACTAGTGAAGTCCTTAATCATACAGATATCTACAGGGATTTAAGGGACTGAATTGTGGTGGATTAACTAGAAGGAGCTTGGCACAGGCTGAGTGGGCAGGATAAGATACACAGGCTCTTTGTTTGAGGTGGCCACATAAGTAAGGCAAATAGACTCTCATAGCTTTCGTTTAATTATGTCAGTGCAATGACTTAGATCTTCACAGAAATCCCAAAGAATGCATAATAAAATTAGATGATTACAGAGGTAGTCAAATCACTTTGAAAATATTCACATATACTGATTTTTTTCTATAAATTAATTGATTTTGAATTGTAAGGTGATCACTGAAAAGGAAGGAGTGCATTGTAAGCCCATTACATCCTGGGTCAATGGGGACCCACCCCTTCCTTTTAAGTCGTCTATGCATCATTGCTAATAGATTGCCCAGGGAACACCAAATCTCATTTATAATGGTTATTTGAATATTCTATGTACAAGCTAATCTTCTGAAGACTTAGAGAAATCATTGTAGATTAAAATAAGAAATAAAGATTTGCATTTATAAGAAATTAATGATGGTTCTGAAATTGAAGAACTATTTAGTGCTGGGAGAAATAAATACAAATTGTAGCATCAATCTGATGGAGTTTTGTCTAGATTGCTTCTGGTGATAAAACATCTATAATAATATAGATCAATGGCTGGTGTTTGCTATAAATTTGCAATGTTTAGCATAATTTTTGTTTGTACTTCATACTAAAGTGACACCAAGAAATACGAGATTAATAGTTAGTTATTAAGTGAAAATGACTTTCATGGCTGTAGTCATTTTTAGAAACAGTTATGTGTAATTCATTTAGGGAGTAAAGGAAATTAATTTGCAGCTGCAGAGAGATCCAGCTCATGACAACAAAGAAGGAAGTGCACACAGTAATAGACTTCAGAAGCATGAAGATCCTTTCTATGCCCTCATTGGGTTACTCGGCTATTCCAGGTGCTCTGGAGATCACTACACTCTTATCTATTGACTCCAAAGCACTCTCCTATCAGCTGAGGAAGCAGAAAAGGCAGTGCCTGCCCCCCAATTATGTCACAATATTAAAGAGTGCCGGCTCGTGCATACCTAAGGGGACCGAGGGTCAGATGCAGCAGCAACACTGTGGTGCCTTTTTATTAATTTTAATTAGTGTTTTCATGAGGAAGTGTCATTTTAAGTTCTTCTTTTAAAGAAAATGACACGTTATCCGCTTTCATCTGTTTCACTGCTTGGCAAATTAGTACTGATGTAAAAATTAAATTTTGTAGATTGTACGTTCTTTGAGAAACTTGTCCTCGGGTTATTAATGCAATAAAAATCTACACCTAATATATAGCTAAGCACGGATTATCTGTCAAGCACTGTTCTAAACCTTTTCTCTGCACTAACTGATATGTATATCTCGATCACTGGATCCCCCTAAAGATGAAACAATATAGTCCTTTATTTGGTTACAGCCTATTCAACACCCTCTTTATATCACCACAGAACTAAGTTGAAAATATTAATATTTTAGAGCAGAGCAAAAATACACTTAAGAATTTAGAAATTTATGAAACTGTTGTTTTTAAGACCGTACGTGGAAGTTCTACTTTATGATACATCTGTCAAAGATAAAGAAGATATTTGGAGAAAGAAGAAGAAGAAGAAGAAGAAGAAGAAGAAGAAGAAGAAGAAGAAGAAGGGGAAGGGGAAGGGGAAGGGGAAGGGGAAGGGGAAGGGGAAGGGGAAGGGGAAGGGGAAGGGGAAGGGGAAGGGGAAAGGGAAGGGGAAGAGGAGAGGAAGGGGAAGGGGAGGAGGAGGGGAAGGGGAAGGGGAGGAGGAGGGGAAGGGGAAGGGGAGGAGGAGGGGAAGGGGAAAGGAAGGAGGAGTGGAAGGGGAAGGGGAAGAGGAGAAGGAGGAGGAGGAGGAAGAAGAAGAAGAATCCAGAACAAAAGTTGGATTTCTTGGTACACCAGAACATGTATGGAGGGCCCAGCAGTGGTGTGCTGGGGCTCCCTGAGGACTCACTAATGTGTGCATGCAGAGCTAGGCAGAGGCAGTGCTGAGTTAACCAGTGAGTAATGAAGGAGAATAATGTCTCAAGCATGCTACAAACCGTGATTTTTGTCCCTTTCTTTTTCTAAGAACCTTTTAAGATGGTGTAGTCTGAAAGACTGATACTTGGTCTATTACAGTAATAGTCTTGAGACTACTCTGGATATAGAACTCAGAGGAAACTGCAACAGAGGTGCTCTGAAATGTTGAATTACCTGGGCCATCTGCTCCTAGTGGAGACTTTTCAGGGGATCTTCCTTGATCAAACCTGATTTTTCTTATCCCAGAATGAATCTACAGTTTCTCATTTCTTGTGGAAACAAAAACATAACCTCTTCCCTAAAGTAACATATCTTTTGACTTAAATTTTGAAAACAAGGCATTTTCAAAATATGCAGGTTTGATTAATCCAGCAGCATTTACAATCAAATGTCATTTAGCAGCTGTTGCTGCTGCCTCAAAAATCAAAAAATTCAAAGACAACACAATTACACACAAGTTTCCAGATTCTCTGTGTATTTTCTATCTTGACATGGCTTTATTTTAAACTCTACTTCTTTTATTTTTAATTTTTGGATTTTGGAGACAGAGTTTCTCTGTGTATCTTTGACTGTCCTGGAACTTGTTCTGTAGACTAGGGTGCCCTTGAATGCATAGATATCCATCTGCCTCTGCCTCCCAAGTTCTGGGATTAAAGGTGTGTGCCATCACACCCAATCAATTTTCTAATTTCTTTCTTTTTTTTAAGGACTTTATCCTTTTTCTTTTCTCTCCCAAGCCTATGAATATTTTGAAGACATTCTAAAACATTTAGAGGTTTTTTTTTTTCTGAATCTGTCTTTACTGTATATACTTGTTCTGACCACATCAGTCTTTAATTTATGAAGTGATATTACTGGGATTAAAGCTGTGGCTTTGGCAGCTGAATCTGCCCCACTCCTTGACTTCCTGAGAGTCTAGCTTCATGATGGAGGTACTGATGGGAGCCTTGTTTTATTTATCATAACTCAGTGGAGTTGCAAGGTCCATGCCACCATCAAGAAGCATACCAGTGGCTGCTCATAAACACCATTTAAGTGTTTGGTGGCAGGGCCTCTTAAAAGAGCTATGAGGTTTTTGTTGCTAACACTGACTCGGGAGGCATCTTTTAAAGGAGTCACGCCTCTGCTCACCTCTAGCAAACAGAGCCTACCAGATCCTCTTCCCAGAATTCTCCTAGTTTTGTTACCTTGCCTATACTTGCTACCTGGATACTGGCCAATCAGTGTTTTATTAAACCAATAAGAGAGACAAATATTTAAAGGGTAAAAGAGCATTATCCCACAGGAAAGGATGCTTGGGATTCTGCTAGGGATGAAGGAGGTACCTTCATCCCTAGCAGAATCCCAAGCAGAATCCCAAATGGTGATCATTTGTTTTAATTCGAAGTTGGTGACTTATATTTTAGATGGTAACAGGTAAACTTGGACAAGCAAATGACATAGTTAGAAATTAATATTGCCAGACTCTTGTACATGTTGGAGGAAAACCCTTTCTTTTACCAATTTAAGTCTAACTGGACAGCTGATGTAATTTCTAAAACCTGGATCTGTCTCATTTATGCTTTGGCTTGAAATATTAAGAGGGAGTTGACCCCAACTAAGCTCTGAGAGGAATTAGTGTGGCTCCCCAACTATCTTTAAGGGCAGTTTCTCTATACTGTTGGGTGTTTTGATGCTGTACCCCTTATTGGCTGGTCTTCCTTCTGTGTATCTGTTCATCACTTCCTGGTCAGTGCTTTGTGATAAAAGACTTATACTCAAAATTGTGTTTGTGGAATGCTTCTGAAACAATATGCTATGTGTATGGATACACAATAAGTAATTTTTGAATGAGTGGATTGTTGGACAGATAGATGAAGAGATTATACACTGGAATTCAATGTGGAATCGTGTGTAATATATTACACTGTTGATAGCAAAATAAAAGACCTTTGTGCTCATTCTTTTTGGGCTGCTTGGCTCACAAAAATCACATAAGACTGAATAAAGTTGTATTTGTGTTCATGTATACATATTAATATATTTGTGACTCTATATATGTATGCCAATGTATATGAATAGAGACACAAATATATTAAACTAATATATATATATACATATAATATACAGACATGCTTTTATTTTCTATAATAGAAGATTTTTAAAAACTAAGATTTTCTTTAGTCTTGCTGTCCAATTCTTGATGATTTTATGAATGCATATTTTAGGTTCAATTTTTATATTTACTTTGCTATTTTTGTATTTATTTTAAATATTAAAATGTCCTATGCAAACTCATAAATGAAATTCCGTATGATCCTTACAGCATTTAGGTGAAACTGGCAATAACAAATCTAAACAATCACCTTTTAGAAACGTACATGTGTTTGAGAAACCGGCTGTAAGCGAAATCAGGTGGCAAGACTTAAAGCCACTAAAGCAGTGAGAAAACTGGAAGCTGTGGCCAGCTAGGGTAGTGTCATTGAGTTATGTGTGGGGCATACACTTAGACATTAGTTCTGTGTTCCTAGGAAAGTTCACAGAAACTTTTAGGACCTGCCTGCAGCAACTTAAACAGAGGTCACTCCGTACTTTTGGCTGGCTCTGAGTAGAGTTAACTAAGCCTGTCTTAAAATGCTCTGAGATTTCGAGTAGGGAAAACTAAGTCAGAATGTCAGCTTCTCAAAGAAAGAAACACCAGGGTTGGATAATCTTTTGCATCCTTAACTTGTGCTGGTGTGTCACTTGTAAATGCTATTGCAGGAATTAAAAGCCTGAGTGACTTGCCTAACCTGTAGCCGTTATTAGACTTACTCTACATGAAGACTGCACTGAACTAGTAAATACATCATCACCTAGAAACTGAGACTGCTCATTTGTTTCCTGGCCACACAAACTTAAATAATCACACAGAAACTATATTAATTATACCAATGTTTGACTAATAGCTCAGGCATATTTTTAGCTAGCTCTTACAGCTTAAATTTACCCATTTCTCTTAATCTATGTTTCACCATGAGGCTATGCCCTACTAGTAAGTTTCTTGTATCTGTCTTCTTTGGCAGCTACATTGCATCTGCCTGACTCCACCATCCTTCTGCCTCCATTCAGTTTAGTTTTCCTACCTAGGTCTATTCTGCCCTGCCATAGGCCAAAGCAGCTTCCTTTTCAACCAATGGTAATAAAACATATTCACAACATACAGAGGGAAATCCCACATCAGTCACCAAAAGCATTCTTAAAAATCACAAAAGATTCTAAATATTATTGGTACTCTATGTGGGTTATCAGTGTATATGTAAATAGAAAGTGTACCTATGAATCTGAATTAACCTTCCTTAAGGCAATTGTCCTGTAATGGGGTGGTGTAACATTTGTTCTTCATTAACAGTTTGACACACCTGGGAAAATGGAACCTTGAGTTGGGGAATCGCCTCCATCACATTGATTGTTAATTGGTGGAGGAGGGTGGAGCTCATTGGAGGAGGCTGGTGATTCTGTGCAGAGGCGCAGACTGAATGGAAGCAGGAAGTGGGCCAGGTTCCAGCCTTGGGTTCTTGCTCTGGCTTCCCTCAGTGATGGACTGTAATCTTTAAGCCAAATAAACCCTTTCCTTCTCAAGTTGCTTTAGGCCAGTATTTTTACCACAGAATCAGGAAACAAACTCAGATAGGGAGATTAAAACTTATTTGTGTTTAAACATGCATCATATTACATATGAAATCAAATTAAACATACAGATGGAAAATTGATTTCCAGGAAAGACTAAAGTTCTTTAATGAATTGGCTTGCTTTTTCTTCATGGGTTTTGAGAATCCCGACCTTCTCTTTCTTTCTAAATTTTGGTTCTACAAGAGTTCAGAACTTAATGTGCAACTCAATTATCTTAATCAATGGGAATATAACAACTTGAATATTTCTAAAAGTTTTTTGATCTTCAAGATCTATTCCAGTTTTCTTTCTTCCTGGCCCCAGATATTGTAGACTATCTGTACCTTAATTGACACATGGTAATTGTACACTTTCATGGAGCCTGAACTCCTCCAAACATTGCCTGTGCTTTCGCCTGTTACTTTCTGTATGTATTTTTCAATGCCATTCCAAATGTGTTGTGGAAAAGGGATGAATTCGCACCCATGCTTTTTACAGAAACCCTGCTCACTTCTTGTGTAACTTCACATTTCTCTCTTTGTGAAGGCCAAATGTCTGCGAGGAGGAGCAGCTGGTGGTGGTAAGACTGTCACGCCCGTGCTCCCAAGCTTTCGTAGGCACCGTCAAGTTCTGGAAACAAGGCTGCACAGGCCCACGGTGGTGTGTGGCCTATGAAAGGAGGTAAGGTGTTGTCCTTACTCCTGTAAATACTGAAACTCAAAACGAGAAGCTTCACCTATTCCTAAATGCCTTTTCCTATGAACTGTAGTAAATGGTTGGGTAACTAAGTAGAGGGGCAAAGGTAGACTTACCAAGAACATTCACACTTACATAGCTTCCTTCAGCGATGGGATGGACACTTATGTTAGACCTTGCTTATGTGTGAACTATTTTTGGCTATAGACACTAATTTTACTTCAGGATATGAAAATATCATTGAAAGCTAAAGATCAGAAACACGGCAGAAACAAGGAATATTGTGTTGGTTTGCTAAATTTAGCTCAACTTGATCCAGGCTTTTTACAGCTGGGAAGCAGCATCTGACCTGCCCTTGTCACTCTGGAGCACTTTGAAACCCACAGACTCTTTAACTTTCTCATGGCCTTTGAATTAGGATCAACCCAGCAGGCTGTAAGAAGAGAGAAAAGCAAGTGTCCACAATGCTTTCTAAGAGTCCAGGCTTCATGTAGACATTTTTTTTAAGTTTTGAAATAGTTTCACAAAACATCTAAGAGCCTCTTGGTAGTGTTTGCTATTGGGTTGGATTTTATGAAAATGGTTCAAACAAATCTAAATTTATGATAAATCTTAATAATAAATTATGGTTTTAGGTTAATGAATTTATTAATATTATTATCAGCACTGAAATGTTAGGGTGTTCATAAGTAACTCACCTTGCCATTGTACAACTATGGTGACAGTTACAATACAAGACTAAATAATTTATAACTGTAAATATGGGTACCTATTATATTGTGTACATATACATACAGGTGCATATTTATCCTTTAGATGAGCATACTTTGGGGTGCTGTTTTAAGTTGAGAATACATAAATGCCAGTTAAGTCAGAAAAGTTTTCCAAATTATTACTTGTTTGATGGCTTTAAGTTAAATTCAGTATTTCTCTGTGTTTTAGTGTGCAAAGCTTGAAAATAATGGTATGCACGGATAGCATGACTGGTACTGAAAACAGAGTTTACACGTGTGGCATAACTCAACATGCGTGTGAATACAAACTAGTAGCAGGGAATTTATCACAAAACATAGGCAGGACACATGCTTCTAGTATATGCAATTTATTGATTAGATGAATGTGTATGTCTATGTAGACATGCTTGTAGTATATATGATTTATTGGTTAGATGAATATGTGTATCTATGTATACATGCTTGTAGAACATAAGATTTATTGATTAAAGGAGTGCGTGTGTGCATCGAGTGTGTGTATGTGTGTGTAGACACAATTTATTAATTAGAAGTGTGTGTGTGTAGACATGCTTGCATATATATGATTTCTTAATTAGAGGAGTATGTGTGTGTGTAGACATACCTGTAGTATATATGATTTATTGATTAGAGGAATGTGTGTGTGTGTGTTGTTGCTTCTTGCCTTCCATGTTGTTTGAGACAAGTCTCTCATGTTCACTACTGACTCAGGTGGCCAGTGATGCTCTGGTAAATCTCCTGTGTATGCCTCCCATTAACTCCCTGGGAGGCTGTCATTATAGACATCTGTATTACTGAATCCAATCTTCCTGCGTATTCTAGGGATTGGCCTGGGGTCACTGGGTTGGAGGGGAAGCCCTTCATCAATTAAGGCATTTCTCCAGTCTTGGAAATCATTTTTGAAAGTGGTTTTTCATTTTTCTGGGTTGTCCTAATGTGGTTTAATTGTTGTAGATAGTGATTTGACCGAAAGAAAATCCTCAGCTGTGTAGATGCTTAGAAGTGGGAGAAACAAACATGACTACATGTCATAGGCTTCACATGTTTATCCTCAACCATGAAGTTGAGGAAAGAACAAACATGACTAAGTGTCACAGACTTCACATGCTTATCCTCAGCCATGTACATGCGGGAAGAACAAACATGACTAAGTGTCACAGGCTTCACATGTTTATCCTCAAGAGCTCTCTAGTTTAACAGTTCTGTTTGGGGCACTGATTTGGAGGGGTAGCAATGTAAAAAAAGTAATTGATGTCTTGCCAAACATACCCTTTTTGTTTGTATATACATCTAGTCATATCCTGATTGGAAAGATATACACAGAAGTTCTCAGTTGTATTTCAAGATGTTGAATAATTAAATGTGATAAACAATGCTGAAGCCAATACACTCTCTAGTAATAAAGAGGTTGACATAGAGAGGAGAGAATCTGCAGAAGTGGAAATAGAAGTTGGCCTTGAATACTGAAGGATTTAGGCTAGGACATGGTACAAAGAATGAGCTAGAATGTCAGGGATAAGGCATGTACAGGAATTTGGTTTGATAGAAAGGAAATCAGCATGCTTTGAGATGGTTGATACAGCAGTCAGCTGACAGGTCAACCCTGTGGTAGGCTCTGGTCCTTCCTCACCGAGAGGCCTTTGACATCATCTTTTACAGTACTTGCCTCATTCCAACAAAACTTTTGACATTACATTTATACTTTAAAGACTTTTGTCTTATACACTTAAGTGTGTGTGTGTGTGTGTGTGTGTGTGTGTGTGTGTGTGTGTGTGCACGTGCGTGCATCTGAAAGCAGTGTCTGCAGAGGTCAGAAGAGAGTGTCAGGTCCCCTGGAGCTGGAGTTACAGGCAGTTATAAGCTGCTGGAAATCCTCTGCAAGAACTCCAAGCTGTCTCTTCATCTCTCTTATATACTTCTTAATCTTCCTCAACCCATACCTAAAACATATGCTGATTGCTTATGTGATGTAGTATTTGTATGCTATATACAAAGTGTATCCATAACTAGCCATCCCGTCTTTTATCTATCTTCCAGTATGTGGCAGGATTTGAACCAAAGGGAGAAATTCTTATAACCGTTAAATGATGATTTTGCCATCAAAGGCATGATACATTTCCTGATTACTATCCTGTGCTTCCTAGGACCCGCTACTACACCGTCTACAGGCAGGTGTACACCACAGAACACCAGACGGTCTTCAGATGCTGCCCTGGTTGGAGCCGATGGGATGATGAGCCAGGTTGCCTCTCCTGTAAGTTGTAATCCTTCCTGCCAGCTTCTGCAAAAGGGAATGCTTTTGCCTCCTCCACAGGATGCCTACCGTGCTTTCGCATTTTAAGAAGCAACGCAGATTCAGAGCATTGCTTGAAACCAGAGGTCCTCAGTCTTCCTAATGCTGTGGTCCTTTATAACGTTCCTCATGTTGTAATGACCCCAACCATAAAATTACCTTTGTTACTACTTCATAACTGTAACTTTGCTGCTGTTATAAATTGTAATGTAGTATCTGTGTTTTCTGGAGATCTTAGGTGATCCCTGTGAGGGCTTGCAACCTACAGGTTGAGAGCCACTGCTCTAGACTAAGGACGCATGTGTGACGTGTGGGGAAATGCATATAAAAAGCCTTTCCATGAACCATTTTCATGATGGGTAGCAGCTCAGGCCCAATGAAAGCCCCTGTATATTCTGTTTACTTAGAGAACAGACGATGTAAAGGCAGGAAGGCTTCCTTGATGTCCATTCCACTTCTCTGTCCTCCTCTTTCCTATATCATCAGATTTGTAATCCACAGTTGATTTAAAAGTCCAGAGGGAAATCACTGTACTGAATCTAGATGGGATTTTTCAACATGGGCTTGTAATGATTAATTGCAGAGCTCTGGAGACAGCTTGCGATTGAAGATGAGGTCTGCACTCTGCTTCCAAGTCTCAGGTGATGGGATTTCAGAAGCCTCGGAGTCTGGTGTTGACAGCACTCAGGCCGAGAACTAGTGGCATTCCACAGCTCTCCGGGCTGTGAGAAATGGCTCCCTTTAGTGAGCCCTTTTCCTGCATCATGTGCCTATGGCAATTGGGAAGTCCCTTAGATGGCTTCTGTGCATCTAATCAATGCAGCATCATAGCACAGCTCATCTCTCCTGCCTCTGTGTACCCTATGGAGTTTGCCAGCATCCTGCCTCCTTCTGCTGTGGGCTTTCTGCTCTTGAAATACATTGGAGAAGTTTTGTTGTGTGCTTCCTATATTAAGCAGGTATAGTGTCAAGTGTTGTGGCAAGAGTGTGCCACAACTCAGGTCACTGTGGCTGGTTGGTTTAAGATCATAGAAAAGATCTTTCCACAATACCACTAGAACTGTGTTATCAAGGTCAGAAAACTGACAGCTCTGAGATAAAGTATTCATATTTATTATTTAACAGCTGCCCGAGTTCTTTGCCTCTGGTTAAATATTAGCATTTTGTTTGATTGTTGTTGTTGTTTTAAGGATCGTTTTGACCACACAGTCACCTTATCCACGTAGTTTCTTTCTACTGATACTTCTTCCGTTTTGATGTGAACACAATTGATCTGGTGTCTTGTTAAAGGGTAAATTTGTACTAAGTACGTCTAGAGGGGTTCTCAGAATCTGTGTTTTTGCGAAGTGTACAGGAGTGTTCCTACAGAAAATTCTGCAAGACTTCTAACAGTCAGCCCTTGTCTAGTAATAGTATTTTTTTCTCTATAACACTCCTGTGTGTGGGGCTATGGAAATTTCTAGATCATGTTATATTAACTGTAAGATGCCCACTTATACTGATGATTTCCTTTCTTTCTCTCGACCCTACCTATTCTTCCTCTGAACACTCCTTTTAGCTGTGGCTTCTCTGGGAACCCATTTCAGTGGAAGGCAATGCTCGGACGGGAATGATCAACGGTGTCTCTGCTCACAAGGGTTTCAGGGACCCCACTGTCAATATGGTAAGTCACCAGCAGAACCATTCTGTCACAATTTGGCCCTGTTTGCTGTTGTGTCCTGGTAGTCTCATGGTGGATTACCTTTCTGGAAATTGGTAAACACTGGATATGAGTCATTAAGCAGAAATCCAGAACAACAGTGTAATAAGCATCTTAAAATATGCTTGTAGCTGAGTTGTAAATTGTTGCTATAGGGTCTTGTAAGAACAAGATGTTCTACTCTGTAAAGAAAGGGTCAGATGTTAAGTTTCTCATGGAGGATGGCTTGAAATTACTGCTACGGTATGATATTCTGTGAGATCTATAAATGAGCAAAATACAATCAGCATGAACTTGACTGATCCTATACCTGTTACCTTAAAAAAAATCACAAAATCTGAAACTCATAAGACTTGAGTGACTCTCAAGGCTTCAGCCCTCACTGGACATGTACGTGTAAGATTTTCTTGTGTGGAAAGTTTTCAGAATGACCAATGATTTAACCTTTCCTGCAGAATGAAACCTCACTTAAAGCAGACGGTAGGTGTGCTTTCTTGGGTCTACTGCTCGGATTTCTGAAGGGAAAACCACGAAGATTCTGAGGTCCACCACTTGCGCTCTTTCTCCTCCACACTTGGGATTAAGAGCATCACCCGTGGGCCACTTCAGAGATGTTCCTGTAAATGAATTCCCAAACTCTGTTCTGGGTTGCCTTTCGAGAAATAAATGAATTAAGACAAAGCCGATAATGAGTGATCTTACACTTAGAGACAGGGATCCATGGAGGCTCTGAGCACCTCATTTATCTTTACTATTTCTAATGCTTTTGAAACAACAACAACAACAATAACAAAGCCACACATGGATCCATGGACACAAATTATTTGACTTTGAATAAAATAGAAGATACTAAAGGCTTCCTTATTTTGGCTCAAAATTGTGATGGGGAATTACAGATGTTATTGGTTCATCAAGAGGTTTTCTTTAAAAACCATAATTATTTATTTATGAATGTATTGTTTTGTGGATCAAATATTACAGGACATCAGACTGCAGAGGACAAAGGTAATAAAAGAGACATATGGTAAAGATAGTAGCTCATTTATACTTGGATTAATTTATTCTTTATCTTTTACACCGGTACTTGAATAATTTGATTATTCCAACTTACCAACTTCCATACACCAAAATAATTAATGTGCTCTCTGAAATTCAAGTGTCAAAATTTTCATTTTTGTAGTAGAAAGATTGTCTTTTGCACAAGCTTGTCTTGTTACCGTGAAGTCTCCAGAGCCACAGGATAGCACCAGCATACACAATACCCATCAGGACTCCCTGCTGCCCCTGCTAGCACTGCTGTTCAGACATGCTTCCCTTAGACTCTAACACTGTTTCCTCTCCCATGATAGGACTCTTGTTGAATTTAAAAAAGAATTGACAACCCTAAGGGGTTTATTCGCAAAGAGTAGGTGTTTAGACTTCTCCTTGGGACTGTATTTCCCCCATCAAAATGAGGCAACCCTTACTATATAAACTAGGTGGTATTAATGGAGAAATTTACTTTCTAGGAAATCAAGCAGTAGAGGAGGAGAACCCAATGAAGAGGAAATTACACTAGCTAAATTCTAAAGGGTGAGACGATCAGATTGTGAAAGCTGTTTGTTAAGTGTAGCTCATAGGACAAAGCCTACTAAGCAGGCTGGTTCTAGCCTGGAGAGGGAGGCCGCTAACCTAGTTCTTATGTATGGTATAATCCCCTCATCTATATGCACATATATCAGTAAAATAAATTTAATGCTATGTTTGAAATTGTATATCAAAATCACTCAAATGATAAAACATTAACAAATTCTAATTATAAAATCCCAGTCTATGTGATACAGCAAACTAAAACTATACAGAACTGCTTCTGCCTGCAGATAACCACGATGGGCATCCCATAATATTTGTTTATGTTCACACAGGTGTGCAAAGTGTGTACACATGAGGTCATATTATACACAGATTATTTTAATGAACGTCCTTCTGTTTTATCCCATCTAATGTGTTCTCCCTTCGTTGCCTACTATTGAAACCTTTTTATGTCTTTCCCTAAACTTACTGAATCACACACAGCTATATGGTAGTCTATTACATCAGTGGAGCACACATTTTTAAATCATTATTGAGCTGGGTGGTGGAGGTGCACACCTTTAATCCCAGCATTCAGGAGGCAGAGGCAGGTGGATCTCTGTGAGTTCAAGGCTAGCCTGGTCTCCAAGAGCTAGTTCTGGAATAGGTTCCAAAGTTACAGAGAAATCCTGCCTCAAAAAAGCAAAGCAAAGCAAAACAAAAACAAAAACAAAAAACGAACTATTGAGTGATAATGATAAACATTTATTCCAAATTTTGTTCTAGTTTTTGGCACAATAATTAGGCTTGTGATGATGTTGTGCTTTAGATTTTGTGAAGAACATCCCAGCTGTGGGGTTGTTGGGAATCAATGAATATGTGCAGTTAAAATGTTAATAAACTTAAGGATCAATGTGTGTGTGTGTGTGTGTGTGCGCGTGTGTGTTTGCACGCACATGTGCGCGTGTGCCTGGGTGCGTGCTGCAGGTGGTTGTGAACTGAAATTGAAGTAGGTCTTATTTGTTTATTTTTGATGTTTTCTTTTAATGGAATCCTCACATCTTCCTTCAGAGCCAAAGATGTGATGTTTGTCTCAGATCGTCAGGGTCACTGTAAATGAGTTTGTCACCTGGAGTAAAGTTGGTGCTACCAATGTGTGTGGGAAGAGAGAACATGGAAATAAGCCATTTGGCCTTCTTAAGATGGAGGAAAGACTGTAGTCCTAGCAAGAGCGGGGCCGTGCTAATAAGTGAGATCAGCACTTGACATTAATAATGATTCTAAAATTGCTGATGTACCTAACTCATTTGAAAAAAACTGTCTCTCATAAGGTGAATGAAAAAAATGAATTTTGACAATTAGGAAGTAATGAAAGCTTTCTGAAATAACTATTGATTAAAGAAATCAAAAGGAATACTTTGAAGATTTGAACACATGCAAATCAAACTAGATAGCTGGTCGTGAAGTTTCCTCTTTTCTGAAATATTATGGCTTCAGAGAGAGCTGGGAGTTACAAGTACTGATTAATTTTACACACAAAGTCACACCTCAGTCCCACATTACTACCTCTCTTCCTTTCCTCTGGGTCAGAAGTCAAGCAAAATGTCACTGTGGCTAATGGTAGGTTTCTATGCTTTTTATTTGCTAGGCATGTGTTTGCTTATTCACTCTGTCAGTCAATCAGCCTTCCATCAAGTCTCCCACTTAGTAAATATTTATATAACAGACTGTGTACTAATACCTCAGATGTGAAAACAAATGGTTTCACTTTAATCTGGTGGGAAATAGAGACCAGAAATTCTATGATTATCATGCAACTCACCATTGTCATGATGGGGAATCTGAGCAAATCTCAGAGGAGTCACAGCAGACCAGGAGGCAGGTCCCAGCCAAGGAACTGTATTGACTGTGTATAATAGAAAGATAGACTAAGGGGTTTTCTTCAGTTGAAATTCTCTTAAGAACACTATTTATTTGAGCAATACTATATAGTTTGAATTATGTTCCCTGTTGTCACATTTTTTTATATTAAAGTCCTAAATCCAAGTACTTTACAATGTGATCTTATTTTGATATAGGCTTGCTACAGATATAATAAGCAAAATGAGTTTATATCAAATATAGTATGACTAATACCCTTATAAAAAGGAAACATTTGAATATAGATGCATGCACACAGGGAGACCATCATAAGAAAATGAAGACCAATCAAAACAATCATTATATAAGCCAAGAAATATCAAACATTTCCGAAAATGTCCAGAAGTGAGGTGAGAGGTAACAGAAAGACTTACCTTCATAACCCTTAGGAGGCAATATGTGCATCTCCCAGTTCTAACCCCAATGCTTGAGTCAGTCATATGCCACGTGTGGAAAATACATTTTTATTTAATCCTCATGCTCTCTACATATGGCATTATTTTCCTAATTTTACAAAGTAAAGCCTGGAGAAATAATTTTTTCTCTTAAGCAACTCACTTTGTAGTATTTCATTGCAGTAGTATTGCAAAGCAGCATGGGAAATTCAGCATGCATTTCCCTTTCATCTTCTGCTTCAGTTCAGTAGTTGACCTGCTGTAGCTGTGGAAATGGGGAAAGTGGCGGTGGTGGGGGTGTTACAAAGAGCAAATCTTGCTAAGGGAAGGGGGGACTTATTTTAATTGAATTCTAAAATCAGTCTGGGAAGGTAATTTTGGAAACGAATGGAAAAATCATTAATTGAAGACACTTGAAAATGCCACACCTAAGTGAACATTATAGCAGACGTTACAAAATGAAGTAATGACAGGTTATATCATGGAGATAAATTGAGATACAATCCTAACATTAGCCAACAGCTTACACTAGTCAAAATCTGTGCTTATTGTGTTTGTCACGTAAAAGATGTCTTGTAGTAGAGCCCTAAGCTCTCAGCAAGGGGTGAACTTATCTGTACTGAAGTCACCAGATTCTTCATTCCATAATGAGACAAAGGCCGGGGCAACCCTGGCAGCTATGGGAACGCATGCTATTGGAACTTGTTAAACTGTTTCTGAGGATAGTAAACTAAGATTTGATGTTCCTCCCTGTGTTAAGGAAAAGAATAACCTGCTGTTGGATATCAAAGCTTTGGAAGAACGTTGCTGATGCATGCTTGTAGGTGTGCATTCCATAGCCATTGTTACCCATCGTAAGCCATAGTTGAAAAGAGGCTGCATTGTATTTACTTGATATTTGCAAATATGACAGTCTCAGAGGAGAATGCACAGCACCATCCAGGGCTGTTTGATTCCACGGGGTGTAATTACTGGTGAAGTAGAACATGGTGAAAGCTGTTAATAATGACAATGATGGGTAACCCAGAAGCCATGCTTTTTATGAGCTGTACTCCATGCTTTATACATCCATGTTTGTTGAAAATGCTCGCAATCCTGTGTCATTAGTATTCTTATTTTATCGATAACCCAGATCTTAACATGCTTTCTGTTGCTGAAAGCACAATACTAGTTGATTGGGTAAATTATTAAAATAAAAACCAAATTTTCTTTGGACCACAGTTCTAGCTCAAGAGTGAGGGTCCATGTCTGGTGATGACCATACTTGTGGAAAGTACAGAGCATCATGTGTAGAGATGAAGAGTATGAGAGCTTACCCACTCAACTGGACAAACCATTAACCCAGCAAGTCTTCATTGATTACACACATGGATATGTTGGTTCATTCACTGGAGCAGATCCAGAGTCACCTTTTAAAGATCCAAATGGTCCCATCTCTTAACCTCTCATAATCAGGAGTTCCACATGAGTTCGGGGGAGACAAACATGGATGGTTTGCATACGAAGTGCCCTTCAAAGAACTCAGGTGTTAAAGGCATGCGTCCAAGCTGTTGCCGCTTTGGTAATGGGTTCATTAATTCTGGAGCTGTGCTTAATTCTGGAGCCGTGCTGGGAAACATATCTGAAAAGTCTGAGGTGCATTCTTGTGTTCACTTTAGTTTTGCTCACTGTAAAGACATACACTGACCTGTGCTACCGAAAAGCATACATTGTTCTTATGGAAACAAGAAAGCAAACGGTTCTAATGTAATGGATGGTCTTCTCTGAAACAGATTCAGGCTGACATAGGAAGCAGGTCATGATGGGAGGTGTGGCAATCAAGGGTGAATGTCACACTTTAGTCCATAATGATGCCAAGCTGGACAGGACAGATCACAACTGTTTAAATATGCAATGCCACAGGAGATGTGGAAGTTTGAGTGAAAATATGTCTTTACAAGTTGCAGCAATAGGATAAAAGGTCATGACACCCCAAAGTGAAGGAAAATGTTGTACCGTTGAAAGCAGCCAAATCTTACACAATCATTTTTTCTCTATTGCTGCTTGCAGTCAAGTTGTGTATCTTTGCTTTATCCTCTGCTAAATCAAGCTCACATTAGTTAATCAGGTAAAAAAATAAAATGAAAATATTCTATTTAAGGTATTAACTAGAGCTCAAATACCATATTTTATTTTTCAAGAATATTTTTGTTCTTCACTATTTCATACAAGTTTGCAATATATCTTGAGTCTATCAAACTCTCATTATTTATCTCTCTGTCTGCCTGCCTACCTAGTTATTCATTCATCCATTCATTCATTTTGTGTGTATGAGTATGTACTATATACATGCCTGGTTCCCGAGGAGCCAGAAGAGAACGCCAGATCCCCTGGACGTAGAGTCACAGATGGTTGTGAGCTGTCATGTGGGTCCTGAGAGCTGAGTCTGGATCCCCTGCAAAAGCAGGAGTGCTCTTATCTGCTGACTCATCTCTCTAGTCTCCCTCTCACATTTTCTCGAGAACACAATGTGTATTGTTAAAGGAGAACTGAGTGACACGAAGAGAACATGTTTTATTGCACAAATCTACCTTATCAACCTTCCACACTCACTGTTCCTTGGGATAGTGTATCTGAGTTCGAAATGAGTAAGTTTCCGTAGTGGATGTGGATGCAGTGGGGGAGACCTTACTCAAGTTCACCTGTTTCCGAGGATGGTGAGTGAGACGTGCACTAACATCACTTGGTTTGGATAGGCAATTCCATGCCTAGCTCTTTTGAAATCGTAAATTCCTTGTTCTAAGAGGAAAGTCTGGCCATGCTGTTCTGAGGTGCTGGGTATCTGGTCCTTTGCCTTAGAAGCTTGACTGCTCAGTGTTAGAGAGAGATCAAGGTATTCAGTCATTAAAACTCCTACACAACCGGAACATAATCAGAATACATTATACTGGGTAAAGAAGAACGACTTCCTTCAATATTTTCTGCCTTCAGGTGTGTCTGTCACTTTTGAGGACAAGGATGGTAAGTAGAAGGCTGAACTTAGTGGGTTCGCCGTCTTCATTATATTCCTAAGATAGGAGAGTCTTCCAAACCAACTAACTTAAGTGTGATTAATGATGAATTTCCTGGAAGGGTAAACACAGAGGAAGGTGAGAAGCCTAAGGAAGAAGCCGGAAGTCAGGTCTGGACTGGATTAAGGGAGGAGAGAAGTGAGAGTCGCTGACACTAAAGGTGTGTGGTGTGTGTTAAGGCTAAGATCTTTCGATAACAAGAACGTTTGGTGCAGATGCCATCTTCCTTATTCATTTATACAATGATGTCTCAGTCCTCCAGGCAGAGGTCAAACAAATACCGTGTTGGATGCATAGGATGCAATCTATTATCATTGTACTTAAAAATATAAATAGAATACTCCGCTCCCTGTACTCTATTTCTTAATGTCTGTTCTCTGGATCCTCTCTTCTGCTGTATTTTAAGAAATGTAAGATGAACTGAAGTTTCTCTGTTTAGCTTTGCCTTTGAAGTAATGAGTGATGTAGCTCTTTTTAGTGTGCCCCTTTGGTGGACTTTTCAGAGCCCTCGGCATGCTAATGTGACCTGCGACTCTCATGGAAGGGTATGCAGATTCTTAGGTACTCAAAAGGAATGTGTGTGTGTGTGTGTGTGTGTGTGTGTGTGTGTGTGTGGTGTATGCACGTAACAACAATTAATGAAAAAATAGGATGCGTATTTGAAAGAAATCAAGGGGATGCATAGGAGGATTTGGAGGGAGGAGAAGGAAGGGAGGAATGAGGAAATGATATAGTTATATTAATCTCAGAAATTAAAGAAAAAGGATGAAAACATGTAGGTTTAAAGCACTTTTAATGGAACTATTTTAGAGCATTATTATTTTTTGTAGAACCTTCTTGTTTCAGAGAAATAACACACACACACACACAAAGAAAGAGAAGGGGATAGGGACAGCAAGAGAGAGAACAAGAGAGAGAGAGAGAGAGAGAGAGAGAGAGAGAGAGAGAGAGAGAGAGCTACTTTTCCCAATCTGTTCTACTAATAATGGAATATTTATACAGTAGTGAAAAAAATCACACAAGGTGCTTTCCCATATGTTACCTCATTCAAGCTCCCACCCACTCTATGGGAAGGTTTATATTATTGCCAAATTAGATTCAAGATAACGGAGACAAAGAAAGTATAAGTGAATTACCCAGGTCATGTTTGTCAGCAGCCAATATGTCAAACAGGATTTTTAACTCTCATATTTTAGATTAATATCCCACAGGTAAATGGGGATGAGCAGGGATTGCAGTAGGTAGGTCCTGTGTGCCCCTCCTCCTTTTGCTATAGTGTGTACTAGAAGGGTCAGGTGGTTGGGAAACTGAAGTTTGGTACTATTCTCTGGGATATGTGAATGAATATCACAAACCCCAAGTGGGGAACCCACAACAGACCAAAGTATGGATAACCGCCAACAAGTTTTATTTGGGTTCTTTAGAGAAGCAGAAATGATCTTCCCAAATAGTTGCTTCACCAAAACCTTATCCCAGCATGGATGATGGCTCATGAAAGCTAGACAAACGGAGCACACTGCATATTCATGCAGCTCAACAGGTTGGAGAGCATCTTTTCCTGGTGGCTCAGTCAGTCTGTGCCCGTTCCGGGTGTCAAGGATGGCCTCTGCTTCCTGTGGGCAGCTTAGATTGTATGAGCTTGGGAGGGAAGGGACCAACTGTCAGTTTCAGGTCCATCCTGAAACTTCTGAGGGCCTTTTGTGATCTTTCCTGTAGGATGGAATCTTTCACTTCCCTTCAAACATTCCATTATCCACCCTCACCCGCAGTAAGATGAAATGCTTCAACTCCAGAGGAAACCACTTTCCATAATTCACCTTTCTCTTTCTCCAATCAGATTATTTCCATCGTTTACCCAATAAACACCTTTAAACACGTAATCCGTAGCTGCTCCTGGATCCTTTCTTTAATGGGCTTCTGGGAATGCAGAGGTTAATGGTGATAGGGGTCTGGTCCAGTAGTCAGCAGACAGTTGATAATGCAGAATGCGGAAGTGCTGAGGACTACCTCTAAGGGTGCTGGAAAGACTTCTCTTTATGTATCCACCCCAGGTTTAAAAATGTCTGTGCCTCTTCACTTAAAAGGCAAGGACTTGAGCTTGGTGGTATTCTCTCTCTTTAGTATTGCCTCTTTCATATGCCAGGATCTTAGCTCTTGGCACTTGTATCTGCTGCTTGCACCAAGCCTGGTTTTCTTTTGTTTTTAACTGGGAACCATGTTGCATTCCACACCCACATCTACTGACCCTGCCTCCGCATGTTCTCTGATTAACTAGCTTTCTCATCCTCTGTTTTAGTAAGTGCCTCTTGACCTTCCACATAGCAAAGGCCATAGGTACATCTTTAATGAGGAAATAAATCAGAGGTAAGTGCACCTAATCAAAGATTTAAGAGAAACTAATAACGTGTTTTAAAGAAATTAACTTTTTTCAAGAACATTCTGCCCTTTGACTTCCCCATCTGGGAGCTTTTCTTTAAGACCTGAGAATGATATACTTGATAGCTTCATCTCTCTCACTGGAGACCTTGGGTCACCAGGTCAGCTAATCATGTAACAAGGTCGAGTCTTGGTACACATCCAACTTGCCTTATGGTTCTTAGCCCACCACAAAGAAGAACAGTGTAACCGAACTGAGGATAGGGGCTTTGGGTGACCATCGGAAGGTCCTAAACTAGAGACTGACGCCAACTCTGTGGACAGTTATGATCACCATTCTGAATAATAGATCCCCAGCAGGGACTTTGAACAGTGGGGCTTGAGGGAGCTGTCCTTCCTACAAGAGACTATGCATCTGGTGACAACAGTCTCAAAAGGCTGATTCATATTGCCACTTTGGGAAATGACAAAAGAAACTTCCCTTCTGCTACTTCTTCAAACTCTATCCTAGCATGCCTTTCCCTGGCTAGTTTTAATACAATAGTTCTTGGGAATTCCATGAGTCCCTATAGCCAATTATTAAATCTGAGGATGATTGCATGGACGTCCTGACCATACATACCTGCAGTTGGTGTGAAGGCCGAGAACGGCATCCTATAGAGACTATTTGCTGTAATACCTCAGGAGCTTTGAACTTTCACAGAAGAAAATCCGCTTTTCATGTTTGAGAGTGAAGTACTTTGGGTGTCTGCACTGTTTTTATTGGGGGGAGGATTGTGAGCCACTGAGACAATGAAATAGCGCATCTTTGTGCTCAGCTGTGCCGATGGGGACGGAGTAGGTGTTTCCTCATCGCTGAGAAAGAAGAATGATGTCTGGACTTCTTATGTGGGCTGAACGTAATAGCTTAACATGCCCATTTATTGAATCAGATGGCAAACCACAGAAGGCGAGTGCAAAAATAACATTATTATAATCTGTTGGAGCTGAACAATGCTGGAGCTGGGGACATGGAGGAGGAGAAAAATAAAACACATGAGACCCGAAGTTTTAAGAGCCTGCCTGCATTTGAGGAAACATTTGTGGAAGTTGTTGGAATGATTTAAAAATGGTTTTAAAGACTGCATGCTAAAGAATATTTAACAGAGGGTTAAGTTATGTAACTTAACCAGGGGCTATTTTTTTTTTCCATTTCAGCAGAAAAGATGGCATATTTAGTTTTGTTGTGAGTTGTGGTGACCTCTGCTGAGCTTTCATTTATCACAAATAATCGTTCCCAGGATCATGCATTTGCTACAATGTTGAAATACTTCTGTTATGTCCAACCTTGGAGAAGGTTCAAAGCAAATCTGTGCTTTAAGTGAGAATAATTAAGCTGACTGAAGAGTACGCCAAGAATACCGAAGAGAAAAACACTTTCCCTGCAGCCCATGGGCTGGTTTCTTTGGTTTCCTTGTTGGCCCTGTGGAGGTGGGGAAGCAGTCGGCAGTCCCTGTCAGCATGCTCTTTAGATTCAGCCAGGTGAAGGTTCAAAACATTTGTAACAAAATGAATAAAGGTATTTTTTATTCTACTTATGACCTAAGTAATATATATATATATATATATATGTATATATATATATATATATATATATATATATAGTCTGACAACCATTTAACCATTTATATAATATCTAAATAGTATTAGGTATTCTCAGTAGTCTAAACATCATTTAATGTATATGAAAAGAGGTGCACAGGCAATGTGAAAATTCTGTTTCATTGTACACGATTGGTGTAGGAGTTCCTTCTCCTCCCTCGTGCAACACATGATGATGAGGGACATGGTCATTTTGGTATCCTTGAAGTGACACTTCAGTACCATGCTCCCTAGAAGGCCAAAGGAAGGCTATGCTGTTCATCTTAGTTCCCATATGGGTGAAGACTGAGAATACACATGACTTTAGCACTTGACTTCTTCTTGTATAGAAAGAAAGCAATATTCAGGCAAGATATTAGATATGGCAATACTTTCCCATAATCAAAAGCATTCGAGCAAACCTCACGTACCTTAGCTGTATAAAGAGCTTTTGGCTGTGGGTTCGAGAAGATGCTAAAGATTAGGGAGATAAAGACGAGTTCATGGTTGACTGAGAGAATTGTGGGGAAGAGTTGAAACCATTGAGAGACGATAGAGGAAACCCTGACGCCAAATGGTAACATAAAAAGAACAAGAAAAATATTAAACTAAAAGGAAACAAATCAAAAACTGAGTCAAGTGGAAGGCTATGGGTGAACACGAAAATGAAGGTGTGTACTAAGGAAAGGAGTTCAAACCTTTCCTGCTCTCCTGGAGGGATTTCCCTTTTTGACCATGATACAGTGCAAGGAAAAGAACAATTTTTTTTATGAGTGCTGCCTGAACAGTTGCCTTCCTGATGTGCCATGATTAAAACTTTATGTGTACTGTGATGACAAATGCTCCTTTCTGACTGAAGAATAGATTTCTATGGTCAGTCAATAAGTAAGTTATTGAAATAGCAGAAAAATAAAGACTGGACAAATGTAATAGTTTAAACATAGAATTATAGAGAGTGGCTTGCATAATTTGGTCATTTGTTTATTGCAGAAGAATAAAAGAAGTCTTTCATTAAGAATAAAAATCATAAACCAGGAAGAGAGTGTTGAGACATTGAAATGATGACATTTGCACAGAGCGTGGCTCTGTTATTCTTTGGAAGGTTTTATATATTCATTCAGTTATCCACAAATTGCTATGCAGATATTTCACTATATATTTTGGCCACAGAAGTAATTTTTTTAATAATTGAGAAATTTTAAGTGGAATGATCAAGTATGTCCTAAAGCTTTAAACCACCAGTATTTCATGACCTTTAAAATATTTTGACTTCTTTGTGAAACATCATACTTTTCAGAGAATAAGAATGTCTGTACCTGTTCCGAGTCTGTGGTATTAAAGTACAGAAGAATAGTAAAGGATTAAACTAGAGCAACAATAGTAGACACGCTTCCAAATGTCACGTGACTCCCATTGCTTAGCTCCAATAATAGTGTCTTGGAAACTTCTCTGTGTTTAGAAATAGATTGTCCTATTTCCTTACACTGTGCGGAGGGTCCTCAGTTAGTCCTTTAGTCCTGGAGGAGTTAGCCAGGTTGGGCAGAACAGAAACCTCCAAGAGATTTTCTTGTGGCCTCTTTCCTGTGGTCCTTCTGGCTCCCACTGTGTCTTCTGTGAAATCCTGTCGATAGAACCAGCCAGGGACTGTAGGCAGACTCAATGTTCTCACTCATGGTGCGCTTTTGATATTGCCCATGTGCATTGTAAGTGTGCACAGCCCTGTACCTACCTTCACGGATACAGGAGAAAGCAGAAAATATGTCCAGTCTAAATTTAAAAGGCTTAATATGGCTACTGTTTTAATTTTCTTGTTTATTTATTTTTTTATTCTTTTACCTTCTTGGTCTGCAGGGTTTTATACGGATATGTTTCTAGCTACTTCAATTAAATTTCCCCCCTTTATCTATGCATATGTATGTGCTATTGATGAGCAGAGGTATGCATGTATGTTTGCATGTGTGTAGTGACATGTATATAACAGTGCCTGTGCATGTTGTTTCGGGGATGGAGGAGGGTAGAGTGTGAGAGTATTGACTCCGGTATCTTCCTGCATAACTCTCTGCCTGATATGATGAAACATGGTCTCTTGCTGAATATAGTGCTCACTATTGTGGTTAGCCAGGGTAGGCTGGCTAGCCAGCTTGCTCCAAGGATTTTCAGTCTCTGTCTCCTGTTCTCCGGAATGACAGGTGGGCTGTCACACCCACCTGGCTCTTTTATGGGTGCTGGGGATCCTTGTACTCAATGATTTTGTTGTAATCATTTCAGCACTTATTTATTTGACATGACATTGACTCCGTTCATGCTTTAAAACTCTGATCAGGACAAACTGTCTTCCCCAGGGAGAAGTAGAACATTTCCTTTCATTAAAGCTATATAACCAGATTACGGATGACCACGTGGTATGGTTTGCATAAAGGGGATTGTAAAGTTAGAATGAGTCGTATAGGAGGTGGGAGGGAACCAGTAAGACTACTTCAAAGTCTCAGGTTCTGTGATTTCTGCATGGCAATTTTGAAGCCAGGACAGAATCTAAGCTCCTTTGAGTCTGGCCCCCAGCAAGGGACCTGAAAGCAATTGAGTTTTAAATGCATGCGTTGAATGAACTGACTTAATGGATTAATCAGGATTTCACTTAGCTGTCACTGATTATTCTACGGCTTTAAATCTGAGACTGCACAGATACGTTTAAAAGTGAGGCTTATTTTTCTCTGAGTCGTCATGTCGGGGACTGGGTCATTGTCTCTATGAAAGCGGTTGTGTGGCTTTGGCTGTCTGCTCAGCTCACTAGACTTTTCCCAGGGACAGAGTCCGGTTTATGTCACACCAAATAACTCAGTCAATCACATAAACTTCTGCAAAAACAAACTTTTCATCAAATAAAAACAGTCATAGCAACCATCCCCCGCATTGGCATATGTTTTAAGAGATAGAAAGCTCCAGGGGCATTGGTAACAACGAAATATAAATATTTAGCTTCAAATTAAATGTCATCACTAAAATTCAGAGGCAGCTAATCACTGCCTAATCCCACTCCTGTATCCTCCTAGGGATTAAGTCACCAGCTCATTCCAAAATGCATTTGGTGCTGACAGTCTTCCCAGCTGCGTTCATGGCTCCTCAACGCTTAGGCGGCCCTGAAGCGACTTGGGCATCAAAGCTTTTATTTCAGCCTTTGATCATTCTCTTCAGGTTAGACCTCTTTTCTGCCTGCTTGCAATTTCTCAAAGAGAAAGCATTAATAATTTGCCACTGGAAGACTTCCAGCTCCGTTGTCTTGTTTCTCTATCTATTCTGCGCCTTGTTCCTCTTTGCCGCCTCACAAGGTGAAACAACCCGTTTGACACCATGCCCTGTGAGAAGCTAAGAGAGGGTCCCAGAAGAGCCTCTCTGACTATTCCTAGCATCTTGTACCCACCGCCCCCCAACCTCAGTTTTCTCATGCCTCTGACCTGTTTCTCTTGCCCGATTCCTGACTACTTAGGACCAGCTGTTGTGAAGTCACTTTCACCAAATTAATAACCCTTTTGGATAACTCTTGGCAATCTCACAGCAGTGGCCAAAGTCAATTTTAAGCCAAAATCTGTCTTTATACATTAGATCCTCCTTTTGACTATAGGCATTTAAGTAGAGCATCCTTTAGTTTTAAACTGAAGGTTCAGCACACCATTAAGCAGTAATTCTGGCTATCTCTGTTACCGCCTCACCCAGTTCTTGTCCTTGAGTGAAATGAAACTGTTGGCTAACAGATGTGAGGTGCACTCTGGGCCTATGCTGCTCCTGCTTTCCCTCCATCATGGATTGAGGTACTTAGATGGAATTGTAATGGGTGTTTGAAAATAAGCTCCTATTTCTTTTTTCACATTGGCTTATTTTAGAATCGAACTGGTAGGATGCAGATCTGCCTATCTAATCTCCTTAGGACGAATTTGCCTTTGATGTGGCTCTTTCCTTGAGTAGAGCTGCCGCCTTCTCATTATGTCTTCCAGCGCACCAGTATAAGGGGGGACATTTTCATTTCCTGTGCCTGCTTGACTGAGGGGCACTGAGCTGCTTGATGCTCCTGCCTGAAAGTCACTCACAAACACCTGTGTGCTCTGAGTGTTCCTGTCTGTATCTTCAGGCATAAACCATTGGAGAACCACTTTGCCCTGGCACATGAGCAGTGTGTGTGCCCTCATCACTCGGTTCCTTGGAAAATCTTTCCCCACAGAGGCATATATCAAACACTTGCTGTTATCAGTGGTTGAAATTTATACCAGTGTCCTGTAATTGAAGTATTTGGTGAAATTCCTATGGTGTTATGACATTATTTTGTATACGGATGTTCTTCAGGTTAAAATAAGAATTCTGAAGACTCAGGTTATAAGGAGTTGGGTTCCAGAGAATGTGGAAACGGAGCTTCAAATAGTTGAAACTAGCTCTACCCTCTACTGTAAAAACATGAATTTTCTGATACTGAGATTGCATTCCATATTTGAAAATGAGAAAAAAAAGATATATTTTGAAGGTAAAGCATTTGAAGTGAAAAAGATGAACCAAGAGAAGTTTATTTGTAGAAAAAAAGTCTAACTATAGGAAGGGAACAGTCTGCCGATTTTGTTTGTAGATCTTCAAAGGTATTCCTCCAGGCTGATCTCAGTTGCAGAAGGATTGATTAATCACGGTGAGTGATTTTATATTTTCTGCATTGAAATGGATGAATATGAAGTATAAGCAGAGAAGACTGGATGTAAGAGGGCAGGTCCATTGCGATAGTTACAACTGAGACTCTAGGCGAGCTCCAGTTTCATGTTGTAAGCAGAGACTGTTCATTCATTTCCTGGAAACCCAGACCTGAATATTAACACAAAAACAATATTAATTATAACACTGTTTGGCTAATAGCTTAGGCATATTTTTAGCTCTTATCTCTTAAATTAATCCATAATTCTTGTCTGTGTTAGCCTTGTGGCTCAGTACCTTTAATCAGTGAGGCATTCTTATCTTGCTTCTTCTTGGTCTGGGTGACAACTGCAGACTGAGCCTTTCCTCTTTCCAGAATTCTTCTATTCTCGTTACCCTGCCTATACTTCCTGTGTGGCTACTGGCTAATCAGCATTTTATTAAACCAATACAAGTAACAAATCTTTACAGGGTACAAGACCATTGTCCCACAGTACTTCCCCTTTTTTTCTTTTCCAAACAATAACTCTGAATCTAATCTCCTTTGTATAGCTTTTTTTCTGACCATTATCTATAACAACTTGTAACCAACACTCAAAAAAAAATCCATAAACCATTTTTGGGAAATATATGTGTAGTTTTCTAGGCTACTTTCTACTGATTGGGGACACTAATAATCTTATGGGGAACTAAAGAAAATTTAGGATTATGGTCAAGTCCTGATTGGAGTATTCTGTGAGGCTGGATCATCTCAGCCAATAGTCTTGAGGCTGTTCTAGATGTAGAACTCAGAGGAAACTCCAACAGAGGTCCTCTGAAATATTGGATAATGTGGGTCATCCGTTTCTATCAGAGATTTTTTTCAGGACATCTTCCTTGATCAAATCTCATTTTCTTAACCCAGAATGAATCCACAGCCTCTCATTTCATGCACATATCTTTTGATTTAAATTTTGAAGGCAAGGCATTTTCAAAAAATATAGTTTGTATTAACCAAGCAGCATTTATAATCAAAGGTCTTTTAGCAGCTGTTGCTCCTTCCTCAGCCATCAATTTAAAGATAGCACAATAACATGCAGTATCCAGATTCTCTCTGTATTTTCCATCTTTACATGGCTTTATTTTAAACTTCATTATTTTATTTTTACTTTTAATTTTTGGGTTTTTGAGACAGGGAACTCACAGAGATCCTCCTGTCTCTGCCTCCCAAGTGCTGGGATCAAAGATATGTGCCACCACACCCAAGTACTCTCTTTCCTTTTTTAAAAAAAGGGTTTATCTTTTTTCTTTTCTCTCCCAAGCCTTTAATTGCACTGTAAACCATTTAGAGGGTTTTGTTTATTTTTTGTCTTAATTTATCTTTAATGTATATCTCTCTTTATCTGACCACACAAGTCTTTAATTTGCTAAGCAAATGTTTAGGATTGAAGCTGTGACTTTGACAGCTGGATCAACCCCATTCCTTAGCTTTCTGAGAGTCTAGCTTCATGGCAGAGGTACTCACAGGAACCATGTTCATTGCCAAAATTCTATAGAGATTCAAGGTCCCTGCCACCACCAAGAAGCATGCTGTTGGCTATTTATAAACATTGTCTAAATGTTTTGTCGCAGGGCCTTTTAAAAGAGCTGCAAGGTTTTTGCAGCTAAAGTCAAGTTAAGAATCCTTTCTTAAATAAGATGCACTTGCCTCTAGCAAACAGAGCCCACCTGAGAAAATGCTGCTACCAAGAAGCCCTGCTTAACTCCGTTATGTTGTGTCTAGAATTACTTCCCAATGTCTCTCAGGTTTCATGTGGAGATAGTTGCCCACATTGGTGCCATTTTAAAGTGGAGACTGTTCATTTGTTTCCTGTCTGCCCAGACCCGAAATAATCACACTGAAACTATATTAATTACAACACTGCTTGGTCTATTAGCTTAGGTATTTTATAAACTAACTTTTATATCTTAAATTAACCCATTTCTATTCATCTGTGTATTGCCACGTGACTATGGCCAACTGGTAAGGTTCTCTGGTGTCTGTCTCCTTCCGCAGCTACATTGTGTTTCCCTGGTTCCACCTTCTTTTCTCCTTTATCTCTGCTTGAAATTCCTGCCTTGCTCTATTCTGTGCTGTCATAAACCCCAAACAGATTCTTTATTAACCAATAATAATAAA
Source organism: Myodes glareolus (assembly GCF_982192425.1). NCBI lineage: Eukaryota > Metazoa > Chordata > Mammalia > Rodentia > Cricetidae > Myodes > Myodes glareolus. The sequence goes on from NC_142045.1 coordinate 51,593,925, forward strand.
ACATATTCACAGCATACAGAGGGGAATCCCACATCAGAAACTGTATCAGGAATTTGCTCTGTACCACAGGAGATGGGGAGCATTTTGGAAGATGGCAGCTTGCATTTGCCGCTTAATCAAATGCGAAAGATTGCATCATATCTTAGCACATACACTCACTGAAGCAGCTCTGTGAAAGAGCAAAATCGTATTATCTTCCATGGTTCAAAGATAAGAAGTTGGAGCTGAGTGGTGGTAGCACATGCCATTAATCCAAGCACTTGGCAGGCAGAGGCAGGCAGATCTCTGAGGGTTTGAGGCCGGCCTGGTCTACAAGAGCTAGTTCCAGGACAGGCACCATAGCTACACAGAGAAACCCTGTCTCAAAATACCAAAACAAAACAAAATACAAAACAAAATTAAACAAAAAGAAAAAAATACCAAAAATGAGAAGTTAGAGGAAAAGAGCAATTGAATAAATCACTTAAGGCCAGTGTAAGTGAGACTCTAATGGAGCCCAAATGATGAACTCGTGGTGCCAATGTGGTTCTGCCCTTTTACCATGGTGCTGTGTGCCTTGTGGATAGGTGTGGTTTTGGCCCATTGGCCCATGCAACTGCTTTTTGTTGCTGTTGTTTGTTTTGCTTTTTCTCTTCTCCTATATTTTGTTAGTGATCCCATATTTAACTGGGCAGTGTACATTCTTTTGTTTTTCTTGCTATTGACCTTTAAGACCCCTTCTGGCCAACAGAAATAATTTATAGATTTAAGGAGATATTTTAGGATTTTATGACATTATACATCATAGTCCCATTGATCAGAGATAGTTCTGTTGTTGAAAGGGCACTCACCAAAGATCCTGATGCTCTATGTGACTCTTAGAAAAGCGAACCTCTTCTTTAACTTTTCACTCCCCTAAAACGGAAACAGACAAATGGTGATTGAGAAATCATCAGACATTTAAGTTCCGATGGAAACAGTTCGCCGTGAAGAAACACTTGCAAGCTTCTGAGATGTCTGCAGCTGTTCCTTCAAAGACGTGGAGAGATCGACAGTGCACAAAACAGGAAACAAAGACCCCGCAGCCTGCAGGCAAATTGGGGTTTCATTGTGTGTGTCAAAAATAAATGAATTCAAGAATAACCACTTGGAAAGGAATTCTCCCTTGTCTTTAGTGCGAAAATGTGCTCCGATTGTACTGACTCTGGAGTGAGACTCTAAGAAGTAGATTACGTTCGTTCCAGCTACCAGCTTTCCACTGCTGGCAGCTCACAGTGCTGGCTGACCTCACAAGTGGAGCAGAGAAGTGGGTAGTTTGCATTTTCATCCTAATCAAAATGGAAGAGAGAGGCTGACTGAGATACCACAGTGGCAATGGGATTTCTGATGGCAGAAGTTTATAAATAGGTTGAAAAAAAAATAAAAGAAAGAAAGAAAAGCCAGTCCACTGTGAGCCTCAACAAGAGCCACTTAAATGCCCTGTTTACATTATTTCAAGCAATTTTTATTTGAAATAAAGGGTCTAGGAAATAGTTTTGAGGTGTGAAAACTGATGTTTATAGAAGGCAAACTGCTTCTCTTTGAAGGCTTTTCAAGTGTACATTCAGCAGCCATGTAATTATTCAGAGTTATCAGGAACTCTCAGACTAGTTAGAAGGCAAGACTAATGAGATGCTGGCTCATGGGCTTAACCACAGTTGTGCAATTACATTTCTGCCACAGGAAAGCCTTTAGCGTGGCCTGGAAAGCATCCTTGGGCATGCCCTGAACACTATGGTTACAAGGTGTCTGGAGACTTAGAAATCAAATCCTTTTCTATTAAATCTACCTGACCTGTAAGGCTCTTGCATCTTTTTCATTCCTCAAAGGGATAGCTAACTATAACACACATTTAGAACGTTGAAACAAAAACAACTTGTGAATACAAGTATGGTAGAGTATGTATAGAATAGGTGATAATAATAATAGCTTTCTCTCAGTGTGTATGTGCGTAGTGTATGTAGTGTGTGTGTGTGTGTGTGTGTGCGCGCGCGCGCACACACTCGCGCGCGCATGCGTGAACATATAAGGGTGTTCACTTGGAGGGTGGAAGATGACATTCCCCTAATTTATAGTCTCTCTGAACTTGGAGCTGGTGGTCAGTAAGCCTCCTCCTGTAAACCCACAGGATTACAGGTGCCTGTAATCCTATTTTTTTGCACTAGTTTTGGGAATTGAACCCAGGCTCCGAGAACAGAAAGTATACTTACTTACCTGCTATGCAGGATCAGGATAGTTTTATATCAACTTGACACAAGTTAGAGTCATCAGATAGAAGGGAAACTCAATTGAGAAAATGCCTCCGTAAGATTGGGCTGTGGAGCATTTTCTCAATTAGTCATTGATGGGGAGGGCCCATGTAGTGAGAATTGGGCCATCTTGGCCTGGTGGTCTGGGGTTCTATAAGAAAGAGGATGAATAAGCCAGTAAGTATCACTTCTCCATGGCTTCTGCATCAGCTCCTGCCTCCAGGTTCCTGCCATGCTTGAGTTCCTATACTGACTTCCTTTGATGATGAACTGTGATATGGAAGTATAAGCCAAATGAACACTTTCTTCCCCCAGTTGCTATGATCATGGTGTCTCATCACAGTAATAATAACCTGTGTAGGACACCTGATAAGCTATCTCCCAAGATAAATAGATATCTTTTTATATAAATTCATTAGGAAAAGTAAGAAATCTGTTTAGATAACCCTTACTTGTGCCTATAAGCTAAGGAAACTCCCTACGTTTTCCTTTAGCAGTTTTGGGGACTTGTGTTGAGGTCCTTGATCCATTTTAAGTTTAGCTTTGTGCATGATAAGATATAAGGGTCTAGTTTCATTTTCTGAATATTGAAATTCAGATTTCCCATCACTGTTGAAGATACTCTCTTCTTCCATGCACACTTCTGGTATCTTTGTCAAAGATCAGGTAATTATAGTTGTATGGAGTTATCTTGGGCTTCTCTATTCTTTTCCGCTGATATATGTGTCTAATTTTATTGCTGAGTCTCTGGATTATAACACGAAAACATGTAGGTAATATCTCCTGAAGAATTAATTTTATTTAGTATTTCTTTGGCTATCCTTAGTCTCTCCTTTCGAAGTTTTGACAGAAGTAGCCCATATTGCTGTTCACAAAACTCATTGGCTAATAGATAGAAATTTCTGTTTCAGACAGTGGTACCTCTCAGAAGTTCCCAAAACAATACAGTGGATTTCTATTGCTTTTGGTATTCTATAATAACTGGGTGGTAAGATCCAGTTGCTGAAGACATCACATAATTCACTTTAGTTGCTGAACACAGAGAAAGCAAGCTGGAACTGAACAAGAAACTCATTGCTGACTATCTTCCATAATTCTGGAAGGTGCTATACAGCCTGCTGAGGGAGGAAATATATTAGTTGCTTGTCTTCTCCAGTGCTGGGTCCTACGTACTACAAGATGTATCTACTATGAAAATAATGGCAAGATTGTTTATGGGGGTAACAATGGGAGTTCTCTTGTTGGATTTGAGGTCTGAATCACAAAAAGGAAGTCATGCTTGGTACTGGAAGCATGGTTAAAACCCATGACTCAGAAAGTCACAGGCCCAAGTGGAGAAACTGTTGATGCTGTCTTCCTAAGTGTTCATTCTGTCAAAGTGACTTCTAAATGGTTGTGTTGTATCCATAGATGTGTATTGCTTCTCAGCCTTTGTTAGAGATGCTTCATACTGCAGTGGGCAAAGGCCAATGCTTGAATGTTCAGAACACTGAGAATAAGCTACTGTGAGCACTCAAGTCTAGGTGCATTATCTGTGTCAAGGCCCCACAGCAAGGCTTGGGAAGCATCTTCGTAGAGAGGTAAGAAATAATGTTAAGAACCTAAAGGTAGGGAGGGCACCATGAAATGCTGCCATTTGGGCATTACGTGTCTATTAGAGGCAGTAACCTATAGCCATGATGGTTCCAGCCCAAGATCTGCACAAGAACAAGCCAGTCTCAATTTCCCACACAGGAGAGAGAGGGGCTCCATTTCTACCACTAACTGAGGAGCTAAGGGCAGATGACGGCTGCTGGGGGTGCAGCAGTCTCTTTTCTTCTAGGAATGTGGCTATTGGGAAGTTGTTCATGACCTAGCCGATAACTTCATGTCCATACTTACCTGGGTAACACTACTTAGACTAACTGGGTTGAAAAACATAAAATAAGTTTAAGATTTTATAAGCAAAGCATGAAGTTGCAAGGGAGATGTGATGGGAGGCCAGAGTGCATAGGTCCTCCCACTTCATTCGGCCTAAGAGATAGTCCTGCACAAGCTAGCTCAGTGGGGCATTTTCTAGGTAATGCTATTATCAATTTAACAAGTGAGAATGACCATCGCACATAAGTATAGAACATGGATATTTAGGTTTTATGAAGCTCTGAAATTTAAAATACTCCATAGCACTATAGCATTTAATAATACAGACTTATGAAAAACTTGATGAAGACATAAAATGAAAAAAAAAACTTTTTAGACCAATTTCATTGATGAACATAAACAGAAAATTTGTCATGAAAATAAAATGTGATGCCACATTTATAAAAGATAAGACAGATCAGATTAATTTTTTTCCCTCCTGGAAATAAAAAGATGACTCAACATATGCAAATCAACAGATTTAATACAACACACAGATAAGACCAAGCACAAAAATCCCATTATCACCTTAATAACAATAGAAAACCTGTGACTAAATTTGACTTCTTTCATGAATACATACCAAGAAAACTAGAAGTAGAAGGATCATAGTAGCCCATTATAGAGACCATGTATGGGACTCCTAAGAAGAGATCATTGGACCATTTGCACGGTCTGGTTTATACCTGGTGTTTAGGAGCCAGAGAATAAACATGGAGAACAAGCAATGCTGGGATGAAAAGAACTGGGAGTGTTGGAAGCACTGAAGAACAAAGTGTAGGAACATCTGGCTGAATGTATGACTGCATGACAAGAACCTTCTACAGAAGTGTCCGAGACACTGATGGAGACACCAGAAGAAATGAAGACCGCATCGACAAGAAGGGTGGACCTGACTCTTGTTGACAGTTTAGGGCAGGGGTGTAAACCAGGTCCTTGAGAAGAGGCTGCAGAGTTCTGTTTCTGTCCAGAAAAAAAAATATGAGTGTTTTCCTGGGGAAAGTGACTTAATTTTCTGTGGATGATTCTATCTATCCACATAAGGACCATAGCTCCATAGCTCAGCGTCTTGCTCTCCACCTGCTTATATTTTATGGCTTCTGTGGATCCGAGAGAGGCAGGCATTAGTGTCAGCAACTTGGTCTCAGCACCATTTCATCCATTTATCTTTTTGAGGATTTGGTCTAATTCAACACAAATCATTGTTGTATTCGGGGCATAATAATAAACTTGGATCTCTTTTTATCTTTGTTTCCCTCAGGTGCTGGACACTGAACCCAGTGGCTGGTTCGTGCTAGGCAAGTGTCTTAGGGCTGAGCTATAGCCCCACCTACCAGCTGGTTACTTAGCAGAAACTGGGGCAAATCTGGATGGGAAACAGCACAAAGAACCGTGCTGTTGCATTGGTTTATTATCAGAAGAAAGGGAGCTGTTTTTCTCGGGAAACCTGAGATGCACTGAGGGAAAAAAGTCTATAGGTAATGACTTGAGGGAGGGACATAATTAGGAGGGGCACAAGAGGAAGCACAGCCTATCACAAGAGGGGAGGTCTTTCAGACCTCCTTCTTTTCTTTGCCTCAGATAATGTCTGAACAAACTGGAGGATTATTTCTCAGGTTTTCCATATCATTCAGAGAATGGACTTTCACGAAGCTACACTCAGGAGCAGCTGAACTGATGAGAGGAAATCACATTTGGGATTATAGAATGATTTCAAGTTTATAAGTTGGCCTCTCTCAGTCTCCTTCTGTTAAATCCACACTGGTTTTCCAAACCACTGTTAATTTTCATATCAACTTCTATCACCTTTTCCTGACACCTTTCCATTCCCTGTTACGGATAGAATTGGAACCCTCTCAAATTCCTATGTCCAAGTCCTAATCTGATACGTATATGACATGGGGACAGGTACTTACCGTTAAATGAATTTGAAGCGTCAGAGGCTTTGCTTTTCCCATTTCTGTGCAGAAGTCCTAGAGCCAAACTTCCCCTCTTGGTGCTTTCATCCTGAGTTTCTCAGCCTTTTGAAGAATGAGGTAGAAATCTGTCTGGTTTAAACCACCCACTCTGCGGTATTCTTTTAGGCATCCCAGGATGGCTAACTCATGCCCTGTTTTACGGTAGCGGTTTGTGCACTGAATGTTGTCTCTTAGAGTTTGAGGTCATGTCTCTTGGTCTTTGTGATTTTCTTTCAGTATGTACTTGACACTAGAAAGTTCATGGCTTATTTGTAACCTGATGCCCCCACCCCCCACACCCTTAGCTTGTTTACTAATTCAGGAAACTATGTAGCCAAATCTGGAAAGAATCTTGCAAATATCTAACAATAAAAGTTGTAGCACCAAAATCGAATTACCTAAATTATCTGGGATATATGTTTCATCAGCTCTTCTGCATAGCTGGCTGCTGTAAAGCTCCGTGGGCAGGGACAGGCTAATATGCTGAATGCTGTAGTCATTAACTAGTTTCACATGGGCATGTGTGTCCAACTTATTGGGGCAAACTCATTGAAAATAGCATCTCTTGCACAACTGAGTTCAGTATGATTCTGGGTGATCATGGTGTTGATTCCAGATTGCTTGACTCAAAACTTCCTGGAATGCCAAAAATGGCTCTGCTTTGATTCCCTTCTCTTTTGATAGAATTTTCCAGTTGCCTGAGGTTTTAAGGCAATGAAGTATTTACACCTGCCCCAATGATGCTGGTAAAACTCAAGTAATGGGTTTTCTGGGCATCTAATAGCTTCTAGACACTGCTTTAAGGATTTCACATACAAGCTGCTCTTTTAATCCAAGAATGTCTTTATGAAGTAGACACCCATCGCCAGGGAGATTCAGTGCAGTTCTGTAACTTGGTTAAGGCACTTCGAGGGAAAGAGAAAAGTCTTTATTCAGGTCTATGCACTTTGGCTCCAGAGTCCCCGGACTTCAACACCATACCTTCCCTAGGCAAGCACCCAAATCAGAAGGTTTGTTTGGCAGATATCCCTGGCTAATCTACATCAGCCAATGTTCTCTGCTGCTCTGAACAGTGGTGAGCAGCCAGCAAAAGGGAGCTCATTATTGTCTGGTGGTGGAAAATCCTGTATGTTGATTGGTCTGTCCTTTCTGAAGACACACTTCACACTGTCTGCACTGAGTCGTATTTCATGTAACGACCCCAGTGTTCTCTCTGTACCTTAATTTTTTCATCTGTAAAATATAAAGAAGAGTATTTCTTACCTGACATCATTATTGAATAATTCATTGAATAGGCAAATCTAAATTATTTGACACTGTTTTTAGCAAGTGGCAAGTACCCAATAACCTGATATTACCACCACCACCACCTTAGTACTATTACTAGCTCCATCACCATATCATCATCATCATCATCATCATCATCATCACCATCACCCATGTCATTACTATAACAATATCATCACCAGCACCACCACTTTAATCCGCAGCACACCAGCACTAACATAACCATTATCACTAGCATCTCCACTACTGCCATCACCATCATTACCATACCACAACCACTACCATCACCACCATCACCACTTCTACTTCCATCACCAATGGTGCCAACATTACTGTCATCACACCCCTACCACCACAGTCTCTTTCTGTGAAGAAAGAGAAAGAAAAACTGAAAGGCCTGGCAGTCAGTAATAATCTTCACTGGATTTTGTGCTCAAGAGACAACTCTTAGAGTCACTAGAATGAGTGGAGTATTTTAGATCAGGCTAAGGTCACATGACAAATGATAAGCGTATTTTTAACCAGAAAGCTAAATTTTACATTTTGAACATAGGGAAAATAGTCAATGATCCAGGGTCATCCCAAGTAGTGAAGATACTTCACTTGGTTTTATCTTCTTTGGGGGCTTTATAAACAAGTAAATAAATATTTATAGTACAGTTGGAAAATATTTCTATTAAAAACATTATATTTAATATATAAAGGCTTCAACCTTAACTAGTTAGAAAAAAAATACTAGAATAGCTCAATTGAAATCAAAGGATTCCAAATAAGACCAATTTTACTACTTGTTTTAATGCAGCATTACTTTTACATTCAATTATGATTTAAATCACACATATTATGCATGAAGGTAGGAAGGCATGAATTCTGCCAGAGTTTCACTGAGGTGGGGTAAGACCCTGTGACCGTGGAGGGGTAGGAAGAACTATCAGCCAGACACAACCAAATGAGAAAGGCAAATCACGTTGGCAGAACTCCAGCTCTGCAGCCCTGGTGCTGTGGGACAATGGTCTTATACCCTGTAAAGATTTGTCACTTTCACTGGTTTAATAAAATGCTGATTGACCAGTAGCCAGGCAGGAAGTATAGGTGGAGCAACCAGAACAGGAGAATTCTGGAAAGAGGAAAGGCTCAGTCTTCAGTCATCACCCAGACAAAGAGGAAGCAAGATGAGAATGCCTCACTGATATACAGTACCTAGCTACGTGGCTAACACAGACAAGAATTATGGGTTAATTTAAGATGTAAGAGTTAGTTAGTAAGGAAGCCTGAGCTCCTAGGCCAACAAGTTTCTCTGTATGTTTCTTTGGACTGAATTGCTGTGGGACCAGGCAGGACAGAAACCTCCATCAATGCCCTAGGAAGATCAGTTAGCTGTTTTCAGACTGCTTTGTCCCATGTGAAATGACAACCACAAGTTTCATTTTGTAAGGTCAAAACGAGCTAACACATTCAACAAGTATGTTTAAAGCACCTGCCTGCATGGCATGCATTGATGGGAGTAACTCTTCCAGAGACTTGGAGAGAGCCTAAGGCCATACTGCATGCTGGGAAAATGTTGCTCTCAAATTCCAGAGAAAAGAATCTTAAGTGGTTCTAATTATGGTTAATCCAGGCAGTGATAAAATGTTCTGCCCAGCCTTCTGTGTTTCTAAGTTCTGGGAAGTTGGAACAGAACCGTTAGTGCACAGTAAACTTCACAGTCTGAACTTTGAAATAATTCAGATGGAGGAAGGAATCTTTGTAATAAATAATCCAAATCACCCAGATCTGAACAAACCATGATGAATATAAGAAGCACACTATGATCACGTGCAGGATTCGGAAGGTGTACAGGTGATAATTGGCTTGAATATGAACAGAGAATGGAAACCAGTGAAGACCCCAGATAGAAAGCTTCCTCCTAGGTAGTCCTGCTTAGTGAGGATACACCTGATGTCTACAGCCACCACCACTGCGACACTGACCCTTCACTTCTGCATCTCTAACACTGCTGTGCTCCTTGTAGCCATGCTACTTCATCTCCATCCCCCAATGACAGGCACTTAATGATGTCTTTTGAACTGTGTACCTTGTTTATTGACTGTTTCCCTTAATGGAATGGAAACTTCCTAAGAATGGAAATTCTTGTTAGTTTGTTCATTGCTGATAGTCGGTACTTAGAACAGAACAGGATATAGTAGGTATTCGGTAGAAATTTAATAAATGAAGGATGTTACAATTTGCATTCTTATTGTTTTTACATATTAGGGTATATATTCCATTTAAGTTGATAGTCCTTCATCAACCACAGACCTAAGTCATTCTAAGAAATCTACCTTTTTCTTTCTCTTCTTTCTTCCTTCCTTCCTTCCTTCCTTCCTTCCTTCCTTCCTTTCTTTCTTTCTTTCTTTCTTTCTTTCTTTCTTTTTTGTATGTACTGAAGTTGAATCCAGGGCCTTGTGCATGCCAGGCAAATCCTCTGTTGCTGAACTATCTCCTTGAATCACAGGTCTCACCACAAATGCTCACGTTGTTCTGAAGCTCACTCTGTTATCCCTGATCTTATGACCTCATGCCTTAGACTCTGAAGTAACTGGGATTATCTGGTCTGAATTACAAGGTCCAAGCTAATCGTAGGTCTATATTTGAGTCCACAAATTTCTTCTTGGAATTGCTAAAACTAAATATATTAACTGGCAGAATAAATCCTGTTATTCATGGTTATCATTTACATGTCTGGAGGAGAAAGGCCAGATAAAAACCTTGTGAGGTTTAGTGTTTATTAACAATTTGACTGGTTCTTACATTACCTAAGGACAAGATTCCAGCACACCTTTGAGGGATTATTCAGTGTCTGGGCATACTTTTGAGGGATTATGTTGATTCGGCTAACTGAGGTAAGCAGAGCCACCCAGAAAGGAATTGGCACCATTCACTGAGGTGAGATCCTAGACCATATGAAAAGGAGAGTGTGCTAAATTCATGGTGTGATGTATACAGCTTCTTCAGGCTCAAACTGTGAACCAAGTTGCTTCTGTTGGGGCATTTCATCATGGCAATTAGGAAATTAGCATTATTCATTATTCTCATCTAGGCTGATAATATGCTAACAATGTATACACAATGACAAGCTGTATTTGTGTCCTGCGAGGAAGTGTGGCCAGTATCTCATGAAGTTGTAATATCCCCCTGAAATACGTAACAGAATGATTGTTATGAAAGACCTGGATAAAGCCAGATCCCCCTAACAGGAAAATAGAGCCAAAAATCTAGCAGGAAGAGAAGAATCGGAAATCTAGGATTAGCCAGTTCCAGGGTTCCAGGAACTAGCTGAAGAAAAAGGTAGATTGTAATCTTGAGAGTAATCTTGAGAGACAGAGAGATTTCCCCTAGTAATTATCACCCCCTAGTAATTATCACTGGAATAGGAATTAGCTGATTAATGATCTTGAGAGGCAGGGAGTTGCCCCTTTGTAATCATCACTGGAATTTTCAGAATTTTCTGTGACACCCTCCCTGCCCCCCTTTCGGATTACTGGGATGTGTGGTTTCTTCTTATAAAAACTACTTCTCCCGGTCACTCGAGGTCGAACTCTCTTCCCTTGAGTGGGTTATGAGTCTCGGCCCCAGTGCACTGGTTCCCGTCTTTTCGTCTTGTCATTAAACCTCGTGTGATTGCAGCAAGGACGGTCTCTCGTGTGTTACTGGAGGGGGTCGCGTTATCCCGAGGCTTGAGTGAGAGTCTCCCCAAATCGGGGGTCTTTCAGTTATACATGAAGATTACACTAGAGTGGTTCAAGAAAGATGACATCCTATTGCTTATATTCTATATAGTCAACAAGACTTAACACTTCTGAGAGTAGAAGAGTGGAAATCACCCTTGTGGGACTCCAGATCAAATGTATGTCGACTGTCATTTCTCTCTCAATCATGCGCGTGTGTGTGTGATAATTCTTTGTACTGTTTTAGCATTAAGTTTGAAAGACCTAGCCATGATAAACTCAATAGAGGCCTAAGTCTCAGTAGTTTACCCTGGTTCCAAGAAAGACCACAAACTGAGACTACCCAGGCACCACCCAGGAACAGACTATCCAAAGGAAATTCCTAACGTTCCAACCATTGAACATAGGATCACCTGCCAGCACACACAGTTTTGTTTTTCACCAGGACATCCTTGGACAAATGCCAGCCAATCAGGGATACTGAACCTTAGAAATCCCTCACCCCCATTTTGCTGCTACAAAAACCCAACTCTAACTGAACTCGGGGCTCTCCGATCTGGATTTGCAAATTTGTGTAAGAATAAAGGTTCTTTGCTTTTACATACAGGACTCGGTCTCCTAGTTAGTTCTGGGGGTACTCTGTGATCTGGGCATAACAAAGTTAATGATAATTTGTATGGAAACACAAAATAGTCATCAGTCTCATATAGGCAAATGTGTCCTTTCATGGACTTTTTTCTTCCCTGGGCAACAATGTTGCAAACTGATTGAAACGGCTTTGATTACAGTATGTTTTGGACTATAATTTAATAGTGATACAAAATTGAAATACTTGAACTGTGAGAGAGCTTAGTGTCAGATAGGACACCTGTGTATGTATGTAGACACTTGTTCATGGTTAGCCTAAGTTCTATAGAAGCATTTGGATGTTGTTTTGATAGGTACATTGCCATATTTGTCAAGTTGGTTCTTTGATGTTGTGTTCTTTGTCTTGTTCATTGACCTGGAGGTTAATTTTTCAGGAGTTATGAGTTGTAACATGAGCATTTGCAATTGAAACCTGAAACTACACCTTCCTATGGACTGCAATGTTAATCTGTATTAGCTTAAGTGACCAGACACCAAGAAGCAAAACAGAGGCCTCCATTCAACTTTCTGATGCTCCAAGGACGTTTCTCTGCGTGAACAGTATGCGTGGTGGTTTTAGTCATAGTGTTTTTTAGCTCTGAGTTTTCTTTATTCTAAGAAGGTTAGTGAAGCTAATTATGTTGTCTAGAAATGGAGAAAGAAACCCACCAATAACCACTAAAATTTCTGCTCATGTAGGTGTGATTGAACTCCTAGCAGACACAGCCAGGTTTAATTATCAGTTTTCAATGCTGGGGCCTTGGAAGCACTTGCTGAGGAATGGATAATGCCAGGGGCCTTCAGAGCACTGGCATTAGAGATAAAAACCTGCCATTCCCTGGACAGCTGGCTGAATGTGTATTAAAATGAGCGAAGATTTCTCTGGGTGGTGCACATTGCAGTGGTCTGTCTCCTTGGGTTCTGTTCCTTCTAAGGTAAAATGGTAGCCATACTTACGCAAGTAAAGGTGGGTGAGAGGTAAGGGGGAGGGTGGAGTACTTTAACAGAAATACCTCCTCAGTTAGCTAAACAATTCACTTCTTGTTTGGCTCATTCATATGGAGGAATGTGGGAAAGACCCTGTAGGTTTCAGCTACCTTAGAGTGGCCATCACTATACCAATTTGCTTCTGGGTACAGTTGTGACAAAGTCTTTTAAGAGCAGTGGTGGGCACTGGTGGCAGAAGCAGATACCTTCCTCATTATCAAGGTGAGCAGTCTCTGCAGCTCAGTTATATAATTCATACCCTGACTCCTTCCCCTCTCTCCCTCCCTCCCTTGCTTCTTCCCTACTTCTCTCTCCCTCCCCTTCTCCTTTTTTCTTCCTCCTTCCCTCCTTCTCTTCCTCAGTTGCTTCCTCCCTCCTTTCTTCCCTCTTTCTCTCTTTCTTCCTTTCTCCCTCCCTCCTTTCTCCTTCCCTCTCTTCCTCAATCACTTCTTCCCTCCTTTATTCCCTCCTTATCTCTCCCCCACTTCTGTCTCTCTCCCTCCAACACTTCCCTATCTTCCCCTGCTCCCATCCCTTCCACCTACTCTGCCTCTATGTTTGGGGAGCACTCTTTCCACTGATGGACATACATAGGATGTATGTCCTCCACACACTGCAGAGTTGTAACACTGCTTCCTAGCTGTGAAAAATAAAATATCTTCCAGATATTGCTGCAAGTCCCCCTGAGGAAGAGTGTACTAGGAAGCATGCCCATAAATCTCCCCTACTGTTCAGGGAACTTTGGGAAGGTCTAACAAGCTTCCCATTGTATCCAGTCCTGAGTTGAAAAAGATGGTTCTTGGGTTTAATGTTCCCAAGAGAATGGAATGCTTTCTGGAAATACTGATGTGTTAGACTTGAAGTGGGCATGTTCACACACAGAATGTCCTGCCCCTGTCAGACCTCCCTGTGTTAGTCCTGTTTGCTTTAATAAGTAATATCCTTGGGAAACATGCAGTTGCTCAACATAAATGCTGGAGTTGGCACTGCCTCTCTGCACAGCCGTGCTTCATCTCCAGGAAGCAGCCCTTTAGCTACGTAAGATATGAACCAGCGGGATGCAGCAAGAAACGAATGAATCTTTAATGAATAGTTTTTAATAGAAGTCGAATTGTTTTAGTAATGGCGAAGATAACACGGTATTAGTGCTGGCAATTAATTAAGGAATTCTTGTCAAGATAATTGCTAATCATTTTCTTAATTTCTTTGTGTGATTCAATAAATACATTTTGAGATTTTTTTTAATGTGATGGTATTAGCTGCCTGAATCTTAGCTCTCATTCTGTGTAGCACAGAGTTACCAGACTAAAGAACAGCACTGTAAAAAGAAATCTGCCCTGTACAATTGTCACATAAAAAAAATTGAAAGTACAGCTAAAATTTAAAAGGCATTTTAACTATGATGTGTCAATCAAAAATAAAATAAAGCTGAAAAATTAAAGAATGATTCAAATGGGAAGAACCTTTGCAAAGTCCAGTTAGTTGGTTTAGATTTGGGGTATATTAAGTACAGATGTGTTTTACTGTCTGAATTGCAGAAGACAGAACAAGGACTCCCCGTCCCCTATTCGATCTGTTCCTGCCTTTCTCACCTATATGACCTTGATCTTGCTGACTTTTTCTGTTTTTTTGTATATATGTGTGTGTGTGTGTGTGTGTGTGTGTGTGTGTGTGTGTGTAGATACACATAATAGGTAAGAAACTCCAGCCTTCCATGTATATGTTTCCCATAAAACATTTTAGGCATTAATTGAGCAGTGATGTGAAGTGTTTTATGAACCTAAGGGAGAAGCTCTACACATGTAATATAGGATTTCCTCATTACCCTTCCTGTTCTCTGCTAGGAGTTTGGCTGCTCCTATTGGCTCTCATCTATCCATTTAGCTATTGGGGCTGATTAAACTGTTACATTTTCTGTCCCAGCTTACATTAAAGGAACAGTATTGGGTTTCATTTTGTTGAGAAATTTAAACCTTACCTTGTCTGACACATTTTGAATTCACCTCCTAAATGCATTCCTACATGGCCTAGTCACAGTAGCAAAGTGGAAAGCACCAACTTTATTCCTTGGTCACCTTGAATAAAAATGATGCCATTTATTTTTAACAAGTTTGGTATATTTGGATCCAAACACCATCGCTCTGATGGACCTCAGTAATGGGAACCGGGTCTGTACTTTTTTTTCCCCCTGAAAACTTATTTCTAACACTTTCTCTTCTTTGTAAATCTAATTGCTTTTGGCTCGCCACGGGTTCATGGACAATTGCTTTTCTTGCTGTTACAAATATGTTGCAAGTGGAGCTTTTGTATTGAGGGTTGCTGATCTGAATCTGTTTGCTTCCCAGTCATCTCGGACTGTTTTCAAGCTTAGGAAGCAGAGAGTTTGAAAAGACAATATTCATTAGTAGCAGTGTGGTCACTACCTTTGCACTCTCTATGCATAATTGCCAAACCGTCCTATTAATAACCACATAGTGTCCTGTGCAGAGAAATACCATCAAAACAGTGCAGAATGGATGCAGAGAGAAACGGGAACTCGAAACTGTCTGTCATTTTCAACCCCAATTTAATGTAATCCCACACAGATTCGCTGTTCTCAATTTCTGGAGAAATTTTCTATATCAGACATGCAGACTCATGGGCCAGAGGTTATAGGAAATGTCCGTTTACATTAAAAAGGAACCCACCTCAAATCTGGCCTTGTGTTTGCTCTTCGCATTGATAATAAGGTCTTCCCAGCCAATTCTCCTTTTTAGTCCCGGGGGACACATATTTTAATTTTTTTATTGTCTGCGGTGGAGTTTTAGCATATTCATGGGCAGTCCCTCCCATATGCTGCTTGATCCATTTAACTAAGGATTGCAGAGGGACTTGTATATGAGTATGTGTGTGTGTACAGGTGTGTGTACAGGTGTGTGTACAGGTGTGTGTGTGTGTGTGTGTTCTAGTAGGTGAGGACTGAGCTGATTTCACTGAAGGCAGCACATCTCTGTGTCTATTTAAAGTGGATGCAAATTAGAATATTTTAATGCACTTAGTCAATTTTTTTTTCACTTAATGTGCTGAGATTCTAAAATCTGAGTGTAAAAGGAGTTGCACTGATGAAAACAATAGAAGGGAAGTCAGTATATGTCTGATTTAATCTATGTGACGGAGTGCATCGTGACGCAAAGCTGTATGAAGTCAAATGTTAGCAGTGGCTGTGGCTGTCGTCATTGTGCCCACCCTCGCCATGACTTGACAGCCTCACATCGTTTGAAAAGAAGAAACATTGAGTCCGCTTGCAGTCTTCCTTTGCTTTCCTGACTCTCTCTGCTTGAATACTTTCTCAATTTATATGTCTCACTGTACAACATGTTTAGAAACTTGGAAAAAACATAAAGTATTACAATTATGTTAAATACCATTTACAGAAATGATAGTGTTTCTCAAATGACTCTAAGATATGTCTGACTCATGGAGGGAAGTCAGGTTTATTGACAGGCAACTTGACAGACACTATTCAAGCGGTCCATTTTTAATTCAGGGGTCAATCACCTGGTTGAACAGAAAGCAAATGTGAAATGTTCAGTACAGCTATTTATCCCTGAATTATCTTTTAAATTAAAAAACATGTACATATATTTCATGGGTGGGGGATAAGGCACAGCACACCTGCCTACAGACTTTAACTTTGAGAGCTGGCTCTGTCCCTCCATTATGTGGGTCCCAGGAATTGAACTCAGGTCTTTAGGCTTGGTGGAAAGCACCTTTCCCTGATATCTCACAGGACCTATACCTGAGTTCTAGGATGCATATAGTGAATATCACTAGAAATTAAGTGATTTTTAAAATCAGTAATTTTACTGTTAATGAATATTCACAGTGAAGATAACTAGAAACTTTCGTATCAATAAATGAGTTAATGGTGTCTTCATTTCCCCAACATCCTTTCAACTTGTTAGCCACACGTCTTGATAGCCAACACCATGCCTTACTTACTCAGTACTTGTTCCTAGTTTTGGTCTTGAATGATTTCAGAGCATCGAGTTTGCATCCTCTTAATGAGGTGGGATGATAGATTATGAATAATCAACTGTGCCAAGAAGGAGTGTATGGTATTGAAGGTTCACTGGGACCAAAGGATTTTAAAGAAGAAATTGTCTTCAAAGATAATTTCCCTTTGTCCTCTGACCTTTTGAAGAAGACTTAGGATGTTTCAAATATCTTTCTTTTAAAGTTGCTCTTTGAAGGTGCTTTCCCCTTCTTGATGATGACAGCTCATTCTTCTATTGCTCAGTCCAAATATGTGGTTATCATCCCTACACTTTTTCCGTTGGGCCCAATACTCCACACCATCCTATTGGTCTTATGTTGAGCTCATGTCTACAACAAGTCACTGTTCAACATCTCTGTGGCTACACATATCCAGCTGTCGCCTCCTTTGACTTTGACTATTATGGTGGCTGCATAACCGGTTCTGTTCCCATCGCGACTCTACTTTTTCTTCTTTGACTGTAGCCAGCAAGATCCAGTGAAGAAACAGCCAGAGCAGCTACTCCATTGACCACACACCGTGGTAACTGTCCCTACCAACTCTTATGCACAAGAAACACCAGAAACCAGCCTCTTCCTGTTTCCTTCCTAACTTCAGGGAAGCTTGCCCTCGTACATATGGCCTCATGCTGCTTTATTCCATTCACTTCGCTATTACATCCTTGAATGCCATCTCTGTGAAGATAGAGTTCAGCTGTTGCATTTGTTTGTTTTGATTTGTTTTGTTCAGTGTTTCATGATCATCTTGGGATAGTAGTTTGCAACTAAGACATTCTAAGTCGTCAGTCTCATTTATTTGTTACGTACATGGACTTTTCTGTCCTGCTGGCTGGGTCCCAAAATAACCATACAGAAACTTAATATAATTTATAAATGCTCACCTGATAGTTTAGACTTATTTTTAACTAGCTCTCATAACTTAACCCATTTCTAGTAATCTCAGGCATTTGCCAGGGATTGTGGAAGTCGCTGTGGTGTGTTTCAGAGACCTCAGACTTAGGAGTATCTCTACTTCAGTCCTTTCCAGCTTGGCACAGAATGTAGGATGCTGGCTGGGGTGTCTGTGTACCTGACAGATAACTGCACTCCAGTTAGACGGCTTGCTTTACAAAATGCATTGGTTCCTGGTTTTGCAGAGAACCTGAATTCATTGCCTAGTGCCCACATCTGGCATCTCACAGCCACTTCTAACTCCAGCTGCAGGGTATCCGACGACCTATTCTGGACTCTACTTATTGTGTTTAATGGCACATGCATGGTACATGCACACACAAAACTAAAACTGAGTATTTTTTAAAGAACGTTTCCAAATTACATGATCCTTTTATGGAGATTAATTTAGTGATAAGGAAATGAACTCAGGTTTCATAGAGCTGCTTATCGAAAATTTTTATTGTGAAAACCCAGTTTGAGTTTAGTAACATTTTAAAGGCTTTCTTCTTTCCATTCTGGTGTTTCCCTCTCTTCTACCTCACCTACCTCTTTCTCCCTCCTTGCTATTTTAAAAGAAGCAAAAAGAGGATACATACTTAAGGACATAGGTTATAATTTGATGAATATGTACAAAGTATCATGATCAAATATGGGTAATTCATATTTTCATCACCTTAAATACTGCTCATTTATTTTTAAAAGATTTATTTGCTTTATGTGTCTGTGTGTGTGATTGCTTGTCTGTATGTACATACCCTGCATGCAGTGCCCAACCAAGACTAGAAGAAGGTGTGAGATACCTTGGAACTGGAGTACACCTGATGCGTGTGGCAGGAGGTAAACTGCACCTGCGGCAAGTGCTTCTAATGGCTGAGTCATTTGTGAAGTCCTGTATCATTTTGGGGATGGGCAGAAAAATTCAAACTTTTTTTCAAGCTTCTTATAATAAGGGCATATTGTAAGATGTGGGCAATTGCCACCTCACTGTATTCCAGAACAGAAGAACTTACTCTGCCTGACATTGTGCATGGCATGTGACGTCATTGTTTCCAACTCCTGCCCTGATACTTCCTAACCTCCAGGGATTTCTGTTCTTCTTTCTGCTTCTAGCAAATGACCTTCTTTTTAGTTTCTGCAGATGATTGAGAACACACAAGTTCTGTGTTTCTAGACTTGGATTATTTCACTTAACATATATGTTCAGTTTTATCCAGTTAACTGTATACTGTAATATCGAAGCATTTCTTTTGCCTGGCTTTCTTCTGCACATCTGTCTTTAAGGTCAGAATTTTTTTTTTCTGATTTAGTCTGTGGTTGAGGCTCTCAGTTATATTTCTATTTTTCTTACCGAGCTCTTCATATCTAACACTTCTCGTTGGTTGTTTAGAATATCTCTGCGTTTGCTGGACTTGCTGGGGCAATTTAAACTCTTCTGGGTTGTTGTATTATCTGTTTGTATGCCCTTATGCCCCATTTAGCTTTTGTAAAAATCTTAATTTCAAAGCCTTATAAATCAATTCACTCTTGCTTTTATGTTAACACTTCTTCTACATAATGGCATTTATATAACTTGCAGATTATCTTCCTCTCTAAAATGTATAGATTGCCATTTTGCAGAAGAGATGTGACCCAGGGAGTTGCTTTGGGTGATAGACTGGGGTAGGTGCTCATAATAGTACAGTGTTTGTCTTACTTTTGTGGCCGTTCATCACTAGCAGTGCCTGTGGGTGTCTCAGAGGCGTAGGCTATAGAATCTTATGGGGTTGCTCTGCCAGCTGGGATGCAGATTGCATAAGGTTTATTTGCCAGGAACTCTGGACTTGGTGCACCTAGGTCTGGTTTTAGACCATTTAATCTTCATAGGGCTAATGGGGGTCAAGATGTTTCCAGTGGATCCAGGCCAGTATAGCAATTTTCTCAGAAGTCAAGGCCAGTAATTTGTCAGTATCTGAGGGCCTTGTGGGAGCTAGACTGTAGCAATAGGCTCAGGCAGTATTGGGAGTATATGCAGCTGTCTTCTTGGGGTTGTGGGATGCACTTCCTAACTGCTTTCTGGTGTTGAGGCTTAGCGTGTGAGCGCTCCCTGCTGTCTCCCATGGATTCTGCACCATGTTCTACTCAAGGTGGGTTGCTACTCTCTTTCCTGGGTACTAAGGGCTGAGCTATGCACAGAAGGCTGTCTGGCTGCTTTATGGAATCACATGGGATGAAGCATGGCCTTTTACCTTGTTCCACTGCCTGCATGAGCTGAGATGTTGTGGTGTCTTTCTGCCTGATTCACAGATCCCCTGGCGGATGAAGTTCCAAGATAAAGTTGTCAGGAAGGAGCATGGATGGGGGGTGCATGAGCCATATGCTGAGCTGTTTCTCCAATCAATGTATTTATATGAATTGCTCAGTAGCTCCCCGAACTCAGCTCAAGACGGGCCTGTGAGTTGTTCAGCACCGAACATCTCGGTGTCTGTAGTGGTAGTGAGGACTACTGGGTTCTCCAACTTATCCTTTTCTGTCCTGGGAAATGCGACAGGGTTCATGGTTCAACCTAGGTGGAAAGATGGGACAGTAGATGGCATGTCTCAGTGTCACTTGTGTGAGGTCATCTTCAGTTTCCATGCTGTGTAGCATCTGTGTCTCACCTGACTGCACTCTGGTGTTCTGCCTCCTAAACCATGGAAACAGGCTCTTCCTTTTCCTTGACCCTATTTTGTTAGAGTCTATGAGGCATTTTTTTTTTGTCAGTCATCTTGCTGTTGCCTGCTCCCAGCTTCCCCTTACATAGGCTCTGTGATAAGAAAACTACGCTATCAATCCCAGTAATGGAATAAAATAAGAGGATTATAGCAGAGACCGTTCTCCTATATGGAAAGTTAGTGCTTAAGTCTGCTCTGTTTTCATTGAATTAGGAAGGATCAATAGAGAGATACATGAAAATGCTACATTGTGCACATTAGATGGTAAATAAAATTTAAGACTTTTTTTTGGTAGGAATTAAGTGTGAGTATAATTGGAAATTAAAATTGTATCTGAGAAAGCTGCGACTAACAGACAGTGTAAGAAAAGTCGGCAGTGTTTTCCCTTTGCTATAGAAGTTATTTCAGACTGTAATATGGATGTATGCATGAGCATCACAAAACAAGGGTGCTGTGCAGTCGTACCCAATCAGCTCTGCACAGGTAAGTGAAGCTGCTTCTGCGAAAGCACTGACATAGAGTGGGTTTGACACTGATTTCAGGAATCTCACCTTTGACTGAGAGGTTTCCCGAGTAGTTTAACTGGCTTTCCCCAGCCAATCTGTTTCTGTACACTTGGTTGTGCTTCTGTGTGTGTAATCAGTTTGTGAGAAGATTCAGTCTCATTAAATTAGTCAACTCTACATCCCGTAAAGCAAGACGCTCATTTCTCGCTCGGTCATTTGTACAGATCAGGCCCTGGCTGCTGCTGGCTGCTTCCAGTCAGCTTCACCCGGAGAAGATACTCTGCATTTGATATCAAAGAAATGCGAGGTAGTCTCTGAGAGCAACCCCTGAAGGGGAATTTCAAGTCCTCTATAGAACAGCCACATCATATTAGGGGACTAGCGCACTTAGAGATGAGCTAAGTTCACACATGCATTCATGGAGTTTTAAACCACGGAGTCAATTGTGCATGTGGTAAAATGCTTTTGTCATAATCGTACCTACAGATGGCTGAACCTTGAAAATGCCACGCTCTGGTATAACTCACAGCCTTTTAAAGTTTAGACCATCCTGTCGCCATAGCTCTGGTCCTTTCCTCTACATCTGGAACTAGGACTCCCAAACCACCCAGGAAGCCACTCTCCTGATTTCCTTCTTCCTAGGTTAGTAATGCCTATTGTAGAACTTCAAAGAAAAGGTAACATGGAGGATGGCTCTCGGTGTTCTCTCTGCATGCACGCCGCTAGAGTCATTCATTTATGACACAGTGTGAGTCAGAGGCTTTCTCCTTTTTACTGCTGAGTGTGAATGCTTTTGTCACGTGAGATTGCTTTATGATCCATGCTAAGGCTGTGTGGGAAGAATAGACCATCTAACTGCATGACAGAAACTAATACCCCATTTGAGGGTTTCCTCCTGGAGGTAGGCCTTTCCTTTCTGTACCTTACCCTGTAACATACAGTATTTCTATATGAAAATAATCAAATCGTATTGACAAGTAAGTTAGTATATTTCAGCATAAGCCTTCTGAGATAATTGCATCAGGGTGTTGGAGTTTTAACTGTGTACTTATTGAATATTTTAACTCATTAAGTAAATGCTTCCTGGCACTGTACTCTGTGGCAGGCAGAAGACCATACTAATTACCTCATGTTTTCAAACGATACATAAAGGCTCTAGAAATGAGCCATCCGGATCTGATCTAAACCAGCGCCCATTTACTTATTAGCTTCAGGGTTAGTCTGTCACTTTGTAGGCTGACGAACACGGAAAGGCGTGGTGAAGATGGGAGATCTGGTGGGAAGGTGGAAGGGCCGGGAAGAGTGAGCTCTGCGCAGCATCTTTTCCTGGACAGTTTGTGCTGGAGGCTTCCTCCCCCGCTTGTGCTTGGAAAATGGACTCCGTGGGGTTGAGGAATCATGGAGATTTTAATTAAGTTTTAATTAAATGTTTTCCATGGTTTTGCATAATAAGGAGATAATATCAAATCTAATTCCTGCAAAATCTACCCTGCATCTGGGTAATCAACACACGAGGACTCTCTAAGCAGCGTGTCATCCGGCGCTGTTTCCGTACATATATTTTAAGGGGATGGTCCTCACAACGGCTTTAAGTATGCGTGTTAGGATTGGTGAACTTAGGATAGGAGTCTAGGGCAGCGTTTTAACTTCCAATTGCATTGGCTTACTGCAAGGACTATTCTGTGGTTGAATTAACTTAGTGCAGCCCTGCGTTTGCTCACTTCAACAGTCTGATATGGATGCTTCTGGGTTCACGATGTCCAAGTAGGTGGTGCATGAATCTCTGTATTAACTTTCAGTTGTGTGAACATGGGAGGTGCCACCTAAATTTTGATTTAGAAAAAAAGCGGTTATTAGCAATGATGGCATGGCAGGTCTGCAAAGCTGTAGCTAGCTGGGCATGAGGCAGTATCTTAAGCTATTTTGTTCTTTGTTCATACTTCAACTGGAACACACACTTTGGTATGTGTTTGCAAATGAGATTTCAGAGGTGGTCACTCCAAAGATTAATGAACTGAATAAGACCAAACATTTAGCACACATCACAGTTTTAGCATTTTTGCTTGCGACATATATTGTAAGCAAGGGGAGAAGCCTGTGCTTCTCTTGGCTACTGGGAGATTCAGTTAAAAAAAATCCCAAACCTGTGACATTCAGTGCAAGCCAACTGACTAAGTGTGAGCTGGCTTTTCACTACCTGAGAAGGTTTTATTATGCTTTAGGACTTCAAAGAGAAACGATGAAGAAAATCTCACTTCCGTTTCCTTATTCAGCCTTTTTCCTTACTCTGTTCAGCTTTTCATGTGTATTAAAACCCTTATTTCAAGGCCTGTGTCTTCATTGTAAATGGTTTCTAAAGTTCCTCCTAAATTGGAAGTTGATGTCTTCTTTCTCTTTCTCTCTCTCTTTCTTTCTTCCTTCCTTCCTTCCTTCCTTCCTTCCTTCCTTCCTTCCTTCCTTCCTTTCTTTCTTCCTTTCCTTTTCTTTTCCTTTCTTTTCTGTTTTTTTGTTTTTTCGAGACAGGGTTTCTCTATAGCTTTGGAGCTGTCCTGGAACTAGTTCTTGTAGACCAGGCTGGCTTCAAACTCACAGAGATCCACCTGTCTCTGCCTCCCAAATGATGGGATTAAAGGTGTGCACCACCACTGCTCGGCTGGAATTTGATGGTTTCAAACTCAATGCTTTTAATATTAACGTGAATATGAGCGAATACAAAAACAGCTTTCCTGAGAAAAGTAGCAAGTTTAAGTTATTTTGTGTTTGAGTTTGAAAATCTGGGTTCCAGAGGCATGTAGGTGCGAATCGACCACCTGCATGTGAGATACAGATTCTCTTTGAATGTGTATCTGTGGAGTAATTTATGAAATATTTGAGTTACTTTACATGGTGCTCATGAGGCATTCATGCCATAAAACATGTAAGGCATTTTGGCAGACCTGTCCAAAACACAGTTAGATACAAGCAAATACTTGCTCTTACTATTTAGGTACTTCAAATATAGGTAACATGCCTATCTATAAAAGAGCTTCTAAAATTCCCGTATCAGGCAAGATGCATATTAACAGAGATGGTAGCATAATTATTATGGCTCAATAAAGTATTGTCTGTCTGTCCTGGTCTTATCAAGAGGAACACGATGGCAGTATTTGGCAGCCAGGGGCCCCTGGCAGAGGCATCTGCCATGGCAGAATCATCATCAATCTAGTTCCTCATTGCTCAGCACTGAGCTCAGCACAGGCTTGCTGAAGGGACGGAGAAAGTGTTGAGTTCATGAAAGAATGAAAACGGCTCAATGAGCCCATCTGCCAGTGATAGTCAGGATAAAATCCAGCCTTGGGCGAGTCAGCATCATTATAGAGTCGGATAGAGAACCAATCCAGATGTGCCTACATGTTGATATTTTCCTATTATTGACATACACAGACAGGTGGTGTTATAGTGACTTAAAAAAACATGGTAATTCTTTCTATTTATTCACAGCAAGTCTCAGGAACTAACTAAGGTGGTTTGTCTTAGTTTTACATCTTTTATGTTCAGAACATATGGGACTGGGAAGAAAGACATGACCTGTGTTGGAAAGCATTCATAGTAGAGTCAATAAATACATTCTTCCAGAGGGAAGTGCTTCTTGCTCCTCCAAGTGATTCCACTTGGAGTCCGTCAATGGTGCTCCATGATTGAGATGGAATTTCCAGTAGCAGCGTGGGGGCACCTTTGCAACCCCAGATCTCTTATCATAAAAGTCCTATTAATATGAGTCTCTTTATAGTCCTGAGATTAGAGAATAAACTCTTTAATGTGTGTCATGAAAGTTACATCACTGGGTCAAAATCGTGCTTTTTTTTTTCCCCTCTGTCTTCAGTTTTTCTGTTGTGAATGGTGTCAGTGTGGTGGTATGGGATTAGAACCGTGGGTGGTGTCTGAACGGGCATTCCTGAGGATAGAGACTGAGAACTGTGGTGAACTATGGGTGGCTCTTGAGTATTCTGCATTTGTATACCTACACCCGGGTGACTCTCTGGGTAAAGGTATCTCTAGGTCTGGTAATCTGAGTTCACTCTCTGGAACCCACAGGATGGAAGGAGAAACTAAATTCTGCAAGGTGTTTTCTGACTACCACATACTCACTGTGGTGTGTGTGCTCCAATAGTTAAACAAATAAGCATACCAATAAATAAAATAAATGAGTAAATAAATAAGGATTGGTGAAATCAATTCTGATTCAGGGTGTGTGGCAGTATTCTGTCCTCTAGCATGGTATGTACCAGCCTTGGTGGGTCCACTATTTTAAAACAAATGCGTCACCATGTGTTAAGCCTTTTTTTGTCAGGTGCCACCTCCCCATATCCTGTGTGCAAAGTCAGACCGAAGCGGGAGTGTACCAGGGAACTAAAAATCTGCCAGTGGAAAAATCAGTTGAAAAAATCCAGATGCTTCTACTATTTTAAAGGTCAAATCTGGTTGACACATACAGCCAAAAATAGTGTGAGAGGAGATGTTTAATAAATCTTGGAATCTGGTAGCAGAGGAAAAGTAGTGAATTTACAGACCCTCATCCTGGCTCCTTGGATTGTCACGTTATGCCAATCTAAGAATGGAAGAGATTTCTTCCAGCTGTGAAACTGTGGGTTAAAAGAAATGTCACACTTTAACTTCTCCTCCTATTTAAGTGAATATCCATATGTTCTGAATGTTAGCAGATTTCCAGGCTTTAGGAACAGAGGGCGTTTTATTCATAGGGCAGGCTTTGTGCAAGCCACTCTGGTGTAAATCCACCCTCACAACTGCGAGCACACATATGCCCTCCTCTCTGTGGATATGTCAGATCTTGGGTAGGAAGAAGAATTTCATTGTGGCTGTCACAGCTTTGGGCTTTTGTCTAAAAGATCCAGAAGTGCAAAGGTCACAATGCATTGCTTCAGTGACATGAGCCCTCGTCCCTGAGGACTGACATTTCAGGAGCACCTTCATGTGTTACAAAGCCACATGCAGACTGTTTGAAAGTCTGAGTTCACCACAGGGAAAGTGACAGGGACCTGGAATAAAGCCTTTCACTGGAAGCCTTTAGGTATAATTAGATTATTCTAGCAGGGAGTGGATTCATGTCAATCCAGCCATCTCCGGAGGATGCAGGAAGCCACCAGCATCAGAGGACAGTTTTTTCTGGCTGATTTCCACTGAGCTCTGAGTTAACTTCAGGGACCTTTTGAACTGCCTTCAGGGTGTAGGCATGTGAATGTAGGGGGCTCAAGAGACATTTTCGAGATTCATTCCCCTGAATTGGCCCTAAGGACTCAAAAAGAACTTGGGATGGTAGCAGTAATTCAAAGATTCTCTGAAGTGTGACATCCAGTCAAATACACAGGAATCTGGAAATTAGCACGTTAGTGACTCAATTCCAGCATGACTCCTGCAAAGTATTTGTATAACTGTGGTCAGGTATATGGTAAAATACACAGAAGCATGCATAAATCTCTGAGCGTGATTCTTGTGGCATGTGTGCCTTTAAAGAAACATCCGATGGTATAATTAACTGGTTGGTTTGTTGTGTAAAAGCTGAGAGAATTTTGTGGCCAACGTACTGCTATTTACCCATTCGCTTTTTCTTTTCTTTGTTCTTTATTCCTAGATAACATAATTTTTTTATTATATCATAGTTCCCTGCTGCTGAGCCACCTGACCCCATTCTGACCAGTGATGCCTAGTGGGGCATATGGTTTGATAGTTCATAAATTACCTTCATCTCTACTGTAAAAAAAAAAAGTCTTTCTAGGCTCATCCATTGTTAGTGGTTTTCATCTTTTTGCTTCATTAGACGTCAAAATAGTGATTAATGGCAGGTACCATGTACTTGTAGTTATGGTTACTAGCCCCTCTTATTAAGGCAAGGTGCCTATCATCCATCAAGTATTTGTTATTGCATTCAGGATATTTTGTGATCAGGTCTTGTGTGTTCCTCAGAATGGCAACAAATGCTTAGGATCAAGTCATCATCCTCACTGAGTCACCCAAATAGCTGGTACTGTAGACACATGTCACCATGCCTAGCTCTGACTTACACTTAGCTTTCATTAACTCCAGCTAGTTCATATAACTAGAAATACTTTGCCTAGGTTTTTTTTTGTTTTGTTTCTTTTTATTTTTTCATGTCTTATTAAATATCTGAATTTTCCAGGTGTTTCCATTTAGTTTAGGAGGCAAGGAGTAGAGCTTAGTGTGAGAGAGCTTGCCTAGTATGGGTGCATCCCTTGATCAGATTGCCAACAACACACACACACACACACACACACACACACACACACACACACACACACACAAGAAAGCGGGGTGAGTGGGGAGTAGGTTGTGCTTGTGTGAGAGGGACAGATGCAGAGGGATGGAAAGAGAGGAGAAGGGAAAGAAATGCGGATCAGCTGACCGAAGGAGGAGCCGTAAGGCTTGGCTGTTCTCTATAGTGCAGTAGAGAACAGGTTATCAAAACTGTGAAGTACTTATTGCATTTTCTAAAATGTTTCTCAACCATGATTTAGGAACTTATTCCAAATCTGTAACCAGCCCTTCCAGTAGCAGGTGGACAGGAGAGAGAGAGAGAGAGAGAGAGAGAGAGAGAGAGAGAGAGAGAGAGAGAGACAGAGTATGCAGCTCAAAATAGCAAGACTATCATGTCTGTGTTTGTGCTTATCAAATCAGGAAAGACTTTATAGTCTTCCTTGCTTAGAACTGACCAAAATCACCCAGAAATGCAATAATATGATTTAATTATTGATATGTTATTAACGGCTAATTAATTATATGTGACTCAATAGGTAGTAAGGCATTGTTTTAAAAATATTTACTTCTCTATGTAAATATTGTTTGATAATAATAAGAAGACATCTTTTAAGTATTTAACTTTAAGAATTTATGTGGCTTTTAAAGACTTCTTTTAATGTGCTATCTGTAGCAAGATTTGACCTTAAGTCCAATGAATTTGCAGTACTTCAGTAGACTAAAGAATCAGCTTCAATGGGGCAGATTTCCTATGCAATGAGAAATGGTACTAAATTTTTTAAAAAAAAAGAAAGGGAGAAAAAAACAATTTAAAAAACAAGAAAAACAATTCCAGCCTGGAGTGTCAAATGTTTTCCCGCACTCAGACTTGTGCTGGTTCCTGCTTCATTGCTGCGGTGCAGCCCAGGGTCAGAGAGATGTTACCAGCAGTGGGAAAATCGGGTTCTTTCGAGTCTGTGCTTTTGGCTGAGACTGCAGAGTTTCCCAGCGGTGTCTGTTACAAAGCAGTGTGCGGGACTTGGCAGCAACTTTGAGATAATAAGACTTCTATCCCAGAGACTGGCCAAGTTGCATGCTAAATTTTGCCCATCTGTCACCAGTCTCCCTGGTCCTGTATCGGAGTCAAATCTGGAAACGGGTGACATTGGAGGCACTTGCTATGCTCAGCAGAAGAAAACCCCACAGGTCCTATTGTGCATGATGGCTCAGATGTACTTGAACAGTAAGTGCTGCTCATATGGACTTCCTGGTGCTCTCCTGTGATGTGAACTTCTAGTCCACAGTCCCGCTGTGATCCCGAGGGCGCAGAATGAATGTTGGATGCAAGGAGAAGTAACGGTACATATTAATTTTTATTTTTATGCAAAAAGACCATCTACACAGGCCTTAACTGGACTTTATTTCTATTAACTATGTAGTGTGTAGGAACAATATAGATTATGACTTCGTTATGCTTAAAATAGTTTAGCTTTGTAAGTTATTGAATACACTGCATCGAGACTTAGCCATTTTTGCAAAATAGTGCATATGTGGGTATTGACTAGGAAGTTGAGCAGGCATAAGTAGCCTAATAGTCTAAGGAATTATGTTATCTCCAAGGTTGTAACTAGACTTTGGCAGCCTACGGACTCCTGCTCTGTTAGCAATGGCCCATTTTCATGTCTGGTTAAATGCTACAGGATGAAGTCATGCCGTGAACATGTATTAAGCTAAGTGCTTATAGTCACTGTACTTTTCTGTTTGCCTAATTTTATTCAATTGAAAACTCAAGAACAAAGCAATTACTTCAAAAGTTAAAAGAGAAGACATTGTTACAGTAGATTGAAGAGCCACTAAGGCAGTGGTTCTCAACCTGTGGGTAGTGACCCCTTTGGGTCATGTATCAGGTATCCTGAATATCAGATATTTACGTTATGGTTCATAACAGCAGCAAAATTGCAGTTACAAAGTAGCAATCAAATAATTTTATGGTTGGAGTCACTACAACATGAGGAACTGTATTAAAAGGTCACATCCTTTGGAAAGCTGAGAATCACTGCACTGCAAACTATTTCCTTCTAGCCAAGAAAAACGTCTGGGCAGAGACCTCAGTCCAGTTAGGCCTTTAGGAAGGCAGGTTCACCATAAGCTATGCCAAAGGGAGGAATGATTATCCCTTAAATGAGATGCTATACTTTTTCTTCCTGGAAAGCTTACTCTAAAGCAGCTCCTGGGAGCTGCCAGGGGATTCTGATGTATCTGTCCTCACTTCTAGAGCTTCGTCATTCCTGTTCTTATCGAGCCAGAGCCCAAGTGTATGTTTCCTAGCATGTTGGGCTCCATTGCTCTTAGTCTGGAGTCCCCTCTCTCGCCTTCCATGCAGCCATTTGTCTCCCATGTGACCTGACCTTCATTCATAACCCAAAAGTCATGGTCCCCATTTATCCTTTATGCAGCTGAAGAAGATTCCAGTTGTCAGTCCTCAGCTTTCTTTTAAACTCTGATAAAATTGCCCTCAAGCTTCCTTCCCTGTCTGTTCTTTTTTAATCTTTAAAGATAGTTTTGATTTTATTTTTTTGTTCAAGATATATTCTTCTCTCATACACTACATCCCTACCACCATTTCCCCTCCACTCCTCCCCCCTCCCCACCACCTCCTCCCTTCTCCCCCAGATCCAGCCCTCTTCCATCTCCCATCAGAAAAGAGCTGGCCTCCAAAAACCAAAACCTGAACTCTACAAAACAAAATACAATAAGACAAACAAAAAAATCCTCGTTTGGTGACTGGACAAGGCAACCCAATAGGAGGCAAAGAGTCCCGAGAGTGGGTAAAAGAGTCAAAGACCCAGTCCCACAGTTAGGAGATCCACACAAACCCCAAGCCAACAGTCCCAGCAAATAAGCAGAGGCCTGCAGACCCCGTGCCTGCTGCTTCAGTCCCTGGGAGCCTATATGCTCCCTGATTAATTGATTCAGGGGCCAGGTTTCCCAGTGTCCTTCATTCTCTCTGACTCCTACAATTTTTCACCTCCTTTTCCAAGTTGTTCCGTGATCTCCAAGGGGAAGGACTAGAAGGAGACATCCAATTTAAGCTCTCTCTGTGTGTAACATCTGGCTGTGAGTCTCTACACTGGCTCCCATCAGCTGCCAGGGGAGCCTCTCTGATGACTGCTGGACAAGGCACCAATCTCTGAGTATAGACGAGTGTATACCCAGAGACCTAGGTTAGAACCAGTCTATTCTTAAGTTCATTTATTAATACAAACAAGAATCATAAGAAGGACCCCAATTTCATCGGTAGCATATGGTACTCCCCCAAGAATCTGGTATCAGCATTTTACAAAAAGAAAGAATTTCATTCTTTCACATCATTCTGAGTCAGTGGTTTTTGGAGTACATCCTTATGTCAGGCACAACCCGGAGGGAGTGAACTGCATCAGCTGATTTAGTGATTGTTCCAGTTTTGTAGTGCAGGTTACTTCTAATTGTGGAAGAATTGGGTGTTGCAAAACCAAGCAACTGTTCAAGGTTCGATAGCAGTTAGGTGTAGGCGGGAACTTTTATGCTTGCTTAATGTCAAGTTGATAAGGTTACATCCTGGACTCAATTTTCAGGTTGGAGACTGGCAGTTTTAGTTCTAGATTTAACACAACATTTGCATTGTAATCAATAATTGCTATTATAAACATATGCTCTTATTCTGTGTTCAGATATTCTAGAACCCAAGGAG
This sequence comes from Myodes glareolus, assembly GCF_982192425.1. Lineage (NCBI taxonomy): Eukaryota > Metazoa > Chordata > Mammalia > Rodentia > Cricetidae > Myodes > Myodes glareolus. The sequence goes on from NC_142045.1 coordinate 51,624,800, forward strand.
TCAAATACACACGAGTAGGAGTGGTTAAACCCTGAAGATTAGAAAATTCAAAGTATCAGTCATATATTTTACCTTCAGTCACAACAGGCGAAACTGAGTTGTTGTTGGTGGTGGTTTTTTTTTTTTGACTGGTAATATGATACGATATTCCCTTTGTTTTATTTTAGGAATTTGAGGTAATGAAACTGTCTAGAATAGTAGTTCTCAACCTTCCTAATGCTGAAGTTCCTTGCGTTGCGTTGTGGTGACCTCAGTCACAAAATCATTTCTGTTGATGCTTCATAACTGTGATTTTATTACTGTTATGAATTATAATGAAGGTAAATGTGGTATTCAGTGGTCTTAGAAGACCCCTGGGAAGTGGTTGTTTGACTCTAGTTGAGAACTGCTAGTTAGCAGGGTAAGGTGCTCGCCACCAGGCCTGACCCTGTGAGTCTGATCCCTGTAATCCACACAGTGTAAGGGAAATGCTTCTTGCAGGTGGTCCCTTGGTCACCGTGTGCATGCCCAGGCATGCGTGTGTGTGTACGCATGTAACCATAGCACATACAATAGATAAATATACAGAAAATAAAATATGCTTTAGAAATTTGTTTTCTAGCTTTTGCTTTTGTGTTTCTAATGCTTGTAGTTAAGGAAAAAGGAAAAATCAGAGGTACAAAGATTAAAAGCTTTGAATTTAAGACCAGAAACATTAAACTTATTAGGGTGGTACTTGATAATCCTATTTTTGAAAGCTGAGGAAGTAACCACATTTTATTTCTCAACAGAAAAGAAAATGTTGATGTTCTCCATGGACTCCATGTAGCTCTGATGAAAGGACAAGAGCTCTGAGGGAGAACAAAAGAGGGATACAAAGTAGGTCAGCTTGCTGACTACATTTATGTCACGTTTACACAGAGTGCAGATATCTGAGAGGAGGAACCTCAACTGAGAAAATGCCTCCCTAAGATCAGGTTGTGAGCCAACCTGTAGAATACTTTCTTCGTGATTGAGGGAAAAGGTCCAGTTCATTGTGGGTGGTGCCATCTCTGGGCAGGTAGTCCTGGGTTCTATAAGAAGGTGGGCACTCGGGAGGCAGAGGCAGGCGAATTCCTGTGAGTTCGAGGCCAGCCTGGTCTACAAGAGCTAGTTCCAGGACAGGCACCAAAAACTACAGAGAAACCCTGTCTCGAAAAATCAAAAAAAAAAAAAAAAAAAAAAAAAAAGAAGGTGGGCTAAGCAAGCCATGGGGAGCAAGCCAGTATTCAGTACTCATCCATGGCCTCTGCGTCAGCTCCCGCTTGCAGGTTCCTGCCCTGTTTGAGTTCCTGTCCTGACTTCCTTTGATGATGAACAGCAATATGGAAGTACAAGCCAAATGAATCCTTTTCTCTTCAATTTGCTTTTTGATCATGGTGTTTCGTCGAAGTAACAGAAACCCTAAAACAGAAGGTTAATGCCTGAGGGAAAACAGGTATTAATATTGGTGCTAATCAGGATTAAGAGAAGAAATGAAATAATACTGCTGAGCAGTTTTCAAAGCATTGCCTCTGGGTTTTGATTCTACTGCATGGACTGGCTTTGTGGGAGCCTGGTTTGTTTAGATGCTCACTTTCATAGACCTGGATGGAGTGGGGAGAACCTTGGACTTCCTACGGGGCAGGGAACCCTGACTGCTCTTAGGACTGGGGAGGGAGGAGGGGAGGGGGAGGGAAAAGTGAGGTGGGGAGGAAGTGGAAATTTTTAATAAATAAATAAATTTAAAAAAAACAAAAAACCCCCCAAACAAAGCATTGCCTCTTCTCATTTTACCCTCTTGACTTATCCTAGCAAGCTGATAGCATTAGTGTAGCCATCTCATAGATTAAAAATCTCTATTCAAAGACAGTATTAGTATAAACACATCCATCTACTAAGCAGTGGTCTGTGGAAATGAAGATGAGGAAGCAAATTCTTAAATAAATTGATATTGTTTCAAAAAGAAAAGAGGGCTGATCTCCAAAATATACAAAGAACTCAAGAAATTGGTCATCAAAAGAACAAATAATCCAATAAAAAGGGGTACAAACCTAAACAGAGAACTCTCAACAGAGGAATCTAAAATGGCTGAAAGACACTTAAGGAAATGCTCAACATCCTTAGTCATCAGAGAAATGCAAATCAAAACAACTCTGAGATTCCACCTTACACCTGAAAGAATGGCCAAGATCTAAAACACTGATGACAACTTATGCTGGAAAAGATGTGAGTAAAAAAAACACTTCTGCATTGCTGGTGGGAATGCAAGCTGGTTCAGCCCCTTTGAATATCAGTATAGCGATTTCTCAGAAAATTAGGAAGCAACCTTCCTCAAGATCCAGCAATATCACTTTTGGGTATATACCCAAAGGGTGCTCACCAAAAGGACATATGCTTAACTATGTTCATAGCAACATTGTGCGTCATAGCAAGAACCTAGAAACAACCTATATGCCCCTTGACTGAAGAATGTATAAGGAAAATGTGGTACATTTACACAATGGAGTACTACACAGCAGAAAAAAATTAATGACATCTTAAAATATGCAGGCAAATTGATGGATCTAGAAAACATCATATTGAGTGAGGTAACCCAGACCCAGAAAGACAAATATATGTACTCACTCATAAGTGGCTTTTAGACACAAAGCAAAGAAAACCAGCCTACAATTCACAATCCCAGAGATCCTATATCCCACAGTCCTAGACAACAATGAGGACCCTAAGAGAGACATGCATGAACCTAATCTACATGGGAAGTAGAAAAAGACAAGAGCTCCTGAGTAAACTGGGAGCATGGGGACCATGGAAGAGGGTTGAAGGGGAGGGGAGCAGAGAAAAATGTCTAGCTCAGTAAAATTAATAAAACAAAAAAGAAATGAAAGGGCTGGGTTTCTCTTTTTGTTGTTTTTGTTTCTTAAGACAGGGTTTCTCTGTAGCTTTGGAGCCTGTCCTGGAACTAGCTCTTGTAGACCAGGCTAGCCTTGAACTCACAGAGATCTGTCTGCCTCTGCCTCATGAGTGCTGGGATTAAAGTTGTGCGCCACCACCGCCTGGCAAGGGTTGGGCTTCTAAGGAGCAAGCAGGAAGTGAGCCCTAGAGACTAAGTAGAGGGCACCTTCGACTGAATGAGCACTGAGAGCCGGAAGCCTAAATGCAACAGGAAGGAACGGTGTCTTTCGGACTGTGAACACTTGCCCATGAGGGGCCCTTTCTGTGATTATGTCCTGGAGGCCTGGGAAGGGGACACTCTTGTGCTTTGGAGGTGCTAATACTGTTTGGCAGTTCGGGGGGCCTTCAGAGAAGGAAGAAAAAGACCAGTTGGTGCATTAGAACAGAGTAAAATGAACTGGCATGAAGGGTCAGAACTAGGAAAAGGGAACACATCCTGGTGCCCTGGCTTCTTATAGACCCTCTGTGAGCCTCGTCACAGGAAAGTCTTTATAAAGTCATCAAAATTGACATCAAGAATAAACAGCACTTCTTTTACTCAGGGTTTATCTATTAGGAAATAGAAGTTGGAGTGACAAAGTGTTAAGTTTCAGTGTATTCAAAGGGACTGTGACTGTCGGTGTCACACAAAGCTACCATTCTTACTTCCTACACCACAGAGCTAGGATTTCCGACCTCCCATGCTTCCAGAATCTCTCGCAGCCTGAGTTCCTGCCTCACATCCTTCTTCCGTCTCGTAGCTATGACTCCCTACTTCACACACTTTCTGCTGCACATAGCTAGGATTTCCGACCTCGCATGCTTCCCGTATCTCTCTCGGTCTGAGTTCCTGCCTCATGTACTTCTTAGCTGGAGTATTTGACATCTGGAGCAGATTTCTTTTAACCCTCAATCCTCTACATAACGAAACATTTTCCTGTAATCATTAGGAGGTAACCAGAAATGTTAGTCATTTTTGTAGTTCACCCTTGCGCTTTGAAACACCATTGAAATTAGGACACACTCTAAAATCTAAAATGCTGAATCCATAAAATAAAAACTTCAGTTAGCCAAAGAAAACATGATACCCAATACTTCATGAGGGTTCACTGTTTAAAATTTTTCGCACAGAGAAAAGTTTGAAGTAGTAACCTGGAATGACAGAGCAAACCGACTTTGTGTTCTTTTTGTTCTGTCTCAGACTGCGCTCTGAATACTGCATAGAGTGTCCTAATTAAATACAGGGCCAGATAGTGCCGTGTGTGTTGGCAACATTGCACCTGAAGCAAGCTCAAATGGTTCTGAATTTTAAAACTGTATTCGAAATGAATGTATGTAGTTTATCTTTACCTACCAGAGCCTAGTGGGAGAAGTAGGAAATCCGATTTGTTGTCCTCTGAACTCGTACACAGAATACAATACGAATGAGAAGACAAACACATAAGCATTAGAACATAGATGAATTTGTATTGTTTAACATTTGTATTGTTAAACTCAACAAGCACAGTGTGTGCACAACTGTTTGGAAAGTAGACCTATACATTACTTCTTAAGGATGTTTGTCAGTGACATTTTCAAAGTAACAGCTGTGTGGCAATACTAATCAGATCACCATTTGCTTTATACATGGCTTTACATATAATACAGGTGAAAATCCGTGCAATTACCTTTGCTGGGGCAGATGGCTTCCTCTGTCACAATTTTCTGTGCCACTGCCATGGTCAATGCCTTTCTTCCCACCGAAACGCTTATGTACTGCCTAGTTTTATGTCAACTTGACACAGGCTACAGTAATCCAAGAGGAGGAAACCTCAATTGAGAAAATGCCTCCTTAAGGCTGGGCTGTAGGAAAGCCTGGATCTAAATTAGTGTTCGATGGGGGAGGACCCAGTCCATTACGAGTGGTGCCATCCCCTGCACTGGTGGTCCTGGGTTCTAGGAGAAAGCCATGAGGAGCAAGCCATTAAGCAGCACCATTCCATGGTCTCTGCATCAGCTCCAGCCTCCAGGTTCCTGCCGTGTTTGAGTTCCTGTCTGACTTCCTTCAATAATGTGCTATGATGTGGAAGTGTAAGCCAAATGAACCCTTTTCTCCCCAACTTGGTTATTGTTCTTGGTGCTTCAACATAGTAATAGTAACCCTAGCTAAGACAGAGTTTCACCCTCACAGCTTTCTAACATCAGTCTTTTTTGATCTTCCAGTCTCAGTTAGATTCTAGCCTCAATATTTAATTACCGTGACTTGGCCACCTGCTTCCTTTGAACTTAGGGGCCCCCATTCAAACTGCTCTGTAGGCAAATGTGTCCTGGAAAGGAACTTACTCACTGTTCGCTTGTCAGCACCTAGAGCTAGGGAAGTGAATTCTTAGACATGACTTGACTAAACCAATAGGTAATTATTCTTACATATTAGTGCATGTTTGTTGTTATAGAGATAAAAAAAATAAGACTTTTTTGGCTTTTGTTTGTAGTACTGAGGAATTGAACCTGGGGCCTTGTGTTTGTAGGCAGAGCCTTTATTACTTAGATGCATCCCTAACTATCAAAAATAGGATTTAGAGAATATTAATGCAGTTCAATGTTCATAGTTAACTATATTTTATGCTCAACTCTATATTTTTTGAAAAAATTTAAATTCATTTAGTATTTCTACTTTTAGAACAAGACAAAGAATTCTGCCCCAGTCTATTCCTATCCCTCCTCTTCTGCTATCTTTCTAATGCCTGAATTTTTTTGTCCCATTTATATTTTTAAAGTTTGCTAAATTAAAATTTGCACTCAGTGTTCAATTAGAATTTCCAATTAGAATTTAATTTTAACTGTTTTATACATACCATCCTTCTTTCTGTATTTTCTTTGTCCCAGAAGTATATCCCCAAGTAATTCTTGCAGTGAGATGGTGCTGAGTCCCCTTTCCCCACCCACCCCTTTCTCCCAGAGTGTGGGGAGTCTGCTTCTCATTGTTTAGGGCCAGTGGAGCTGGGCATCTAATTTTAAATTGGCAGTTGCTTGCTTTTTGTGTTGGGTAGTGTTTTGGCTGTCATTATGGTTGACCAGAGAGATAGCATTCCTGTCAGCATGTATCTTCACATAATTTACTATTTATCATAAAAAAAATCTTACTGGTTCCACTATATTCTTAATGATAGATACTACTTTTAATATATATCTAAACAAGAATCTAATAATATATTCATATTTTTCTTAATATATTCTGATATTTACTTCTGTTTGTTGATAAATCTTACATTTTTAAAAATCTCTGGTGTTATGATTTTTTTTTTGAATATGGGACCTTCACCATCCACTCAACTTGTAGTTTATGAAACTCTGTTAGCTGGTCTGGAAGCAGATGGAATTTCTAATTTTCAGCAGATTGAATGTTCAAAACCAAGCAGAACCATGGGACTGCCTATGACCAGCATTTTCATGCATGCTATTTCCAGTTTGAAGCAAGCAAAGGTCCCCATTCCTCCATTATGCCTTAGCAATTATGCATAAAGACCATAAGCAAATGATAAAAACACCGAAATGTCCTCTCATATTTTAATAAGAAGTGAAAATATCTATTTAATTGAGATTAACCTGTTGTCTATCATATGATACTGATTCTCTGACTACAAATTATAGGCGTCTAATTTCACTTGATTCTCTACCCATGACTTTATTTGATTTGTTTCCCTTCACAAAATTTTCTAAGAAGTAAGGGGACATTTTGGTATGTGTCAAGGCAGTTGATAGTGTCCAGAGGGACAAGGCTGTGCCATGTTCAGAAGCCTTAAACACACTTGGCACTCAGTTTTCTCCTTCTTTAGATCAGAAAAGTGTAGATTAACACAGTTTATCAGTCTTCTCATGTTTGGCCTGTTCATATTAGTTTTCTTTTCTTTACTATTGATTCAGTGATAAATGCAATGATAAATTAATGGAAAAATGCATGTGGACATGTGAGAATGTCGGGGTGATATCATTTAATAAGAAGCCAGAGACAGCTCAGTGAGGATAGGGATGTGACACTCACTTTCATTGTTGCTATGCTGAGATGAAATCAGATCTGTCCCATTGTGTGCTGCTGAGCCCTTTGTCATCACTTCTCAGAGGCTGCACAGAGTGCAAGACATAATATCCTCCCCTAGAGACAGAACAGTCTCACCATCAAGGTGGCTTTTCTCGTCTTAGCTTTGTGACATTCTTGTCACATCCACAGATCTCCTGTGCCATATTTTCTGGGGAATCAAAACACTACAGAGTTGGCACAGGTAACTTTCCACATGACTACAGAAGATCTTCCTTCTCTTATTAATATTCTTTAAAATAAGACTATCAGTTTGCTTTTATGTCTTTAAGAAAAAGGATTTTGTTACAAAGGGTAATTTCCTCAGTTGCTGTGGCTCTGAGGGACCTGGCATTTCTTTCCCTCTGTGCTGAGCAGAGCAGCACTCTGGCAAAATCCACATGTGCTTGAACCCGTGGACTTCCTTGGGAACAAAGCTCTGTAGATGCAGTTCACTTAGGATGTGGTCATATTGAACTAGAGAAGGCTGTGTCCAATGACCAGCGTTTATGTGAAAACGGGGCACAAAAGGAGGTTTCCTGCAAAGACAGAGCTTGGAGAGGTGCATCCCTAAGCCAAGTAGGTGCATCTATAAGCCAAAAAGGACTGCTGCCAGTCCCCAGTAGCTGGGACAGAAGCCAGGGTGGACGGTCCCTTCGGACTGCAGAATGACGTATCCTTGCTGACACATTGGCTTTGATATTCTAGCCTCCATAATTATGGGCAATTTCAACACTCAGTTTGTGACACTTTGTCTAGAATCCCACAGAAACTAATGTGCATTGTAACAGCAGAGTAGATGATTCTCAAATAGAATATGCTGCAAACATAATGCATTTCTTACCAGTGGCATGAGTTGCTTAAGACCATGATGCTCAAAAAAATTATGTTTGTTAGTTGGACTTTTGTGCTCTTTAAAGAAACACATGTAAACAAGGTAACATGGCTGTTTTTGCTGGGTACACAAGTTTCCCTCCTTCCATAATATGTATATTATGAAGCTTCATACAAATTTCTTGTTTTTTATCTGCATACTTGTTTGGCCGTGATAGCCTAAAAAGTTTTGAAGATTTTCAGGAGAGAAAAACAATGTTCATTAAATGAGTTATTCTCTTTCAAACACATTTCTAAGTCTATGGACTCAAGTGTGGTAGTGTTCAGCTTTCTAAAATATACTTGATCATAAATGACCAAGAAAAGTGACATCCTTATTACACACACCTCCACACACACATATATAATATATACATATACACATTTAGGCATATATATGCACATACATATGCACCATGAATATGAGTGTATATCTCCACAGAGCTTTCAAGAACTGTTCCTAAAGCTACCACTTTATGCTAGAACTTGACCTTTTGTGCCATTTCTGAAAGCCTCTTGTGATTTTAGGGAAGCTTTCTTGAGGAAGTCTTAATAAAAAAAAAAAGGTCTCCTCCTTACTGAGAAATTTTCGTCTCCAAGCTCAGAGTTTAGTTCTTAGTAGTCTCCAGTTGTATAATTTTGGTTAGATGTTTATGGTTATCTGAAGGAGATGTGTCAGGTACATGACTAACTCTAATTTGTCCCTTCCCCAACCACTCTTTTGAAGGAATTACTTGTATCATTCCTACCATAATCTAGCTATTGAGAAAGAAGCAATGAATATGTTTGGGAAAAGTAGAAATTGAAGTCAAAGATAAACGTTATGGTTTTTTTCTCTCTTTTATATTTGTGGCTTTTCTCACTGTGCCATGCTTTGTATTAATTATACAGGAAAGAATCATGCCTCGTGTCTAATTATTTCTAATTCAACTGAGCAGGGTTGCTGAGCTAATTTTATTGCGGGTTTTGCTGGGAGTTGCAACAGTTCATTTGTCTGTTGAGTCAGTCTGATAGAACATCTCTGATGTCAGGTGCAATTTGGGCTGCAGGTGATACAGCAAGAAGCAAGATACAAAGTCCTGGCTCGAGAGGAGTGTGTGTCCAAGTACAAAGGAAACAACATGAATGGAAATGGCAGTTTTTCTAGGATACGAGTCAGCAAAAAATGGTCAAGAAAAAAACAAACAAGACCAATAGGATGATAGGCAGAGGTGACGGAGTTCATACCTTGGATGGCAGTAGTTAGAGAAGGCATCTCCATCACCAAGGGAGGAAGATTTGGAAAGGTACCCTCCATAGATAAGGGAGAACTGTACGTAACTTGTTGTGGAAGAACATTCTAGAACGAAGAAATAGTGCAAAAGCTCAAGGACAGGAAAGAGTCTGTGAAGACTTGGTCCTACACAGATACCATGGAGGAAAGAGAGAGATGTGTGGAAGGGACACACCATGGCCACTTACAGCTGTCAGAATAAGTTTCTATTCTGAGGGAGTTGGGGATGAAGTTTGAAACATGAGCAGAAAATGGCACATTCCGGCTTATGTTTTAACAAGAGTTGAACAAGTTTTAGGTTTTTTGGTACCTAGCTTCAAACAGTAGCTCTCATTAAGACATCTTGAAGCTGACGCAGGTTTTTCTCATGGAGTCTGAGGGTTGTAGAGGCTTGTACGTGCTTAGGACTTTCTGAACACAGGGAGAAATGGTCGGATAATCACATCAGTCTACAATCTTGTCTTGAGTTGTCAGCAAGAAAGATTTGGTACCGCTGACAGTATCATTGTCAGTTTGAGTTCATCATTTCTGCCCTGGCACTTAATTGCTACCTGATTAAAGGAGGAATCTTGTCATGACAGTTTTATATTATGGGTATCCAAGATGTATTTAGAAGTTCAGGATAGAAGACTGTCTGCGCTCAGCTTGTTTGAGCATGCTATCATGAGTCAGAAATTTGAAATGGGTGAATAAAGGAAGAGGCACTTAATTAGGAATAGGGTGTAATATGCACCGCCCATTAATGATTAAGGAACCAGCTGTTTCACCCCACGTAGACATCCTTCATTCATACTTCCGTTCTGATTTCACCTCATTATCTCAACACCTTTCCTCATCACTTTCTGTGATCAGTGGAATGGCATAACAGGATCACATGCCTTCCTAATCAAGAGTTTAGATATGGGTAGACTAAGAACTAATATGCATATAACTAGTAGCTAAAATAGTAGTTACATGAAATATAATGTGATTTTATATCATAAAGGCATGGCTGGAAATCATTAAGAGCTTCCTGAAGATTAGTCACAAGTAAGAACACAGAGGAATCCAACACATTCTGGAAAGCATCTAAAATGGGAAACTCAGACTGGTTTATTATTTGCTCAATTTTTTTTAATGGTGCCATAGTCAAGTGACAAGCAGATTGAGTTAGATGTTGGTTTGGCTGAGCATGGCAAGGGTTCATAGTAACGGGGTCAAATGAAGTCCAGATTTTTTCCCCCCACGGGTGAACTTAGTGCCTTGTTAAAGAAAATTTCTCAGAGGCCTGTGCACCTTGCGCTTTGTGGAGCAGCTTTCCTGCCCTGTTGGCCTCCCTGACTTGGTTCAGGCTGTGCCTTCTCTTGCAGTTCTCATAGTCATGTTGCTCTTTCCTTCCCTGCCTGAAACTGGGTTTTCCACTTATCACTTTTGTTCTCCTATCACTGGTGAATGTTTAGTCCCTGGAAGCATATCTGAAAACAAACTACACAAACGAAGGGTAAGGAAAGGTTGATTCCCAGTAGCTGGTTCTTCTGGTGACCACCAACAGGTTATGATCCTGGGAAAATAATGTACTGTACTCTTGTCTTATAGATGTCGTTGTGATCTGCGTTTATGAAGGGGTTGTCTTAGGTGTGGTAAGGGTAGGTGATTGTCCAAATTAAGGAGATATTGCTATTTAAATTATGGTTTTCATTGTGATTTTCCTTTTTACAGATCAAAGATTATCGGGTTCTCCGACATTAAGTAGTGAAAACATGGTTTATTTTCCTTTAACTGAAATGGTCTTAGATTGATATTTCTACTGTAGAGGTGTCCCAGCAATTTCTGTTGAAACTCTACTCTCTGTTATAGTCACATATTCAGGCACGACAGCTAGAGCAGTTGATATGCCAGTCCTGAGCTCACAGTCTGTGTCACCCACACTGAAGCTGTACCCGTTTAACAATCAATTTTATTGGAAAAAGTGACATCACCTTCCCACTCCTGATGTGCTTGCATAGTCTAGTCTTTGTCTCAAACACTGACCATACTGCAATTGCAGCTACACCAGCATCACATGCACAAAGGTGCACAAACACCTGCATACACACAGTACGCACCACAGTATTTATAAACTCACCTTAGTAAGTTTTGATTTTGCTATTTAAGAAATATCTTATTGTTAATAATTACTTTACTATGCATAGTGATGTTATCCATACAGTGACATTACGCTGTTTTGTGTTTGGAAAGGGATAGCGCCACAGATTTTTTTATATATCTATGAAAATACATGGCTATTCATTGAAGACCTCTGACAGTCAGAAGCGCTATGAGATCTCTAAAATTTCCAAGATGAAGTTGCAGATAAAACTTTCAGATAAAAGATGTGTCAGTAAACCTAAGTACTGATCATTAGGGATAAAAAGGAGCACATTTGCCAAAAGCGTCGCAAATAGAGCCATTGTGCACACTGTTAAAGCTTCTCTGTGCCATGTGCAAATTCTGCCCAGTTGGTTTTGAATAGCTCAAATACAATGTTCAGGACAAGTCTGTGTCCAAGCAGGTTCAGCTGGGAAAGCCTGTCAAACTTGATAAATGATGTCAAGAAGAGGAGCAGGTGGAGTAGCATTGAGTCTATGCATTTTCCCCCATTATCTGTTATGCTTGGTCTGAACTACCAGCAGCAAGGGGAAGCCGTTAAATATGGCCAGCTATTTCCACTATCTATCTAATGGAATACTCACTCCCATTGGTAAGAAATATAATTTTTTTTGTGCTGAATTTCAAGATGGCTTTGTTTACTAGACAGAAGGGGCATTGAAAAAATAGAAAGATCCAATAATTTTTTACATACCACTCTCAATTTTTTTCAGTAGACATATAATTAAGTAAACCACCACTATAAAATTATGTATCATTTCCTTGACAATCTTAAAGCATATTAAGAATAAGACACAAGGCTTTTTTATAAGAATTTTTATAAATATTGTGTTGTAGTATTCATGTCTGAAATTACCAGAGAATAAGTATTTGTGTTTTTTTTTAAAAAAGCCAGAATCATCTTAGAAGATTAAAAACGGGTTTTCAATTTTAGAAAAATATTAATAAACAAAAGATCAGAGATGATTTTAAATCTGATGAGAATTTTTTTAAAAAAAAAATTCTTCTGTGAAGTACAGAAACACACACACACACACAGAGAAACAAAAGCTTCTTGCAGAGGTATAACCAGAGCAGACATCAGCAAAGCACAGGGCAGCCCTGGCTGGGAAGAATCAAACTCATAGCCATACTGTTTGGACCATGAGCACCATTGTCAGACCACAGTTATCAGTGATAACCATTTGCAGACCCCTCTCCCATAGCCTTGTAACCAACCTGACGTGTCTAATCCATACTTCATTACTGAGTCCAACCCTTCGGTACAGTATCAGAGCATCTCTTCCGAAAGGGGAGGAAAATGAAGAGATTAAAGAAAGGGGAAATATAAATGTGCCACTTTACACAAAGGAAAACAGGGGCTCTGGATGTAGGGCACCACTCACTGGAGCAAGGCATCCTGTCATGGGCCACACAGTTAAAGAAAATGAACTCCGCTTCTCCCAGTGGCCAAGAACAGTCCATACCTCTTCAGTTGAGTGCATGACCTGTGTGCCTCAACCCACTGGTGCTGGAGTGCTGACTGGCCAGTCTTGTGCAGATCTTGTACAGGCGTTCCCAGCTGCTGCAAATTCATGAGTGCAGTGGCCATACCACGTCTAGAAGACGTTAATTTTACAGCTAATTTCTAGCTCCATATGAACTTAGTGTTCTCTCTGATATTACATCATCAAGTCAAAACTCCTTTCTCATTTGATTTTATATGCCAAAACTAAAATCCCATCAGCATTCTCAATACACCAAGTAAGAAAAGATAATAGATAAGTCTACTTTGAGGAAAAATGCATTTTAAAACATTAAAAAGGTGACTTGGGAGTATGCAAATTTTGGGGATAATACAATAGCAGAAATTGAGTTTAAAATTCTGCATGAAAGCATTGCCTCAAAACATGTAAAATACACATGCAATCGTTTTCAAAAGCTGCAGCATCAGGCCATGAAATCAGGCTTGTGAGAGACAGGAAACAAATGGGATCGTGCCTCTGGCTGTCCCAGTTCACACTGACATAATTTTTCAGAGCATTCCATAGGAAGGTTAAACCAGGAAAAGACTCATAACCTTGATTTGAAAGTGCAGAGCTGAAGGTTTAGGAAGACTCCCAGGAACAGAGTTCTAGGATAAGAGATGGCTACACAGTGGAGGAATTCTAGGATCTACTGATGATCTTTCTTTAATTCCGGTACTGATCATCAAAATCACTTAGACAAGAGCCAAGTATGGTGCACCACACTTGTAATTTCACCACTTGAAAGGTAGAGGCAGGAGCATCAGGAGTTCAATGTCATTCTCTACTGTGTTAGTCACTTGGGTATTGCTGTGATGAGGTTCCACGGCTGAAACAAGCAATCCGAAAGAGAGGATGCAATTTAACTCAATACACAATGGAAATGCAGTGTGATCAGAACCTATGGGGGTGCGACCAGTGTCGTACTGAAGGGAAAACATTTTGCACTCAATGCTTATACCAGAAATATTGTTTAAAAAGTCTGCTAGCTAATAACCAAATCTTCTGTCTTAAGAAAGGAAAATAAGTACAGATTAAATTCAAAGTAAACAAAAAATAAAAATAGCATTGATCATAGAGGAAACAAAAATAGAAAAAAGAAAAGCATCAGGAAAATAAGTGAAGCTGAAGTTGGCTCCTTGAGAAGATCAATTTAAAAAAAAGTCAAACAGATGGATGAGGAAGAAGAATAAATAAATACATTACCAACATCAGGAATAAGAGAGATGACATCACTATACATTCAACATCCATTTATGAAACACCAAGGGAAATAGGACAATTCGCTTAAATGCATCTAACAAATTGCATGCAGTGGGCACATTCACATAAAGAAGAATCACCAGAGCTTATTCAGAATGAGCTGTGTGTACAGCTCAGCAGTAGAGCAGCTGCTTACCATGCAGGGAGGGTCGAGGTCCATTCTCCAGTGACACAAACATAAGTGATGCACTAATACTTACAGCTTGTATTACAGTTCTAAATAGACAATATAGGAAGGTCCAGAGCTATGTGTCTTCATAGTGGTAAGCCTAAACGTTGAAAAGGAAATAATACCATTTCTTACAGATTTTTTTCTTAGACTGTGAAAGAATACCTCCCAACTCATTCATTATGATTGACGCTGTTGTGATACTCAAAACAGAACAAAACAGTTCCAGGAAAAGTTATAAACACAGAGGAATGTAAGTCAGGAATATTTGCTGTCAAAATCCTAAATGAAAATTCTATAAAAATTAGATGAGGTTTAAAATAGATAATATATACTAATCAAGTGGAACTTATTCCAGGAATTAAATGTGGTGGACTATAAAACTAACAAATAAACAAAATGAAAAGAAAATTAATCAGTTAAGTATATACACGAAGAACATTGGTATATATATACTTTCTTTCAACCTTCCAGACGGAAAAGTCTGAGCATTTGGAGGCATATCTCTGTTAAGGGCATTTGTCTAGCATGAGAGAGGCTCTGAGTTAGGATCTGAGTTCAGTATTTACAACCAGAAAAACAACAGCAACGAAACAGAAAATCTCAGAGCAAACAAGGAAATAGATGAGAAGTGGCTTCACCTGTAAAGGTATCTCTAAAACAAACCGGAGCTAGCGCTGCAGCTATTGGCTGCGGAAAACACCCCTAGGAAGATAAGGAATGCCAGAAGGATGCTCCCTCCCTCTGCCCAATGTTGCTCAGCATCAGGAGATGCTATAGGGTAGCAGAATCAACCAGGGGAAAGGAACTCGGAGCATAATGACTGGGCAATGGGAAGACCATTATACTTTTATGTCAGATACAGAAAATCTGATGCGAAATCTCTGAAAGAGATGACAGTACTAAACGCGAGTTAGGCAAAGTGAGTGGATATTAGGTAAATATTTAAAAAATGAATCCAATTTCTATATGATAGCAACAAGTCATGTGCCCATACCGACAACGTGATGCTGTCCACAATAGGATGGCAAGACATGGCAATAATCTGGTTCTGTTTGACAGGGGAAAAGAGTTAACTAGTGCACTGAAGTATGACTCAGGATAGGACAGCTGCCCAGAATGCACAGGGTACCTCTTTCCCAGCATGAACAAAACCCCAGATGCCCTTGCACTCCCCAAATAGGCAAAGGACAATGCTAACCTACACATGTGATTATAAACACTACAGACAGAAATTAAAGGCCTAGGTAAATAAGTGTGCCCTGTTCGTGGGTCAGAGGACACAATAAATCAAGAGGACAGTTTAAATCATGAACTGATCTGTAGCAAATCATTACAATCTCATTGGAAATCCAAGAAAGCACTTCTTTTGTGCTGATTATAGTTTATTAAAGTCATTAAAATTTACTAAAACTATTTTATTACATAGGTCTGGGGAAATGCAAAGGACTCAGAATAGCCAAAGAGACTTTGAAGAGGAGACGAGTTAGAGGCCTGACATTACCTGCTGCCGAGATTGAACATCTACAGTGACTGAGGCAGCATGGTATTGGCATAAGGATAGACGAATATATCAATGGAACAGAAGAAAAGAGTCCAGAAATAGGCTCATATGCATACACACGGACAGCTGGTTTTCTTCAAAACTGCAATGCCAATTCAGTGGATAAGGGATATGTTTCTTTTTCCATCAAATGGCGCTGAATTATTGGCTATCCATATGCATCAGGAAAGAACAGAATAAGAAAATAACAATTCAAAGTGGAGTCTAGATCTAAATATAAAACAAAACCAATAGATTTAACTGAAGAATGTATGAAAGCAAACCTTTGTGGTCTTGTGTTGTCAGATTTCTTCTAGTAAAGTTTCAATCCTTAAACAGCCAAATTAATGAAGCAGAATTCATCTTGAGTAAAATTTCTATTTTTAGAAATATACTGTGAAGAGAATAAAATGGTAAGCCACAAAATTGGGAGACGATGTGTGCAATGTGTACATCTGCTAGGGAATATGTGTCCAGGATGCATAAGAGAGAATCAAACTCGGTAGAGAAATCACTTGGTTTAAAAGACTGGCAAAATGTTAAAGATATATCTGCAAAGGAGATGTCTAGATGGCAAATCAGTACACAAAAAGATGTTTAGCATTATAGATCACTGGAGAAATTCAAATAAAAGGCATGGGATATACCACTTTAGGTTCTTCAATTTAAAAAAAAATTACCATGCTAGCAAGAGTGTAGAGCAGTTAGACCCTACATACTCCACAGGTGGAAATGAGAATGGTACAATAACTTTGCAGAGAATTCAATGGTTTCTTACAAACTCCACACATAGCATACATTATTCAACTACCCCTTTTCTATTTGTTTTTGGCATTTGTTCAAAAAGTGAAATGTTCAAAAACATTTGTTCAGATGTTCACCCAAAACTTTATACTTGAGTGGCCAGAGAGATGGACCATCAATTAAGAGTGCTTACTGATGTCTCAGAAGATGTGGGTTCAATCTGCAGCACCTCACAACTGCTTATAAGTCCATATCTAGGGGATTTCATACCCTTGCCTGAACCCTGTAGGCTTCTACACAAAAAAAAATTAATGAACTATAAATAAACCTTTAAACATTTTGCCCTTTAGTAATCATTGTAGCTTTATTTAGAATAACCATGTCTGGAAACTCTATAGTTGGTCAACAGGTCAACTGATAAAATGGGATATGACCATACAATGAAATATTAATATCAATAAAAAGGCATGGGCTATACATTTATCATATAAATCTCAAAATTATTGTTGAGTGAGAGAAGCCAGATGAAAATGACAAAATAATACATATTAATATATCACACAATTGGGAGAAATGCAAATTGATATTTAGACAGGAAAGCCCATTAGGCTGTCCTGGTAGTGCTCTGACCCCTATGGGAGGAAGTAGGGCTTCAGGGAGAATCTCCCTAGGACTTGTATTTACTGTCTTATCACCACTGGTACTCTCATGGGCATGTGTATATACTAAGCTTTATTTATCAAACTGCATATTTACAAGTATGCAGTGAACTCACCTTAACAAAATGATTAAACTGTTGTCAGGTATGAGGTTCTTATGTTGTCCTTGTCCAGGTCTTTGAGAGTATACCAACTACTAAAAAACAAGATTTTAAGGTGTATGAAGGTGCTTGAGCAACGGTGCTCCTGCAATGCTGAGAATAGAGACTAGAGAATAGGTGACCGCTCTCTCTGTGCACATCTCTTTATCTTCAAAGGTGGCCTTGAAACACCATAGAACTCTGGGAAACCAGCCCGAGAGAGGCTGAACTCACTCCACAATAGCAACACAAAGTGGTATTGGATCCACTATCTGCCTCCTCAGGAACTCATCCCACACCAGGAGGGTCCCTGATGGTTTTTCACGTTTAATTCAGATAAAGCTATTCTACCTGTGCTAACATTTGCTCTTCTGTGAGTTTTTCTGGACAACTTTTATTTGCTCTTACAAGCCATGGGGTCATTGGAACAAGCTACATTTTGAGCAGAGAAGCAATAGCTTGCACCATTCTGTTCATGTCTTTGCTGTCTTACATGTGTGTCTTACATGTGAGTAGTTTCTGCTTAGCCAAACTAAGAGCCATTGCCAGCCATTGAAGACATATTTCATATCAATATTACTCTTTTGCTGTTGGCTTGTCAGCATTAACATAGCAAAATGCCATACCTGGGTCTCTTAAATAGCAGACACGAGCCCTGTCCCAGGGCTTGAATGGGTAGGTTCCATTTCTTCTGAAGCTGCTCACCTTGGCCTTATCATCAGTCACTCCTTTTGATATATGTGTTCTGGTTTCCTTATTGTAAGGACACAATCCATAATGAGTCTCCCCGCAAAACTTCATCTTACCTTAACTAAATAGTCTACCTTTCTGAATAAAATCACATTATGAGATATTTGGGATTAGGTCCTCAACATAAGAATTTTAGGTGACTACCACTTACCCCCACCCCAAAGCTCCCCTTTATAAGACAAGGAGCCGCCCTTCAGGATTCTTTTTTTAGGATGGAGATAATGCACGGGAAGCAACTGCTAATGTGTTTGACACATCTTAGATACTGAAGGTAATTCCTGGAATATGAAAGAAATAAGTGAAAAGAATTCACATCAGAACAGAGAGAACAGATGCCTGGCATCTTTATTCATTTTGCTCTTACCAAAAATTGTCTGCTTGGTAAATAATGTAAAGGGCACTAAAATGATTGAGACCTATGAAGACATCGTGAAAAACACTGCACTTGTTATGATGCCTGTCTGTCTGTGCCTAAGTACGGAAACTTGGTTGGGAACGCCAAGGCTTGACTCTAGCCCATACATCTCCTCACAGAAGGTTCAGAGGATCAGTGGTCTCCAATGCTCTGGAGCTCTTAATGAAAAAGAAGCCCAGGAGAGGCACACGAGTGATCGTGAGAGAGGCAGTTCACGTAACCACCGATCCCTCCACGTTTTATCTTCAGTTTCAGAAGATAAATGAGAATTTGCTGGCTTACGCTTTAACCTGTGACTGTGAGGTAGGCAGCTCTGTTTCTTTTCCTGGTGAGAAATTTAGGGAGTCTGAAATTGAAACCCACTTGTGAAACACAAACAGACTTATTTATTAATGGCCACTAATGCTTGGTAATCATCTTGGCTGATTAAATAAATAAGAAAATGATTTATTGAGAGTGTTTGCAAAATTGGATGCACAGATTTAAAAAAAATGTGTTCTTTTTTTACTTGTGGATTTAACTATATCTCATCCTGAATCAAGTTAGGATAGGAAGCTTCTCAAGGAGACCATTTGAAGGCACAGAGGAGTCTCGTGTGAGGAGTATAAACCATCATGACACTCTTTAACATTCTATATGTTACTCATAATTTCTAAGCTCAATGATCTGTGGTGGTATATTAATTAACTCTCAAAATTCTAATAGCTGAGCAGATCACTTGATTTCACCCGCCTACACTACTTTATGTTAATTAATGAAAACGATAAATTTTGAGCCCTTGTAAATTGTACTGCTCCATTGCATTTAGGGCTCTTGTAATTCCTGCCCTTAATTAAATAATGAGGCTACAGAGCATATTCCTCACTGTGAGTTATACTAGATGGTAGCTGTAGCTGAGACTCCCACTGACCAGTCAGAATAATCTGTGGCCCTTTCCTAAGAGGGAGGCAAATTATCATTCGGTTTGATGTGATGTGATGTGATCTGATGTGATGGCAGACATAGCATAGGGTCATCGAAGTTTGTTTGGGCCAAGTGGCCTATGTTCGATTTGATTTCTTCCTCTCCATTGTGCTTACCTAGTGGGGAGAGGTGAGTTTTCTTAGTTTGCTGTTGCTGAGAATCACACAGCAGAGACTGAATGTGCTTGGGCTCCTTTCCTGCAACTGGCTGCAATCTCTGTGTGTGTGATTCATTGAGAAGTCAACAGGAAATTGACTGAGCATCCCAGGAGCCACAGCAGAGATCAGGTAGGAGGCACATCAGTGATTAGGGAGGAGCCAGAGCAGCAATCAGGGAGGAGCCACAGCAGTGATCAGGGAGGAACCATAGCAGCAAGCAGGGAGAATCTTTTCAGAAGAGATGCAAGTCATAACTGACATCGTGTTCTAACCCTGAACTAGTTCAGAAGAGAGTATCTCGACAGGATTTGGAGACTTTCTAGTCTTCATTATTTCCGTCTGTCTGTCTGGCATGCCTGGCATGCCTGTGTAGGTCAGTGGAATACTCCGAGGAACTTGTTCTCTCTTTCCACCATGTGGGTCCCAGGGATCAATCCCTGGGTGGGTTCAGGAGAAAATGAGATGGGAAAGATTGTTTCTAATCATCTTTATCACTAGAATGAGAGCACAAATGGAAGGTCATTGCTCACTTTTCCTTTCTTTCTAGGAATTTCTAGGTATTCTTGGCTTTCCCCTTCTCTGTGTTCCTCTTCTTCAGTGGAGGGGGGCTGTCTTCCTTGCCACAAGCTAACTCTTTTCTAAACAGCATGCTCTTGCTCCTTGGTGCTCACTAGTCTGAGAATCAAGGATGAAGTTTGTTATATTTATTGATTCTTGTTTAGTGTTACTCAAGACTTATTTATATTAGTCTTGGGAGGGGCAAGTATCCTGTTCTTTCTCAGCATGGTGGTCAAATTGCCTCATATCTTTGTGCGTTTAGTCCAAGAGATATTTTATGCTGCATTCCTTCTGCCAGGCGATCTCAGTATCCAGATAATTGGTAAACATTAATTGCTTGTATACTGGGTAAAATGGGACATTTTGATCTCTCTCCCTCCCTCTCTCTCTGTCTCTGTCTCTCTCTCTCTCTCACACACACATATATACATACATATACACACATATATGTGTATATATCATATATCATATGATGTTTGGTGAAGTGATAGAATTATTGGTTATATTTTCTTTTTAAGGAATGATAAATCAATTATCATGTACCAGATTTACTACAGAAAAGAAGCAAGAGTTCCTCCAGGATCTCAGAATAGCAGTATCTACCAAGTAATTGTACTTAGAAACAACAAAAAAGTATTTAATTTGTCTGACATAGAGAAGCACTGATCATTTTTTAATCAGCATTTCCAATATTTAGGTTGCCCAAGATTTTTTTTCTCCTTCCAGATTTTTTTCTTTGTACATTTTCTTTAAAAAAAAATCAATTTTGCAAATTGGCCAAGTCTAACAAGATATACTTGTTAACTGTGATTCAAAATTATATCCTTAAGCACTACTCACAACAGGTAATAAGTGAGACCATCTTTTGCATACAACCGGTGAATGGAGTAACAGACTGTGCCACCCACATATAGCAGAATAATCCTCAGCCGTAGAAAACAATGAAATTTTGTCACTTGTGACAAAATGAATGAAACGAGGCAACATTATGTTTAAGAGAAATAATTCAGAGCTCAATGGTGAAATATAAAAAAAGCCAGCACATAGAAGCAGAGAAGACTGATGGTTGCCAGTTTGTGCAGAGTAGTGGAAAGGCAATGTGGTGGTTTAAAAGAGAATGGCCCCCTAGGCTCATATGCTCCCAATTGATAGGATTACTAAGAAAGTATTGGGAGGTGTGGGCTCATTGGAGATTTCAAAGGACTCCACCTTCCTGCCTCTCTCTGTGGGTGTGCCCCAAGAGGGAAGGGCTCAGGCACTGCTGAGTGCTGTGCCTCCCTGCCTGCTGCCATGGTCCCCACCCTGAAGATAATGGACTCCAAACTTCTGAAACTGTAAGCTCCAAATAAACCTTTTCTTCTATCAGTGGCCTTGGTTGTAGTGTCTTAATCACAGACATCAAAAAGGAATTAAAACAGGAAGTGGAAATATTAGTCATAATAATTCATAACTCCACATCAATAACATTGAAACTATGGTTTTCACCAACAATAGAAACATTTTTAAAAACTTAAAGTTGGTGTTAGAGTTTTCTGTTATATTCATATTTCTCATAGGTTTGTTTCCTATGTGCAGGAATCATGAGGTTATTCTGAGGGTAATTAGCTTTCTTATTCTATTTCACCAATTGTGTGGGTTAGTGAAAATTGAGGTGGTTTTAACTTAAGAATGACTATCATTTATGGGGTTTATGATTTTGAATGAGTTCCCATTCTTTATATTGAAAAAGAATAAAAATGTCCTTTAGGTGTATTAAATTCCTTATCTCAATTGGACTAATAGAGGAGGGCACTTGAAACATATTTACTTTTATTTATAATGAAACTTCAAATCAAATATGTACATATACACACATGCACACGCATGTACACACTTATGTACCCTCAACTATGAAATTTTTGTTGCCCTAATGAAATACAAAAAAGTAGTTCTAGAATTTACCACATCTATGTAGATTTTCCATTTTAAATATGTATTAAAGAAAAATTAGACTAATTATATGAATAAGTCATATTTTTTAAATAAGTTCAAGAATTGTCTGTTTTATTTTAATTCTTACTATGAGTTGTAGTTCATGGAACAATGATTAGAAATATGCTAAATATGAACCTCCCAACTTTAGCTTTTATATTATTATTTTTGGCTAAAATTTTTTATACTTCTACACAGTATTTTTCTGTTTATATTTTAAAATATTTGGGAAATTACTCAATCTTGTGCTTTTGCTGATTTTGTTTTAGTAAATTTGGATTGTACTTGATTTTTATTTACTAGCTGTTAAGCTTTTTTGTCCAGGTAAACCTCTCCGCTGAAGCAATACTCCAAATCAAACCAAATTAGAACAAATTAGAAGAAGCTCATCTGTAAAGGATTCTAGTGTTCCTGGAAGGCCTCCTGGGAAAATATGGAGAGGGAAAAGGGGAGATCATGTGTTTGATCTCTGGGGGACAGTTTAAATAGCCTATGTGAGTGGTCTTGACCCTACCAGGGGAGGGGGTCACCATTTGGTGGGCTTTCTTAGAGGTGGAGTCTGTACTGTGGTAACTCCCGGGTGGGGGTGGGGGTTGAAATGGAACTTTCCACCCAACGTTTCAAAATGGGTGCCAGGAGCTGGGATGAAGCCCCCAACTAAAGATTCCAGACTCTTTGGATAAAGGGGTGCCAGGGAGCTGAGGTGACACTTCCAATTTAACATTCCAGACTCTTTGGTAAAGGAGTACCAGCTCAAATCTGGCTACTTCCTGTAGGCATGGGGTGACATGGGAGAGGGAAGAGCTGGGAATTGGTGGGCTCACACTCAGTGAGAGGTGTGGCTGGAGCGCCATCTTGTTTACTGCCTTCCTGGAGACCTCAGGCTGTTCCTTGAGGGAGATAAGAAGGGAGGTGGCTGTCTTCATGAAATAAGATGATCATCCCTGGCATAGCAACCAGGAAGTTGGTGAGTTGGAAGGCTGCTTTTTGCTGTGTGGGTGACTTTGCTATACTTAAAGGCAAGCCTCCAGGCAGAAGGTCTTCTGTAACCATGCATCTTCTTGGAGGAGCTATAGGATGCTGCAGGAGCTGGCATGTCTCTGTGTTAGAAGCTCTTTTGTTAAATGCCACATCCTCAGATCTGTAAAGACATTTGAGAATTGGGCACCATTACCTGTTAGTTATATTTAAATTAGACTTATAAGTTAAATTTAGACATATATTTTACTCAGTTAGTTACAGCTTACCAATGCTAGCAAATGTAAGAAGATTAAAAGGAATATTTTAGTAAATTAAAGCATTTTTGGAGGTAGAATTAAGATGAATTTTTACAGAAGACCTTCCGCCTGGAGTTATAACTTTTACGGATTTTAAAACATGCACAAATACACATAAAGAAGTAAGACAAGTATACTATGAAAACAAACACACTTACACACACAGACATAAAAACATAGTGCGGCCACATTATTTTAACAGACAGACAAAACTTTTTAGGAACCTGTGTCAGCTAACCAACTTAAAATCCCTGTGTAGGTGGCAGAAGCCAGGAAAGTACACAGGTGGTCCAAATTAAGGCCCAGATGGGGGACAGGAACAAAGGACAGAACACCTATACAGTTTTAGAGTGGAAGGACAGGGGGAGAATGGATCTGTTGTAGAGAGTCCCAGCGTGAGACAAACAGCAAACAGTTAGAGAAACTGGGAGGGGAGCAGGGAAGGGGAATGGGAGCAGAAGCACAGCATCCAGAAACCATGGGCATATGGGGCCTTGTTTGTTTTGAGTTAGGTACTATATAGCCCCGATTTAAAAGGATTTTTATAAAAGGCAGCCCAAGGGCATTAGAGGATCCAGTTTTGAATTGCAAGAGCCCATTTTTACAAGCCTTTGCAAAGTTTCCAGACTCAACGCCTACCACTATGTGTCCACTGTGATAAGACTCTTGAGTCAAAAATGCATGGGTATGAGAAATGCATGGGCAAGATGTCTCCATCCCACACAATCCCACCTCAGTGAGGACTGCCTCACTGCTTTTGGTGGGGTCAGGAATCTGACACAGACTGTGGCTTCAGCAGACTACCAACAAATGTCCAGGTTCTGGACCCTAGGGGCATGTACCTGAAAAAAAGTAACTCACCCAGACAAAGCCAATGTTAGCCTGGTGGATAGCAGGGACATTTTCCAATATGTAGCCCTGGGCCAGTGGGAAAAACAGCCCATCTTGGTGGAACCTCCAAATATTAAGATTTTGGGCTTGGTAAACCTCTCTGCTGATGCAATAATCTAAATCAAAGCAAATCAGACCAAATTAGAAAAAGCCCAGGTTTAATGGATGCCAGCACTCCCAGGCAGGCCCCCCACCCCCGGAAAACACAGGAAGGCAAAAGAAGAGACCACATGTTCATTCTCTCAGGGACAGTTTAAATAACCTGTGGGAGTGGTCTTGACCCTCTCTGGAGTGGGGTCACCATTTGGCTTGGCAGGCTTTCTTGTAGGTGGAGTCTGTACCATAGTAACTCCCAGGGGAGGTGGCTTAAAATGGAGCTTTCTACCCAACATTCCAAAATGGATGCCAGGGAGCTGAGGTGATGCTTCCAACCAAACACTAATTACTAGCTAAAGGACATTTCTTTGCTGTGTAAAATACCTTCCTTAAGAAAACCAATATTTAGCAAACATTACTGTGTGCATCATTCCTGACCAGAGCACTTGGAGAAATAGCGACATTCTTGAACAGTTTATACGTTGATGTTTTTATTTCCTAGCAAAATCACACTTCTTCTCACAGTGACTAGGCTGCCTTGATCTTTAGCTTATGCGTGGTGTCCATTCATGCTTTGATAACCCAGATTGCATTCTTGTGGCAATCACACTTTTTTTTTAAATCTTAGGTTGTGGGAAAATGTGATCTTCTGTGTGGAAATGAGTTAGTTAACTTGTTATGTTAATTATGAATAGAAAGTGGGTTTTCTAATTTTCCTTTATCTTTACACAAAGGAGCATATTCTTGATCATGGACAGCAGTAGCCCATCATGGTATGCTTGCAATTTGCACATAATTGAAATGCTTTACAATGACATTCACACCATTAAAAAAGCTAGCAAAATCGTTGGTAGTTTTGCGTTTGTTTTTCTGTTTTGTTTTGTTGGTATTTATTGTCTTTTTGTTTGAGGCAGTTTCACAGTGTCACCCTGATTGACTTGGAACTCACTATGTAGACCAGGCTGACCTTGAGCTCACATGGGCCATTTCTCTCCACCTATACAGTGGTGGGATTAAAGTTGTATGTCTCTATATATCAGCAAAAAATGATCATTTCTTTCATTGGCTATTTTCTTACAATCAAATCAGTCCACCTCCACAATGAGCAGGATCCTGTGTTTTCTCTCTGGATTTTAAAAATGTTTAAACGTTATACCTAATACTGTATTCTTTATAAACAATGTTTTCGGGGGAGGGAGGATCAGTGTCTCAGGTGTGTTCGCCACTGCTGAGCCTATCAGGCTCCCTGATCACACAGAAGGCCCTGGTTCATCACTGTAGGTCACAGAACAAAACGAACACATGAATGTGAGCGACAAAGAACTCAGGGCATGCCTGAGGGGATAGAAGAGGGAAGACGGGGTAGGAAATGAGCATGGTCAGTGCTATGCACACATATGAATATGTAAACAATACTACTTAAAAATAGTTCATCATCGTGAGATGCTCTGCTTGCATCTTCAGCTATGCTTCTCTCGGTCTTTTGTTCATAGATCTTCTGTGTAATAGGGAAAGACTAGGTCATAATCATTGTGTTTCTGTTCTGCAATCAACTTAAGGTACCAGTCCAGTGATGATGAGTTATGTAATTCAGGTACATAATAAATAAGTAAGAAGCTACGACATTTGATACTGTATTATTTACTCATTCTGTGCTTCTGCTGTTGCTAATTTTTGGCTTTGTTTTGGAAACATGGTATCATTATATGTCCCAGACTAGCTCTGCACTGTGTAATCCTCCTGCCTCAGCCTCTGGAGTGCTGAGATTACGGGAGTGAGAAACCACATTGCTTTGATTGTTGATTCTCTTAATGTCTTACTTTAAACAATCTAAGCATCCAAGCCATGCACTGTGTTCATTTGACTTTGCTTAGAGCAGGATTCATTCCTGGTGGAGCCAGTGACCAGTCTTGGGAGTGAAATAGAACACACATTAAAATTAACAAACACACAGAGTAGAACTTGATAGATTATTTGTCTCCATTCCCAACCAAAATAGGAGATTGTATTTCATTCACCTGAATCACCTAAAATTAAACTTAATAACCAAGAGGTGAACAGATGTTTGAATAAGGCTAACCTCTTACAAGATTAATGAGAAACAGAGAAAACAGGACTCAAAACGGAAGTGGGTATTAAACATGTGCACATAAATTCTGATAGAAAGCTGTGCACAACCTAGAACATACACTCTTTTTTTTTAAAAAAAAGCATATACCTCACCTCATTAGCTTAGTCTTGATGATTCCTTCCACAGATAAAAAAAAGATGTATCAGTTTCTCTCAGATTCATGCTCCATAATAGCATGCTTTTAATCTCATCTTCTCTTTTAGCGGCCAGTCTTTAACAGAATCATGGGAGCTGTTTGTGTTTCACAAGAACTAAGCTGGCACATCTCACAGGCAGTGGACAAGCAGCTCAAGGCTATAAAGATCTCACCCTGAACACAGTACAAACTGGCTCTCTGGGACCTTCCCCTGGCCAGAATGCTGAGGATGGCTGAGAAGCCAGCTACTGGAAGGGATGATCTACAGGCTTTATAAGTAGCAAGTGCTGAGTGGCTATGGGGGTCCCACTCTGACAAATGAAGGCGCCACTTCAGAATCATGGACTTAGGCATCTCTGTCCCTAGTCTGACTGGATCCTCGCAATGCTTGTCATGATGGGTGACAACACAACACTCTTGGCTTTGTTTGTTTGTTTGTTTATTTGTCTTCAGAGATGACAATTCTGACTTGGGTGTCTGTGTCTGAGACTGAGTATGAGTGCTGATCTTTAAAGGTGGTTCAAAGGGGATTCCAGGACACTGACTGAGGTAAACCCAGCGGAGGGGAAGAGATTTTGTTGTTCTTTCTGATTAGGTGTTAATGGCATGTTTAATTTTCTTTTCTGTTTGGAATGAGGAAAATAAAGACACGTGCAGAAGGTTTATTTAGAGAAGTAAAGGTGACAAAGAGATACCCATTAGAGTGATCTGCCAAAAAATGGTACCACATAAGACTGGTCAGAAACACAGGAGGAAGAGCGGAGGGCTGATATCTGGTACACTTCTTTGTCTCTTCCTTCTTGTTAGAGTTTGGACAGCTACTTAAGTCGCAGTGCTGTAATTACCTGAAGCATCCCTGAGTTCCTTAGTTAGAAGAACAAGGGGCCCAGGTATCAAGGAGCAGAAGAACAATGGACGAGATATTTGCAGGGTGAGGCTTCTGTATTGTCAGAAGCACTCTTCTAGAGTTCCTGAAAACAAACGGGGAGACTAATTTTGGAGTAGTCATTAATTTTTAGAGAGCACATGGTTGAGTTTGGTTGTCAATATTTTGTGATGAAGGTAATGTATCATGAACGGTTGGCATTCACTCTTGTAATAATAATTTAAGCTCATATAATGAGTCTGTTCAAATCACTGAGCGTATTTACCAACCTGTACACATAATTAACATTTTAATTCCCCTGAATATCTTATCTCATTATCCACACAGCTTAGGAAAATTTATTAAACAGACCTTAGCAACCAGCAAGCTTCTCAGGCCACACAGAAGGACACTGAGTTGCTGTTTATGAGTTTGAGCTGGAAGGAGAGGAAGGTAGAAGGAGTTTTTTAGTTAAACCTGCTAAGTAAAGCTTTGAAGTAAGGAATGTTGAATTCAGTTTGAGGGGTGAGCTTTGAAAGTAGGATATTTCACCTTCGAAATTTAAATTTGCTCTTGTGCATATCACAGAGCTGCAGTTCTCCAGGACAACAACTTAACTCTGTCCTAGCCACACTCCTAACATTTCCAACACTCCATTCAGGCCCTCACAGGCCCCAACACCCAATAGCTGCCCACATCCTAGGAAGGTGTGATTTCTTTCCCCCAGACCCTTCTTGTTTGTTTTACTCTTTTCCTATGACTTGTTCCTGAAAAAAACAAAACAAAACAAAAAACAAACAAACCAAAAACACAAAAAAACCCTAAATGTTTAGCAATTAGGATCATTTGTCAAAGAAGCTGATACTTAAAATACTGGGGTAAAATTATACCTTATTGGCAATTCTCAAAATCCCATTAACACTTATATCCTGATACAAGAGGAAATGTTCTGCTAGTGTTAAGTACCGTGGGCAATGAGAACATAACCATTTAAGGGAAAAGCAACAAAACTTTCCTGTTCTATTAACTAAGCACCTGAAAGTATAAGATAGAAGAACTCAAAATCTAAAAATTTCTTTATTTTTTAAAAATTCACAAAGAGGGGAGAGTTATGCTTCTTTTGTTGTTGAGAATTTCTGACCTGTATTTTGTAAATTATCAGAAGATAGAAACTATAAAAAAAAATTTTACTCAAAGTGAGGCTTGTATGATAGACATAGCTGCAGTAATTGACTCACCAAACTTAGTTGACATATGAGATCTTTACATCTGACTAAACTTTAAAGAGCTACTTATCTAAGAATAGGGAATAAACAATTGGGGTAATCCTGAGGTGAAATAACACAACAAAAGTGAAAAGTGGTTTATAAACCTCAGGATGTGTTTTCTAGAAGCAATTTATTTGTCTTTGATGAAAGGAAAGTCGACATCTCATTGAAAAGATGAGAACTGGCAATGGACTCCTTAGGCACACAGGAAAGGGACCTTGACATTGGGCCCAGACTTTAACCTGCCCAGTGATCAGCTGTAGAATACAGTTATCAGATTCCCATGGTTATGATGGGTTATCACATTCCTCCCCCAATTTCAGTCCAGTTCCTAAATGATTTTAGGGTTACCTCTTCATGGCAGGAGATGGTACATACAGTACAGAGACCCACTAAGGAGACGTTGTTTCCTTCTGGCCAGGAAAATGGAATCAGGAAAAGAATAGCGTTGGTGGAAATAGAACATCCAGTCAATCACTTTCGTGACTGCCTCTTGGGTATTCAGATTCCCTTTAAGCCTGGTAAAGATCATCTCTTTCACAAGACCGACGGGGAATCTGAATGTAACTGAGTTTACCTTTTATTTGCTCCTCCATTTCTTTCCTTTGGCTGGTGACTAGAGCCTAACTCTGCTTTGTTTGAGTAATTTGGGTTTTCATACTTCCTCCAAAGCTCACTCCAGCCCTTCCCACTTGTCTGTCTTCTCTCTAACTTCTACTGGTAAACATGCAGCTTAAAGCAAAAGGCCCGGCTTTCTCTCATCCCTGTCTCCATATTGCTGCCAAGATTACCACCTTGCCTGGCCGATTGTTTTTCTTTTAGATTCCAATAAAGTTATACTTGGGCGTCTTTCTGAAATTTTCCTTAAACTCTTTTATTACCAAAAAATATTGTGGAGTTTACTGTCTCTTTTAGGTAATGGAAGATTAAGTAAAATAAAAATAAAACAACTAAAAAAAGCGATCAAGTTAAAATAAAATTATAAAATTGAAATTTGTATCTTTCAAAGGTCACACATACTTAAAAAAATCAAAAACCCTGATTTATTAAATTCCTTTAAATCGCTCTGGGTACATATGTTCTTTGGTGACATAAATCTTTATCAAGTGGCCATTATAGAAGGCAAATGAATTATAAACTAACGTATAGAGAAACAAGCTATCCAAATGCTATTATATCTAAAACAGGAAGAGAGGCTGAGAAATACTGTATCTTTTTTTATTTTTGAAAATCATTTGAGTTTAGAACTTTGTTTAATTTTTATAAATAGTTATATGACAATCTTAGGGAAGAAGTTTTTTCAGTTTAAATTGTTTAGAATGCATTAAAAATATCACTGAAATAAAACATCTTTTAAAATCAATAATAGCTTAATTCTGGTTATAGAAAACATTGCTTTCCCCCCCCCCCCCCACACTTAGGGCTGAAGAGGGAGGAGGAGAGGGAGTGGGGGGAGTGGGAGGGTATTGGGAGGAGGGGCAGAAGTGGAAACTTTTATAAATTAATAAAAAAATAAAAAAAAATACTGTATCTTAAACAAGTAGCCAGGACAGAAGATGAGGAAACGCTCTTAACTGCACATTATTTATTAGAGAAGAATTCTGTAAGTCAAGGATTCAAATCACACACTTGGAAGAAAATTATCAGTGCAGAAATAAAGAACTGGAAGTAGAAACTCATAAATTGCTAAAAAAGAGAAAACAATACACTGATTTACTCTGAAAAAGGTGCAAATTGATAATAGGCAATAAATCTAATGTTGAAAACTAGAGGTTTTCAGATACTCTAATGAGACATTATTACTTAAATAATCTTATGAAACCAGGTATTAAATTTAATACAGCAAATACAATTAAGTATTAATTCTAACATAGAATGCACATCATACAGACGCTATCACAACTAACCAAGAGTTAGCTGACTATCGATGCTACACAGAAGATAAGTGTCAGGTTTCTCGTTCCGTGACAGTCTCCGAGAGCAAACAATGTTACCTGAGCATCCTGGATGTTCACAGAAGGGATGTCTGTCGGAATCATGTTGGAGTGTGAACTGTTTGAGCTGAGGGCAACTGCTCTGTGAAGACTATGATTGTGGTTACTGAGTGAGACAAACTGAGTAAAGAAAATGGCAGTATCTGCAAAAGAAAATAGATAAAATCTTATCTTTCAGCCCTCATCTCTCCCTTCTTTTTCCTGTTAGCAAGGCCCCTAGTTTCATTGTACTGGCAGTAGTCCTCCAAACCCAGGTTGTTATTCAGGACTAGCCTGAATTTACATCCGGTGACACCCAAGTTTCTCTTTGCTAGCTCCACCTTCCCAGCCTTCTTTGCACTTTGTGTGCATAATTCAGTTCTGAGCAGGGGAATTTAAGAACAGTTAGGAGACAATGGGGCAGGGTGGGGGAGGTGGAACTGAGGTCCTCCTAGAACCATGAGGCAAAGGGAAAGGCTGTTGGTGGTTTCTGGATTGGCAGCAGCCAGTTTGTGAACATACGGTCATGAGGAGTTGGGTAGAATGAAGTGAGAGCCTTCACTGTCGTTAGCGATGATGGAGAAAAGATAGAGGGGCTTGTGCCTACTTACGCTGAGCCGGACTTGGAATCACCTCTTGGAGTGTTCCTATTGGCTGAGACAACAGATAGCACACACACACACACACACACACACACACACACACACACACACAAATACCATACATGACATGACTCCATTTGTGGCTTTTGTTTTCATTGTTTTGATACCTATAAATAGTCATTGGATACAAATGCAAAAATCCCAACTCTTTTGGTCAAAAACCAAAATAAAGCAATAAAACAAACAAACAAAAAACCACAGCAGTTCATACAAACATCCGTTACCACATTCTAGTAAGGTTGTCCTAATGTAAAACATTGTTAGAGGCTGGAGAGATGGATGTGCAAGCGTGAGGGCCTGAATTTGGAGATCTCCACCCATCAAGTAAAGGGGCAGTTGTGGTTCCAGCACTTAAAACCCAGTGCAGGGGTGTGGAGGGAGACACACAACCCCAGAGGTTCACTGGCCACCCAGTCTAGAAGAAACTGTGAGTTACAGGTTTGGAGAGAGAGGGAGAGACAGAGAGAGAAACAGAAAGACAGAGAAAGAGACAGAGGCAGAGGGGAGAGAAGTTATTAAAATATAAAATGGAGAAGTGATTGAGATAATAGATATTTCAGTGTCAGTCTCTGACTTCTGTACACAATCACACAGATGGTGCAGACACATACATATGTGCACACACACACACATCACACACACACGCACACTTATTTTAAGGAGCAAAGTGATCTAACACTCAGAATTGTCTTAACATGATGGCATATTATTACTAAATCTGTTAATGAAGCATAATTTATACAATATTATTACTATTTTAAATATAAATAAATCTGTATGAAATGTATTGTCTTAATAATAAAATTCTGGTGGTTTTTCATTGCATAGAGTTGAGAGAAGTTGAGAGGGCTTATGTTTTAAAAATTTAAATAATTTTTTATACTTCCAACCAATGAACTATGTTCTGAAATAGAAACAAAATTATGAGTATTGAAAGAAAATTGATTCTGTTATTTGAAGACATGATTGTATGCATATGAGTACTAGGATAATGAAATGAGAGGATTAGCTCATTAGGTGTCCCTTGGAGGAATAGATGGCCTGGCTTAATGAGTCTGACAGTGTCCACAGAGCCCATAAAATGTGTGCAGTAACCCTGCCATAACCAAAGTCGAGGAAATTTATCCTGAGGCAGAGACCATTTTTGTCTGGAGGAGACAGACGCCAGCAATGATAAAAAAATGACTCCAAGGAAGGTGTGCTGTGCTGTGGTGTGGGGATACTTTGTGAGCTTTCAGCAAGGGCTTCATGAAATATTTACAAGAACGTTTAGCAGCCTTCGAGTTACCCTTTCTATCACTGCGACCAAATGCTGCAGAAACAACTGAAGGGAGGTGCATTTCCTTATGCTTTCAGAGTTCTGGGGACAGTTGTGTGAGCCCATATGAATGGGCAGAAGGTGGCAATGGGGACCCCTACGCAGAAGACAGCTGTCCTTTTGTGACAGCAGGAAGCTCAGACTATGACAAGAAGGGATAAGAGATACCCCAGTGTCTCCTTCCTCCAGCCAACCCCATCCTGAAGTTTCTAGAACCTCCCAAAACAGCATCAGTAACTGTGGATCAGCCATTTAAAACAAGGGTCTGTGAGGGATACTTTTGCTGAAATCACAACTGCTTTTGTTATACCATTTGTACCTAAGAACTTAATGATGAATGAGATGGCCTCTCAGGTCTGAATCCTGGGAAAGTGTAAGTGTAGGTCAGTTTGCTAGTACCTACCTAGCAAGACAGCTCAGCTGGTCAAGCATGCCTGACAATCCGAGTTTGATCTTAGGAGCCCACGTGCTAGAAGGACAAATATCAACTCTTGTAAGTTGCCCTCTGACCTCAGCATCTATGTAATGGCATGAGCACACACAGTCATACACAAATGCAATGAATAGAGCCATGATAATCACAAACACACCAATAAATTGAAATTCTGATTAGAGACAAAGAACGGGAAAAGGGTAAATTATTCAAAAATACCATGAAAGCTAGTTTATAATAAGAAACATCAAGTGATAGCATATTTATATAAAATAAGTTAAAGTGAACCACTCATGAACTAAATGACCAAAAAAAAAAAACTGTGTGAAATATAAAAACAAAACACTTTTTATACAATTTAAGAACTTGTGTGGGTGTGTGTGTGTCCTGGTAACAGCATTATCAGACATGATGAAATCTTGTCATGCTTAGTAATAACCAATCTCTTGAAACTTCATTTGAAATTTAAAGTTCTTTTAAAAAGAGGCAAAATCAAGCTGGGCATGGATGTCTGTAATCATAGTACTTGAGAAGCGAAAACAGAAGAATTAGTAGCTGAAGGCCCGCCTTGGCTATACAGTAAGTTTATGGCTAGCCTGGACTGCATGAGATTCTGTCTCAAAAACAAACAAACCAAAAAAACAGTAACAAAAAAACAATCAATCGATCTGTTGATCAAATTGCTTAATCCCTACATAGTTTGTACACTTACAGCCCTCTTGGGTCAGGGAGATATATGTGGCCCTGCAGACCCTGGCCATTCTCCCTTACCCAAGGAACTCAGCAAAGAAAGACACATTTGGTTTCCTGCTACAACTGCCCTAAGACCATCTCGCAAAATCCATGACTCTGCATTTTCAGTCTTGTACCAGGACTGGGAAGGAAAGGTCACCCTAGGCCTCTTTGCTCAGAGGATGAAGTAACTTCTCTCTTGCACTTCTCACACGTAAAGGGCCCCTGGCCTACCGTCTTGCTGCTCATCACTGGGTGGGACCTCATGGCGACGTCTCACATGGGAAATGGAGAGAAGAGAAGGATGCAGAGTGGACTGGAAAGTTCTGTATCCTGATTGGCATAGTCAGTGAGCAGCTTAAATAAGTATGGAGGAGACTCCCTGCACACAAAAGCTCTGTGGGGACTCCATCTGCCCCCCATGAATTTAACCGGAGAAGTCCCCGAGTTTGACGGGTCCCCAGATCTAAGATTCACCAGAGCATTAGCTTCCCTGTCTGGTATGATCATGACTATCACACCAGAAGCCCCAGATTTCCTCACCCTAGGAAGCCCATATCAAGTGTTCCATCAAATTTAGCATGAGTATTTGGAGGATGTGCAGATGTAATAATGCAAGTTCTGGGCAAGTATAAGCTGTGCCTACCAAGGACAAGGAGTGGTGTCCACTGCTGAAGAGGCGTTCTTAAAACCTAGGAACAATATTACAAGGACTAATGAAGAGCCAGGGTCTGTGTGTCACAAAACAGCTAGAGTGTGTGTTCTACTGAGTGGAAAACTCAGAGAGATGAGCGTAGGTAAGTCCACACTAGCTCCCCCAGATACAGGCATACAGTGAAACTCCACAAGTCGTCATGGAAACATAGGATGGCATCAGAGGAAGTGAGGAGTTACTTTTCTTCCATCACTTGAGGAAAATGCAGTAAAACAGCCACTTTCAGGGAAAACAGAATAAAATCCTTAAAAAAAAATCTTGTTACAATAAACACAAGGGCACACATATTTCAAAGAGTGTGAAACGGTAAAGATGCAGCTTTTGTTCCTGCTTCCTGACAGTCTCACCTGCTCTGTGCAGTGTCCAGGTTTGTTTTGACAGCCACTATAAGAATGCTACGTCTCCATGACACTGTTTATCAATTTGTGACAATATTTCTAGAATTCTCTGTGAAAATGGGGCCTTTGAAACCTCTTGTCATCTTTGCAAGCAAGCTTTCTCTTCTATGTTAACGTTCCCATGTTTCTTGGCTTGTGATCTAGATCTGCATGGATGCATGTGTGTCTATAATGTATCATTTGTCACCGCCTTGAAGGGATTCAACATGTCTCATTGCCTGCCTTCCTCGTGATCCATGTGATGTGACTGTCACCTCACTTTTACAGTGTCTCTTATTATAACTAAATCATCTTCAGTTTATTTACATGGTATGTAATACAAAGCTATTTAAAAGATGAAAAGTCAACAAAATTGTTAAATCAGGTATTATTTTCTTGTATACATCATCATGCAGTGTCATTGGTGTGGTGCATGGAACATTCCATACTTTATAGCTAGCTGCTCCCCTAATGCTCCTCCAGGCATAGTTATCCTTAATGCCATTCTTTTCTATTTTCATATCTAAAGAGAAAGCTGAAATGTTTCGCCTATAGCTTCCTGCTTTTTAGACCCTGTGTCCTCAACACTCTTGACATTATCTTTGGTTTTGATGAATAATTCTGGATTTTGTTTGTTTTTTTTTCCTCAGAGGGTGTTTGCAGGGGAAGCATGGGTGAACTGGTATACTGGCATTTGCAAAGTTGACGGCTGTTTTGCCCTATATTCCTCAAGCAGACTGTGCCATTTTAAACTCAATATTTTCCTTTAAGTTTTGATAATCATGCTTTTTTGTTTCCTGGTAAACAGGATGTTAATGAGAACCTGATGATAATGAGAAAGTGCTGCCAGGAGCACACACGCACATCCTTCTGGTGTGCCGTGCAATTAGTGTGCCTCCTCTGGAAGTTCTCAGAGCCTCGGCTTGTCCCTGGAATGCCGGGTTTGCGTCAGGACGTTCACAGCCTTGGAACAACTTGCCTTGTTTAATTTTTAAATTCTGCTACTCTTGCTCAGCCTTATCCCAGGAAGCGCCTCTTCCTATTGTCTTAGGTTTCCTGTGTTCTTTCTCTGTTGAGTCATTTCTTTCTAACAGCACACAAAGTTTTCTGTCTGGATATTTCATCTCTATCTCGACTTTCTGCTGTTTTATAGCCACTCCTTTTTTGTTCCACATTTTAATCTGTGAGACTTACTCATTTGCATCCTATAGGATGCCCCATCCCGATGGTTTTCAGTTGTTTTATTCTCAATGAAATAAGTGTAATGTAAAGAGTGGATAGCTGTAAAGAGGTGTGCTATATATTGCAACTTATTGTCTGTAAATGTGTTTCATTAAGTACTATGAACATGAATATGCACACATATGTATCATGTGTGAAATATGTTTATTAGACAATAAATTTGAAAACTACTTATTTAAACCATAATTTATTGTTGTCCTAGAATGTCACAGAAACATCTTCTCCCCATTTCTCTTTCTCTCTCTCTCCCTCTCCCTCCCCCCCCACATACACTTACTCACTCACTCACGTTCTCTCTCGCCTCTGTCTCTGGAAGAGTCTCACTCTGTAACCTTGGAATCCATATGCAGACCAGGCTGAGCTCACACAGATCCACAGACCTCTGCTCCCCAGGTGCTGGGATTAAAGAAACACACTGCCATGTAAGGTCTAAAGGCTGTTTTTGACTTGTGGACACAATATCCTCTTGGTTCTCTGAAAAAGTCTAGTAATATTTTTAATAGTCATTTTCCCAAGTTTTGGTATCCATCATGTTTTTTTTGTTTTTATAAATTTGTTCTTTTATCTTTATTTTTTCTTTGTCATAGGAAAAACTCTCTAATATCAATTCTTCTTTGTCTCTTTGTCTATAAGAAAGGGTTTGTTTAATCAGCAAGGCAAGTTTACTTGGGAGTGTTGTTCAGAGCTCCTAGTCATTTTGCCCTAAACATCTTTAAATAGAAGTGTGGCAGAACCAAGATTTTTTGGCAACTGCTTCACAGTGACACCAAGAAGCAAGTGCGTACCATTGATGTGTGTCTTTTCTTTTAGAGATGTGAAGAAGTGGCTACTCAGAGAGGGCATTAACAAGAGAAGGAAGAAATGATTCTACCCAATCTAGTACAGCATAGCAATGAGCTTTATTTGGGTGACCTCTAGGAGCAGAGGACAGAGTACTTAATGCTTCCCTGCCAAACCCATCAAAGGATAGTTAATAGCTCAGGAGATCTGCATCACGAAAATTCCCTACACAATTTCAGGCAGCTACACCAACAGCCCCTTGTCTTCCAACCCTTGCTTATTGCTTATATTGTCTTGGGGAGGGACTCCATGAGCCTGGTAAGATTTGAACATCCTAAGTCTTTGTCTTCATGAGTTTCATGAACTTTGCCAATTTGCACCCCCTCTCTCTCCTCCTTTCCCTCCCCTTCTTCCATTAGGGAATAATTCAATTCAAGGAAATGGTTATAAAAGAATTATAGAGGGTTGATATTTCCAAAGTCTTGTTCTACTTGATTCAGCATGATTTCAGCACTGTCTGCTGGATGGGGTCCCAGCATTGTAGGAGAAAAGCTCCCTGAACTTAATTCTAAAAGAAAATCAAAACCAAATGACAACAAGACACTAGCTTCTGTTTTAAGGAGGGGGAGATTGTTACATGGTCTAGCTCTTCCTAATATAGCACTTTAATGAACCTGATTCATTCTGGTTCGTTTCCATCCTTGTACTCACTAGCTTGAACCTGAAATGTCTATGGAAACCATTGAGGGGGAACTTGGTTGATGTCTAATGTTTGAGGACACTTGATTTGTCCTCTGTGTTGTATTTCTACAGCCACAGGTCAGCTGGTTTATATTCTTCACAGGTTTCTTTAATTATGATGTTGATATCGTTACTGTTTTCATATTTCAGCATCCTCCCCCCAGCATCTTGTTCTTTCAATTAGAACTTGTTTGTGAGACAAAAAAAATAGTATGTTCTCTCTCTCTCTCTCTCTCTCTCTCTCTCTCTCTCTCTCTCTCTCTCTCTTTAAATGTAGACGTCCTTTAACTCTCACTTTCTGTAAATGACAAGGCCTGAGTCCTATTCTTACCTGTATGAATCCTGAGAGAACTCAGCTAGTGTGCAGAAAAAAAACTCCAGTTTGTGTTGACTTATATGAATGCAATAAGGAACTGATAAGATATCTCAGTGGGTAAAAGTGCTTTTGCATAAGCATAAAAATTTGTGTTCAGCTCCCCAGTAGCCATGTAAAGACCATAGAAGGCATGCATGTATAATTCCAGAACAGGGGGACAGAGAAAAAGGATCACCAGACCTTACTGGCCAGCTGGTCCAGTTAACTGGTGAATTCCAGGTACAATGAGATAGTTATCTCAAAACAGTAATATGGATGGTCTGGAGCTATGGCCCAGTGAGGGAGTTCTTACCTTGGATGTTTGAGGGTTTAGGTTCAATCCTCTTTCCTGCCAATAGTAAATCACACACAAACATGTTTATATGTACATGCAAACATACATACCGGACACAGACATACAAAAATAACACATAAAACCAAAAAATCAATATAATAAGATAATAAAGTGAATTGTGGCTTATACACCCATAACATGCTGTGATATCATCAAAGTTCATGTATATGAGGCCAGAGAGTTGTGTCAGTGGGTAAAACATTCACTATACAAGCATGGGCACTGGAATATAAATACCTGGGACCCCTGTACAGCTGGAATGGTGTGCACATCTGCAACCCCAGTGCTGTTACTGTGAGATGGGAGGCAGAGTCAGGACCATCCCTGAAAACTCAAGGTTTGGGAGATCGAACATACACAGCTATGGATAGATACCCGTCTCAACCAAGGTGGAAATTGTAGACTGACACCAGAGCTGTCATATCTCCTCTATATATATACTAGGGACTCACACTCATGTACACACACACAGATAAAAGCCATGTATCTGAAGATTCTTCAAGTATGTAGATAATTTTAATGATATAATACTAAGTCAAAATAGGCACATAAAATGCATGTATGTGAGATAATCATAAATCAAATTAGAAATCTGTCAACAAAAGTGTACATTTTGTTAAAAAGAACAAGGAATCAAATGCTAATACACTATTAGCTTTGTTCTATTTTGTAATTTGTACAATGTGTTTAGTTTTATATAACATTATTTTAAATTCATAAATTGAAATTTTAAATCCAATTTTCAATTTGATGCATTTAATTCTTTTCTTAGTTACTATTCTATTGCTGTGAAGAGTCAGCATAACCAAGGAATTTTTACAAAAGAAAACATTTAATTGAGAGGATTGTGTACAGTTTAAGATTAGTCCATGAACATCATAGCTTTTAAGAAAACAGGCAGGGCACTGGGGCTTTATATCAGGAACAGTCAGAGCTTTCGCTCCTGATCATCAGGCAGGTGGGGGGAGGAAGATGGGAAAGAAAGAATAGGAAAGGAAGTTGGGGATGGAGAGGAAGAGGAAGAAAGAGAGAGAGAGAGAGAGAGAGAGAGAGAGAGAGAGAGAGAGAGAGAGAGAGAGACTGGGTCTGGCATGGGCTTTTGAAAGCTCAAAACCCACAACCAGTGATCCAGATACTCCAACAAAACCATTCCTCCTACAATAAGACCATACCTCTTAAAGCAAGGTCACATCTCCTCCAACAAGGCCTTGTCTCCTAATCCACTCCAAACAGTTCATCACCTGGGGACTAAGGGTGCAAATATATGACCTTATCAGGACTATTTTGTTTTCACTCAAAGCACTACAGTGCTTGAGGGAGATTCTGCCTCTGTTCTTGACTTCATCCTGTATATCTGCCGCATGACGATAGTTTGCACAGAGCATGTTCACATTATCCTCTGTGTGTTTATTTTAGCAACGTAGTTAATTGACTATAAGTTCTTTGAAGACAGAGACAAATATCACTCTCTTTAAACAATGAATTCAAGGACCAGAAAGAAGGCTGAGGATGTCAAGTTGACTTGCTGTGCAATCCTGGCAATCCGTGTTTACCACAAATAATCTGTGTGAGGGTAGAAGGAGAGAAACAGCCCCACAAATTGGTCATCTCACCTCCACACATACTCTATGTCATATATGCTCAAACATGCATGTCGACAGAGAGGGGGAGGGGAGGGAGGGAGAAAGACTGGGCACATGTACACACTAAAAATAAAATAATAAATTTAAAAAGTGGCTTTGCTTTGTGTAAAGAGTACAGACACAAATTCTTTCACTTAGCATTTATATGGGGACTTCTGTATTTATGTGTTTCCTTTCTTTATTCCAAGTCGCCCCCGTTAGAGCACTGTCTAGGTCATGAGGGCTGCAGCAGACATTGGTACTATTCTTGGTAGGAAACTGTTGTGAGGGATCCACCAGAGACGCCCACTTGGACACAGATTCAAGTCAATAAAAAGCCACTACAGTGGGTGTTCAGGACATGAGTGCAGTCCGAGCCTTTCTCAGGGTGAACACACACACACACACACACACACACACACGCACACACACACACACACACACACACACACAAAGAAAATATCCTGCTCTGAGACACTTCAGTTAGCAAGAACATTTGGGCAGAAGAGGAACCACAGAATCCAAAAAGCAAGGTGAGTTCATTTAGGGACTTTCTCAGAACTATGAACTTAGGTGGATTAGGTCTTTGTTCTTGCTTTGGCAGGTGTTCCTGCCTGTATGCTGGGTTCCAAGGCCTAAATGGTTCTTCCATCATGGTGTCAGTTGTGCTAAGGTCTGGGGTCCTGTTATAGTCCATGGGCATGAGTCAAATCAAGGTCGCATCAGGTAGCACGGGGTTATATTGTCTCCTTTTCCTCTTCTGACAGTTAGTTTGGACCAAAGCTAAATTTTCTCTAATTGTTTTTGACTGATTGGCATAAAAACAACACATTTTTTTCATAGAATCATACACAGACCTCCTTGTCTCATAGAGAAGGAATTCTAATCTTCAATTCTGAAGAACAACCTCAGCAAAGAAGTCTAACTGGGCTTCCAGATGGGAAACCGAATTTTTACATGGCCCAGGTCTGTGTCTACTTGAGCACGGAGTTTTTAAAGGTTTTTATCCCCCATAGCTAGGACTGAAGTTTCAACTGTAACAGAGCCCTTGGTTACTGCTCAACTATCAGGGAAATAAGAATGAGGAAAACTTTCAGAGAAGCCCAGAATCTAGATTTCAGTGGGCTCTGCCCTCTTTCCTCTTGCAGATGAACATCTGTGGTAGAACAGGCATGAGAATGCAAAGGAGTGGGTTCTCCTCCAGTGCAAACAATTCTAGAACTATGAAAAAAATCAGTATACCCCCCAGATAACTCAGTTCCTCACACCCCATGAGTATTGGGTGTTCATCTAGCTCCTGGCAGTTCAGGAAGTAGAGGGGTCTAGACAGGCAACTATAGTACTGGGTAGATTGGAGCCTCTTTTCTTCATGGGCAGACCCACAGTGCCAGGGGCCTGTTCCCCCAGGAGTTAAGAAACCAGCCCCCATAGCTTCTGAATACAATATTTCACAGAAATCTACCTTGGAGGTGAGTTGGGCCTTAGTGGATAGATTGGTATGAGCTTGCCAGTTTCGGTCTTTCTTAATTTCTATACCCAAGGTCCTGATTTATGGATGTTTTGAGCCTTTCCTATGGAGGAGGCAAAAATACAAAATATAACTACTATAATTATAGGGCCTATGCCAGCCTTTAGGGGGATGAACCATCTGTCGTTACCTTTTGTAGCCCCCTTAAGCGGGTGCGGTGTGTCCGCATAGTCACCACCATCACTTAGAGGTGGTAAAGATCACAGGGTCTGGACAGTTCCATGGTGACCCCAGGCTCCAGGTTGGGATTTTTCTTTACCCACATAGGGTCACCAGGCTGGTACTTGGGGGCAGACTCAGAATTGGGCAAGAACACATTCTTTCTGATTGTCTGATGAATTGTTCTCTGGGCCTATTGCAGAACCCATAAGAACTTGAGGAGGGAATAGTTACTAGTTTCTATCTTATGAACTTTTCTGTTGGGGTGCACCTGCCCCATAGCAGACCAAAAAGAAAACTAGTCCCATTTTTGCCAGTCTGTAGGACCTATTTAATTAGTTTTCTTTTTCTTCATCTCTCTCTCTCTCTCTCTCTCTCTCTCTCTCTCTCTCTCTCTCTTATCTTACTTTTCCTGAGCTTTGTATACTATAGGCACAATGTTGTTTTCCATCAACATATAGCACTTTTTGCCAGATTTAGGGAAACTATGACTGTGAAGGCCAGACCATTATTGGATCCCAGGGAGAGGGACAACTTAAGTCCAGGAATTAACTCTTGGAGGAGTTTCTTGGTGATTATTGAGGTTGTCTCTATTCAGGTGGGATAGGTTTTCACTTGTCCATTTTTTCAGATGGTTGACCAGCTATTTGGAGCTGAAGGTTTAGTCTTTGGATTTTTCAGTGTTGATGTTTGAATGGAGTTTCAGAAGTAATCTGGGCTCAGTTTGAAGTAAGTGTTGTTTCAAGGGCTAGAGACAGGCATTCTGTAGAGTTGGTGGAAGCTCACAGTCAGTCTTATGGAGGCTAGCAGAAGTGTTCAGAACTTTTTCTTACATAAGAGACGTTGGTAAATTTGGTAATACAAGTCTGGGATTCCAGGGTTAGGGAAAGGGTTGATGGTGAAGGGCAGGACATGTGTTCCTCGGTCGCGCTTGGAGATATAGTTGCTGGTGTGGGTCTAGAACTTGTGTTTGGACAGGGGTCGTCCTTGAATCATCCTAAGTTGGATATGTGAGTCTAATGTCTGACTGGAGAAGGGACAATGGATGGATGGAGCTGTCCAGGGTGGATAGTTGATTTGGGGTGGAAAAGTCTAGGTTCTCTGGGTAGGGATGGGGGAAGGACACTCTTCATGATTGAATGGAGTCATAGGCATGGGTTGGAACTCCTTACTTGATTGATGGGTGTGGAAAGGGGCACAGAAAGCTTAAAGTATCTTTAATGAAATGAAATCTATAC
This sequence comes from Myodes glareolus, assembly GCF_982192425.1. NCBI lineage: Eukaryota > Metazoa > Chordata > Mammalia > Rodentia > Cricetidae > Myodes > Myodes glareolus. The sequence continues at coordinate 51,667,790 of NC_142045.1, forward strand.
TGCCTCTTAAATAGACAACTTTGTATTCTTTGTAACTTAATGAATTTTAATAAAAACAAAACAAAGCTAAGACCTAGAACCTGTTTTTCCCCATTAATGAAAGACCCTCTTACTGTACAAGGCTGACCAAAGAACTTTGATGCTGCAGATCACACAGACTTCTCTGTGGTCTTTTAGATTCCACATCTCAATAATATTTTAAGAAACTTCTGCTTGCTAAATCTTGGTATATCGTCAGAGAAGAACATCCATCATTATCTTTATTTTATTTTTAAAGATATATTTTAGCCTTAGTTTTTTGTAAGTGCACAAGTCTCTCTCTCTCTCTCTCTCTCTCTCTCTCTCTCTCTCTCTCTCCATCTATCTATCTCTCTCTCTTTGTGTGTGTGTGTGTGTGTGTGTGCGCGCGTGCGCGCTCAGAGGCATAGATCACTCTAGAGCTGGAGTTACCAGTAGCTGTAACTGAGCAAAGAACCAAACTGAGTTCCTTTGAAAGAGCAACACACATTTTTAACCACGGAGGCATCTCTAGCCTGGTCACTGTCTTTTAAAAGGTACAAAATCTCCCTTCCTTCTACAACCATGTATCTCTTTGTATCTAGATTCTCTTCATAAACATCTGCCAAAGTAATACATCAAGGCTCACTGAATGCAAAGGCCTCCATAGGCATCTAGATGATTTTTACTTTCTACTGCATTTTTGGAGAGGCCAGAAGGAAGCTTCTGGTAGTCATTCTCACCTTTCACCGAATGGGCCCTGGGGGTTGATCTCAGGTTGTCAGGTTTGCCAGCAAATGCTTCATTTACTGAGCCACCTCACCAGTCCTCTTCAATAATTTAAAAAAAAATGTGAAAAACTATTTGCCAGTTTCTTCTATTAACACAGTATAAACTTTAGGTGACTTGCCCAAAGTTGCACATTACCACAGGGCAAATGCAGAATTTAATATCTGACTACTCCAATCACCTAAGCATTTTCACATTGAATCTTTGAAATATAATGAGCTTTTCAAGTCTTCTGTTAATAGCTCATTCTGAATAATTTCTGGCTTGATGATCACTTTCATCTGTCTAGCATCCAGCAGGTTCTGAGTACCGAAGCAGTGTGTTTCTAAGTAGAGCTTTTAAGGGATCTTGACGGATATTATCAACCCTTCTTTCTCCAGTTAGAATTGACTTTTAGTTATCACACCTGTGTCTATTCAAGCACTCAGACAGTCTATAAATCATTTTTTTCTCCAGTTCTTTGTCTCTTCTGGAATTAAATAGTCTCAATTTTTAGTGCATTGTTATCGTTTTTGTTGTTCACAGTTCTTCTTGTAGGTTACGAGTCAAACAGCCGTTGTAAAATGGCTCCCCCAGTTTGCTCTCAGTCAGCATGAATATGTTTCTGACGCAGTCTCAGCTATCAGTTATTCCAACCTTCCTCTTTTCAGTCACTGTCAGCCCGTCTCTAGTAGCGTCTAACACTTCTGCTCCTGCTTAGAGCTGGAGTCTTCTCCGTGTGGGACCATGGAGCTTCCCACCTATATGGTTTTCTTTTCAAGCTCTGGACCACATGTTTCTAATGCGGCTCCTGGCTTTTCTGAGAATTTTTTCCCTTGCTAACTTGTTGCCTTAACCACATGTATTAGCTGTTTTTCTCAATGCTGCAACAAAATGCACCTATGTGCATATATATGTATGTGTGTGTGCGAACACACACAAGCGAACCCCTCACACACATGAATACACAGCTCTTGCTTCCATACTGAAAATCTGCGAACTTCCAACATTCTCCCTCTATGACTCAACTCACATGCTTTCCCAATTTTTATACAAAAATAAATGTTTAGATGACATGTTGCCAAATTGAATCTTCGGCCCAGGGAGATGCTAACAAGCTGAATAAAATGAATGGACTAGAGTATGACCTATCATCCTGGTCCTTCTTTTGGGATCTCCTTCTCCCATGTGACATCACATGTTTTTGTTTGCTTATTGTTGCGAATATTTGCATGTTTGAGTTCTTCTGAGTAGGCTCTTTTTTACCTTACCTTTCTATACTTGACCTCCTGATAATGGCTTTCTCAAAATATATCCAAAGAGAGAAGTACCAGCAGCTTCCTCATAGGGAGTTTACATTACACACTCCTCTGTGATTCTAAGATTTGGTAAAGCCAGAGCAGCAGGTGTCTACAGAGTGAAGACACCACAATGTGATTTCATGAAGCTAGTATTTCATGCCCTTGACTTTACTGAGAAGTGAAGCTGTGTCTCTATGGGAATTTCTACAACTCTTATTTTGAAGGTATGAAAAAATATTCCTCCTCCCTCCCTTTCCTCCTCCTTCCTACTCCCTCTTTTCCTTCTTCCTTCTCCCTCTTATTCTTCCTTGTTTGGAGTCTTGCAGCCTAGTCTCAGATCAGCATGTGACTCCCTCTTCAACGGGTTTCCTCAGGGCAAAGAAACTGTGGAAACAGACTCTCACTTGTCTTTGGGATAGCACGAGAATTTGCAAAATTCATGCACTTGCAGGCTCTTTTCTCTCTCGTTATATAGGTGATTCTTTAGATGGTTTTTACTTTTACTTTGTCAGTCACACATGCAATAGCTGTAATTTTCCCTTAAAATTCTATTATTTTCAAATATTTTCCCCTATGGGGCTTAGTGCTTCCCAAATCTCTAATCTGGAGTTCCTAACTTCAGCTCCAAATCCTGGGAGCTTTTCTGAGTCAACAGAGACGGTTAGGTACATATGAGAAAACAACACTTGGAACACTAACCCTGTCTCACAGGTCTGGACAGGAGAGTAAGGCATGCATGCATGCACAGAACATGGGAAAGACTCGGAAATACACATAGTGCCAAATGTTGAGAGCAAGTTCCCTAGACACCAAGCACAGAATCATTGGTAGGATCTGGTATGCTCCAAGAGGAAAAATGACAATTTAAAATATGGGGTAAATCGATTCATCTTTGCCATACCCAGGAGCTTATATTGGTGGAAGAAGTGTGACATGAGATGAAAAAAGAATACTTTGTCAAAGGCTGCCTTTTACAGAGAGATTGAGGCGTGGGACCCTTTTATGAAAAAGGGAACAATATAAAAATATATCTTACAGGTATGAAAGAATTATCTGGGTTTGAATATTGTTGTCTTTAAATCATTGTGGTCATCTCTATATCTTTTTAACTTTGTAACCTCAAGTACCTGCCATCTACTTAAGTGCTTTGCTCCACATTTAGCTAAGCTCATAAAAATGCTGAACTCTTATGTCTGGAATAAGGTTACGCAGGGGGTGGGAAGGTGTATTTGGGGAAGCAGAAAGGGGAACAATGGGGCTTTCACAATGATCACAGTGTATTTGTTAAATTATAATGAATTTATTAAAGTCAAAAGTAGAAGCCAATAATGAAACTGTTCAAGTAACCCGAGTAAGAAAAAAATCTGTTCAAGTATAAATAAAAATGACCTAAGCTATTTGGGGCCCCTTGACTGCAATTCACTTGGTGGTCAGAAGTTTCCCTGTGCCTGCACCTCTTCCCCACCTCAGGGCCTGAACCCGAGCCTAGGCTGGACCCCAGCACCCCCTTCTTCCTCCTTCCTCTTTATACTTGTTGCTCCACCCTGTGTGTGTGCACACGTGTATGTCTGCATGGGGCTTTGAGGGGAGTTCAGCAAACAACCTGTGGGAATCTTTCCATCTGTAAACTGTGTTCCAGGAAGGAAACTCAGCAGTCTGGATGATGGGAGCCTATACGTGCTAATGTGTTCTCTGCCCTCTCCTTTCTTTTCTCTTTAAACATTTTCTTCTATTATTTTGATCATCCTTATGTGAAGAGCCACATGATAAATTGTGTACTGGTTAAGCCCTATCTTGCTAACAGAAATTCATCTCTCACAATTTAAACATGGAATCTGCCAGCAGCAGAATGGTGTTGGAAGAAAACCCTTCCTAATTTGAAAATGACCCTGTTGTCCCTGTGTCCATCCATGGCAGTCAGGTCAAGAGCATATAGTTCTTTTAACAAGGGCACAATTCTCTAAAAGAGGAGTCTACACTTAGAACCTAAATATGCTCCAAAGTCCCCATGACTTCATACCATCAAGCTCTGGGTAAAATTCCAACCAATGAGATTAGAAGGGATATTGCATACTCTATACACACTCACCATGGCTCTGAGAGGTGGATCGCAGAGATTGTAGCCTAGCTAATGAATTGCATGAGTGGGAAGTAATCATTCACATCACTTGTTCCTCATGCACTGTTAGGAAGTATACAGCTCTGTATTGTTCTTGTTTGCCAGAAACATGGAATCAAATGTGCTTACTTAATGTTTATGCAATTCTAGGACTAAAAAGGATGGATGAAATTAGCCCACACTCATATTTTTGCATCATTCAACAGACCACCTTAAGCAAAAAAATATAAACATCAACAGGACAAGAACCACACTGTGTAAATAAAGAAAAGGAATTCCAGAGAAAACAAGTCATGCTAGGGTTCTCTAGACCATCAATAGCTGACATAACTCCAAATCACCTTTTCCTCAACATATGAAGTTCATTTGTCTAATATTTCTCTCCTAAAATTTTAATTATTAATTTCTTTTTTAATATCATAATATAATTGCACTGTCCTCTCCTTCTCTTTTCTGCATCCAAACCCTTCCATCTCTTTCAGATCCATGGCTTCCTTTTCATTAATAAGGAATATGTTATAAATACATAAAAATGCAGCCTGCTCAGCAGTTAAGAACACTGGCTGCTCTTCCAGAAGACCGAGGTTCAGTTCTCGGCACCCACATTGTTTGGTTGGAAGCGTCACCTCAGCCCCTAACATCCTTATCCAAAAAATGTCTGGAATGTTTGGTTGGGGGCTTCACCACAGCCCCTGGCAGAAATTTTGGAATGTTGGGAAGAAAGCTGCATTTTAAGCTCCCTCTCCTGGGAGTTGCCTCAGTTCAAACTCCACCTCTGAGAAAGCCCACCAAATCATGAACTTTCCCCAGAGAGGGTCAAGACCACTCCCACAGACTATTTAAACTGGTCTCTCTGGTTCTGCTTTCACTCCTCCATGTTTTCCCAGAGGGCCACCCAGGAGCGGTGACATTCACTAAACTTGAGCTTTTTCTAATTAGGTTTGATTTGGTCTGATTTGGATTATTGCATCAGTGGAGAGGTTTGTTAGGCCAAAAAAACTTAACATTTGAAGGTTTCACTGAGCTGGGGTAAAGCCCCCAACCAAATGCACATGGCAGCTCACAAATATCTGTAACTCCAGTTTCAGGGAATTTGAAACCCTCACACCAATGTGCATAAAATAAAATTTTTAAAAAATGCAGCCTACTCAGTCTACTTCATGTTACTTGTGTGTATCTCCCTCAGTAGTATTGTCAGAGAATTTTGGATGTATGAGAGCCCTATCAAGTAGCTTTGTCTTGAAGCCTTTCTATTCAGAGCCACCCCAAAAGAGTTGTGTGCCCACTCATGATGCTTGGAAAGTCCCAATGCAATAATTAAATAGCTTATTTGTTTTTTTTCCAACTAAGTGCATCACAAACTAAAACCAAACGTCATGAATCTGGAAAGGACTTGGTGGTGGGGGCTGAATACATCTTAAAGCAATATATATGTGAATGAAATTGTCAAAGAATAAATAGTAAACATAATTGACAAATGTAAGAAGAACAGAAAGAGGCAAGCATGTGGCAAGAGCAAGCCGGCACTCGGCAGAAGTTTAGAAACAAAGGCATGTGATAAAGGCACCAGACTGTGTGGAGGAAGATGTGCGGTCGGACTCAGGTGTGTTAGTCCCATCTCATGCATGGGACATTTACGTTCAGAAGCCGATTTCTATACACCATCTTGGCTTCATCCTTATTGACCTTCCCAAGCTGTTTTGCAGTTGGAAGAGAATCCTGTTTCTTGCCTCCCTTCTTTTCCTCTCCACCCTCCTCTCTCAGGGGGCACCTGGGCTCCCTCTGAGGCCAGGGCTCCTGGATTCTCTATCCCTCTGCTTTCTATGGCACAGTTTAGCTGACTTTTCCTTTGATCATGTGATATGGGGAAACTTATTTCCAGAATATGAAACTGGAGTGCCCACGAGTGAAATGTTTATCAGTGCTGCCCAGCAAGAAAAGTCACAGTGGGAGGTGGGCATTCTGAAGGACCTCTGGGTTGCTGTGACCTCGGTTTCCAACCCGTTTCACTCCCAAGCCCTTCTTTAGCATGACATCTAGCCTGAAGGCTAATTCAGAACACACTGCTAGCAGTGTGGGTAGAGCCTCTCCTACATAATCAACCACAAATGTGTTCTTATGATACGGAATTTGTGGTTCCCCATCACTGTCACACACATACATGTGCTGGCATGCACACATTTTCCTCTTTCTCCACTTTATCCCCACAGCCTTCTTGACAAACTCAAATTGGATTTTTTTTTTAAGTTAGAGCTTTTCTGTGTTGCCCAGCGTGGCCTCAAGCTCCAGGACACAAGCAATCCTCTTGGCTGGCACCTCTCCGACGTATGGTTGTATATCACCGTGCCTAACTCTACATTTGTATTGTAAGTTTCTCGGTTTGTCTATAGTTGCTGCCATTTTCAGAATATTATTCATTAATTTTTGTTTCAAAGTACGTTGCCCTGAAAAGGCCCTAGGGTTGTGTAAGGTGTAGGTATACACAATTATTGTCTGCTGTCAGCAAAACTCACTAGCTGGGAGGGAACAATTATACATTCCCTGGTGCCATAAGCCACTTCTTAACACATTGCAATACACCCTAGATTCATTTTAAAGTGGTTGTAGCTAAACAAATCCCAAGCTTTTGGGGATAGTACAATAGATCGTATATTAAGATTATATAAAGTCTGTAAGAAGTCAGTATATTAAAATCTGTCAGGAAAGGTCATCATTGACTACACGTTAATATTTATACTTAATATCTTGAATAGTGCTGGCATGTATTGGTCCTAGTGTTTAATCTGACTGAGGTAGAAAGACTTAAGGGTTGAGATAAAAGGTGTGAATCCAATCACCGAACTTCACAGTGGCAGTAAGTTTCTACATAAAAATATTTTAAATATTTTAGTGCTGGGCTTTGTGTATGATTTTTACAGTTTTAGACTCTGGGACAAGCAGGGGAAAAGTCAACACCTTTTGCACCCACCCTGCCCATCTGCCTTTGAAGGTGATCAGCAGTGGTTTGCTCACGCAGCTTGCCTGAGGAGGTTCTAGAGTCAGACAACTGTCAGTCTGCTTGTAGGAATGCTTGCATTTTCGTCTCAAATAATGTGAGCCAAATTGAATGAAGCAGCCGAGAACAGCGCTGAGGGGTTGGATCCTCCTTTTAATGCAGCCTGTGGTTCATGACACAGCAGGGGTCGCATATCAGATATCCTGCATATCAGATATTTACATTATGATTCGTAACAGTAACAAAATTACAGTTATGAAGTTGCAATAAAATAAGTTTATGGCTGGGAATCACCATAATATGAGGAACTGTACTAAAGGGTCACAACATTAGGAAGATTGAGAACCACTGTTTTAATGTTTAGCATGGTTATTTATTGTGTTGGACAAAGTGCAATACATTTTAGGATGATTTTTGGAAGAAAATTTGGAACGGAGTTCAAAGATCTGTGTCCCTTGTCACAAGGAAAAGCAGGGGAAACTATCTGAGCTCCTTATTTCTGTAGGTGAAAGTTCTCAAAGACAAGCACATTCTTTTAGCCTTGCTGCTCCTTAAGTGCACATTGTTTTGATAATGAGTTTATTACAAAGCAAAACAGTGAATAGCAACCTCAGTCCAGCCTGACTGGTGAAAACCAAGAGGACTGATTTCCTCTGGGCAATGTGATCAGTTACCAGTAAGGAAAGGGCAATGAATGATGCTCATATGCATTTGCACATCTTTTCCTTTGACGAGATGCCTAACCCTGCAGCTGGGGAGGAACCTTGGAATCATTGTAGCACCATAAATGCCTCCTCCACTTCCCCCACCCCATCCCTTCCATCCAGGCTTGCTGTCATATCAGTTCCTCTGGGGCCTTGATGAGGGCACTGGTGAGTGTGGGCAGAGACACTGTTGCCCACAGGTGTTAGAGCTTCCCTACTGTGAGTGGAGCATCCTGTCACACGGGAAGCAGCAGTCAGCTGTTCTGCTTTTTTGTTTTTAATTTATTAGATATTTTTTAAAAAAACCAATCCAAATTCCCCCTCCCTTTCCTTCTTCCATTCCCTCCACATACCCTCCACCCCACCCAATCCGATTCTCAGAGAGGATAAGGCACTTTGCTTTGAGGACGGTCCAAGGCCCTCCCTACTATATTTAGGCTGAGCAAGGTATACATTCAAAGAGAAGAGGATCCCAAAAAGCCAGTACATGCAGTAGAGATAAATCCCAGTGCCACTGCCAGTGGCCCTGTAGTCTGCCCCAGCCACACAACTGTCCACCACATTCAGAGGGACTAGTTTGGTCCTATGCTTGTTCCTTCCCAGTCCAGCCGGAGTTGATGAGCTTCCATTAGCTCAGGTAAACTGTTTCAGTGTGGATGAACCCTTCATGGTCTTGACCTCTTTGCTCATTTTCTCATTCCTTATACTCTTCAACTGCACCTTGGCAGCTCAGTCCCATGCTCCGATGTGGGTCTCTGCCTCTATTTCCATCAGAACTTGAGGGAATGGGATAGTCAAGATGGAGGAAGGACAGATATGAGAGCAAGGAAAGAGATACCTTGAATGAGGGGACCATTATGGAGTCATCAATAAACCTGACTCTAAAAAAATTTCCAGGAATCTACAAGCATGACCCGAGCTAAGACCCAAAGCAATAGAGGAGAGGGTGCCTGAACTGGCCTTACCCTGTAGTCAAGCTGATGAGTATCTTAAAAATAACCATAGAACCTTCATCCAAAAATAGCAGTTCTGTTTAAGTTCCCTCCTGGATGGAACCTCAGGGAAGAAGTGTTCTTGTGCCCAGTGAGGAGGCCTTTGTGTTTAAGTTGAACCAGCATGAAAGTGACCTCACTTTCTAAACAAAGTGGTGTTTGGAGGACTCCGATGAGACTGAGGCTCTACAGACCTTTCTGCACAAGCTGCTGCTTGGTTTCTGCACTCCAGAGTCACTCTGACCATAGCCCACAGAAGCCCAGAACGGAGCTCACTTTCTTCACAGGTTTCCTGCTAACTGTATGAATTGCACCCTCTGCTGAAAACACAAGACAAGCAAGATAAGGGTAGAACCCATTTTAATTCTTATGTGTCTTCAATCTCTTTCTTAGACCCAGACTTATTTTTTTCTCTTTTTCTTTATTCTTTTCTCATATAATATGTCTGGACCACAGCCTTACTTCTCTCTCCGCTTCCCTACCCCCACCCCACTGGCAGTGTGAAGAGTGCAGCTAAAAAGGGCTAACCCTAGGATGGAGCGCTGACTCAGTAGCTCGGGAGATACATGTTTAGTTTTCAGCACCCAAGCTCATGGGGAATGCTAGGCCTCTGATGTCCATGAACACCTGCAGTACATGACTTTATGTATACAGCACACACACACACACACACACACACACACACACACACACTTCACACACTTCACACAATTAAAAATAAAATCATAAGGATGAATCTTATTTTTTATGGCTTAAGTGAGAAAGCTTTTGGATCTTTTATCTCTAGGTTTGTAATGATTAGAAGATAAATTAAGAGCTGTATTGCTTTACTATCACAATTTATGTGTATGTTTTACAAAAATGATGGTGATAATGCACCACATTAGTACACGTTCATCTGTGGACCGTCTGTGATTCTTCCATCTAAGAGACGGGGCACAGGAGAGCTCTCAGAACACTGTCTTCTGATCTACTTAATGAAGTTCCTTTTTATCCCCAAAGATTCTCTTTTAATAAAATGATTTTATTGATTCTCTAAAAGTTTCATACATGCATTCAATGTATTTTGAACTTACTTGAACACATTCATCCCCACTCTCTCTCTAACTCTCCCAGGATTGTGAGAGCCAAAGTTACATTTTTAGTTTCAATTAGTATGTCTAAGAGGTTCGTGAAATAAATATGCCTCTGATCTGCAAGCCCTTTGCCCAAGGACAGGTAGTTTCTGGAATGCTGGAGGTCTGTTGTTTCTGAGAGATAAAAAGACATGTGTTTTCACTCCCTAAATAAGCCTGTTTGACCCATCTGCACTGGATGTGCTTAATCACATGTGGGCAGGAGGTAAGCAGGCAGTACATCAGGTGTACTCTTGCCCCTGGTTGGATGAAAGTGGGGAGGAATGCAGGAAGGAAGTGTGTCAGGATGTGTTCTTGCCCCTGATTGGACGAAAGTGGGAGGAATGCAGGTAGAAGTATGTCAGGATATATCCTTGCCCCTGATTGGACCTCCTGAGAAATACAGTGAATTCTGAGTTTTACCTTTTTAAGCCCCTGTAAACCATGACTCAGGCCCATTATTTGGGTAATGAGAGAGTCTATCAACCTGGCCAGTATTTAATTAAAACTTGCTTGATATTTGACTTTAAACGGTGGTAATGGCCTATTCTCAAGAGGTGAGAGTAACATCATTCACCTCTAACCCACCTCTCAATGTCATATCTTTTTGTTTTATGTGGATGAACATTATTCCTGCATGTATGTATGTATACCCCTTGTATAGCTGGTGTCTGCTAAGGTGAGTACCCCCTGAAGCTGGGATTATCAATGGTTGTGCGCACCATATGGAAACTGAGAACCAAGTCCAGGTCCCCTGTAACAGCAGCTTGTTTCCAACACTGCTAAGCCAGCTTGCTATCTCCCTTAACTCACTGAGCCTAGTGTGTACTGCCATCTACACAAGGGTGCCAGGCTTCCCACTGGAGGATGGTCAACTTTCCAGGGGCCACACACCTAAAAACAAAGAAAAAACAAAAACTCCTCTCCCTTCTCTAGCAGGCATCAACTATCAATCTTTTCTCAGGAAGAAAATGGGTTTATAAGCCCGTCCCCGCCATACTGGGTGCTGACAGGCTTGGTCTTGTGCAGGAAAGCACAGCTGCCATGAGCTCATGAGTGCTTTGCTCCTGCCCTGTCCAGAAGGCTGTGTTTAACAGGTTTTCTAATTGATCTATGGCGTTTGCAATATTTCTGGTTCTTCCCCGTCAGTGTTCCTGGAACCTTGCCGAAGGATGCAAATTCAGATGTCCTGTTTATGGCTGAGCACCCCACAAACAGCTGTTCTCCGCATTTTGACCAGTTGTGAGTTGTTGATCGGGGTTATCCCGAAGAGCCCCCAAACAACACAGACCATTATGACAACTGATCATCTCAATTTGCCACAGATGAGAACCACGTGAATATGTAGTCTCACCTAAGAACTGGCCTGGATTGCTTTGATCAAAGTGGCAAGTCTCACCCTGATTGTATCTGGTAGCATCCCAGATAAAAAGCAGATGGCAGAAGGACGGTGAGCCTTCCTTTTCCTTGCTTGGCCTGCCATCTTGCCCCTGAGTTAATTCACCCTGGTGCTTGCTGCTAGTTTTCTTACAGATATTAGAATAACTGCTTTCGCACTTTCACCATGGGCTAGGCACCTAGCTCTCTAGGCTTCCAGTGCTAGACTGAGAACGCTGAGGTGCCTACCCTCTGGTGGGCGTGGCATCACGTGAAGCTGGTCCTCCTACTGGAAGGAGTCTACAGTCACTAAAGACCCCACTGGTGACATGGATAGCACTGGAAATTCATGATGTGCATGTTTAAAGAACTTATCAAGACAAATAAATGCATTTGATGCTCCCGATTCATCTCTTGTGAGGAGTAAGGAATTTAGTCAGGCTATATATAAAAAGCCATGTGTGGAAAATTAAGGAAAATAATGATGGTGACTGGTCCTGTTTAGCGTCTTTTGAAAAAGTGACAAAGGAAAACCATGAGCTTAGTGATGACAGAATCGACCAGCTCCAGATGCACACAGAGAATCTGAACGTTTCTGAGTGTGCCCTGGAAAAGAAACTCCTCCAGCAGCCACAGTGCTCAATTAGCAAAGCCCAAGCCCAAGCCCTCATTATACAGTTTGCCTATGCAGAAGACAGATGGATCATGTAGAATGACAGTTAACTATTGCAAACTTATCTGATTGCAGCTGTTTATGCCAGATGTGGGGTCCTTACTTGGGCAGAATAACACATCTAGAATATGGCATACAGCTATTGATGTGACCAATACTTTCCTCCCTGTACCTGTCCGTAAGAACCACCAGAAGCAGTTGGCTTTCAGCTGATGAAGCCAGCAGTATACCATTACAGTTTTACTTCCAGGGTTTATTTACTCTCCAGCCCTGTGTTATAACACAGTTCAAAGGCATCTTGATCTCTTGTCTCTTCCACAAGGTATTACACTGGTTCACTGTATTGATGACAGCAATGCTGATTGGCCCAAATGTGCAAACCAATCATTAGTGTTTCTTCGTGGTTGTTTAGATCCTGCCTTGGCTTCCCTCAGTGATGTAGTGTAACCTGAAATACGAGAAGAAATAAACTTTTTCATATTCAAGTTGCTTTGGGCCATGAGATTTCATCACAGTGATAACAGCCAAGCAGGACACAGGGTATATTCATTGTTCTTAGTTGCCCACGAGGTCTTGATGGTAAGGCCCTAATCCTCATGACTCTACAAGCTTCCATCATGGAACAGGGATAAATAAAACTGATATTGACCAGAAAGCTTCTTTCCAGGTGGCCAGCTTTCACAGTATCAGAATGTACTACATAGGCTCCTGGGAGTGAAACGCATCAGCAGTCTTATCCAGCTGTGAACCCTGCAATTCCCTACATGTACAACAGTGGCATGAATGTTACTTGGGTAACCAACAGCTTTATGATGGCATTCAAATCATGTTCTACAGCAAGGAATGGATGTCTGGTGTAAATTCATCAAGAATACATGACTGGGGAGCTCAAAGTCCCCAGGGATGAATCTATCTTCTCTTGTTATTTTGCTTAATGAACATAGAATCAAACAGCCCTCTAAGTATCTCTCTACCCATAAATTGATGGAGATTTCAGACCTCATTAGAGACATCTTTGTGCACTGGATAAGTGCTTAATTCCAAAGACTCTTTAATATCACTTTTGATTCTAATAATGTGTACTTTCGTAATTATTAAAAACAGTCATCCACTAATACAATTATTTAGGTATACTTATAGACACATGAACATCAGGACCCTATTACATACTAAAAAGAGTGCTTACAAGTGAGCAACAATCTGGTTTTCAGGAGCTTATAATATAGAGTGGAAGATAGGCAGGTGGGCACCTGAATGTAATTTGTGGCTAATAGTAGATAAATCTTATGCTTTTATCTACTTCTGAGAAGTTTAAGGGATGCTATGGCATGAATGCTTTTATATCTATTAGTGGAATTAATTCCAAAGAGATACCTTGCTTCTTCCATCACACATGATACAGCTTGAGCAAGAAGCTGTGCTCTATGATAAAGCAGACCATCACAAAATACTGAGTCTTCAGGCTCCAGAACGATGCTAAATATGATTTTATTGTTTGTAATCGACCTACATTTTTGATGTTTTTTAATAACAAGATTGCAGATATAGGACAAGTTGGTAGTTCAGTCTGTAGATCTCAGAGTTCTTCTGAGAAGAGAAATAGGTATAACCATCTGACTATGGGACATTTTCTTTCTGTGGTTGTTCAAAGTAGGAAAAAGTTACTCATGGGATAAAGTAGGTACCTGGCTTTTCCATGTGCTTTAAACAATAATTCTTTAATATTATCAAGCACTCAGTAGTTGTTAAAATTTTCAGACATGTAATAATGGATGTGATTTTATTTTAAAATATGTTCTTGGATCAGGGTCCACTGATATCAAAAAGGCATATTTTTCAAAACTGTAATACAGTACTGTATTCCAGATCATCTTGTTAGTATATATATTACAATAATATATATATTTCTTACAAATGTGAACTCTCATTTTGAAAAGGCTAACGGTAACAAATCGTGACAATAAGTGTGTCATTCCAGTTTTCGCCTGTAGGTCTTAAAATATAAAATAAGCTTGACTGATGTGTCCAAATCTGTTTAATGACTGAAATTTGAACTTGTCCGTATTCACCCCGTGGTTGTTCAGAGTGACATCTTATATTACGTTTAAAAGTTTCTTATTTTTTGATATCTTGAAATAAAATAGACCTGACAGGTTGTGGCCTCTACTGCTTCAGTCCTTCTGAAAAATTTGAACTTTATCTTAAAATCACAGTAATTTTCAGAATTGATTCATGAAGTGACATGACTCCATATGGTGTCCTTCCACACTCTCTGGCTCATCTCTGAGTAAGTGTCCAGTTTTCTCAAGAGAAAAGCAGCATGAGTAAAGGCAGCCTTGCAGAATGTGTTCAGAGTAGAAGTCCTATTCTGTAGGTGGGATCAGAGGGCCATTGGAGGGTCAGTGGCTATGCAGGCAGTTTCACAGAGATGCAATAGGGAAGTCTTTTGGTGGAATATGTCAGTGGGCTCCTTGGGAACCCTTAGGGACTATTATAGCATAAGTACAAGACTAAAGTAACCATACACATCTCATGCTTTTGGAGTAAGCCCCTAAAGAGTGCCAAAGAACCCTTGCTACTCCCATCTAATGATGGAACTTTCCATTTATAAATTTTGTCACCATCCCCTAAATTTCTTAACATCTAACATGTCATTAAATGTCAGACCTACCACTTTTTAAAAGATGATTAAGAAATAAAATTGTATAAAGAATATTGAGGCTTTTATGTGTCTGGAAAGAGCTCTCCAATGATCTAAGAGCCATGTGAGTCCTGTCCTTCCACCTTAGCTAATCTAAAACCACAGTCTTTGTTTGTTTGTTTGAAGACAGGGTTTGTCTGTCTTATCCTGCCTTGTCTTACAGCTTGCTTTGTAGACCAGGCTTGACTTGAACTCACAGAGATCCACCTGCATCTGCCTCCAAGAGCTGGAATGAAAGGCACATGCCATCACTGCACAGCAGATATAGTCTTTTAATTGTACTACTTCAATTAGTAAGTATAAGAACCAAGCAAATGTGTCAAAAAAGTCAATTGGCATGACACAAAACTTCCAACTTTACAATCTAAGTGGTTCTTTGGTCTAGAAAGTAAAACAAAACAGAATGTAACAGCCAGTGCAACCCATACTGAGAAGAATTATGCAAACGTGATAACAATAATTGGAAACTTCCAGAAAAAGCAAAAGATTGAAATTGGCCTTGCTTGTAATATATAGAATCACAAGATGTTACCTTGTGAAAAGATATGCATCGTAGTATTATAGAAATAAGGTTTGTCTGTCGAAGCTCTGCATGGCCTCCTGGTATGCTGAAAAGGCAAAGGCCAGTAACATAAACACTCAAGGTGTTGGCAAAAGATTCTGTTAAGGGATTGCTTTCAGTCATTTTGGCAGTTTGCTGTGATCTGCTAGTATTTATTCTTTGATCATAAGTAAAAATGAAAATGGATGGAATCCTGCACTGTTATCTTCTAAGACATAAAGAAAGGAAGAGAGGGAAGAGGGATAGGAAGGAGAAGGCCGGGAGAGTAACTCTTCAAGGATCACCTGTGGGTAAATATTCTACCCATGTGGAGGGCCTCACAGCAGGCTGGAATCCCACTTTCAGAATGTTTTGTTGGTGTAAAACACCATTATAGTGAACAAAATCCATCAGGGGACTATAGGGAAAGAAACATAGAACACTGGAGAGGTGGCTCAGTTGTGAAGAGTGCTGACTACTCTCGCAGAGGACCAAAGGCTTGATTACCAGCACCCACATGGCAGTTCATAGCCATCTGTAACTCCAGCTTCAGACACCCCCTTCTGGCCTCCACACACATCCATCCAGGAACACATACATAAATAAATTAAAGCAAATTTAACAGATGATATGGGGATCAAAGTTTATGAAGCATGTTGTGATGGTTCATCTTGATGAAATTTAAAAGATGTGAAAATATCCCTCTGGTTCTGTCTCTAAGGATGATGTGATGGCTTGCATAGGACTGGTCCCCATAGAGTCATATATTTGAATATTTAGTCATTAGGGAGTGGCACCACTTGACAGGAATTAGGAAGTATGGCCGTGTTGATGGAAGTGTGCCAATGATACTCTGGGGTTTCAGGTACCCAAACTAAACTCACTGGTTCTCGCTCTTTCTGTTGCCTGGTGACCTGGATGTAGAACTCGCAACTATTTCTTCAGCACTACATCTGTCTGTGTGCCATCATGCATCCCACCATGATGATAATGGACTCAACCTCTGAAACTGTAAGATAGCCCCAGTTAAATGGTTTTCTTTAAATCACAGTTTCCATGGTCCTGGTGTCTCGTCACAGCAATAGAACACTAAGACTTTCTCAAGGTTTAACTTTCTCAAAGGAAGAAGGGAAGGCTGCTCTTAAGTGTGGGTAGATGTCACCATACAATGGGCTTGGGTTCTGGATTGAATGAAATAGATTAAGCTAGGTGAGTGCCAGCATTTATGTTCCCTGTCTCCTGACTGAATGTGCAAGGTGACCAGCCATATTATGCTGCAATAGCCATGCCTTCCATGACAGACTCTGTGCCTTTGTGAACTGTGAGTTCTAATAAGTGTTCCTCTTAAATTGCTGTTTTGTCCAGCATTTTGTCATGCACATGTTCTCACAGTAATTGTTTCTTTTGAACAGTTCTCTAGCCATTTCTTGTGCGTCCTGGTTAATGCTTTCTCTCCTTCTTTCTTTAAGTTCTTTGTAGAATTACAACTACTTTTATCCCTATGAATTCCGCAGACCAGGAGTTCTAGGGCCCAGACTTTGGGTAAACAATTAACTCAAGACTATATCAACACTCATTTTCTGTGCAGAGAAGTATCCCTCTTCTTCAAAGTCTTGTTAGAGTTCAGATTTTAGCAGCTGTTAAGTGCATCCAGTCTGCTTTACCAAGTGCATCATGTTAACTACAATTTCACTCAACACTATAAACCACAGTTTAACCCAAGGCTCACCTTATTGCTGAAAATTGCATAGATACTATTCAAGCTTTTCTGACAAACAACAACAACAAAAACAAATTGTGTGTTAACGTGTTTGCATGGGAATACATTGCTAGAGTGAAGAAACAGATGAGGACATCCTTAATTTGGTTGCACAGTCATTTACGGTGATGTTCAAACACCTGCTGAACGGAAACTAATGTAATTGGTTTTGTTGTATATGTGGAAAAATGTCAGCTGGATCTCAGCCCATTGGCAGCGGGTTTGGGCCATTTGTGTTGGATAACTTGATGGTGTATTTGGGAGCATTTGTTTCCTTTCATAAAGAAAATGATGCCTGCAGTATTCCATATGTAATGTTTGAATGAGAGATAATTGCCCGACACACCAAAGACTATTTGCATTTAATTAGCATCACTTTCTACTGAGTTTCATTTACTGTGCTGTTTCTAAATTGTTTGATGATATGTTTGCTATATTTAGTAACTTTTTGAAGATATTGCTCAACCTGGGTGCTTCTCAAGGTTATATCTAAAAGCCCTTCTCAAGAAAAACATTTTTAGTTACTGGGGATCATGGGCTTTCATTTTCTTATGTATCTGAGAGCTTGTGCTGAATGTCATATTGCATTCTGACCATCAGCCACACAAATCTGAGATGATTTGTTATGGTTTGGATATGTCATTTCCTCTAAAATTCGTGTGTTGAAGTCTTGGTCCCTAATGCAGTGTTCAGCAGTGAAGCTTTGAGAAGTGACCAAATTCTGGTCTAACCAATGGGTTAATCCATGTATGGATTAATGATTTGTGGCATGTTAGGAAAATGATAGAGACTAGGGGTCTTGGTGTGGTTGGAGGAAGGATGTCACAGGGGCATGTTTTTTTTTACATGTGCCCTTTATCCCCATCATTCCTGCCTCTGATTTCTGGATGTGATGGACTTTCACTTGACAGAGAAAACGTAGGATTATATAAGCAGCTTATTTTGTGGGTCTTTCCAAAAGGATGTACAGGAGTACGTTCCAGAAAAGGCCCTCTTAAAGTCCTCAGACTGTCAGTCTCAGATAGCCCTCAAATGCTAATGGAAGTCTAGCTTCCCTGGCCCTGTGACCTGAATTGTGTCCTCTGACAAATACAGACCTTGAGGTCCTAATCTTTATGGAACAACGGTTGAGGGCATCGTGGAGATGAAATGAGCTCACAGAAACGGATGCTGACAGATGGAAGGCTCCGTGCAAGAGACAGCTTCTTTGTCTCTGCGTGCCTGTGTGCCTCCGTTCCCTCACGAAAATCCACCCAGGAAAGTCACAGCAGACACGATGAGAATCTTACTCTCTGGGAACCAGAGAGCAAATACTCACTGACATCAGCATGGCGTCACTCTGATGTGATCTCTGCCCTCTAGAATGCACACACCTGTGAGTTAGCTCCAGCTAAATAGTGGTAATAACGGACAATTATTAAGTATGGGTGTTGTTCTGGGAGTGAAGAAAGCCTTGAAGAGTTCTGGAAGGCAAACTGGGGATATGAAAGCTGATTGCAGCGACGGTTCAGGTAGATGAAGGTGGTAAAGAGATCATCTCATCAGAGAACAGGCATGTAATCATGGGCGCTGAGCAACTGTAGCTAGAAATGCGGATGTTAAAAGCATCATGGTACAATGGAGAAACCTTCCTGGGCACTAGAAAAACAGATCCCTGTTGTAAAGGATGAGAACGTTCCTTAAACTACAAAGGCAAAATGTGAAAGATGGAGCCAGCTCCTAAGCATTCTATGCAGAGAATTTCTCTGTAATCATCGAAAGCTTATCTTGTGTCTTTCTTACACTTCCAGTGAAATGCAAATAGAGAGACAGATAGATATATAAATAGATGGGGGGGGGTTGAAGTAAGAAAGGTGCAGTTTGGCAAAAGGGAGAAAAATTAAACGATTTGGAAAATCATTCCAGTCTACATTGTAGAAAATGTTCTCTTCAGCAGAGAACATATTGTGTGGCTGGATTTTCTCTAATTAGAGAAATTATTAGATTACATAAGCAAAAAAATTCCTCACATTAAGCAAAGGGGACAGAGATTATGTCCTAGTTAGTGACATTGCCTTGAGTCATTTGAGATTGCCCAGATAATACTAGCCTGTGGGCACATCTGTTGGAGGTTGCTTTGATTGTTAGTTGAGGCGATGGGGCCCAGACTTCTCTGTGCAGTACCGTTCCCTAGGCAGATGGTCCCCAACAATAAGAAAGACAGGTAGACAAAAAACCTGTAAGCAAACCAGGAAACAGTGTTCTCGATAGTTCCTGCTCTCACTTTCTGCTTAAGGTTCCTGTCCTGACATTTACCAGTGGGGCACTGTGCCCTGGACACATAACCCAAATAAAACCCTTCCATCTCCTCTGCTGTTTTGGGTCAGAGTATATCACAGCAACAGGGATTAAATTGGTTAGATGGGACTGGATAAAGGAAGGCTGTCAGACATCTTGGGTTCTATAGGACAGATAGATGCCTCTCACAGTTTTTCAATGAAAGTAAGAGTAACACAGTGTCAGCCCAGAAACCCAGCGCTCACCTTATAGGACACACGAGAATCACTAGGACTTGAGAACATGGTTCAGTTTGCCCCAGATACTTGTTGGAGTATGGTAACAGTTTCATGAAGTTCTTACAGTAGCGGAAGAAAGACAGTTATAAAGGTATTCTCAGATCCATTGATAAAAAATATCAGGCAAGCTTGTTTATAAGAAAGCAGAGAAATTTCTGCTACAAATGTCAAATGTTATCTGGTGACCATGTTAGCCAGTGGGTTAGTGGAAACTAAAGGTCTATTAGTGCATTCCAAAAGCATTTACTCTGTAGTTAGTTAAAGGGTATTAGACCAAACACAGAGGTGGGCCATGAATTGTTATTAAGGAAGCTAAAGATAGCCCATAACAATTTGGCTCTGTAATGTACCATTTGTCCATAATCATAGAACTTATAATTAATCATACAACCTTACAGAATCTTTAACCCTTCGGGAGGCAGGAAGGTTCATTCCAAAGTGGTTTTGAAATAACTGAAGCCAATGGTTTGTTTTCAAAAATAGCTTCCTATTGAGTCCATGGAATAGGATTTTCTGGGGCTTTAGGTGTGTGACCCCCATCTGAGAGAGTCAGCAGAACAGGATTTTTGTCCTTGTGGGTCCCAAAATCAAAGCCATCCTCCTAGTAAATGGTAAGCATCCACCTGCAGAGGATTGCTTTGCAGTATGAAAAGCTAGCGGGATTTGACTTACTAAACTCTGGGTATGTTCAAGGCCTGCACCCTTTTCTCCTGATGTCTTCATTTTGAAACAGGTGTGTCTGTCCTGTGCCTGACTCTTCAGTGCACCTTGGAAGTACAGCTTAATTTCCCAAGTTGACAGTTGGAGGGAAACTTGGTCTCTGGTTGAATCACACTCCAAGTCATAGTTATGTCTCGTTTAGAAGCTTTTCAGATAAGGCCCAGGACAGTAGGTTTAGAAGGGGTCTTGGAGTGAATTATGATTTCTGGGGATGGTAGGACAGAATGAATTTTGTTCTGTGAATGAAAAATACAAATTGTACGTGTCAGGGAAAGAAAAGTGCTTAATGAATTGTGTTGCTACCATGTTGAAAGTCTGACCGCAAATTGGATGGTATTTGGAGTTGCTTCTAAAGAATACAGTTAAATAGATAGTATCTAATGTGATAGGATTAGTGTTCTACTAGGAAAGAAAGAGAATGAGTCATTTCTTTCCTTGTCTGTTCCTTAACAGATAATCATGGCAGTGACTGACCTGAAGCTAGAAAGAGCACCCTCAGCAAGAGTTAATGGCCGGCATCTTGATGCCTCTGGATTATGTGAGGAAAAAATATAATGTACTGCAGTCTATTACAGTAGAAGCAGACATTTTTTTTTTTGCCTAAGACTTACTCAATTTGAAACAGCAAAGATGAGATGACTCTGACGAGTCCTACCCCCAATTCATGCAGGCAGTGAGTGTGGGAAGAGAGGAGGAGAGCATAGACGAAGCGTCAAGAGAAGAACACCAGGGGTTGGGGTGAGATGTGGTTAGCAAATGACACCTCAAGCCTGACAATCGGACCTGCCAAAGCCCCAAGGGGAAAAGGGGTTGACATTGCAGCAGCGACTGAGTGGTCTCTGTTCAGACAACCAGTGCAGTTTCAGTGGTATGCAGGTAACACTGTGACCTTTGGAAGAAGCCAGTCACATGCTGTATGACAACATGAGCCCAAGCCTCATGGGGTTTTACTTCTTCCTCTCATCAAGAGCTGTTTAGATTGCACAAGTGCTGTGGGCCCAAGTACTAAGGAGTCAGTGTTTGGAGCTGACAGCAGGTAATCTTCTGATGGGACGTTTATGTCCCTGCTGCAGGAGCTTAGTGACTTTCTACTGTCCTTGACAGAGTCCTGTGGAGTCAGGGGTTGCTTCCTTTCCTATCAAATCTTTCTGTCGTATATTCCCTGAGCACATGCCTAGGCACATAGGCTACACTCTTAATGCATGCCACAGTGGACTTGTCTTGGTTCCATCCTTCAGCCAAGGAAAAGACAAAGGACTCTTGATAATGTGTTAATTATTGTTGCTTCAGTTCTGTCTCTGTGAGTCCAAAGAGGCCTGCTTAGTTGATCCTGTGGGCTGTGTTCTTGTTGTATCCTCAACCGATATGTGTCTTAGCTAGGTTCTCTGCATGTAGGGTGGGACATCCAGCTCCCAAATAGATACATGGAGACTTATTCTTACTTATGAATGCCTGGCCTTAGCCCGACTTGTTTCTAGCCAGTTTTTCTAATTTAAATTGATTAATTTCTCTTCTATATTTTGCCTCTGGGATTTTTACCTTTCTTAATTCTATATGTGTTTCTTCCTTTCTTACTCCATGGCTGGTTGTGTGACTGGGTGGCTGGCCCCTGGTATCTTCCTCTCCTTCTCCTTTTCTAGATTCTCCTCTTTTCTTTTATTTATTCTCTCTGCATGGCAGATCTGCCTATTTCTCTCTCCTGCCTAGCTTTTAACCGTTAAGGTCTTTATTATTTATCTATCAGGTATTTTAGCAGGTAAAGTAACACAGCTTTAGAGTTAAACATTTGCAACATAAGAGACTGCAACACATATTTGCATTATTAAACAAATATTCCACAGGATAAACAAATGTAACACATTGGTAAGCTAATTAATATTCTGTAACAGCTTGGTCTTTTTTGGGACTCCTAACAGTGGGAGTGGGGGTGTCTCTGACTCCTTTGCCCTCATTTGGGGCCCTTTTCCTTTTACTGGGTTGCTTCATCAAACCTTGATACCAGGGTTGTGCCTAGTCTTATTGTAACTTGTTATGATGTGCTCAGTTGATATCCCTGGGAGGCCTGTGATTTTCTGAATGGAAGCAGAAGAGGAGTGAATTGGGGACAGAGAGAAGGGGAGTGATTTTCAGAAGAATGGTGGGAGGAGAAACTGTGAACAGGATATAATGTATGATAGAAGACAAAATATAAAATAAACAAAGAACACATGTTAATGATATTTAGAAGATGGCTTTTCAGTTAACTTATTTACATTTTATTGAAGAGCCTTCAGGAGGCAGAGTCAAAACCCATGTAAGGACACACAGAGGCTACCTCTCAGAGTACATGGTTGTCTCATTGATTTGCATTTAGGACAAAGCAATAATGAAAATATAAATATAACAGAATCAACCTAGGTCTCTTCAAGACATAAAAAATCTGACTAAGACTAGAAATATAACTTAGTGAGTCCCTAGATCCCATGGCCAAAACCAGGAGTGATGGTACAAGTGATGACAACTGTGGTTCTGGGGAGTGGGGAGCGATAGAAAGATCTCTCTCTGGGACTTGCTGGTCACTAGCCTGGCTCCAGGTTCAGCGACACATCTTGTCTGGAGGGAGAAAAGGCAAAAAGTGATAGAGTACCACGTGAGCACTTGCTGAGCTTTTCTGAGTGGGGCACACTGTGCTTTGGTGCCTTCTCCAGTTGGGCTGTTTGTTGGCTTCTCTGGCAGACAGAATGAGGAGACAGCTGACTATACACATATCTACATGGTTTAATCGACTGCGCTATGAGCTGCACATAGCTACATATTTTAACTGACTTCTCTATAAGCCTGTTTATATTTTGAGAAGACACTAGTCATTCATACTTACATATCTTAGGTATTTTGGATGTGAGAGCTTTTCCAGAGGGGAATAGATGATTATGGAAAGTACATGGTGAAATATATTATACAAATAAGAATCCAGTATCAAATATGATTATGTCTCACAGAGTTGGGCTAGATTAATGCCTTTGATCCCTTTTTAACCTCTCTCTCATGGTGACTAAATATACACTGACACACACACACACACACATGCACAAAGACATACACACACATGCATACAGACATACACACACACAGATATAAACACACATGCACACAGACATACACACGCACAAAGATATAAACACACATGAACACAGACATACACACACAAAGATATAAACACACATGAACACAGACATACACACACACAAAGATATAAACACACATGAACACAGACATACACACACATGCATACAGACATACACACACAATACGTGCTCAAAATAATCATCCCATCATGCTTTATTATCATATTCAAATTCCAGTTTTGGGTCACATTCTGAAGAAACTGAAATCTATTCTTCATTTAGAAATCTATTATAAGACATAAAATTTGCAGTTTGGTCTTTGATAACAAAATGAGATGATTAAATTAATCATATCATTGATTTGGTAAAAATACACTTTATAATCATCAGCAAATAAGTATTTTACCTAATGTGCTGGAAATGTTCTAGCTACTCTCAAATTACTTAGGCTTCCTTCTTTAAGTAATTTTGGACTTCAGAAAATATAATTCAGGAAGAGTGAGAATGAAATTTTCCTGCTCTGGCTGATAGCTTCCCTGCAATCATTTCCCAGGCTCTGTGGTCAGACAGTCAGCAGTCCTAGGTTGAATCAACTGTAGTTCTCAAGTTTGCTGTACACACATTTTTCCCATTATGTGACCCTCTACTTTTCAGGATATCCCTCAGGAGTCTTTTGGGCAATATTATAGGACAAAAGAAAACAAAAATGATTACTCAGATTTCTTGCAGTTGATGTGAGGTGTTTTTATTTGTAAAGAGAAAAGTTAGGAAACTAAAGCTAATTAGATAACATGCTTGGTTGTTGAAAAGAAAGTTGTATACTGTGAGGAATTGTGCATTCTCCAAGAGCAGATAAGGAATGTCTTCTGATACACTTGCTAATTATTTTTAATAAGTATAGAAAATGACATTGAAACTTGAGTCGTTATTTGCATATGCTTTTGGCTCATGAATTATTAGTTACATGGGTAATGAGAATGAATTACCTTTGTAGTTTTGTGCAAGACACTACCAGGCACATCAGAAAATCTCCATCTGCTATTGTGCCACTTCTTGCTTGTGCTACATAGACCACTAAACTGTGAGTTTGCACCTTAGGGTGCAGTAGAATCTTAGTAAAGTGACAGATTTTTGTGGAAACCAAACTCAAGAGATGGGATGTGTCTTGGGGTTTAACTGTGTAGACCAGGGCCAGGGTTGTAGCTCAACTATTAGAGTGTTTTCCTAGTACACGGGAGGCTGTGGTGGGATCTCATTGCCACATAAAACTAGGTTTCGTGGTCCACTCCTATAAATCCCAGCATTTTGGGGTAAGAAAAAAGGAGTAAAAGTTCAAGGTCTTCCTTAGATACATGGCCAGTGAGAGACTGACACCTACACAGACACATAAGAGAGGGAAGGAGGGATGAAGGGAGGAGGGAGACAGAGACAGACACACAGACAGACACAGAGAGAGATAGCTGGAGACTGAGGACTGATGGAGGGAGGTTTTGAAGGCTGTGTTGTTATGAGTTACAAGGATAAAGTTATGAGCAGTAGTGACTCTATGGGAGAAGAATGAAGCACGAAAGATAAACAAGAGAAAGTGTTTGTCTTTATGTGTTTGTGCCTGTGTGTGTGTCTGTGTGGGTTGATGTCTATGTGTGTGTGCCTCTGTGTGTGTCTGTGTATGACTCCTGTATGTCAGTGTGTGTCCGTGTCTTTGTGTATGTCTCTGTGTGCTTTTCTGCATGTGTATGTGTATATGTGTCTGTGTATGTCTGTGTGTGTTTCTGTGTGGACGTTCCCTGACCATTTTCTCCCTGAGTCCAGAAACAGCAGAATTCATTAAAGTCTTTGAATAAGCTGCGAGTATTTTCACCTCCATGTCCTTATACCAGGTCACTTGTCTGGATGATCCTATTTATGGGTCTCTTTATGGTCTGGCTAAATTCTATACTTGTTGTGTTACCAAACATATAAGGTGCAATAATCTTTTTTGTTTGTTTGTTTGATTTGTTTTAAGAAATCTCAGTTTGGGAGGAGGAATCTTCTGTATCACATTGAATATTATGACTATTATTAGAATCACTGATTGCCATGCATATACTTGCTTTCATCGTGAACACCCCTGGACTAAATTCTGAGTATCATTTTACTTATCTGACTTCCTCAGCTCACTATTGTTACAGTTTCTTAAAACTGTAAACTTAGTCTTTGTTATTTCAGCACTCTGCACATTGGAAAGCAATTGATCTATTGAATGGGGGCACAAATTCCATACGCTGCAAATATCCCAAGAACCCTTTGTATCTGACGTCTCATGTCCTCTGTGTTCATGACTCCATGTCTCCCACGCTGACAACTAGCAACAGCCCATCAGGAGCTTGGTAGGCCATGCAGGTGGCCCCATGTCTCAGTGGCCTTTCCTTGCACCTGCTCTGCTGCCAGCTGCTTGCTTGCTTTTCTTTCTGGGCTACAGTTTGTTTCTTGCTAGGCTGCCTTAGATACGGCAAGCTCGGTTTTTTAGGTCTGCCACCGGAATTGTGCTTGCTGTATGGCGTGTGAGAGACCTGTGTGTGCCTACTCTTTATTCTAAAACTTACTTAGTGCAGACCTGCAGGCGATTTCTTTTGCAAATGGGTATAAGAGAAAATGAAGCATTTGCCTCTGAAAAATAGGTATCATGTCCCCGCTGAAGAAAAGTCTAAATAGTTTTATGAGCTTGTAGTAGATTTTTATCTGATTTTCTGTTTCAAATGCTGAATTTACTAGTTAGATATTTGCAATGGAAAGGTACTGGGGTAATATGTCAATTCAACCCCCACATAGCTCTTTTCTCATACAAACGTCTGGAATCATTTCTTTAGACATCTGCTTCTGTTATAAGAAGAGCGATTGTTTCAGTGCCCCCCTGGGGCTTCCAACTTCCATTCAAATGAAAATATTAGCAGTGTGGAAGAAGAATTATTGGGGCTGCCTTGTTGAATGTTGAATGGGAGAGTGAACCCATTTTCCACAAAAGAGGCTTTGGCTATACACATAAAATGTGAAGTGCTGTGTGAAATGCACTGTCTACTCTCTTAATCAATACAATTTCTGATTCTTTTTTGTCATTGGGGTTTTGATTAGTTGTTTCAGAGTCCCTGTGTTTGGATGGGAATTAACACAAAGAAGTGTAGGACAAAAACTTGAAAATTATCTTTTTGTGTTTCTACAGTTGTTTAAATTGACAAAATAAGCAATTATATTGGAGATTGTGTAGTTTTGTGTTTATCACCAGAAAGCTCTATTCTTCATGTTTCCCATCTCAGAGGAGTTTATGGTTTAAAGACATTTGAAAATATGCTTCATAAAGCAAACAGATAACTATGGCACTGTAAGGATTGGAGGTAGTTACCGCATGAAATTATTTTTTTGTCAAACATGGTAGTTCAAAGAAATATGAATAGGTTTTCAATTGTACAAATCCCTTCAGACATTGCCAATAAAATAGAGTGTGGAGGAAATGAAAGCAAAGGACAGAAAGTGGTAACCTTCATATTGAGACATTGCTTGTTCCAGGAGATGAATGAGATGCGCAGAGGTCTACATCTGTGGGAAGTTAGCGGACTGAATGACTCTTTTGCAATGCATTTCAGTTTTCCCTTTGGACCTCTGAGGTAATGTTAGATTCTGAAAATTCCCACGGGTCATTTCAGAGTTGTTTCTTCATTATGTGTAAACATTTCTTGGGGTTGCCATACATAGATTCTACAGCTTAGAAAAGCTGCTTAAAACAAACTAACAAACAAACAAAAAACAAAACAAAACAAAAAAAACAACAAAAAAACCAGGCATTTTTCCCTATGTTGTCTGTGTTTTTCTCAATCCTCGTTTGAAAGACAGAACAAGGGAAAGTGACCGTTTGAAAGCATAGATGTACTGTGGGCACTACCCTCTGTGCCTTATCCCAGTATAAAAATACTGATAAACGGCACTGTCGATAATAAGTACAGCCAAAGCCAAAGGGCACTGGTGGGGTGGAAGGGTCGAGGCAGCAGGAAGTTCAGTGGCTCTTGGTTGATGAAGTTTATAAATATAATCAAGGACAGCAGCAGAATCAGCACACACCTGCACTTTTATGGAGTAACATGAATGCACAACACACTGGGAAGGAAATTTTATGAGAGAGTAGTCTTTTGATGAACTGCATCCTATAAATTTTATGCTTGACTATATAAAAAGAGATAAAGTGACAAGCCAAGTCAATTTCTAAGTTGAGAGCAGAGACTGACTAAAATGATTCATGTTACTCTGTGCCAGAGGAGAAGCTCTGAGACAAGGCTTTCAAACAGCTGGGTTAGAGCCCTTCACATTATTTGACAGCAGCGAGAGACAGATGTTTTATTTAGCTTCTGATTAGGCTCTTTTTCTTTTAATGTGTTTTTGTTAAATACCGTTTCCTACCTGTTGTAGCAGGAATGGCTGTCAGCGATTCAGCTCTTACCAGCAACCCCGTGAGAATGATAAAGGGATATTCATGAGGATTAAATAACAACAGCCATCTGGAATGCTATTGTGGACAATACATTCATTAAATACCAAGCTTGAGAACAGTGCTCTGTGGTACTGAGGAATGTAGCAGTTATTCTGCTCCCCACCACACCCAGCTATTACATCTGAGCGATTTGTAGCCAAATAGTCCCAACGTGCTTTTTTTAAATCTATTTGATTATTTATATAATAGGCACGCATATTCATAACAGTTACCATACGCCAGACACTGTCCAAGGTACTTAAGACACCACAAGAGGATCTCCTGTCACTCTTAATTTTCAAATACGAGATGAAAGGCATCACTCTGGACCTGGATTATTGGAGCTCCTGCTGTCTGCAGTCTTAAAAGCCTTGGCTTGGCAGGGTCTTTGGAAGGCCCTAATCTCTCAGTCAAAATCAGATTCTACTGCTATCTGGAACAAGAGTCATGCCACCCATTGGTAAATAGGAGGCAAGACAAAGTGTTTTAGCATGGACCAGGTCACCCCTGCCTCCAGAAGCACAGATATATGAAGATCAAAATTACACAAAGATTCAGTTTTCTATTGAAACAAAAATAGAGGGGTTGAGAGCATTTCTTCCTCATTTTAGAAAAACATTGAAACTTATTACAAGTGTCACCTTATGTACATTTTGCAACAATTTTCTCTTTTATCAACTTCACAAATTCCCCTAATTAGGTGCTTGTGATCATATTTGCTCTGGACTTTTTTGAAAACAGAGCTCAAAATAGAAATATATTGAATCACATCTACCAAAAGCAAGAAAGGAAACTCTCAAAACAAATAATATCAGTAAGAAAAATGAATTTTAAAAATAGTATTTTCTAGAAATGTGTCGGAGAAGCTCTACCATGAAGTCTCATTAGTATAGCTGCCTAAACAAGAACAATACCAATAGACATGCTAATGTGGACGGGGGCACTCATGAAGCCCAGTGCTAGGCAAAGAACTAAAGGTAATAAAGAATAGTGGGAGTGGAAGAAATAGGCTTCCCCAGGGAAGAGCACACAAATTGTTTATCCAATACCAAAAGGTCATTCCTGAAAGCACACACACAAGAGTAACACAATATGAGCTTATCAGGGTGAATTTTTATTGCTATAATTTGTATTAATGATATAATAAATATTATACACGTGTATCAACATTTAATAAAAAGAGGGCATGGATTTGAATGAGAGCATGGAGACTACAAAGGAGAAGTAGGAAGGAAGAAAGTAAAGGGGAAAATGACACAATTGTAATATAATCTTAAAAATGATTTAAAGTAGAATAATATATTTATTTGATATGAATATAAAAGAGTTAAAAATGTCTGTGATTTCTCAGTATTTTTTAATAGGGAAATCTTAGTCAAAATTTATCCTTTCTTTGAGAGTATTTCCTTTTCTTTCTTTTTCTTTTCATGATTTTTTGTTTGGTTTTTGTATTTCTCTAATGAGGGGGTGTCTTACTCATGCAGAACAAGTACCCTACCACTCTCTGCATCCTCAGCCTCTTTTGACTTTCTTGTTTTAAGACTGGGTCTCACTAAGTTGCCTAGTAAACTTTGATCTTTGAACTTTTCTCTGTAACTCAAGCAGGCCTAGAACTCTAATCTTCCTGTGTCAATCCCTCAAGGAACTGGTGTTAAAGGTCTGCACCAAAGGGCTCTCATGAGTGTTGGCATTATGTACTTCCAGTCTAGATAAATCTTGGTGCAGGAGAATTGTCTGTATTCTGTCAATCATGTTTAAATAAACGCTGATTGGCCAGGCAGGAGGTGTAGGCGAGAAAACCAGACAGGAAGTGGAAATGATGCAGGGAGAGCAGGAGAATTCTGGGGAGGAGGAAGTTGATTCTTGCCACTCCTGCCCAGATCACCAAAGCAGCAGGATGTGAGTTGCCCCACTGAAAAAGGTACTGAGTCACATGGCTAACATAGATCAGAAAAATGGGTTAATCAAGATGTGAGAGTTAGCCAGTAAGAAGCCTGGCCTAACGGGCCAATCAGCTTTATAACGTACAGAGATCTTTGTGGTTGATTTTGTCTGGCACTTGTGGCACTTGTGGCAGTTGGGAACTGGGTGGGACAGATACCCAAACAAGCCTAGCCCCTCATGTTACAAAATCTAAAAATTAGGTACATGTAGAGTAATTTCAATTTTCTTTAACACATATTTTAAAATTTCACTGTAGTCAATAAGAAGCTAGAACTAATGAGCCAAGCAGTTATTTAATTAATGCAGATACTATGTGATTATTTCAGGAGTCTGAGAAGCCAGGAAACAAATAAGTAGCTTCATACAACATAGGATCAAACAAATATAACACATTGGAATTGGACAAAACAAAAACCAGAAGGAAAAAAGCTCAAAAGAAGGCACAGAAACAGAGGGCCATTATTCCCACACTTAGGAATCCCATAAAACATTGAACTGGAAGCTACAAGTACAAAGAACCTGTAGGCTAAAAGGAGATAAGAAGATATACTAACAAAAAAATAATAACATAAAATTTAAAAAGGAAAAGCTTGATATAACATTATGAGACAAACAACTTCTAAAAGTGCCATTGAGTTGTTTTTATTGTTGGCCATTTGCTGCCAGGCATGCAGCCTACCTTTAAAAGTTCTTCATTTCTTCAATAATACTCCCTGTGCAGGCCTTGTGTATGCTGCTCAGTCTCTGTGCTTTCATTTGTGTGTCAATCATGTTGACTTATAGGCTCTTATTTTCTTCGTATCTTCTGTTCTCTTGTGGAAAGAACTCTTAGCTGCTGTGGAATCAAAGTAAATCTTAATTGCACAGTGTCCTGCCTCCTCCTTATTCTAATTGCTGATGTTCTTAAGAGGTTTATTATTTTTAAAGACTTAAGAAATACACCTACATATGTTCATATTGTCAATAATCAGATGAGTATTTCGTTCATTTGGAGTTTGAATCTACTTGCTAGATCAAAGAACTATTCGTGCAGATGAATTCAATGTAAATTTTCTTCTTATCCAAAAGGAACATTGATCAGCCCAGTGTTTTCAAAGTTTAACCTGCGTAAAAATTTTGAAGTACACAAATGAAATTAAGATGGAAAGGTTTTCTAAGTGATGCTGAAGTCAAACCATAATATAATAGGTGCTTGGCTTTTCTTAGTTTTTCGAACTCTTAAGAGACTAAGAACAATCTTATTTCATAGAGCACTATAGTGACATCTTTATGTATTGCAGAGTATAGTTTGTTGAGGAAGTGAGATTTTAAGATGTTGAACCCCTTGGAGAAATTTTATGTGGAGGTACATGTGATGCCATGTGTAATCCAGCTGCTCAGGAGGGTAAAGGTCTCATCTCAAAGCCTGGGTGACTAATGAGTTCAAAGATAACTAGTCATCATGAGTATGATAATTTTAATGCAATTGGCTCCCATAAGCCCGTTAAGAATGGCACTATTAGGAGGTGTGGCCTTGCTGAAGCAGATGTAGCTTTATTGGAAGAAGTGTGTCACTGTATGGGGTGGGCTTTGAGGTCTATTTTGCTCAAGCTTCTCTCGGTGTGGCTTTCAGACCATTTCCTGTTGCCATCTTTGTAGCCAGTACCATGTTTGTCTGCATGCTGCCATGCTCTCCACCATGATGAAAATAGGCTGAACTTCTGAAACAGTAAGCCACCACCTCAAGTTTTCTTTCATAAGAGTTTTATATGGGGTCTCCTCACAGCAAGAAAAATCCTAACTAAGACATTGACCCTGTCAAAAACTTAAAGCAAAGAAAGAGAGAAACAACAACAACAAAACATACCTTATTGATGACTGGGGATAAGCTTGAGTTGTGGTAGAGTGCCTGCGGCCTTCAGTAAGTTAAACACAAACAAAACATAAATTTGATTATGTGCTACAGTGATTGCCTTGCACACACTATGACCTGATGGAAGAGGATCATCTGTCTATGTGTTACTTTCATTGGTTAATAAATAGACTGCCTTGGCCTTTTTGAGAGGCCAGCTCTTTGGTGGGTGGAGTAGAGAGAACAGAATGCTGGGAAGAAGGCAATGAAGCAGTGGCCATGCTTCTCCTGCCCAAGATGGACATGGGTTAGCATCCTCCCGGTAAGCCACAACTTCGTGGTGGCATACAGATTATTAGATATGGGTTAATCAAGATGTGAGAGTTAGCCAATAAGGGGCTGGAGATAATGGGCCAGGCAGTGTTTAAAAGAATCCAGTTTCCGTGTAATTATTTCGGGTAAAGCTAGCTGGGTGGGAGGCTGGAAGTGGCCCACTGTTCCTTTACAACAATGACCTAAGCTTTCTTCCTAGCACCATAGGAAGATGAAGAAGGAACAAATAAAATTTCAGACAGGCTTTCCCCAGCTATATGACCAGGTTTTCATGTTGTGAGCAGTTGGCTAATAAGAAAATGGAGCATCCCTCAAGATCACTAATGTCTCCTGCTCCCACATGCATGTCATCATGTCCAGCTTTCCTTGCTGTATAGTTTTATGTATATAGGTAGTTTTCTTTCCCATCAAAGCCTAGGTTCCCAATCTCATCATTTTAGTCTTCTGAATGCTGAAGTTCTTGTTCCAATGTTCTTATATGTTTTTTTAAAAAATGGTACCATTTCCTAAAAGGAATATACTCACTTTACTGTCAAAGATACATGGTCTAGGAAAACATAAAATCTTTTTATTTATATTATTTTCTTCTTTTTTACCACGAAATCTTTAACTTTGCTTTCCTGAATTTGAGGACTTCGGAGTACTCTAAGAATTATTCATGGCAATTTTATATGCTGTGTACAGAGGCTGTCATTTTGTCCTAAGGTCTCAGTGATGTTCTTAATCATTAGTTCCAGTCACTCAGTTGGAATGATGCTGAGAGAGGGGCCTCTTACTGCCCTCCACCCACCTTCTTGCAAAACCTCTTCAGGTAAGACTCTGAAATACCGATCAAGTTCTTAGCTGCAGCATAAGGAGCAGCTAGCTGAAGGGTTTCTCTACTTGAAATTCTGAGTTCATTTTCCCTCCAATATCACGAAGTAAATGTTTATAAAACTCCTAATTATTCACCATTCAACTGTACATGGCTCACTGTATAGTATAATATTTAACAAATATTATTTATAATATATTATGTAAATATAAAACATTATATAATAACAGGTTGCTGCATAATACAGTAAATGGCTAGTTTAGTCTAGACTCTATACCGAGGCTTGCTTTCTTTCCCTTTGTCTTCCTCTCCCATAAGTTTGAGTCTCAGACCTGGCAAGTGTCCGCCCTGTCTCATGTCATCTTACACAAGAGGCCTGCTTTCTGGTTGTTGTAATGAGTCAGGATTCTCAGGAGTGTGCAGGAAACCAAGGAGAACTTATTTACTAACCACAGGAAGTTTGAAATTTAATTTAAAAGATTATTTTCATAGTACATGTTTCTATTCTCTTTGAAGTCTTAAGTATTGAATCTGATACTTTTACAAGTCTGTTTGATGGTGAATGTAGGGATACATTCCCTAAGATAGCCTTTTTAGATAATGTGTGGTCGTGACCTTCATAAAATCTGGTTGTGAATCTTGATTATGTATTTTATTTAATTATTTTCTATTATTATTATTATTTCAGAGTCTCACTATGAACCCCTGCTTAGACTGGAATTCCCCATGTAGACTATGCTGGCCCTAAATTTGCAGTGGTTATTTTGCCTCTGCCTTGTTTTGTGTGTGTGTGTGAGAGAGAGAGAGAGATGGTGGGGATTAGAGGACAATTGGAGGGGTCTCAGCTTTCCACTTCCACTATTTAAGTCCTGGGTATTGACCTCAGGTCACTAGGCATGGAGACATAAGCTCTTACCCACTGAAGCATCTTGCAGCCCTATTGGGTTGCCTGTGTAGGTAGCCTACACTGGCCTTTTCTCAAGAACTGAGATTATAGGTGTGTGCACTGCATAGGCTTGACTACTTTATCATTTCTTTTCTGTATTTCAATTTAAAAGATCCCACTGAATGCCTACTTCACATTCTTATGTCTTTGATTTTTAAGTTGCTTTCGCCATAAAATACTAGAGTCACCACAGGTGCTCAAGCGTTTCAAAGGTGCCTTCCGCATGTTAAAGCATCAGTGTGTGCTCATTGCAGAAGTATTAAAATGTGTGTTGTGGATTTGAGCAAAGACCTTTCACCTTACACTGAAGATTATCTGATTATTAAAACACATTCACATTTCCAATCCTTGGTTTTCTTATAATGTCATGACCTTTAAATGCAAGAAGAGATGCAAATACCACTTGTTCCCTCAAATACTTAAGACATTGGGGGTATTTTAAATACCGCTAGGCTTTCCTACTTATTCTCAGAGGATTAGCCGAGTTGATGAGGGTCTGAAAGATTTGTTACAGGAAGAGGACAGACCTCTCTATTAGCTCTCAGTGTGTATCAGTACCCTGTGACTGCCAGTAATTAACAGCAATGCACTAATGTGCCACCCAGACCCCTGTTCATGAGCCGTGGCTTACAGTTTGGTAACACAGAGACTGCTGTGGCTCAATTAAATAGATGAGTAGCTACCGTCTTTGGAAATGAAGAGAAGCCAGAGGCTCATATCTGCGTTGAGACTTCAGTGTCTTCAACCTTGACTGAACACAGAGAGCTTTTCAAAGGTACGTTTGCTGGCCTTCAATTCCCAGATATCCCAGAGAGCAAGATTTGGGGCATTCAAAACTTTCAGAAGTTTCTCAGATGGTTTTAACCTGACTCAGATTTGGAGAAAAGCAGTCAGAAAGCCGTGAAGTTCCTGGATCTCGGTGTGTGTGCTGCTTCTGGGGGGGGGGCAGCAGATGCCTTTCCCCACTGTTGCTGGTCAGGAGCTTATAGTTTGTAGCCACATCAGGGTCCCAGGAGAAGCTGTTGGTGCTGGTTCACAGGTCTCTGGAGGCCTATGATGTAAAAGGTCTCCTATCTATCACATTTTTCCCACTTTCCAGAACTTTGTTGCTAGGCTGTCAATGCCACTTTATTGGATCTCTTTTTTTCCCCGTTTCATTTACAGGGTTTGCTCTCATGGCAGTTTCGATCTTGTCCCTTTCCCATACACTGGGACATGGAAGGCATTTCTCTACTTGTGTGCTTCATTTTAGTATTTAGAGTGCATGTACTGATGAGACCTTAGACCGGTTCCAGTCACTGAGAAGTTTTCTTTAGTATGGTCCCATCTCTCTGGCCTCAACTTGAAGGATTACTATTCATAGCTCCACTGGGAGCCCTTATTGCTAACTTTTGGGTCAGATTTTTTTTAAGGCAGGATTTCTCTGTGGTGCTTTGGAACTCATTGTGCAGACCAGGCTGGTCTCAAACTCACAGAGATCCACCTGACTCTGCCTCCTGAGTGCTGGGATTAAAGGCATGCACCACCACTGCCTGGCTCAGACAATATTTTAAATGATCCAACTCTTGAAGTTAATGTCTGCTCAGTTGCTTGTGGTTGATAATTAGCTCTAATTTGTAGCCCCTTGAACTTTAAAAACAATATCTTAATATTCCACATTTCTGTTTTAAAACTTATAGTCATTGGTGGAATCTGCAGATTAGAGAGACTCTCAAATCTGGGACCCATGATAAATGGTGTCTCTTTGATTTTACTTTGCAGACAGTCTGGACTTTTTGCTAATACTGATGAGTCTAGACTACATAATCAAATGTTAGGTGAGTGAGTTCTGAGGTCTTGGTATCTGTACTCTCATTAAATGCCCAATTGGGGTAATTCTGTTGTAGCAGTCTACATTTATAGCAACACCATCTTGTCCTGACTTTTGAAGCCTACATATGCGTTTAATTACATGAGGATATTGTTGCAAGGCTAATTTTGTTCATAGATTTGGAGTCATGCATTTCTAGCAAACCAGAAAGTTCCATATTCTTGAGTATCAAGGCTTTACGTTTCATAATTAACATGAAATTCAGACTTATACGTGTCTATAGCCTTTAATCAAATAGGTTTTTATGTTGTATCCCACAATTAAAGTACCCCCATAATAAAGCATAAGCATCTTCAAGGCTAAGAAACTAAAACATGGAACATCTAAGATGGGAAGGAGTTGTCATGACAGCTGATATGGCTTTAAAGTTGTAATTAATTCATTCATTTGTGGGGAGGATGCATGTGTGCAGGTCAGAAGACAAGCCATAGGAGTGGGTTCTCTTTTTCTACCATCTGAATGCCAGAGATTGAACACAAGTGTTTAGGCTTGGTGAAAATACTGTTACATGGTGAGCCATCTTACCAGTCCTGGAGGTCTCTTTTAAAGCTTGTCTCAAAGACCCAGACCTTTAAGTCTACCCTATACTCCATAAAGAAGCAATAGCATAAATACCTTTAAAAAGATGTGACTTTTAGGCTGTGAGGTAACTAAACCAGTAAAGTATTTACTACACAAGGTGAGGAAGTAAGTTCTGTCCACAAAACTCATGCAAAGAGTCCAGGCAGAGAGGTGTGTGTTTTGAATCCCAGTACTGGGGAGGCTAAGAGAGATGGGTTTCTGGAGCTCATTGTCCAGTTTAGCCTAACAGACTATTCCCATGTTCCAGTGAGATGCTACAAATATAAAAAGAGCTGAACTGCATCCTAGGAGCACGCGCACACACACAGAGATACAGAAGCATAGAGACAGAAATACAAAGAGAGACTAAGAGACTTGACTTCCCAGTTGTTTGTCTCTAAGTTCCAGGTATCCATTAATGGCTTTTGGTCTGGCAATCACCGGGATGGGAATTCCCTTATCATGGCTTAGTTGGGAAATGTGTATATGAGATGCTGTGGCTAATTGTTGAATATCTGGGGTTCGCTCTAAGCTTGTCAGAGGTCTGGGCACATGCTGACCCCGCAATGCCTCTTTGTTTATTCCTTAATTAAGCCTGCATTTTTGACACAAAATCAGAAGGTTTTTCATACCTGCAAAATTTATGAAAAAGATATAGCTGCTGTTTTGCTTTAGTTTTGATCAAACATCAAAAGTTCCTGAAATCTGCCCAGGAGATTCATTGTTGATGGAGATAAGGTTGGTCTTTGCGTTCTGTTGCTTCAGTGGCTTTAACATGAGAGAAACCTAGTGAAAGCATTAATAAGCTGCCCTCTTTCATGTTGAAAGGAAGCTTTGGCTTTTAAAAACACCATTTACAGGTAAAATGAAGCTCAACCCAACATCTCCTATGGAAGATTTGGCTGTGTGGAAAAAAGTATACTTTAAAAAGTGACTCTAAAAGCTTTCTAGAAATGAACAGAAATGAAATGAACAGAAGCATTGGAGCTGAATAAGGCTAAATTAAATCAAGAGCATGCCACTTCTGTGAGCTGACCTTAGTGTCTCTGAACTGATTTTCTTATCTATGATATGTTAATAATAATAGTTATCTATAAAACTGAATAAAATTGTGAAATATGAAAAACTTCTAAGCACAAGACACAACAATGAATAATCATTAGGCATCTAGCTTCATTTGTTTCTTTTTGTGTTATAGCTAATGTAAATCTCATTGTGTTTGCATATTTGTTTTCTCTGAGCAGAATGAATTATTTAGTATATTTAGTCTTTTTAAATACTTAAAGTCCTATATGCATGACTTTTATGACTAATGCAAATCAAAGACTGTGATAAAAACAGTCAAAATTGTCTACCACAGTGTAACCCTTTTTAATAAAAGCCAGGTCATATTTTCAGAAGAAAGTTTAGGGAAAAGGATTAATTTGTACTGGATTATAAAGCGAACATTATTAGATTTTCAGAAAAAACGATAATTTGATAAGATAGATAAGTTGTTTCTCTGAGACACTTGCTATAAATGGCCTAATGTTTATTATTCTTTTTAAAGGATATTCTTTGGGATAATGGTAAAGCTACCAATCTGAATGGAGATTTTTACAATTTTTCTTTATCCTTTGAAAAATATTTAAATTCTGTTATGTTCATTTGTCTATACATCCTTTTTGTTGTTGTTTGTTTGTTAAAACAGGATTTCTCTGTGTAGCCCTGGCTGTCCTAGAACTCACTATATAGACCAGGCTAGTCTTGAACTTACATAGATCTGCCAGCCTCTGTGTCCCAAATTCTGGGATCAAACGCATGAGTCACCAGCATCTGGCATTCTTAAACAATATCTGGAGACATCTGTGGTGTCTGTAACTGGAAGCAGGGGCCTCTGATAGCCAGTAGAGAGAGGCAGGACACTGCACAGTAAGCTTCTAGGTACACAGCAAGTCCTCCATAGTGGAGGGTTATTAGACCCCAAATATCAGCACCACTGAAGCTGATAAAAACTGAAGCAATTCTACTGCAAAGCAAAAACAAATGGCATGGATTCAAACCCTGTGGCTACGAGCCCTGCTTCCTTAGTGGGGAAACCCCATTGTTAAGAGCAAGGACTGGCTCTTGGTTGGTAGAAATAAAATATAGATGTCCTATTTGCAGCCCTACAAGGACTGACTTCCTCAAACCACCTGAAATACTTTATGGTATTTCCATGATGTTGAAATTTTATATAGGTACAGATGGAGATAATTTGGAAAAAAACAAGAAGAGAAAATGTCTCAATTGACATGTCACGGAGGAATAATGAAAAAAGTTGAGAAATACGTCAAGCAAGGCATTCCCTAAGTTAAGGTCACAGTATCACTGCACTGGCTGTATTCCTTCCCTTATTGTGTGTTTTGAATCCCCTAATAGCTGGGTCATGGGGCTTGGTCAGAAAGATGGAAAATGTACCCCTCTCATGAGCCCCCATGTTTCCCTGCTTGCTTTCTCTCAATCTTCAATATTTAATTCATCCAGCTACAGACATTGCTTGAATGTCTCCCACGACTCAGGCACAGTAAATTCTTCTTTTGAGGAATTGACATGCAATGAGAGGAAACAAAAATAGACAATAAGCACAATCGCAAAATCATATCATATACTAGATAATAATTGTCTCAGAAAATAGCAGGATAATAAGTCTTTAAAAGTAAAAATACCTGGAAAGTAGTTACTACTGTCAATACCCTGATTTTACAGATAAGGCTATTAAAGAATAGACCACACACAGCCTTCTTAAGATTAAGACAGGATTTAGGGAGGCCACATCAATCCAGAAAGTTCTGTTTACCTGTAAGCTAGTACATTTTATTGTGTTTCTGATGCTCTTAATGGCATGACAACTCAACTGCTGTTTAGTGACATGTTATACATGATACCATGCATTGAATTGAAAAGAAAGAAACGTTGTGCCAGACTTGATGAAACTGTCAAAGAATATTTCATTTCACAATGCTATGAGAAGAGAGAGGCTGAACTCAACTTTGATTATGATACACAGTGAATGGTTCCTAGTTCCTCTGCAGAGCAGAGTTAGTGAATGAGACTGTACCAAGGGGAGCTGGATTCAAAACTTGGGTATGAGGGATTCTTGTCAAATGCAGAGGATTCTTTAAATGAATCAGCAGCTGCTGACTGAGGTTTCTGACCCACCAGGTCCCACATCCACTTAGTCCTGAATAAAAACCACAAAGGCCTACATTAATTATAAACTGATTGTCCTAGTATCTCAGGCTTCTTATTAACTCTTATAAGTTATATTAGCCCATAATTTTTGTCTGTGTTAGCCACCTTTTTCAGTGAGGCAGTCACATCTTGCTTGCTCTGTGTCTGGCTTCCTCTCTCTCTCTCTGGGTGATGACTGCAGACTGAGCTTTCCTCCTCCCAGAATTCTCATAGCCTGCCATGTTGTCCCGCCTATACTTCCTGCCTGGCCAATCAGCATTTATTTAAAATACAAGTGACAGTGTACAGACCATTGTTCCACAGCACTCCTCGCCACATTTTTTTAAAACAAGAACTCTGAGTCTCCTTTGCTTAGTTTCTCTACTGATCATTATCCATAACAATTTGTAACCAACATTCTAAACAAAGGTAAATAACCATAATCCATTTTTATTTGGGAAAGTGGATGTAGTTTTCTAGGCTACTTCCTGCTGATTAGGGGTGCTGATAATCTTATGGGGACCTAAGAAAATATAGAATTATGATCAAGACCTGACTGGAATATCTTGTGAGGTTTGATCATCTTAGGCAGCAGTCTTTGAAATGATCTGGATGTAGAACTCAGATATCTGGGCCATTCCTGCTATCAGAGATTTCTCAGGGGGGTCTTCCTTGCTCAAAGCTGATTTTTCTTAATGCAGAATGAATTCATAGTCCCTCATTTCCTGTGTAAACAAAAGCAAAACCTCTTTTCCAATGTAACATATCTTTTGACTTAAATTTTGAAATTAAGAAAACTTTAAAACATATATGTTAGTTTAGCTTAGCAGCCCATACAATAAAATGTCTCTGTGTACTTAGCTCCTCTCACAGTCAAAAAAATTAAAAGAAAACATAATAATTTGCAAAATATACATAATCCAGACTATGTGTATAATCCATCTTTATATAGCTCATTTATTTTACTCATTTAATATATAATTGTCTTATTCTGTGTCTTTAAAGACTTTGTTTTAATTTTTAATAAACCATTTACTTCCTTTTATAACTGTCTATACTTTTTTTCTCTCTAACTCCCAAGCCTATATACATTGATCCAACACTGTGACCCATTTAGATGTCTTTTTCATCTTAATTTGTCTTTATTGCATATCTGCAATTCTTTTATGACCAGAAGTGCTTCTTAAAATGCTAAGACCTTCTTATAAACTTAAGTGGCACCATTGCTAGGGGAAATATGGCATTGCCTTTTTGCTCCGCCCAGTCCAGCATGGTGGAACTGTTTGCTGCCTCTGGGAGCCTTAGGCACACAGCCAGTCTATGTTGCCATTAAGCAAGTTGTAGCACTCTGTTCACAAACCCCATTTAAATGCTCCATAGCCAGACCTCCAGAAAGAGTCAGAGTTTGCACTGGCAGCACAGTTTTAAAACAGTGTGGCTTTTTTTTTCTACCATTAAATCAGGAAAATCTCTCTTAAAAGGAATCGTGGTGTTAAGCTGTGCTTATATCTGTTTTCTTTCTTTTTTTCTTCCTTCCTTTCTTTTTTTTGTGCTTAGAATTCCTTCCCAAGCTATCTCAGGTTTTCAGTGGATTTTAGTTGGCCAAGTAGGTGCCAATTTGTTGTTGGAGGGCTGCTTGTTTCATTCCTGGCAGCTCAGGCCTGAAATAATCACACAGAAACCATATCATTTAAATCACTGCCTGGCCCATTAGCTCTAGTTTCTTATTGGCTAACTCTTACATCTTAATTTAAGCCATCTCCATTAATCTGTGCATCACCATGAGGTTGTGGCCTACCAGTAAAGTTCCAGCATCTGTCTCTGGCAGGGCTACATGGCTTCTCTTTGACTCTGCCTTCTTTCTCCCAGGATTCAGTTTAGTTTTCCCTGCCTAGCTAAGTTTTGCCCTGCTATAAGCCCAATGGAGTTTCTTTATTCATTAATGATAATCACAGCATACAGAGGGGAGTCCCACATTAAACAGCCTAATGAAGAGCCAGAGACTGAGATCTAGCCTAGAAGCCTTAGAGCTTCCTTCCTATACTGTGACACTTTATTACAGTTGTGTGTGACCTCGTGCTGTCGTGACCTTCAATCATAAAATTATTTTTGTTGCTACTTCATAATTGTAATTTTGTTACTGTTATGAATTGTAATGTATACATCTGTGTTTTCTGTTGGTCTTCAGCCACCCCTGTGAAAGGATCATTTGATCCCTAAAAGGTGGAGGACTGATAACTTAGAGAGACCTAGAGGAAGTTTGGTCAACACGGAGTCCTAAACATGGTGAGGAGAGGGAAGAGGGACATTGGGAAGGGTTTCTGAATATGAGCATCAGCTCCTACTTTTAGTCTGAATGGCCAGAAGTAGGTCATGTCAGATCTTTCTACCTCCCTTGCCTTTGAGTACTAGTTAACAGTTGTTCTGAAGAGCAGCTGCATTGGGAACCCTTGAATTGCTGAGTGAGAAGCTGTGGGTTACTGTAGGCACTCTGCCTGTATTTTCAGTCATTGGCACAGTCATTCAATGAGTAAGGCATTATCTTCATTTTGCAGATGGAGAGACTGAAAGTCACATGACCTATTTAAGGATTTAAAAGCAGCAGATGGAAAGGTCTACCTGTGATTTCATTTCAAGTAACACCAGAGGCTTGTCTCCTTTTTTCAGCTTCCATTAGCTCCCTCTGTGAGAAACAGGTGTTGTCAAAACATTGCAAGAAAAAAGCAAGCACACATCTAGAATTCTCTCTGGGGAGAAAACACCACAGTTAAATCTTTTGCTTTTGAATGTTAAACCCAGCCTGAGGAATCTTGTCATCCCTCTGTTTCATGGTTTGAGCTTGATCCCCCTGCCTGCGTCCTGTGCCTGCCATCTCCTCAGGGACCTGATCTCTGTGCCAAAGTTTCCCTTTCTCTTCTTTGCCTGCCATCCACATACCTTCATTGCTGATGCTTCTTTAAGCCTCTGACTCATCCTTTCCAGAAATTCTTATTGTAAGCTCCATTTCTAAACTTTGTCCTTTCTTCTTCAACACCTATTTATTCTCCAAGTATATCATGTTCGCTTAATGCTTACTTATCAAATCTCACAGTCCAGGTCATTCTGGACTTATTTCAATAGACACCCTTTTCTACTTGCAGCTCTCTGCTCGAGATGCCCTGAGGGATTATCTGTTCTATTGGTTATTGGGCAATTTTATTTTTCTTACCATTCTTTTTCCAACCACTTTTGTCCATGTAAAAATGACACCATTCCACAGGGACTGGTCCTCATGCTGCACCCTTCCTTGTTACTCTTCTTGTGTATCATAGAACTATTTCACCAGACATCACTCCTGAGTGTCTGATGCTTGCAGAATCTGTTATACCACCTACTGAATATCTCTGCAAATTCTGAATATTTCTGTAGATTTATCACATCTAGAAATAAGAGTGTCTAGTTTCTTCCCCTGCCAATGGTTTTCTCCTTTGGATTCTTCTTACCTTGGGTATTAACACTGACAAAGAGGTAGTCACTCAACACACACACACACATACACACACACACACACACACACATTAGCATATGCATGAATTAACATATATCCTTAGCACATATAATTAACATATATTACCATGATATATGGTAGCTACTCAATAAATGTAGCTATTATATGTACCTTTATACAACACTGTAAAAATTAATAAACAATTAACACTGTGATAACTAATGAATAATAATACATCACCATTATCTAAATTAGAGAGGAAAAATAAGGTAATTTAATCAAGATGATTCTGGTTTTCTTTATTTCTCAAATAGCAAACAAGCCTCTTTCCCATCTCTCATTGCCATTGTTTGTAGTCTGTTTCTCCTGTGGACTGATAAGCTGATATCAGCTTATCTTGCAGTAGTAA
Organism: Myodes glareolus; assembly: GCF_982192425.1. NCBI lineage: Eukaryota > Metazoa > Chordata > Mammalia > Rodentia > Cricetidae > Myodes > Myodes glareolus. The sequence goes on from NC_142045.1 coordinate 51,711,096, forward strand.
TGCACCTTTCTAAATCCATGTGCATTCTGCTTAGTCTAGAGAGATTTTAAAAATCTTTTTATCTGTTCATGATGTTGGCTTTTCTTTAATACTATTTGATGTCTCCTTTGTTTTGTGCCCTGCACCGAGCACCACAGCCTGGCCCAGTGTCACCTTACTACCTAGGCTTTATCTGTTCTATATGGAGACCTCTATCTCAGGGATAGAGCTCAGACTTCACAGAATGATGAGTCATGCTGTCCTGCGTGTCCATGACTTCACCTCACTGCCTTCTTTGACCTTCTGAACAACTATGTACCCTATCACCATGTCAGCTACTTTAGGCAGCTTTTCTGTCTGAAAACTCAGGGATGACTGGACACTATTTTTTTCTAATAATCTGTACAAGAAGATATTAGGCTATAATATATTACATAATATTTTTAATAAAACTTTTTTCTAACTTTTTTTGAGATTGTGGTATAACAACACCTTATCTTTGATCCCTTGTAATCATTCCATGAACCCCACCTTGCTCTCTTTCAAAATCATGCACGGCCTCTTTTTCTTTAATTATTGTTATACACACCACACACACACACACACACACTTATATTCCTAAATATAAAAACACAACCTGCTCATTCTATGTGTTTTCTGGACTGATCTTTTGGTATGGGATAATAAGTTGGTGTGTTCTTCCCTGGAGAAGACTATTTTTCCTGATTTCAGCATTCCTGTAGTTCTTTGCTAGGGTTGAGGCCTCAGGAGCTTTCTTCCTTCTACATTAGCATGTCTATTGAATATCTTCTCCTTGTTCAGGTCATGTTAAGACAGCCATTTTGGTGAGACTTCACGGGTAGAGCTTCTGATATTTTAGGATATAGAATCTCACAGAAAACTTCCACATCCTCTGGATCTACCCCTCTACGATGAAGCTTAAATCTTAATTTCTGGAGCTGTGTTATAGATGTTTCAGTTGGGACCAGGTTCCACAATTCTACCTATAGATAAAATGTAGTTTTCTGTAAAGTGATATTACATTTTTGTTTCACTTTTACCCTGACCAGAATAATCACATAAAACTATATTAATTACAACCCAGTTTGGCCATTGGCTCAGGCATATTTCTAGCTAGCTGTTATATCTTAAATTGACCCATTTCTATTAATCTCTGTATCGCCAAAAGGCTGTGGCTTACCAGTAAATTTCTGGTGTCTTTCTCCTTTGCCAGCCACATGGCATCTCTCTGGCTTCTTTCCTCCTCTAGATTTCCTTGGATTTCTCACCTTGTTAAATGCTGTCCTGCCATAGGCCAAAAGGGCTTCTTTATTAACCAGTGGTAATAAAGTGTCTTCATAGCAGAGGGGAATACCACATCACCTCCCTTTTCATCCTAAGTAAAAGGAAGGTTTTAACTTTAATATGGTAACAAAAGTTACTTTTGCATGTAACAAAAGTTGCCAAGCAAGAATTATAGTTCCAATATTTAGTCCATTTACATTTGGAAAATTAAGAATAATGCTCTATCATCTATTCTATCTTTGTGAGTTTTAAAGTATTATATCTAATTTATCCTTTATTGTAATTAAGGAAAATTATAATTATAACTATCTAGTCTTCAGCTCCATCAAAGACACCAGAAAGGTATAATATTACCTAAGTAAACAGGAAGTGCATTGTAAGCCACTTTCAAAACTCTTTAATTAGCAGAGACATCTAACTGCTTGTACAGTCACCCAAAGTTCTTCTATAATGTTGGAACATTCATCTTTAGCTTACAGGTCCATAGTATCTGGCAGATTTTTTTCATGAAGCAGGAAGTTTGAAAAATTGTTTTTCCTATATTAACAGTTTGTCAGTAACTTTCTTCTGTGTTTGGCAGATTGTCTTGCAAACTCTTTCATGAAGCAGAAAGGACTGTCTCAATTGCTTTAGGCAAGTTCAGCAGCCATTTTTTCAGTAGGTCCTACATGTCCAGTTTATACAACATATTATCAAGCAGTCTAGGAAAGAGCAGTTCCTTGCCCAAATGGCTAGTGTAGTCACATTAAAGATAAATTCCACAATGAGTTTCTTCAATGTCCATCAATTTCTCTGAAGTAATTGGTGCTGCCCGAAGCAAACATGTCTCACTGTTGAGAAAAGCCTAAATTCTTAAAATATCTTAAATCCCATATTCTGTAAGTTTTTGAAAGGTTTGAAGAATGCCTATCTATCTGAAATATATCTCTGTTAATCTAAAAAACCTAACATGGCTAGAGATTGACTATTATAGATGACTGTCTATTAATTCATAATTTTAAATTATGCATTATATTTTTAAATGAGCTGCACCAACACAATACCTTAAGCAAGAACAAAAATACATATACACAGTGTAAAAAAAATGTATCTTAAATTTGTGTCAATAGACCAAGATCCACACCAATACAAAGTATTCATTTTTGTGTCATGTCACTCTCATTTTGTAGAAAGCGATTGATTGTGATCATTAACCATGTATAATCAATCTCTTGAAATGACAACAAACATTTATAAACAATCATTTTGCTGCTCTTTGATGTTAAAGTATTTTTATGGTTCATGGAAATCTTTTGGAGGATCTTAATCCATCAAACCACATTAGTCCAGAAGAAATCCATTTTTTCTCATCTTCTGTGGAAATAAAAGCAGAACCTCTTTTCCAAAGTAACATATCCTTAGAGTCAAATTTTCAAGTCAAGATGCCTTTAAACTATATATATTGGTTTAGCTTAGCAACCCCCAGAATCAAATGGTTTTCAACAGGTAACTCATTAGCAGTCAAAAAAAAATCCAAAGAAAACACAGTAATATATATATATATATAAAATCTTTGTGCATATTACATCTTTATGTGATTTTTTTACTCTGTTACTTTTAATATTTATTTTATTATCTTTAATCCTTTAATCTATGACTGTCTGCACTCTTTCTTTTCTCTCTCCTAAGCTTGTGTTCATTTATTTAACACTGTGATCCATTCAGAGTTCTCCTTTTCTGAATTTGTCTTATTTTTATCTGTATCTGTAATATTTTCTGACCAGGAAAGTTTTTTTTTAAAAAAAAAAAAAAAAACACTAATCAGGCATGGCTAGTGTAACATGAGGACCGGCTTGTTGGGGGTATCTGTTCCCGCCCAGTACCCCACAGCCTGCAAGTCCCAGAGAAAATCAATCACACAGAGATCTCTATAAGTTATAAAGCTGATTGGCCCATTAGGTCAGGCTACTTATTAGTTCTTATAACTTATGTTACCCCATTATCCTTATCTATATTAGCATATGGCTCAGTACCTTTTCCAGCTGGGCAGCTGACATCTTTCCTCTCCGGAGGTCTGGGCAGAACTGCCTAGGGAGCTTCCTGCTTGCCAGAATATTCCCAGTCTCTTTGCTCCACCTCTACTTCCTGTCTGACTTTCCCGCCTATACTGCCTGCCTGGCCAATCAGCGTTTTATTAAAATATGATTGACAGAATACAGATAATTCTCCCGCACCAGGCTAGGACTAATACTGAGGCTTTCTTTGTCTGTTTGCTGCACTCTGTTCAATTTGATGGAGGTGTGTTTACCTCCTCTGAGAGTCGTTCTCACTACCTCAGCTCCAGGAACACAGTGGGTTCATGTTGCCATTAAGGAACTTGTTGCACTGTGCTAACAAACACCATTTAAGAGCTCCATAGTAGGACCTCATGAAGGAGTAAGAGCAGTTCGTGTCACCAGTATAAAACCAAGAAGCCATTTCTTTTCTTTCTTTCTTTTTTTTACTATGTTAAAATGGCTTTTGTAAAATTGATTTTATTGAGCTCTGCATTTTTCTCTGCTCCCCTTCCTGCCTCTCCCCTCCCCTTCAACCTTCTCCCATGGTCCCCATGCTCCCAATTTACTCAGGAGATCTTGTTCTTTTCTACTTTCCATGTAGATTAGATTTATATATGTCTCTCTTAGGGTTCTCATTGTTGTCTAGGTTCTCTGGGATTGTGATTTGTAGGCTGGTTTTCTTTGCTTTATGTTTGAAAACCACTTATGAGTGAGTACGTATGATAATTTTCTTTCTGAGTCTGGGTTGCCTCACTCAAAATGATGTTTTCTTGTTCTATCCATTTTCCTGAAAAATTCAAGATGTCGTTATTGTTTTCTGCGCTGTGTTACTCCATTGTGTAAATGTACCACATTTTCCCCATCCATTCTTTGGTTGAAGAGCATTAGTTTGTTTCCAGGTTTTTAGTACTGCTACTGTGAACATAGTTGAGCACATGTCCTTTTGGAATGATTGAACATCCTTTGGGTATGTATCCAAAAGTGGTAATGCTGGGTCTTGAAAAAGGTTGTTTCCTAATTTTCTGAGAAATCACCATACTTATATCCAAAAGGACTGTACCAGCTTGCACTCCCACCAGCAATGCAGGAGTGTTCCCTTTACCCCATATCCACTCCAGCATCAGTTGTCATCAGTGTTTTTGATCTTGGTCATACTTCCAGATATAATATGGAATCTCAGAGTTGTTTTGAGTTGAAACAACTCCTTAGTTGATGGCTAAGGATGTTGAGCATTTTCTTAAGTGTCTTTCTGTTATTTTAGATTTCTCTGTTGAGAGTTCTCTGTTTATGTCTGTACTCCATTTTTTTAATTGGATTATTTGTTCTTTTGATGACCAGTTTTTTGAGGTTGTTTGTATATTTTGGAGATCAGATCTCTGTCCGATGTGGGGTTGGTGAAGATATTTTTCCATTCTTTAGGCTGATGTTTTGTCTTGTTGACCATGTCCTTTGCTTTACAGAAGCTTCTCAGTTTCAGGAGGTTCCATTTATTAATTGTTTCTCTTAGTGTCTGTGCTACTGGGATTATATTTAGAAAGTGGTCTCCTGTGCCAATGTGTTCAAGTGTACTTCCCACTTTCTCTTCTATGAGGTTCAGTGTGGATGGCTTTATGTTGAGGTCTTTGATCCACTTGGACTTGAGTTTTATGCACAATAATAAATATGGATCTATTTTCATTCTTATACATATTGACATCCAGTTATGCCAGTACCATTTGTTAAATATGCTTTCTTTTTTTTCAATTTAATTTTTTTTTGCTTCTTTGTCCAAAACCTGGTGCTTGTAGGTGTGTGGATTAATATCTGGGTCTTTGATTCTGTTCCATTGGTCCTCCTGTCTGCTTTTATGCCAATACCAGGCTGTTTTCAGTATTATAGTTCTGTAGTAGAGTTTGAAGTCAGGGATTGTGATGCCTTCAGAAGTTCCTTTATTATACAGGATTGTTTTGGCTATTCTGTATTAAATTAAGATGTAAGAGTTGGCCAATAAGAGGTTAGAACTAATGGCCATGCAGTGTTTAAATGAATGCAGTTTCTGTGTGATTATTTTGAGTGTAAGATAGCCTGGCAGCCAAGACAAACAAGGGGCCAGGCTCTCATCAACACCCTGCCATAGGCCAAAGCAGTTTCTTTATTAACCAATGGTAATAAAACATACAGCATACAGAGCGAGATCCCACATCATCTCCCCTTTTATGTCTAAACGAAAGAAAGGCTTTAACTTTAACTTAGTAAAATTACTAAGTTTCTCTAGGTTCACTTTCTAAAGTACATGGTATCTTCGTCAATAGGGAAGTACCTTCCACCTTTGAGTAACATCCAAGGGCAATAGCCCATGTTTGAGAAGTCTCTTGAACAACTTTGAACCTCAAAGGAGAGCTTTTCATGCCTGATGACAAGGTTTTGTAACATTCTCCCTGACGAATGGTTGGGGGCACTGTGAGCCAGATGGGAAATTTTCATTTAATCTATATCTTTATCTATCTGTCTGTCTATCTTTCTATCTACACTGATTTACATGCATTTTCAGGTAGACAATTAATATTATAATTCCTTATAACTTTTCATGCATCCTTACTAATATTTTATGCTCCACCCCTCTTCCTTTGTATTTGTTTACATTTCCTTTCCCTAATTAGAGCCCCCTACTTTTTTCCATTTTCCCTTTTCAAGTCACTTGTACCCTGCTTTTCAAAAGTTAGGGTCTGGATTTTAACCCTTAATTAAGTTCAATGGTTTTCTGTCTTTGGGCAAATTATTCTCCTTATCCCATAGTATGGGTATATATATAGGCCATGTAGGTAGTTACTGATATTATTAATGAAGATGACTTTGGGCAGTAATAAGCACATCAGACTGTGCCTGCTTTCTATTGGCAACATTCTGATAGGTTCTTATACATAGCATAAGCTTGAAACTGTCATCTAAATACATTCAATTTCCACTTAGAGGAAGAGCACTTAGAGGGTAAGGATGCCTTTAGCATCCTTTTAGATCAACCCTAGGTCAATTTTGACTTTCAGCACCCTCTTGCTTTATCTTTACTCAATCTCTTTTGGCTTGAGTATCCAAGCTGTTGACTTAGAACCTTCGCTCTTGCTGTGACCTCCACCTGGACTACTGTTATCATTGGAGTCCAAAAGATTCTTCAGAGAAGCATTTTCTCCAGAGAAGCAGTAGCTAAATGGTCATTGGTTACCTAACTGACACTTTCTCATCCCTTCAGCCATTTTCATTCTTGATTGTCTTCATCACACCTGTCATTTTCTGACATGTCAGCTATTTTTGCTTTCTTTTCTGCCTGTCTCAGTCCCTGAAGTCTCACTTCTATCATTGCAACGATTCTGTTGTACATACTGCTCTTTCATTCCATCTAGAATAAGGCTCCACTTATAGCATGCATTTAAATATATTTCATGAACGAACAGATGAATAACTGCTTGTTGAATGAGTGACTGACGCAGAAGACAGCATCAGAATATCTTAGCATGAAGAGAAAAACAAAGAGTTGAAATTTTCTTGGATATTCTTCACATTATAAAATGTTCCTAGAATCATTAACTTTCATTTGTTCATCCTTCCAAAACTAATTTAGACTTGATTAAAAAATTAAAACATACATTTGAAAATATTTTAATATAGCCTAAAGACTTTTCTGATTTGTGCTATCATTTTTATTGTTTTCTTGATATTATTAAGTAGTCAGTAAGTTCAAGTGCTAAGGATGGAGACACTAAGTGATAATTAAATTAATGACCAAGATATAAACAAAATGGTGATTTAACATCCTTCCCTTACTAAACTATTCCCATCAAAATATTCTGTGTCTTCAGAATATCTATTAATATTTGACTTGAATGAAGCTTATTTTTTGTTTATATTTGCTGATTCATTTGAAAAACTATATAATTATACTTGATTGATATAAATTATTGCTATAAATAAAGTCATTTGGTTTGCCAAAAATAGGAAAGGGTTTTATAAGTAAAAATCTAAGTCCACATGTGTTAATTGGCTCAATATACAATTAAATAGTGTTTTAGTTAGGGATTATATTCAGTGAAGAGCCACTATGGCCATTGTTTTTTGTTAATCTTCCACACATTTTTGTTTTATAAACTTTAAATGAGTCACATAGCATAGAATGGCCAACATTAGTAAAATATGCTATACAGTCCCATAGATTTTAAAGAGACTGAAAGTTCCCATCATATAGTGACATTGTCTATGGTAATGTTATACTTCAGAACATTTAATTGGGACTGGCTTACAGTTTCAGAGGTTTAGTCCATTATCATCATGGCAGGAAGCAAGGCAGCAAGCAGACAGACATGGTGCTGGAGAGATAGCTGAGAGTTCTACATCTGGATTGGCAGGCAGCAGAAGCAGCTGTGTGCCACACAGGGTGTAGCTTGAGCACAGGAGTCCTTAAGACCCACTCTCAGGGTGACACACTTCCTCCAATGAGACCACACCCACTTCAACAAAGCCACACCTTCTAATGGTGCCATTCTTTATGGGGTCATTTTTGTTTAACCTACCACAAACAGTAACAGTGTATTATGGCCATAATATGAACAAATTAAACTATGTATTTCAGTGGAGATAAAAATCTCTAGAATTCATGAATGGAAGAACTTACCCTCTTTGGGACCCTTTTTGTCATGGTCATTCAGAAGACAAGATGTGGCGTAGTCAAAAGTGTTGGTAATGACTGTGGCCTTTGAAACAGACATTGAGAACACAAAGAAATCAGGATGAAAATAGGGGGTATGGTTATCATAGGGAAGAGGTGAATTAATTCTAGGAAGCTGGATGTGTGTTAGCCCAGGCAGTCTGATCTGAAAACAGGCAGACTTTAAATATCACCAGGAGCTATGCACAGAATGCATGTTTTATCATTAGTTATACTGTGCTGATGAAAGGTGTCCAATATAAGCAATTTCCAATGAGTTATCTAGGGCGATTACTTGGAAAACCATATACTATAATCAGTTTCAAACACTGGAAAAGTTACTTGGACTTCCTGGTTTTTCTGATAGCAAACACATTCTGGCAGCTTTTGTTAACCTGTGTGCCTGTCCCCCAAAAGCTGTGATTTTCTTTCTTGAGTTTTATATCATCTTGCATCATAAAGACATTTTAAGCCATACGAACAAAAGGTCCATCTCAATTAGTTTTCAGTTAACTCTAAGATCATTTTGAATTATTCAGATTGCAATAGGTCAGCATCAGAAACAGACATGCACACACATATCTGGAAAACAAGTTGAATTTCACTTCGTGTCATCAGTGTTAGGCCATGTCATAAACATACTGTAGGAAAGAACACAGCAATAGTGCAGGGAGACAATCCAAACGTAGACATTTATGGTGGAAAGATCTTGACATCCATTTGAACACCTCTCCTTAATAAATGTGGAATCTGAAATGCAGACAAGAGCACACATTGAAAGTTATATAATGAAAATTATTCAGGGAATCAAGTCTAAAATAAAGGTTTTTAGGCTCCCAGTACAATGTTTTTCATTAATGACTATACCTGGAGCATTTGGATGTATAATTTATTCAATACTTATTCATTCAATCAGTTGTTTTGATTATTTAAGTCAGTTGGCTCAAAGTCTGTTTGGAAATAATGTCCCAGTTTCCACAAGACAAGGTGAGTCTTTATTTCACCCAATAGTTACTATTCATTTCCTCTAATAATTATTTAGTTCCTCTTTTTTTTTTGCTCTTTAAAACTGTATTTTAATGTTTCATTTGTGTCCATGTGTGTGTGTGTGTGTGCTGGTACCCATCAATAACAGAGGGGGTCATTGAGTCTCTTGTAGCCAGGATTACAAGTATTTAGGAGTCTTTAGATGTGGGTGCTGGGATCTGAGGTCTGATTCTCTGGTAGAACACTAAGTCCTCTCTCTAATCTCTCAACTGCTGAGCCATCTCTCCAGCCTCCTCTTTCTTCTCAAACGCCAATAATGTTTTGTATTCATTTCTATCCCGTTCTTGGAGTGAAATGTGCCATCTGGTATAGTGTTTCTTAAAAAAAAAAATGAAGCCAGGTGATAGTGTGGCATGCATTTAATTCCCACACTTGGGAGACGGAGGTAGGTGGATATCTGTGAGTTTGAGGTGAGCCCGGTCTACATAGTGAATTCCAGGCCAGTCAGACTACACAGAGAAACCCTGTCTCTAAATAACCAATAGCAAATAAATAGATAAATAAAATTAATGAAAAAAATGTTGTTTTGATACATTGAGGTTTAAGGTTAACTAGGTTTTCTGCTTATGAAAATTGGTGTTTTTATGCCCCCTAAAACCATAATGGTATTTCTGAAACATATTCTCAGAATAAAGCCAAAACTGGCCATGAACTTACTTATATAGCCTAAGCTGACTTTGAACAGGTGACCGATTTCTTCCTGAGTGTTGGTATGACAGATCCGCACAACCTCAACCTCAATAAAATAATGAATTTTAAAGTATTTTATAGTGTTGTGATTACTGATTTCAAATGGAAGTTCATGTGTAAGCATGTATGTATTTTTAATATCTGGAGTGTTATCAGACATCTATTTTCTATTTGAACTGTTATTTTATGACAATCATAGAATAACATGAAAATGTCAAGTACCTTTTTTATCTCTTTTGCTATATATAATAATGTGTATTATATATAACATATACTAGTATATATTCTTTAGTAAATAAATGCCAAATACTTACATTTTGGTAGATTTAGGTCTTATCATTCCTCTTCTTGAAATCAATTGATATTAATATTGATATGCTTACTATTTTAGTAATTCCCCACTTATCTCATTTATCTTTTTATGCATTTATTCAATTACATTGTCATCATTTCTCAGCTATATTTTTTACAGTAATTATTTTGCTAGGATTATTATTATGTTCTTTTAGATGCATGGCTTCTTACTATTTTGTGTTGTCTGGATACCATCTTCTTTGTTCCTGTTTGTAACACATTAATCAAGTCTTAAATTTTTATACTTTTGTCTTTTCATTTGGAATTTATTCATGATATTTTTATTATGAATGAATTATAAAATGTGAAACATAGAGTTAAATGAATATTTTATCTTTAATATGTAGTGTTAGTCAGTGTATAATCATCTTCTGTCCTGTCAGAGTGACAGTAGATTCCTCATTTATGTATCCCCAAATAATTATGTCAGCAAGAATATTATTCAAAATAAGTCCACACTCACAAATTCTCTTTGGGTGTCAAAGTTATGTTCACTACAAGAATGAAATCCAAAAGATAACTACAAATATCAGGCGTGATATAGAAATGACATTTAACCCTCGACCTTACTTACAGAGCAACAATATGAATAATGGAAAAGGCATAGCAATAAGCGAGCCTGTAATGTTCACTCTTTTAGAATTTGTATATCTGTACTACACTGATTCTCAAAATACGATGTTCCTCTGAAATCACTCAGGCACTGATAAAATAACCAAGCTCCATTTTCAGAGATTCAGATCCAAAGAATAGGATGTGGGACCTAGGTATCTACAACTTCAAAGAAAAAAGTGGGGAATCAAACTTTCATACAGCCTAACTTAGTATAGCTTGAGGGGTGTTCCTTAACAAATAAAAGCAGAGAAATTAGGCACATTCTAAAGATTAAATTAGATGAGTCAGTGCTTAATACATACTGTTACAGGGAGCACTGGACTTAATTCACTACTGGTTTATTTCTCACAGTATTTAAACAAGCATGCATATTTTAAAATAAAAAAAACCACCACCACCACCAACAACAACAATAACAAAAAAAAAATAGAGCCCTGAGAAAACTTTGTGGGACCTTCCAAGAAGTCATACAACAAGGAAGTCACAAATCAATGCTGCCTAGCCAGACCCTACCTTGTCCACTGCTCCAATTCTGAGATAATATCCCAGAAAACACAATGGAGTCCTCTTTATTCACAGACCAATTTGTCTTACTAAACAATCAGGCCCTCTATCAGCAGCTGGTGCTAATATAATGCTGTTTGCTTCATCTTTAAAAGCTGGTAGAGAGATTGTGGTTTCAGGCATTTTAGTTCGGGAAATTACCGAGAATACAATTTTCCGTGATTGGGCAGAAAAGCTTTTAATTTCCATCTTCTTTTGACAGTTATACTTTTTAATACAATTCTTTGCTGTACATTTAGGCTTTACTAATGTGATTATGTGGTTGAACATCAAAAGGGTTCATCGCTTAATGACCAAAAGCGAAGCATGTCAGGATCGAGGAGTTAGAAATGGTTTTAAATAAATCAATTTCAAGTGCATTAATCTTTGGAAACTGTGCTTGAGCAGTTTCCACGTCAAAGTCACTTCCGTTTTGACTTCTTTGGGTATTCAAAGTGTCTGTTTGATGTCTGTTGCCTTCATGCTACCAAGAGTAACACGCCATGCTGTAATAACATGGCTTTCTGCTGATTCCGAGGCATCTGTGGATGCAAGTGGATTTGTACTGCCGTGTGTATTTATTGTCATCTCCTCAGCATCCTCCCATCATCACCCAGGCATGGCTACTGGCTGTGTGTGTGTCTTTGGAAGGTGATGGCAAGCACTGAATCAGGACGAGGCCTTGAGTATTCTGTGAAGCTGGGTGTGTAAACTGAGGCTACATTTTTGTTCTTCTTTCCTTCCTATTTGTCTTCTGTCTATCTTCTGTTTCTTTTTTGTTTATTTTCAAGACAACAATTTCTGCTTTGTAAAATATCTGGTAACTTCACTGAGAACCTGACGTCATTTTCCGTAGAAATACCTTTTATTCTGATTTTGACCTTTTCATTTATATTGACTGTATGGCCCAATTCAATATTAAAGTCTCAAAGCAAATCACACTTTAACAGTTCTTTGCATGACATTAGACCTGGATTTCCACCTTACCTGTTCTGTCTAAATTAGGAAATGTCTTAGCTGGTGCTTTCAAGTGTCTTTGCATAGTTACAAAGAGTCCTGAGTGAAAATCAAAGAAAAGAAAAGAAAGAAAAAGAAAGAAGAAAGAAAGAAAGAAAACCAGGATAATTTTTTCTTTTATGAATCTCTTAAACTACAATCTACCAAGATTTGTACAATCTGACAAGATTTCTCATTGTCATTTTAAAAGGACATACAGATTTTTAGTAAAGAAGTTTAGGAAACCTTACCACTTTTAGAATATCACCTATGCTAGGTATTTTATACAAGTCTGGATTGAATCTGAGAAATTTTTTAAGTTGACATTTACTTACAGAATTTTTTCCCTTGTTTCTCAAATGACAAATCTATTCCTTATTTAATTCAAAGCAAAATTGTGTCACAAGGATTTTTTTGTTGTCATTTTTTGTTTTGTTTTATTTTATTGTTTTTATTGAGCTATTTTTCTCTACTCTCCTTCCTTCCTCCCTGCTCCTTCCTTCCTCCCTGCTCCCCTTCTATCCTTTCCCATGGTCCCCATGCTCCCAATTAGGAGATTTTTTTCTACTTTCCATGTAGATTAAATTCACGCATGTCTTTCTTAGGGTCCTTATTGTTGTCTAGGTTCCCTGGAATTGTGATTTATATGCTCGTTTCATTGCTTTATGTCTAAAAGCCACTTATGAGTGAGTGCATATGATAATTGTCTTTCTGGGTCTGTGTTACCTCACTCAATAGGATGTTTTCTAGTTCCATCCATTTGCTTGTAAATTTTAAGATGTCACTATGTTTTTCTGCTATGTAGTACTCTATTGTGTAAATGTACCACATTTTTCTTATCCATTCTTTGGTCTAGGGGCATTTAGGTTGTTTCCAGGTTCTGGCTATGACAAACAATGCTGCTATGAACATAGTTAAACACATCTCCTTGCGGTATGATTGAACATCCTTTGGGTATACACCCAAAAGTGGTATTGCTGGGTCTTGAAAAAGGTTGATTCCTAATTTTCTGAGAAATCACCATATTGATATCCAAAGGGGTTATACCAGCTTGCACTCCCAGCAATGCAGAAGTGTTCCCTTTAACCTACATTCTTTCCAGCAAAGGCTGTCATCCGTGTTTATGACCTTGGTCATTCTGACAGGTGTAAGATGGAACCTCAGTTGTTTTGATTTGCATTTCTCTGATGGCTAAGGATGTTGAACATTTTCTTAAGTCTCTTTCAACCACTTTAGATTCCTCTGTTGAGAGTTCTCTGTTTAGGTCTGTACCCTATTTTTATTGGATTATTTGTTCTTTTGATGTCAAGTCTCTTGAATTCTTTGTATATTTTGGAGATCAGCTCTCTGTCCAATATGGTCTTGGTGGAGATATTTTCCCATTTTGTAGGCTACGGCCTACACCACCCTGAAGGCTCCCAATCTTGCCTGTTTGCTTTTTAATAGAGAGCCTGTGTCAAGGAAAGAACTGTAGAAGCTTATATGTAATTTGTACTCAAGAAATATGAGTAGAGCCAGCAAGATGATTAAGATGGTACTCTGTTTTTGCAGAGGACTGGAGTGTGGTTCCCAGCACCTATATCAGACCTTCTGCAAAAGCAGAGGACCCGCTGAACTCAACTCCAATGTGTATCAGATGTCCTCAGCTGGTCTCTGCAGGCACCTGTATTCATGTGGAAAACACACACACACGCACACACACACACAAGAGGGTAGGAACATAAATAAATAAAAAAGGAAGAAAGAAGGGAAGGAAGGAAAAAAGGAAGGAAGAAAGGAAGAAAGGAAGGAAGGAAGGAGGGAAGGAAGAAGTATTCCCCATTCTGATTCTGTGCAGTTCTATTCAGATCCTATTTTAGAACGTTAGAAATATCCTTTTATATCTTCTCTCCTTTGTTTTTTTTTTTAATTTCTTCTCACCATGACTGTAGCTTTGAGCAGAGGTGACAGCACAGAAAGGGTTAACATATATCGAGGTTGGCCTCGAATTCATAGAGACCCACCTGCGTGTGCCACCGCTGCCCTGCTCAAAGCCCTTTTCAAGCTGTCTAAGATTTGAATCTTCGGATTTAAAAGAATTTGGTGGTTATTCAGGCCTCCATGTGCCTCCGATAAAAGTCAATATTATTAAGTTTCCTCTGTGTGATGGAAATCTACGCTTTCTTTTGGGCTTTCCGAGAAGATGACATAATAATCTTATAACTTATTTCAGTGCACAGTAATTAGAATTGTCAAAAACATTTTTCATCATTAGTCCCAATACTTTATACTGTCATTTAAGCCCAAGAATCAGACACAGAACTTCACAGAATTAATCCATGAATACAAAGTCAGAGAGTACAGTGCTTGCCATCCAGACTATTGGACAGCTGTGAAACCATCCTAATTATAAAAGAAAGGAATTAAGACTATAATTATTAGTTATTAAATGTCATAATTTAATGCTACTAGTATTTATAAAGACAGAATTTTCTAGATGTGTCTGTGAATATGGCAACCCATCTAAAACATATTAAGAATGTTTCTATAATGTAAGAGTATTACTCTTTATGCTGTGGTTTAATTTAGAAGTCTCTGGATAATGTTCTGGATAATAACAGTAAGAATATATAGGATCTAGTGAAAAGTATTTACTTTGGTAGAAACAGTTTCACCAGAGCCTTAATGAATTACCCAGTTGGATTTTTGTAGAATTCCAGTACTTCTTGTGGGATCAAATTTCGATGCCATAGCATCATTTTATTCATTGTCTAATGTTTCTCCCTCACTAGTCAGAGCTGCCTTTCTTTGCTTAGCTTCCTAGATGTATGCATCAACTCTAAAGCTATTTTTCTTGCTTCCGTTCAGTTCCGTGGTTGTTGTGACTGTTACCTTCTCCCTAAGTTGTTCTGCCGCATCACTGTCTTTGTAACTGATCCCAAGGAACGCTTTGCTGACTTTGCATTAGCATCTGGAACATAGTGTAAAGATCTTTCAAATTCTTGGTGTCCTCAGTGTTCTGTGGGAGTAGAAGGGGAGAGGTGGGGCCTGCTGGAGGCAGTTGAGTCTCTGACACCCTGAAATACATGGTTTTGCTCAATCATGTACTCAGTCACAGGCCCAGAGCAAGAAGGATGAAAGATCTTAGACTGAAACCTCTGAAAGCATGAGGCAAATCAACTTTCTCTTTATGAATGATTGTGTTTCACGTCTTTGTTATAGTGACCAAATGCAGACATCTTTATAAATAGATTCTATGCTGTATTTGTTATACTGACCGAATGCAAAACATATTCGTCTACTCATTCGATGATTGTCTTCCTTATGTATCTATGCTAATCCCAAGTCACCCAGTCAAAGAGGGACTCAGTGAGTAGTGCCAAGCATGGAATAAGGGCCACAGATAGAAACGAATGCTCTTTTTGAGGTAGACAATTGGCATATATACTAGTCAATTTTCCACTATCCCCAAATAAAACATTTTTGTGAGAATCAAAATTCAAGGTCACTATATCATTCATTCATAATCCAGTGTGATGGATGACTTTAAGAAAAACATGTTTACTCATCCCAGCAGCAGATTGTCCCTATTTAGGACATCATGATAGATGGCAATGCCGAGAGTGTGTAAGACATACATGCTTGCTGAGAAGTTGGAGGAAGGGGAGAGACTAATAGTGACATCCTGTCACTTTTGGCGCCACTGCTTAAAGGTCCACCACCTCTTAGCATAACCACAGTGGGTTGTGGGTATAGCTTATTCATAGTTGAATGCTGCCCCTGTATGCATGTGTACAGCCCCTGGTCTGATGTCAAGCACCAGTAAACCAATGAAGAACAGATCAACAAAACATCTCTAGGTGATAAATCACATGCAAATCTAGCCTGTGGCACACAGTGGTTGTGTGGGAGAAGTGAAAACGAATTCACTGCCTGCAGGTTCGTGATTTTCGTTACCGACACATTTCTCCACACGGCTTCCAGCTAGTGTTCTTGCATTTGAAATTTTTCAGATTTCCTCCAACGTTTTGTGGAGGGAAGGTCTACCAGTAAAGAATTGTTTGGAGTGTGCTTACCTGGGAACATTTTGATTTCACTTTGATTTTTGAAAGAATATCTTACCAGTTATTGTATCCTCAGTTCATGTTTTTTATCTTTCTATTTGTATGCTCCTTGAGTGATCTAGAACTTTCTAAGCTGCAGGGTTTCTGACATGTACTCTGCTGATAACCCCACTGAGACTGCTATTTAAGTTTATTTAAGTTCATTTTCACTTTCTGCTTCCAAAAGCTTGGTTCTGATGATTCTCTGGTTCTTAAGTTTATTGTGTGGCAGTTCGCTGAACTTTCTGAATGTTTATATTTGAGAAGTTCATCAAATCAGTAAAATTAAGCCACTCCTACCTCAGCTTGTCACTGTCCTTCTGGAGCATCTGCAGTTCTTATGTCTGTCTGATTTCTCTCTAGGCCCTTTATCTGTAGGTCTCTATTATGTCTCCCCGACCCCAACATTTTTAACTTTCTTCAACTCATAAATGTGGTCCTAACTTCAGATTTGAAAATCTTTTCTTCTAATTAGGGAAATACCTCTGTCTTTCAAATCCCTCTAACGACAAGCCTTTTTGTTTCCTTTGTTGTACTCTTCAACTCTAGAATTTTTTGTTTTCCCATCTTTTCGTTGACATTTATGCCTTGTGTGCTGTTTCTTTTCCATATTTCTCTGAACATGTTTGTGAGAATAGTTTTAGTGTTTGTCTAATAGACATGCTATTTGGTCTGTGTCAGCGACTCTTCTTTTCCCTTTGACTGAATCATACAGATCTGATTTTTTTGTGTCAGTTGGACTTTTTAATTAAATAAAATAGGCATTTAATATCTCCACATCTAGTATTTTCTCCTTCCTTGAATTTTTTTGTTGTTTGTGGCTTTTGCTTTTTATTGTTGTAAGCTCTCTCTTGTACTATGACAAGGTAATCTTTCCAGGTCTTTACTGGCTCTTTGCATGCTCCTGGGGATGCACAATGACCATTGCCTTTCCCCTGAATATGCAGTGGCTTTGATGTCCCAGTCTTCAGGATCCGTCTTTTGGAAAGGCGGGTTGTAAGAGGAGCAAAGATACTGGCCTCTGTACTTTCTGGAAATTATGTCAGCCAGAGTAGGAAGAATTGCCAACAATGAAGCAGGTCCACTAGTGATGACTGCTGCCTCATGACCTTCATCTGTGACTAGAATCAATAATCAGGGTGTGCAGCCAAGATTTATATTTGAAGGCCTTTTGCTCACCATGGATTCGGCAGTGTAAGGCCCGAAGCACATGTACAGTTGCACAGTACTCAGGGAGATGGGGTGGTAAGGCTTCCTCACAACAAAAAGAACCACCTAGATGAATGCCACATTCATTAAAACTTTCGCTGGGTCTTTGTAAGTTTTAGCTCGATCCCCCACAGCCACCGTTTTCATGGAGCTTCCATCCAAACATCTGTTGACCAGATGAAGAGAAAGATCTCTGAAGTCTCTATTTGCTATCGTCCCCCAAAACTCATCTCCTTTGTGTGTGTGTGTGTGTGTGTGTGTGTGTGTGTGTGTGTGCATTTCTGAGTGTATCTGTGTAGTGTACAGGTACAGGCACACAATCGTTGTGAAACAGAGATGAGCCTCAGGTTTCATTCATAAGGTTCTATATATACTTTTTTTTTAAATGGGGTCTCTGACTTAGACATAGGCTCAACAATCAGTATGACTATGGCTAGAGAAACTGTCTGGGAGCTCCAGGGATTTTCATGTCTCCATCTCTACAGGGCTTCAATTCATAGCCCATGCACCATACCTGGTCCCTTACAGGGATGCTCGGGCATGGACTCAAGTCCTCACTCTTGCACAGAAGCACATTGTTTATCAGCTGAGTTACTTCTCTAGCTGTATCTACTACTTTCCAAATATATGTTTCTTAGAGAGCAACCAGGGGAACATGGAGAAAAAGCTTCACATTTAAGTTTCTGACTATATTTTGTTTATTTTGCATGGTGTGGGAGGGCAGCAAATGCCATGGCACTTACATGAAAGTCAGGGTAGGACCAGCAAAAATCTGTTCTCCCGCTTCATCATGTGCATCCCAGGGATTATAGAAGAGCAAGCGCTCTTCACCACTGAGTTATCTCACTAGCCACTATAATTTTAAAGATTTACCTATTTTATAGCATATGTATGAGTGTTTTGCCTGCATATGTGTCCCAGATGTGAATCGGGTGCCCATAGAAGTCAGAAGAAAGTATTGGATGCCCTGGAACATGAGTTACACATACCCCTGATCCACTATGTGGGTGCTGGTAGCTGAATTTATGTCCTCTGTGAGAGCAACAAGTGCTCTTAGCTACTGAATCATCTCTTCAGCCCCAGGGCCATTGTATTTTAGAATTCACTCTGCAGCATGGCACTTCATTTGTAATAGTCAAGATCCCACTACAAGTAAGGAAAACTGACCTGGAATAGCCCAAAAGAAACGACAGATGTTTTAGCCGAAGCACTCAAAGGATATGAAAGAAGAGGCGTGACGTGAAGTGACCTTACAGTTTGCTACGGTTTCCCTCTTCTCTCTGACTGAGTGATGTCATTTGACGAATGAAGGGTCGCTATTCAGGGTTAGTACTCATTAGTAATTAGGAAACCCAGTGTAAAACACAACACATATCTTTTTTTGTATCCACAAATGACTGGACCCAAGTGGTCCACAAACAGCCAAACCAACTAATAACAGTGACACTGTGCTCGACACAAACTGGGTTTATTAGTGTGAGCGTTAGACTAGATAGTGTCAAAATTATTCTAGTCAAGAGGATGAAGATTCTTCTCGCTCTTATTGCATTTCAATTCATTCGAGGAGGTTAAAATCACAGGCACAAAACTAAAATTTGGCAGAAGTGAAATTCAAGTCAAGAGATTTGGCGGCATTGCAGAGGGATTCAGAGAAATGCAGCAGGTAGCAGCTAATAAACCAAGAGCAAGGGGCAGGCTCAATGCTGTCCCTTTCCATATGCTCCAGAACAGAACCAACTGTATTTCTCCTTCCTGGCTACATTGGTGTTTCCTGCCTTAAAGGCATGTTTGGAACTCATCCATTGCACAGATTCAGTGATGCTGATCTGATTGAGAGAATTACCGTATTTGTATAATGTAGTTATGTGTAAAGATACACACAGGTAAATTGACTAATGGGAAAACATAACAAATCCTCAAGAAAAAAGATTAGTAGTCATAAAAAGTAAGTGTGATGGTTATTCTTGGTTGCCAACTTGATTATATCTAGAATTAATGTGAGTTATTCTAATATATCCACCCTCTCTCTCATGTGTGTTGTGTATTAGTTCTATAAATTCTGTTCTTTTAGATAACCCTGACTGATGCAGCAAGGATATAAAATGAATGAGATATTTTCCTGACAGCTTTATGTTCACATGCTTTCACATTACTTATTTGTATGTAAGATCTATCTCATATATGAGATAGGTTATGTTTTAATACATATGATGAGTAAGTTTAGTGACAATTCAGTCTTATATAGAGAAATGTATGCTATAGCATAACATTGCTAATATTAATCTATGCATCTCTATCAACCCCCACTGTCTTTGACTTTAAAATGTGACTACAGTGGTAGAGCTTCAGTCTTGCTGTCAGTTATTCCAAAATGGTTCTCACAGGTCAGCATACCCATGCATTGTGGTTGGCCCTTCTCTAGCCTTTGCTCTAGGTTTTGTCTTGATCTTGCTTCTGATATACCCCATGAGTTTCCCGTTACAAAATTCAACTACTATACACTGATAATTGTGACCAGTGTTCCTCCAACAAAGAAGCAAGGACTCCAGCTCCCCTAGACCAATGTGAATATATTAGTTCAAATTTTACTTAAGTCGTGGAAATAACAGAAACAAGACTCAGCTGTGCTCTGCCAGTAAAGGCTCAGAAACTTGGTCTAAGTGAAACTTCATGTTAGTTGATTTCATTATCTTAAGTCCCTAAAATTCCTGACAGGATTACTTCAAAGGAGGAAAAGTTCCCTCTGTATAGGCCAATGTTTCCTGTCTCAACCATCTGTTCCCAAATAACCAGCAGTCACTTCCCAAATAATTGACTTAGAGATTTAATGTAAATTATAAATGCTGATTGCTTGGGCCTGTTACTTAAATTAACTTAATTTAAGTAACTTAAATTAACCCATATTTTTTATCTATGCTTTGTCACACGATTTGGTCCCTTTTCTCAGCATAGCACCCCCATCTTTCTCTCTCTCGTCTGCTGTCAACTCTCACCCTCCACCCTTCTTCATCCCCGTACCCTCAGTTTGATTGTCTCACCTAACTTTATCCTGCCTTGATATAGACCAGTCAGCTTCTTTATTAACCAATGAGAGTAATACATATTCACAGTGTACAGGATTATTCCACAACACCTCTGCTCATGGTTTCTTAGGCCTCCAACCATGGTTGATCCCTCTAGAGCAGGGGTTCTCAACCTGTGAGTCTCAGCCTTGAGGGATCAAATAACATTTGCACAGGGTCTGCCTAAGACCATCAGAAAATACAGGTATTTGTATTGGGATTCACAGTAGTAGAAAAATTACAGTTATGAAGTGGCAACAAAAATAGTTTTATGGTTGGGGTCACCACAACATGAGGAACTGTGTTAAAGGGTCTCAGCTTCAGGAAGGCTGAGAACACCTGTCCTGGCAGTGGGGGAAGTGAAGGACTGTTCACTGCATCCACAGAAGCAGAGAGACTAGAGAAGACTCAAAACACAGCACAGTCTTCAAAGGCAGCTTCCTAATGACCCACCTCTTCTAGTTACACCCATTTCCCTAAACCTCTGCAGCTTCCCCACAGCACCAGCAGCAGTGATTACACATTTAAACACAAGTTTGTCAATGATATTTTATTTTCAAATCTTACCAACCAAATGTCCTTGTTTTCCAGAAATGCAGGTTCTAGCATGGTCTATATCTAAAGCTGGGGCCTAAGTCCTCTGCAGAACTAAAGAATTCTGACTTTATCTTCATATACACTCTATAAAGCTCTGATATGATATACACTCATATACCTCTGATAAGGGTGGTCAGTGGCTTCAATATTTATCTCCTACAGGGTCTGTTTATTTTCATAAGGATTCTGCATTATAAGATTATACTTTTTTTTAGAATTTTTTTCTCAAATTTCCTATATTACATGTGATCTTTTTTAAAAATGCAATTTCAAGACCCTTACTCTAGAGTTTATTTGCCTCCATTTATTGTCAGCGAACCTTGCAGCTGTTTGCTGTGACAGCTGACTCAGAAGCCAGTTATCATGTGTCTGGAAGAGTTCTGCTTTAATGACAATGCCTCATTCTGAAGAAAACCTGATGTTTCCATTAGAAGAATGATGTTTATGTTTATAAAAACTCCACTTGCAATTTACAGCAGCTAAAATAAAGCTCAAGACAAAACAGTAACAAATAAGATGCAATCTCACTTTTCAATTAAATGATATGGTTATTTACCATGTTTCTGAAACTTGAGAGAAAATTCATTTCATTGTGCGGGGGAGAGGGAGCAGGGTTGTGTTGGTGGAGGCTGCTTATTAGTCCTGGCCACTTAACCCCAAAATAATCACACAGAAACTCTATTAATTCAATCACTGCTTGGCTTATTAGCTCTAGCTTCTTATTGGCTAACTCTTACATATTAATTTAACCCATCTGTGTATCGCCACATGGCAGTGGCTTACCAGCAAAGTTTCAGCACATCTATCTCTGGCAGTGGCTCCAAAGTGTCTCTCTGACTCTGCCCTTCTTTCTCCCAGTATTAAGCCTAGCCTTCCATGCCTACCTAAGTTCTGCCTTGCTATAGGTCCAAAGCAGTTTCTTTATTCATTAATGGTAATCACAGCACAAAGAGAAAACTCCCACATCAGGGTTGGAAAAGTATGCTATATGGACTCCTTTTAAATTATTTTAATTGCTGAAGTAGTAAAAAAATATTAAAAGAAAATGCCATGAATGTTTCTTTGGCATAGAATGGGAGATTATGCAAGATTTCTAACATCATTAAAATTATGCATTATTATGATATCATTTGTAGTGGCATTTGTGTGTGTGTGTGTGCGTGCATGCACACCTGGGGTACACTAATTAATCTAGGCTTATTGTCTTGTGAGTCCCCAAAATCTACCTATTCCTTCCTTCTAAATACTTGGATTAAATTATGTCACCATGCCCAGATTTTATTTTTGTAAAAAAATTCTTTTAATTTATGATACTTTGAAAATATACATGACTTTACATAGGCCTTTTCTTGTTTATTCTGTTCAGTATAAAGCTATAAATCATGAATAAAGTTCAAGATTATTTTGAAATCTATTTTTTATCAATTCATTGAGAATGCCATATATGTACACAATGTTTTTTACCCTGTTAACTCCCTGCTTCTCCCATTAATTCCTCCAAGATCTATGTTCAGACCTTAAACTTCAACTTTATGTCTCCCCCAAATACCACTGAGTCTAATTTGTGGGGTTCATATATGCATGAGTGTGGAGTCATTCTTTGGAAAAGGTCCATTTACTATATACTATCTCCCTGACCCTTCCTCCCTTAACAACTATCAACTGTCAATATCTCCTGTGCTGGGGTGGAGCTTCTGAATGCTGGAATGCTAACTGACTTGATGCCCTGAAGTTCTTATGCAGATAACCTCAGTGGATGACTGTGAGTTCCCAAGCACATCAATCCTGTTGTGTTCAGAAGACACTGTTTTGCCCACTGCAACCCCACCTCTGGCCCTTACATTCTTTTCTCCCCTTTTTGTACAACATTCCATGGTATTTGGCAGGGGGTGAGTGATACATATGTTCCACTTATGACTAAACATTCCACTAACACGTACTTTTGATCTTTGACCATTTGTGTATTTCCAAGTAGACTATCCATTTCACAAGGGAACATTTGTGATATGACTGAGATGCACTAAGCCATGGGTAAGGATATAGGACTTTACAGAACACTTTGATATTAAGACCATTAAGCAAAATAGTAGATTCATGCCTGGAGCCTATGATCTGCCAGATGATGGGTTCTTGTTCAGTTTACAGTAGCAGGTGTCTGTTTCTTCCTGTGTATTAGGCCATAAATAAAATCAAAAAGCATTTGGTTATTCCCAAAACACATGTGCCACTAATGCACGCATGGGCATATCTTTTCAAGAGAGTTATTATTGTAACTTGCAGGGTTCATAGTTAGGTAAGACTTTTGATGACATTTTTCTTCCTGAAGACTACATAGCAACATTTGGTACTGTGAAAAGTAGCTGTCATGGAAGAAGTTTTCTGATTGATACCAGTTTTATTTTTCAAGTACAATGATGAAAGTTTGTGATGTCTTTAGTGACAGGGTCTTACACCAAATGCTAGTCATCAACTGGGTGCAACCACAATAGCCTTTAATATTTTAAGGGTTTTTGTGATATCCCTGATGTGTTGGTTTGAATAGGTCTGGCACTCATAGACTCGTGTGTTTGAATACTTGACCCATAGGGAATAGTACTATCAGAGGGTTTATTCTTCTTTGAGTATGTATGGCTTTGTTGAAGGAAATGTATCACTATGGGGTGGCCTTTGAGGGCAGATATGCTCAAGTTATGACCAGTGTGGTACATAGTCTCCTTCTGCTGCTTGCAGATCGAGATGTTGAACTCTCAGCTCCTTCTTTAGCATATTGACACCTGCATGCTGCCGTGCTTTTCTCTATGATGTTATAGTACTAAAGCTTTGAAAATGTAAGCTAGCCCCAATTAAATGTTTTAATTTATGAGAGTTGCCATGGTCATTGTTTCCTCACAGTAATAAAACTATAACTAAGGCAGAAGTTGGTACCAAGGTCTCGGGTATTTCTGTGATAAGCTTGACCATGGTTTTGTTTGTATAAATTTGGACTTTGGTACTTCGAGTTAAGAAAGCAGTAGAACACATCCCAGAAATCATGGTTTAAAAAAAAAGTTTAAAAAAGAAGGCAGTAGAATGCTTTCAGCACTGCTTAATGGGCCATACTAGTAGGAGCACTGAAGTCTGTGATGATGGGTGATTTTAACTGTGGGGCCTGACTGAGAAAGTTTCAGAGGTAAAGAATGTTAGTATGTGGCCTAGAGCTATTTCTGATACTTTGCCAAAAATATAGCTGTATTTTGCTCTTATCTGGAAAGCTTTGCCTGAGGCTAAACTGAAGAGTTTTTGGATTAATTCTTTTGGCAGGGGAAATCTCAAATCAACCTAGTCCTAACTCTATTGTGTGGATATTAGTGGTTACTCTTATATAGATCTATAATGAAAAAGGGTAAACTGAGCAAAAAAAAATACAAAACATATGATTTAAAGAGAAAGAGGGCAAACAGGAGTTATAGTAAGAGCTAAATCCTGTGTTCAAGGAGATGAACGGATTAAGAAATGGAAGAAAAGGAATGTTGACCTTAGGACAAGAGCCCACCCAATAATCTTACAACTTGTGGGAAAGGAGCTAAAGAAAAGTGAAAAGGAACAGAGTGTTTTCGGATACTTGAATAAACAAGTCTAATGGAAGAAAAAAAAGAAAAGTGAAAAGGAATTAAAGAAAATCTTAGGGCTAGGTATGGTGCTACACACCTTTAATCCCAGAACTCAGAAGTCAGAGGTTGACAGATCTCTGAGTTTGAGGCCAACCTGATCTACAGAGTGAGTTCCAGGCCATCCAAGCTTAGGCAGTGAAGGAAACCATCTAAAGTAATTGAAATAGGAAGCCATGTGTTAGCCCCAACAAGCAGCAGGAGTTATCATTCTTTGGTCTCATGATTCTGGATGTAGAGCTTAGGAGAGAAGAAAAGGGTTATGGAATTTGCCTCTAAGACTATGAAAAGCCCCTGAGGTCAGGTGTGTTGTAGGGGGTGTTGCTGCATGGTGGCCTAGAGAGGATATTGTACGAAGTTTTAAAGTTAAAACCTGGATTTGCCTTTGTGACCACAAGATGTTGGAGATACCAGCATTGTGGGATACCTGTAGCACAAATTTCTGTCCTGCATGGTCCTGTGTAGTCCCATTTACATACACAGAGGCTAATATTAACTATAAAATGTTTGCACTATTATCTTAGGTTTATTATTAACTAGCTCTCACAACTTAAATTAACGCCTAATTCTTATCTATGCTTAGACATATGACATTGTACCTTTCCTCAGTATAGCATTCTCATCTTGCTTCCTCTGAGCCTGGCTGGTGATCACAGCCATGCCTTTCCTCTTCCCAGAATTCTTTTAGTCTGGTTGCTCTGCCTATACTTCCTGCCTGGCTACTGGCCAATCAGTGTTTTATTAAACCACTATGAGTGACAAATCTTTACAGTGCAGGAAAGCATTATTGTACAGCAGGATATCTGCTGAGCAAAGCTGCTAAGAGAGAATAGAGCCATCCCTAGAGAATTATGTTACAGTAAATAATAATATTTTCTCACTATGCTCTTTTTCTACCATCTTGGAATGGTAATATATGCTCAGTGCCATTATATGTTAGAAGTATATGATTTGCTTTTTTTATTTTACAGGAGATTATAAATAAGAGATTACATGAATCTAAGAGGAGACTTTGGTTTTTGAACTTTTAAACATTATTGAGACTATGATACACTATGGGGGACTTTTGAATTTGGACTAAATGGTTTTGCATTATGTTAAGGCTAAAACCATACAGGGGTCTGTGAGTGGAATGCGGTGGTTTGAATAGTTATGGGCCCCTCATGTGTGAGTTCTTGGCCCATAGAGTGTGACACTATTTGGAGGTGTGGCCTTGTCAGTGTACGTGTAACCTTGTTGGAGGAAATGTATCACTGTGGGGGTGACCTTTGTGGTCTGAAATGCTCAAACTATGCCAAGTGTTGTACATAGTCTCCTTCTGCTGCCGGTGGGTCAAGATATACAACTTAGTTCCTTCTCCAGCACCATGTTTGCTGCATGCTTCCACGTTTCTTTCCCCCGAGCTTAATGAACTAAACTACTGAAAATGTAAGCCAGTCCTATTGAAATGTTTCCCTTAATAAGAGTTGGTATGGTCTTGCTTTTTCTTCACTGTCTTAGGAACCCTAACTGAGACACCTAATCAGCAACTCAAGGAATGGTATCCCACACCTGGCACTGCGCTTTTACTCTTCAATCTATGACTTCTTTGAGGAGCATTCTTGTGTAGCATAGTTAAATCCTTACATGTGTGTGTGTGTGGACACACACAAGAAGGCTATGGGTTCTAGAGCTCACATTCGGTCCCCTGGTCATTCTTCTTGAAAGACCTTACTAACTAAACTGTCTCCCCACACTCCTGTCATACCATTTTTTATCTTTGGTTAAAGTAATCATCTCAATTGTAATTTTTGAGTCAATTAATCACATAAGCCAGATGAGTTCAACTTGAGTTAGCTTTAAACTCAATAGAATTAAACAAGAAACTTTAATTCAATTTTAAATGAAAAAATAATTAAATGAATCGTCCTTGTAAATGTAATGATCTGAGTGGAAATGCTGGTAAGTCAATTAAAATATTTTGTAGGGTTTCTGAGAATAAAAACAAGTCTCCAAGTAATATGACAAATTTATATATTGAACACATTTCTGATTCCATTGTCTTTAATTATACTGAAATAATTTCATTGGTTTTTACTAAAAGCACTACAGATTTCAAAACTATAATTTCTTAGTATAGATATATAATTGAGACCTTTATTATCCATTTTTTTTGCCTAAAATAAAACCATTTAAGATACATTTTTTTTAACCTGTATTCCTTTTTACCACTTCAAGATATATTTGGGTTAAATTTTCAGGTCTGTATAAATACTGTTTTAGATAATGTTACTCAGTTTAAACTTTTTATACATTTTATTTGTTATTTGATTTGTGTTTGTGTGTATGTGTGTGTACGTGTATGTGTGTGCGTGTGTGCTGCATGTGGAGGTCAAAGGACAATTGAGGGAGTTGGTTCTTTCTACCTTGTAGGTTCTTGTCGAGCACTGAGATCAGTGTAAATGCATGTTCTCCCCATTAGGGAAAACAGCTCTTTATAAATTTTCTAAAGATAATAGAACCATGCCTGAGCAGCACCAACTTCTGGTACATGTGGTGTTCACATACCAGATCTCACACAGCAAGATTGCCCTTGCACCATTTCCCGTCAATTGAAATGCTAACCTACCCAGCCTTTCCAGGACTTTCTAAGTGGTTATCTTTGTTTTAAGATTAAACTTACTGTGCCCTTTTACTCGATAATTATCCTGAAACTGACAGATCAAAGAAAGAATAGTTGATTCTAGGTCTCCTCTTCTTTCCCTAAATCTTCTATGCTCTTTCATGTCTGTGTATTGAGCAGAAGAAAGAGGAAAATCTTCCTCCAGTGGAGCTTGACCTACAACACAGCTTTTGGAAACAGACAAAGACTGCCTTTTAAGTAGAAAAATGGGTGTAGGACATATGGAGGGATTGTTGTAGGAGACTTATGAATGCCCTGAGAAAGCATATAACATTGATAAAAAATTCTCCTTTTATGAAGTCTACCAAAAGCAGCAAATGTGGGACTGGAAAGGTGGCTCAGCAATTAAGAGCAATTTTTGCTACTCCAGAGGACCAGAGTTTTGTATCCAACACCCATGTTAGGTGGCTCACAACTACCTGCAACACTGATCCAGGGAATCCAGCCCTCTTTTGACCTCAAGAAGCACAGTACACATGTGTCATATATTTGCATGGTCACATACATCTGAAAATGTAAGACACCCCAATTAAATATTTTGTCTTTTTAAGAATTGCTGTGGTCATGGTAATAGAAATCCTAGCCAAGACAGATATAAACCTGTAATTTCAAGGCACTTGGTAAGCACAAAATTTCTAAGATGAATAGAATGTACCCCTCTGAGCCAGTAGCTGGAGACACCAGGAAGTCACAGTGAAGTACAGGCAAATGCAGAGATGTTAGATTAGTTACTTTTTTATTGCTGAGATAAAATACCATCACCAAAAGAAACTTAAGAAAGAGAGGATTTGCTTTGGCTTACTGTTTCAGGAGGTTAGAACCCATAATGCTGAGAAAGCCGTGCCATTCAGCATCAGGAACAAGAGGCTGCTGGTCACATTTTAATGCCACACAGGAAGCAGGAAAAATAGAGGGTTTATATTCTCCCTACCTCCTGTGTGGCAAGAATGTAAACCCTCAAAGCCTGCCCCCAACAAGGCTCTACCTCCTAAGGTTTCTATAACCTCCCATACAGCTTCTAACTAGAAACCAAGGATTTAAACACATCCCTGTGGTGGGGTAGGGGTGGAAGTCATTCCTCATCTAAACCATGATGAGTGCATAGTTTGAAGGACAAATCTTAACTGATCTGATAGTCCCCCTGGTTTAAGGATGGGCTTAGGCGATTTACAACTTTTACATTGTGTGTGTGGAGGTGTGTCTGTGTGTGTCTGTGTGTTTATGTGTGTGTGTGTGTGTTAGAGAGAAAGAAAGAGAGAGAGAAAAAGAGAAAAGGAGAGGGTGGGAGGGAGGGAGAGAAGGGAGGGAGAGAGGGAGATGAAGGTGTACAAGTGGAGACCAGAGGAAACATTTGAGAGTCTCACCTTCCACCTTTTATTGGCCCTGTCTCTTTTGTTGCTTCTGATGCTGCTGGCCACTGTGCTGCATACTCAAAGCCAGCAGCCAGCTGGCCTGATAGTTTCAGAGTAGTTCACCTGTCCCTACTGCCTGTCTCACCATAGGGGTGCTGGGATTACAGGTGCACAGCACTGCACGGAGCGCCTTCATCAGTTTCGGACACACAGCAAAGGTAGCCAGGCTTGCACAGCTAAATCTTAGGTCCACAAAATCATCTCCTCTGCCTCATATTAGTTTTGGTAGATTTATTTTTTACATTGTTGTTGTTGTTTTTTCTTCTGAAGTATATACTGCCAAGAAGAAAGCTTGTGAATGAAACACACATTTTTTTGGGGGGGTCTGAATATTTAAAGTACAAATTGTTAAATTATAACTATGGATTATAAACTAACCCATTGAGATTCACATCTTTACATAAACCCAAGGACCCTGAACACCAAGGTGGAACAGCCAAGGAATTGATTTTTCTGACTGTTCCCTCAGAAGGCCCCTCTGTTCAGTCAGCCAGCCAGAGACAGTCTTTAGTACACAATTCCAATGACCAAGGAGCAGCCCATCTATGGAGCTAGAAGCCTTTCTGTGAAGGTTACTTCCTGGTTTCAAGCAAATGGAGAGAAGTTTAATGATGGAGAAGGAACTTCTAAGTATGTTGTTTTTCTTGGGCGCATTGTAGATGCTGGAAAGTTAATGCTGTTTTTAAAGTTAATTCATGATAATTGAACTGCGGTGCTCTGAAAGCGCTGTTAGAGTCTATTTATGAACCCCGTGCCCTCTTTGTCAATTCAGTAAGAGCAGCGTTCAGCAAGCGAGAGGGAGAGAGATGGCTGCATGGTGTGCACTTAGCCACATGAGCGTCCTTTCCCCCAAAGTATCTGTTTCTCTAAGTGCTTTTTTTTTCTTTTAATCTGTCCACCTTATTGCACCAGCTGACCTGCTCAACCCATTATCCCGGCACTCAGAGGACACGGAAGGGCTGATAAAATGGGTGAGAAATCACATATACAGCTTGGAGGTGTGCCAGTGTTGATCAGGTGGGCGACAGGAGGAGTGGACGCGGGACAAGTGGATTAGGTGCACAGCTACAATTTGAAGGTTCACACTGACAAACATGTGAAGCAGAATGCCAAGTCTGTGTTAGGTATGGCGTATACGAGCATACTAGAAATGGCTCTTTTTTCATAAAGTGTTACACTTTGGTCTAGCAATTCCAGATTATGGTAACAAAATGTCACCAACTTTGTATCCAACAATTGCTTATTAATTAAGTTGCACTCTATTCAAATGATGGCATACTAAGTAGCCACTTAAAATATGTGACCAAATCATATTTAATTTTGTGGAAAATTATCTATAAGGAACAGGATGAAAAAAAGAATATGGTAATACTATGTTGGAGTTTTTAAACATGCTTTTCTCCATATGAAAGAATAAAGATATCAACAGTAATTGTTGGTAATACGATTTGAAATGCTTATTATTTATTTACTTTCTACTTTATTTAGTAAATATAAATTATAGGAAAATTATAAAAATATCTAAATTTTTGACAATGTGCATGCCTATCAAAGAAGTCGTGTTTGCATATAAATGTAATGTGTAGAGCTACAGGCCTTGTGAGTAAAAGTGCTTGCTGTGTGCTAGAGGACCTGAGTTCCTGTGTGCTAGAGCCTAGTACTCAGGCTGTAGAAAGAGAGAGCCAATACTCACTAGTTACTCGTAGTAAC